>NC_134596.1:22992500-23636875 GCF_037038515.1 Microtus pennsylvanicus
TCAAGGCAAATAACAACCCATGGTGGCCAGGAGGGAAAACACCAGAACAGAAACTGGGTCATAAGGCTCGGGAACTTTCCCACCCTGTTAAACCGGTAAGATGGAAGTGGTAACTGATTCGGGAACCCTTGCCAGCCTCGAGAAATCCTGGAAATCAGCAATCAGTTAATAACCTGCACAGATTACAGCACAGTGCTTACACAGATCCACCAGGCTGGGGATTTCCCTTCCACAGCATGTTCTCCCCAGCCACTAAGTGGCTGAGCTACCTGACTAGGGACTAAATCAAGATATGCACAGGGTATTAAACATATAGCAAGGGAACAGTTAACTTGAATGTAAGGCCAAAAATCAGCAACAAGTTCTACAATCCAGTGCTGATATTGGATACAAGCTTCAAGGACAAATTTCTTCTCAAAAGCTTATTCCAGTTTCATGAGGCTAGCATGAGGTGTGTACATTTGCCAGGGCAAATTGATGCTTCAGAATCAGCTCATGCCTGGCACCTGCTTAGTCCATCTAGAAGCATTTATGGTGGACGATGGAGGGCCTGACTCGGCACACTCCTGCTTGCTGATCCACATCTGCTGGAGGTGGACTGTGAGGCCAGAATGGAGCTGCCAATCCAGACTTAGCGCTTGCACTCAGGGGGAGCGAGGATCTTAATCTTCATTGTGCTGGGTACTAGGGCTGTGACCTCCTTCTGCATCCTGTTGGCAAGTGAAGCTGTAGCCCTGCTGCCATGTCCCGGCCAGCCAGGTCCAGACTCAAGATGGTGGGGAAGGGTGCAGCCCTTGTAGATGGGTACAGTATATGTGACCCCATCACCAAAGCCCATGACAATGCCAGTAGTGTGTCCAGATGCATGAAGGGACAGCACTGCCTGAGTGGCTACGTATGTGGCTGGGGTATTGAAGGTTTCAAACATTATCTGTGTCATCTTCTCTCTGTTAGCTTTGGGGTCCAGTGGGGCCTTGGTCAGAAGCACCAGGTACTCCTCATGGGCCACATGCAGTTCATTGTAGAAGGCGTGATGCCAGATCTTCTCCATGTCATTCTAGTTGGTGACAATACTGTGCTCGATGGGATACTACAGGGTCAGGGATACTCCCTTGCTCTGGGCTTCGTCACCCATGTAGGAGTCTTTCTGACCCGTGCCCACCATGACACCCTGGTGTGTGAAGTTCTTCTGTATATGTGTTGCTTTCATTGGTTAATGAATAAAGCTGTTTAAGCCAGTGGCTTAGCAGAATAAAGCTAGGCAGGAAAACTAAACTAAATGCTGGGAGAAAAAAAAGGCAGAATCGAAGAGAAGCCATGTAGCCGCTGGCGGAGACAGATACACTGGAACCTTGCTGGTAGGCCATGAACCTCGTGGTAAAATATAAAATAATGGAAATGGGTTAATTTAAGATATAAGAGCTAGCTAACAACACGCTTAAGCTATTGGCCAAATAGCATTGCAAATAATATAGTTTCTGAGTGATTATTTTGTGGTCTGGGCAGCCAGGAACGAACAAGCCCCCTCCTACTACAATGCCCTGGTGCTGGGGGTGCCCAACGATTGATGGGAACATGGTCCTAGGGGCATCATCACCAGCAAAGCCAGCATTGCACATGCCAGAGCCATTGTCAATGACAAGTGTGGCAATTTCTTCTTCCATTGCGACCGGCGCAGGACAGGGAGATGCAGCAGTGAAAAGAACTGCAGCGTAGCCTGGTGGTGGAGTGTCTTGGTGGTCTCTTAAAGCCACTCCGGGGACTTGTCTAGGCTTAAGAAAATTATGATCACGGTTAGGTGAGAGGCTCTGGGGTTGGGAGCTGTCAACAAGAGTGAATACCACAAAAACTCATAGGGTGCTCTGTTCTTTCCATGGTCGTGCCAAACAGTGCAGACAAGAGCAGTGCTAACTTTGGGGGGGGGGGGGCGTCACACTTTCTCAGAATAAACATATGGAAAGGAAATCCCCCAAACACCTGGGCCTTATAAGTGAATTCAAGTCAGATGTAGTTAGCTTCCCCTGTTGTGTAGCTAGAGGTCTAGAGGAACTGGGGTGAACTGCCTGGTGTGGTCCTGGGTGTGCCTGCCTACCTGAAAGATCCCTTTCTGAATATTGAGAGAAAATGTATCTGGTTTCCATGTAAGGAGGTGGAGCATTACATCCTGCACTTTCCCCAGGGTCCATGCTCATCTTCCTTGCAGGGAACATTAAAGAGCATCCATAAAAGACACGCTGCAAATTTTGTAGGCCGTAAAACTCACAGATGAATTTTCCCATCTTATTTTATGAGCATGTCTTTTTTTTTTTTAAAGATTTATTTATTATGCACACAATGGTCCTGCATGCAATCCTGCCAGAAGAGGGCACCAGATCTCATTACAAATGGGTGTGAGACATCATGTAGTTGCTGGGAATTGAACTCAGGACCTCTGGAAGAACAGTCAGTGCTCTTAACCTCTGAGCCATCTCTCCAGGCCCCACCATGGGTTTTAAAGCCTTCACTGTGCCAAGCCACCCCTCCCGAGCACACGAACTTCCTCCTCAAGTTATGAGTTGTTTTGTGAACTCAGCTGGAAGATCTCCAGTGACATACAGTGACTTAACATCTGGAACTGGTAGAGGACGTTGTTCCCTTCCCCCTATAGATAGCAGATGTACAATGTCCCTGCTTCTTCTGAAGGTAGCATGATCTATGCGAAAGCTGAATGCAAGCAGGCAGGAGCTCTCATGGTCCCCAACAATATCCAAAGACTTCAAGTGTCAAGAAAGACAGATAACATGAAGATGTTTAATTTGCAGGCCCAAGTCCCACATTGCACATCCTTCATCTGAAAATTTGGAATCTCAAATACTCTAACATTTAAGACTTTGAGCCATGAATGACATACTTTACGTGTGGAAAATTCCACTCTTGACCTAATGTGATGCATTGTGGTAAATGCAGGCACACTAATAAGATGATATGAAATCCCCTTGAGACCATGTGTGTACAAGGTGTATATGAACTTTAAGTGAATTTTGTGTTTAGACTTGGGTCTCATTCCCAAGATATCCCATTATGCATATATAAGTCTTCAAAAATCTCAAAAAAAAACCTCACAAAACTTTGTTTGTTCTTCTGATTCCAAGTATTTGGAGAAAAGATATCCAGCTTATGTCACCAAGAGACTCCAGTCAGAGGAAGGGAGGGTGAGCAGTCATGGTTTCTGGGGTAAAGGTCAGTGGAGGAGAGACCACTGAGCATGTGTGAGGCCCTCCATATGCAAAACAGAAACCAAAACAAACCAATCCCAAGCCACCCAAGTCACCATCACCAAGAACAAAACCCAGATGTCAGAGCTGGACAAAGCCTTCAAACTCATCTGATCCAGTTTATAAAATCTACACTTTGGCCATCAGGGCCAAGATCATGTTTGTGTCTTCTGTAAATGATCTCCAGGGAACTCTGATGTTGAAAACAATTTTCTTCTTTCTCCTCCCCCTTGGTCCCCCATGTAGCTAAAGCCAGCTTCATACTCAGGATGATCCTCCTGCCTCTGCCTCTTTAGTACCAAAACTGCAGGCATGAGCTACCATGCAGGGCTAAAAATAATTCTTTAATTAAAAAAAAAACAAAGTTGCTTTTTAAAAGTAGGCCAGTTAAATGAGACCCATTTGTTGCCTAATAATAGCTCTGAAGTTTTCTCCTGCCCTACATTAGGAAGCCTCATTAAAGAACAAGTTTTTTGTTACTAAGGATCTGCAGAAGACTGCCTGGTCACTCTTGCCTCTGAAGACAGCAGCTCTGTCCCAGGCTCAGGCAGTGGTTTTTGGCCCTTCTCTGGGTCTGGGAAAGATTAGAGTCACTATGGGATGCTCTTTATGTAGCTCCCCAACTCAACTGGACATCACTTCAGCTTTTCTGGAAGGGTAAAGAGGCTTCTGCATGTATTCCTCATTACCCATGGTGCTTGAATGAGCCTAGAGCAAGGGCAGATCGTCGGAAGTGAGGTGAATGGGAAGCTGTTGAGATAGCTCATTGTGCGAGGGGGCTTGCTTCCACGCCTGACAAACTGAGTTCAATTTCTGGGACTCGTATGGTGGAAGGAAAGCCATTTCCTGCAAGTTATTCTCTCTCTCTGTCTCTCCGTCTCTCTCACGCAAACTCACACTAGAGAGATAAATGTTAGTAGAAGTAAGGCAGATTAAAAACCATCAACTAGCTGAGTGTAACGGCACACAGCAGTAATTCCCGGTGGCCACGAAGGTCAGGAGTTCAAGGTCATCCTCTGCTACACAGCCCATTTAAGACCAGACTGGGCTAAATGAGGCTGTTCCATAACCAGCAGGAAACAAAAGACAACACAGATGTGAGGGTGATCTGGCTGCAAAACCTGTCATCTTATTGGTCACCAGGCAGGTGTCCCCTTCCTCCTTCACCACTCTGGGTGTCCTACCTGAAGCAGCAGGCTGGGCTGAAGGAAACAACCTTTCGTGGAGGCAGAGGAGGGGTGGTACCTGGTCAAGGCTCTAGAGTAGCTATGCGCACATGCTGGAACCTCTGGCCTCACAGAAGAGCTCCAGCAAGCACTACTTCCAAAACAGGAAAAAAATAAAAATAAAAAAGAAAAGGAAACCCTAACATTTCTGCAAAAGTGTCCCTCTGAGGAAGGTGCACTCCGGAATCCCAGGAAATGATAGGCTTGGGAGCCTGGCTTCCCTTCCAGGGCAAAGCTGGCCTTTCTTCTTCTGTCGGAGAATTCATATCTCAGGAACGAAATGCCCAGTCACATTCTGCCCACCTGGCGTGGCCTCAGAGTTGAAGCAACCTTCTCTTTCTCACTGTGGGCATTTGCTTTGGACCAGAAGGCAGACCTTTCTGTCAGCACGGCAGTACTGTTTGTTTTTGTTTCTTGATAGACTCGGTGCAGAAGCTGTGCAATGTCCGGTAGGTCTTGAGCCTGGGCTCGATGTGCCCCTCAGCAGAGGCTTCGCGGCGGCGGCACTTGGAGTTTCTCCAGAAAACAGCGAAGGGGGCCAGAGGAAGTAGGACAAGGTGACCCCAAAAAGGGTGCAATGAAGCCAGCACAGGCAGTAGAAGGTTGACTCTATGGGAAAGTAGGGTGTGGTGGGGAGTGAATGATCCCACTGAAGGGTATTACATGCTGGTTGTACCCCTCCTTTAGATCTGAAATGTGGAGTAGTCTTACCATGGATACTAGGCAGCCTTGACCCGCAGGGTTTGGTTGAGAGCTGATTGTATGCCTGCTGGTCTTCTGGGGCTTTGTGATGCCCCAGTCAGAGATGAAACTGCTGGCAGTTGGCACACTGGCCCACAGGAATGCGGACAGGGCAGGGGTGGAAGCTTCACACTGCGGCCTCACGAGATAGTTGTTTGATGTGTCTTGCTCCGCAATTGAAAACAGCACAGTTAAAAATAGAGGTCAGGACCCAGTGATACAGGCTCGTAATTCCAGCTATGTAGGAGGCTGAGGCAGGGGGACTGCAAGTTCAAGGGCATTCTTGTTTTTTTTTTTTTTTTTTGGTTTTTCGAGACAGGGTTTCTCTGTGGTTTTGGAGCCTGTCCTGGAACTAGCTCTTGTAGACCAGGCTGGTCTCAAACTCACAGAGATCCGCCTGCCTCTGCCTCCCAAGTGCTGGGATTAAAGGCGTGCGCCACCACCACCCGGCTCAAGGGCATTCTTGTAACTACAGAGTGAGTTTCAGGCTAGCCTGGGCAGGGTAGTGAAACTTGTTCTCCAAATGAAAATAGGAAAAGGGCTATGGAAACAGCTCAGCCATAGGTTGCTTAGCATGTGTAAAACACACACACACACAGAGTAGGGAAGAGGGAGAGAGAGAAAAGGAGAGAGAATAAACACTGGCAGCGCCCTTCAGAACAGAAGGCTCAAGGGAAGACAGTAGCTCACAATGAGATTTGATTTGGTTCCATCTGTACATCCATGACACACATCTGTCAGACAATGCTGTTCGTTGTCTTCCATCCTCAAGGCCTCGGGTTTGATCTCAAACATTAAAAAAACAAAAACAAACCAACTGACCAACCATAAAAGAAAGGGCTGGCGACCTGAGCTCGGATCCCTAGGACCCATGAGAATATCCAGGCACAATATGTGTCACCCAGCACTGAGGGGGCAGAGATAGGATGCTCCTCAGGGCTTGCTGGCCCCCGTGAGACCCCACCTTAAAAAATAAGGTGAATGGCTGGGTGGGTGGCCTTTATGCTCAGAAATCTCAGAATTCAGGAGGCAGAGTCAGGCAGATATCTGAGTTTGAGGCTAGCCTGGTCTACAGAACCAGTTCAAGGACAGCCAGGGCTACACAAAGAAACTGTATCTCAGCAACAACAAAACAAAAAACAAATCAACCCCTCCCCCCAAAAAAACAATCCATAAGACCTCAGAACAAAAAATAAGAATGTTAGTGTGTGTATGGGAGGGGTTTGAGAAAGGGTAGCTGGGAGGGGCTAGACGGAGGGAACTGGGGGAAGGTGATATAATTCTATTTCAACTAAAAACATATTTAACAACTGATGGAATTTGAGGGAGAATTAAGCAGTTTAGTTAGTTTTTTTTTGAAACAGGGTTTCTCTGTGTAGCCCCAACTGTCCTACAACTCACTCTGTAGGCCTGGCCTGGCTAACCTCAGACTCAGAGATCTGCCTGCCTCTACGTCCGGAGTGCTGGGATTAAAGGTTTTCACCACCACTGCCTGGCACAAATTAAACAGTGTTACAGAAATAAAAACAAATAAGGTGCAGAGAAACCCTGTCTTAAAAAAAAATGAAGAGAAACTGAGGAAGACACTTGATGACAGGTTCTGACCTTCACTCCCCCCAGTCCCACCCCACGTGCATATCTACACACATATGTCCCATGCAAGTGTTTACACAAAACCAAACCACCACCACCACCACCACCACCAGCACCACCACCACCACCACCACCAGCAGCAGCAGCAGCAGCAGCACCACCACCACCACCACCACCACCACCACCACCACCACCAGCACCACCACCACCACCACCACCAGCACCACCACCACCACCACCAGCACCACCACCACCAGCACCACCACCACCACCACCAGCACCACCACCACCACCAGCACCACCAGCACCACCAGCACCACCAGCACCACCAGCACCAGCACCACCACCACCAGCACCACCACCACCACCAGCACCACCACCACCACCAGCACCAGCACCACCACCACCAGCACCACCACCACCAGCACCACCAGCACCACCAGCACCAGCACCACCAGCACCAGCACCACCACCACCACCACCAGCAGCAGCAGCAGCAGCAGCAGCAGCAGCAGCAGCAGCACCACCACCACCACCACCACCACCACCACCACCACCACCACCACCAAAAAGCTGTTCTGCAGCTTGAGAGACACCGGTGTGGCCAGCACAGTGTCCACCCACAGGTCCCTGGGTCTGGCCATTGTTCTGCTCTCCTTTGCTTGTCTTCTTTCCGGGGAACTTGGTCCCTTCATAAACAGCATTCATAACAGTTGTCCGAGGTTGCAGACCCTAGGGTAGCATTTGAATGTGAATGGATTATTTGGGTGACCATCCTAGGAAGCACGGTTGGGGAGGGAGGGGGCAGATGGAAGGGAAGAGAAGGGCAGGAAGCCAGTGGCGGGGCTGGGTGAGCTGGCCCTTGCCATGGGGTTCTGGGAGGCTATAGCCCTGAAGACTCCAGGAGGTCTGTGTCCAGCCCTCTCCAGAGTCCCTGTCTGCAGGCACACCAGTCTTTGACTCTGACTCCCCCTGCATTGGTGAGGCTACTTCTGTTCATTCTTCCAGTGTGGACAAACCAGCTGTCCCCTAGCAGGGGGCATTCTGGGACACAGCTGAGACTGTGGTCTGACTCCGGGCAGCTGGGCATCTGCCCACAGGCCTAATGACCCTAGTTCCATCTCTGGGACCTGTGTAAGTCGGGAGAACCGACTCCATGGAGTTGTCCTCTGACCTCTAGTTGTGTGCTGGGGCATCCTGCAACCCCCACACATGGTAATAAAAAAGGCAATTAGATTGGTGTGTCCCCACTTTCTGACTTTTCCACATGTCACGTAATCTCTTCCAGCATACACACCCACAGTGATGCTATGTAGCCAGTACTATGCTGTTTAGACCCTCCAACCACCAGGGTCATAAGCTACACACACCTTGTTTATTTACAAAGGACTTGGCCTCAATTATTATTATTATTTTTTAAAAGTTGCATAAAGCAGCCAATGTAGTGCATATAAGTTGGCGACAGCTTCTTAGTCAATGTAGTAAATATTGATTGGAATGGCAAATGCAATGCAATTGCCTCGCAGCTCCACTGCTAGGAACTCACTGGGCTGCCAGGGAAGTGGTTTATATAGTGAGTGGGTCTTCGCAGCACTGTTTGTGACCCTAACAGATCGGGAATCAGCTTAGATAGCCGCCAGAAAGGGAATGGCTTCTTTCGCCCCCCTCCCCTCCCTTCTCTTTCCCTTCTTTTAACCCTGCCCCTTTTGCTGCAGTGTTGGAGATGGGACACAGACCTTGTGTAGGCTAGGTAAGCCTTCACTGGACCACAGCGCTAGAAGTCAAGGTGGCTCTGTTTCTCAATGTTCTCTTGCTTTGTGAAAGCAGACACTTCCAGGAGCAAAGACTCCAGTGCAGAGGATATGGGGCGGGGATGTGGGCGTGGGGGGTGAGGTGGGCAGAGCTCCTGGAGACTTGGAGATGATGGATGGGCAGGAGCTGGGGAGAGGTGTGTTTTGTTCTTTCCTTTCTCAATATGTTGGGCTCCGCACAGTTCCAGAGTTTTCTGAAGAAGCCATTCAACTCCCTCCTAGCCTTTCCTAAGAAGTCTCCACTCCTGTCTGGATGTGCCGCGGGTGGCGGTTTGCTTTTGCTTTTGTTGGTCACTTCTTCCTCCATTGCCAAGGAACTTGAAGTGGTCTGCATGATGGGGGCTGGAGAACAGAGGGATGCCTTGAAAACTCTCTGCCTTCTGTTTGAGCCAGTGTGAAAAGAGACACTTTTGCCATCAGCTACTCTTGTTGAGAATTGTAGCTTGAGTCCCCTGTCTGGGGATGCACAGAGGGTGGGTGACTGGGGCTTGAATTGCTCAGGGCATGGGGCAGGGAGTTCAGCGGAACCTGATCAAACTGCCTGGAGAGAGTAGTGGGGGAGAAAAGTTCCCTAGCTCTGGCTGTATTCTGAGGGGCTCCGTGGAGGGCCTCTCAGCCTCTTCTCTGACAGACTCCTCAGCATTAAGGGCATGAGGCAGACTTCTGCCTTTACCTCCCAGGGAACCCATTTTGCCTTCCAGGCTCGTGTACACTCACCCAGTGTAGGGTAACACCGTGACCATTCTCCAGCTTCTGGGAAGGGGATGTGGCCATTAGGATTAGATTTTCTCCAAGGAATCTCATCCATGTACCATTCAAGCGTTTCATTGAGAATGAGACTGGGTTGAGTCAAGGGAGCTTGAGCAGGTGGCTGTCACAGCCAAACTCAGATGACAGGACCCCATGTGCCTGGCTTGGGAGGTTGAACTTAATCCACTCTCTTTCAGGAACTCTGGCTCAGTATCTTGGTTTCTTGACCCGGGGTACATCTTCCCACAGCAAAATAAACAATCCCAGACCACATCTTTCCTCTCTCCCTGTCAGTCCCGCCCTAGGGAAATGGTGATCACCTCTGGGCTTTGAAAGTTGAAGACTGTTGTGGGGTGCTGCGGGTTGCATTCCGCCACCCAGCTCCCACCACCAGCTAGCTTTACCTGAAATAACAACACACAAACTGTATTCTTTTAAACACTGCTTGGCCCATTAGCTCTAGCCCTTACTGGCTAATTCTGATATCCCGACCAACCCATCTCTAATAAACTGTGTAGCACCAGTCTTACCGGGAAAGATTCAGCATGTCTGACCTGGCGGCTTGCTTCATCGTGTGCGTCTGCCCGGGAGAGGGGAGCATGGCCTCTGAGCTCACTTCCTCTTCCTCCCAGCATTCTGTTCTGTTTACTCTTCCCACCTATGTTTTAACCTATGAGGCCAAGCAGTTTATTTTTTAACCAATGACCTTCCTCCATCAGAAGACCAGATACTGTATAGGCAGTAACCTATAGGAGGGAGAATCCCAGCTCCTCAAATCTTAGGATTCCAGGAGGAGGGGGATGGGCTAGAGAAAGCTGGAGGATCCTGATGGGGGCTGCTTTTCCTTTGCTTTGAAGTCCCAGTACCCCAGGGATCGTGGAAAGTAAAATCATTTCCAGCAGTAGAGGCATTCAGGCTCTCAAAACAGAGAAAGAATAATAGAAGACACCCAAACAAACAAAAACTCCCCCTAGCCTCCCCTCTCCACACCCCACCTCTTAAAAGCAAAACATTCTGAGGTAAAGGTCGCTGACTGGTCGGGTGCTGCTGTCTCTGGCTTGCTGGTGAGTTTTAGTTGGCCCACAAGGTATTTTCTTTCTCAGCCAATGTTTAAACATTGGGGAATTTCAAATAGCAACCCCGAGCATACGGAGTTCCCGACTGTGCGGGGTCACACAGCTGCACAGTGGTTGTTGGCCATTTACCAAACCCAAGCGTGTTGTCTTAGCTGGTCTCTGACTCTGAAGAAATGTGCCTTTGCTATCTCTCCTGCGGAAGACCTGGCACCCCGCTGTCTTCAGGGTCTTCTTCTGGATAAGGTTTCTGGGGTGCTGGGGTATCTCTGCTTCTTTTTGGATTCTTCTGCAGATTTTTTCCACCCACTCAGCTCCCTTCACCGGAGCTTTTGGCCCTATTTCTCTGTGCCTGTTACGCTTGTGAAGCAGGAGGATCAGAAGTTTATGGCCAACTTCAGCAAGCCAATGAGCCTGAGGTTAGCCCAGACTGTATGAGACCTTATCTCAAAAACACTAAAACAAGGGCTGAGAGATGGCTCTTGGGGAAAGTACGTCTTGTATAAACATTTAGTTATATATGTTTGAATCCCCAGAGCCCACATAAAATCTAGATGTGGTAGATGGGAGACAGGTGACTGAGAGAGAAATTCCATGTACTCAGAAATACATGGGCTAGGTAGCCCTGCCTGTAAAGCAGAGAATAACATTATCAACGATAGGCCCTGTTTCAAAGTGGAAGGCAGGGACTGAGGTTGTATTCTGATTTCTCTGTCTGTCTGTCTGTCTCTGTCTGTCTCTCTGTCACACACACATACACATGAGCACACATGCACATACACACGCACACACACACACTTGAAAAGTAAAATGGGTTGTGCTGTGCACACACCTTTAATCCCAGCATTCAGGAGGCAGAGGCAGGCAGATCTCTGTGAGTTTAAGACTATCCTGGTCTATGGAATGAGTCCCAGGATAGCCAAAGCTACACAGAGAAACCCTGTCTCGAAAACCAAAAAGAAAGAAAGAAAGCAAGAAAAGAAAGAAAGAAAAGAAAAAGAAAAGCAAATTCAACCTACCCAAGCCCTGCAGACATGTCAGGTTTGACATTTGAATCTCTGCTGAGATCCTAGCTTACAGAACTTTGCTGTTTAACTCTGAGTCTAGTGACTTTGTGGATTTAAGATTTAAAATTTGAAGGGTATCTAGGAAGTGGGGAAGTGGGCTGCAAACTACATTTCTTTAGTTTGTAAATGCAGCTACATATTTGTTCCAAACCCTCAGGCTGTGTCAGCTCAGCTCCCCACCAGTAGAACTTTCTTTTATTGTTTCTGTTGTGTTTATCACACAAAGCTACACCCGATATTCCCTTGTTACTTCTCTAGTGTCGGTAGGATCTACACTGACGTCTCTCATTTATGATAGACTTTGTTCTCTGTCTGTCTGTCTTCAACTTGACTTAATAGCTTTTGAAACAGCCATCCTTTAGTGACGTCCTTTTGCATCCACAATGCAGTCTGTCTGTGCTATCTTAGATTCCCTGAACTGAATATTCTTCTGAAGGTTATAAACCACTTTCTAGATTATACTGCATTTAACAATCCACAGGTCAAACAGCCACCGTTCCTGGGAGTGTCAGGCAGTTGGGCTAACTATCCACATGTCCGGAGTTTCTGGTTAACGTGGTTTCCAGACCTGTGTGAACACAAACACCGTGACAGGTATGGAGCAGGGCACCTGTAAGTTCAGACAAAACCCACGTTGCAGAGTGAATGTTGACTAGTGGGGAGACAGGATTGCTTTGGCCAGATCCAGGGTGAGCTGAAAGAAGAACACAACACCACCGCCACCATTCAGGGTACACCTGTGCCCATATTCTCCGTGTGCTTTGTCCCATCACTGCCCTGGAACCGGCAGACCAGCTCATCTTCTCCTCATTCCCATGTTCTTCTCCTGATCCACTTTCTTCCTTCAGCAAGTCTATCTGCCTGATGACCTGCTGTGTTTCTCTGTGGCTTTTTGTGAGCCGGAGGATTGATGACTGCCTGACTTCCTTCCTTGAGATCAATCTTTTCTCAAGTTTAAAGCCGGGGGAGGTATCTCAGGCTCTGCTTCTAGAGGCCTAGGGCTAAGGTGGAAGGAAAGACTGAAGATGCGTTGGGTGGATTTGACTGCAACAAGCTAATAACATAATGAAATCACTTAGTTTTGATTTTGTACTGGTGTGTGTATATGTTCATGTAGGAGTGTATGTATATGTATGCGCATGTGTGTGTGTGTGTGTGTGTGTGTGTGTGTGTGTGCCTGTGTGTATGTGGAGGCCAAAGGTTGATGTTAAATGTCTTCCTCCATCTCTTTTCACCTTATGGATTTGTTTAGAGACCTAGTCTCCCTATGCAGCCCTGGCTGACCAGTAACTTGTAACTCAGACTAAGGTATGTTGTAGGAAACCACTTGTTTGTTTCCCGGTCACCCAGACTCCCGAAATAACCACACAGAAACTGTATTAATTAAATCACTGCTTGGCCAATTACTTAAGTGTATTGATAACTAGGTCTTACATCTAGAATTAACCCATCTCCATTATTTTATATGTTACCATGAAGCTCATGGCCTATCGGCAAGGTTATGGCATGTCTGTCTCTGGTGGCAGCTCCATGGCTTCTCTCTGCCTCTGCTTCCTTTCTCCCAGCATTCAGTTTAGTTTTCCCTGCCTACCTACCTCTTTTCTGCTAAGTCACTGGTTGTAACAGATTCTTTATTAATCAGTGGTATTCACAGCATACAGAGGGGAATCCCTCATCAAAGGTAGGCTTGAAATCACAGATACCCATTTGCTTCTCCCTCCTGGGAGCTGGAATTAAAGGTGTGTGTCACTGAGTCCAGCTTCTTGTCTTATTTCTTATTCTTTGTTTCTTTTTACATCTCTTGTTTCTTTTTCATCTGTATGACTGTTTTGCTTTCATGTATGTATATGCACCACAAACATACCTGGTACCTAAAGAGGTCAGAAGAGGGCATCAGATCCCTCAGGACTGGAGCTACAGACAATTATGAGTCATCAGTGTGGGTGTTTCTAACAGAAATCCAGTTCTTAGCAAGAGCAGCAAGTGTTCTTAACCACAGAGCCAACTCTCCAGATCTTTATCTTATTTTGTGAGACAAGGTCTTTCAGTGAGCCTGTAGCTCACTGACTTGTTACGACTACCTAGCCAGTGAGGTCTAGGGATTGTCCTGTCTCTACCCCCTCTAGCATGGATGTCATAGACATACAAACTCTTGACCTTATGTGGGTTCTGGGCTAGCAAAAGGTGTCAGATCCCCGTGATCTGGAGGTGGAATTACAGACAGTTATGAACCACCCTACGTGGGCCCTGGGAACTGAAATCAGTTCTTCTGAGAGAACAGAAAGAGCTCTTAAGTTCTGAGACATCACTCTTGTTCACTGGAGACTTTTACCTGAAAAGACTAGGGCAAGTAGTGTTTTACAAGCAATTGAACAGAGTCCAATAGTCAAATCAATTTAACAGGTACAACCCGATTTTACAAATGAAATAGAATGGAATGGATAATATCACATTGCAAGCCAAGTCTTATTAGTCGTGTTTGATGTACATCTATGGCTGTCTGGGTTTCCAGTCTCTCGCTGCTGCTTGGTTGGGAACAGATTTGAATCTCTTTAGACTTGGCTTTTGGATGCTGTGAAGCCTTATCAGTTGTTTCTGCCTGAGCTTCAGGGAGATTAGATTGCAGTGACAGTCTGTTGGGAAGTCTTGCCTTTGCATATCTGACAGTTCAAAGCAGGGACGTGCGCACAGACAACAGGACTTTCATTGTGCTTATGACAGGGGATTAAAAAAATGTATTACCATTGCCCTTGGTTGCCTTCCAGAATTTGAAGGTAAATCCTTATCACTGAAGATTCCATGTACTTTGGATAGAGAACTTGGAAGAATTGAGCTGGATCTGACCTGGAAGCCTCTATCTTAAGGACTCAGTGCTGGAAAATGCCGTGCAGACAGCCAATTCCTCAACTGTGCCTCCCAGAACCACTATGACCACCATAACATCCCCAGAGGTGAAATAACTTGTGACAGCTGTCTGATTGGACTTTCTCAACAGGAAATTTACATGCCTGGTGCTGTAAATTTAGCCCAATACCCACAACTGGGGAGGCCGTGGAACCCAGAGAAGCTATTGTTGCTGCTTTTCTAGAGCAGTGTGACTTCTCACCATGTTCTAAATACTTATCCTTACAGTCACAGGTCAGGGTGGCTCTCACCACTTGTCGCAGTGTTCCATTGCCATGAAGAGACACCATGACCAGGGCAACTCATACAAAGAAAGGCATTTAATTGGGGCTGGCTTGCAGTTTCATATGTTTAGTCCATTGTCATCATGGCAGGGAGAATGGTGGAACATAGGCAGACATGGTGCTGGAGAAGGAACTGAGAGTTTGACATTGGAACTGCTGGCAGCAGGAAGAGAGTGAGACACTGGGCCTGGCTTGAGGTTTTGAAACCCTAAAGCCCACCCCCAATGAAACACTTCCTCCAACAAGGCCACACCTACTCCAATAAGGCCACATCTCCTAGCCCCTCTCAAGTAGCTCCACACCCTAATGATCAACATTCACATAAATGAGCCTACGGGGCCGGTTCCTATTTAAACCAGCACACCCCTCATCAAAGAGGTTTCTTTTTGCAGCAGACAGAGACCATTACAGAAACCCACAACTGTCTGAAATGCAGAGAACAAGTGACCAGGGGGTGCCCAACCCCAACTGATAGACATACAACAAAGCCCCTACACCTGATGCTCAGGGAACATCGCAGGAGAGAAGGCAGAAGCATTATTGTAAGAGCTCCAGGACCAGTATGTCTGTTGTGAGAGCATGTCCTCTGTGTGTGACAGGATGTGATATCCATGAAGTCACAGCACTGTTGCTACCTAAAGATCTGAGCAGCAGCTACAGAGGTGGACACACCAGTGTGGGGGAGGGAGATCTTATAAGTCCCTACCCGCTAGATCAGGAGCTCCAAGCAATTAATGACGGCTGAGAGAGGGAAAATCAGATTTCCCCAGGGAAGAGCCTCCAATTGGTCACCTACTCTCAAGTGGTCAGCCCTAGAAACATACACAGGGGCAACACTAAGCAGATGTCATGAGGCGCATGTGTGGTGTGCGTGTGTGGTGTGCGTGTGTGGTGTGCGTGTGTGGTGTGCGTGTGTGGTGTGCATGTGTGTATCTAACAACACTAATTAAAGAAAAAGGGGCCATGAATTTTACAGGGAACTGGAACACACAGGGGAGATGGAAGGAGAAGAGGGAGAGGGAATAATAGAAATTTAGCACTTATATAAGAAATTCTAAAAAAAAATAATTGACCCACAAAGGGTGTTACCCATAAGGCCTGGCTGGGTACCTCTGCCGAGGGAGGCTGGAACCACAGGGTCGTAAGCAAACAGCAGCACAAGGTTAACATGTCTATTTTAACGTTTATTTTAAAATTAATTTATTTGTGTGTGTATGTGTCCTGGCATGTCTGTGTTAGGTCAGATGACAACGTTGTAGGGGTCTGTCCCCTCCTACCTTTATGTATTCCTAGGGAGTGAGTTGAGCTTCTGTCAGTAGATGAGCCTGCCCTAGGCAGAACTGAGTGCTGGGACCAGGCAGACATATTCAAGGTGTAAACGTGTGATTCTTAGGACTGAGCAAAGGATAACGTGCAGCCCCGAGAAGGGTGTCTTATGACTAGGGGCAACATTAGGGAGCAGAGTGGTAGAGAGTCCAGACTGGTGACCCAGACCCTGGAGGAAGGTGTGTGCTCCTTCAGCATGGCCAGCCGGCTCACGGGCAGTCATCACAGACCCTGGAGGAAGGTGTGTGCTCCTTCAGCATGGCCAGCCGGCTCACGGGCAGTCATCACAGACCCTGGAGGAAGGTGTGTGCTCCTTCAGCATGGCCAGCCGGCTCACGGGCAGTCATCACAGACCCTGGAGGACGCTGTATGCTCCTTCAGCATGGCCAGCCGGCTCACGGGCAGTCATCACAGACCCTGGAGGAAGGTGTGTGCTCCTTCAGCATGGCCAGCCGGCTCACGGGCAGTCATCACAGACCCTGGAGGGGGCTGTATGCTCCTTCAGCATGGCCAGCCGGCTCACGGGCAGTCATCACAGACCCTGGTGGAGGCTGTATGCTCCTTCAGCATGGCCAGCCGGCTCACGGGCAGTCATCACAGACCCTGGAGGACACTGTATGCTCCTTCAGCATGGCCAGCCGGCTCACGGGCAGTCATTGCTGAACATATGGGTAAATGGTTACTAATGTGAATGATTAAGAAGTCAATTTACATTGTGTCACTGAGACCAATAAAACAGAAGCCAATCAATCAAGAGAGGTCATTAATAAACAGTAACTATGCAGGCAGCATAGAGTGCTCCGTCCAATCCATTGCCTACTTAATTTTCTTGCAGATGTCCAGTTTGAGAATCGGCTGTTCCTAGGACCTACTTAGCAAAAAGAATAGTCTTTTAAGGATATATATTAGGTTCCATCAATTATTTAAAAACATTATTAGCATATGTTAATTATATAACAATGGGTTTTATTTGACATTTTCATGCATGTACATACAGATTTCAATCACATTTACCCTCCATTATCTGTTCTTTTTTTTTTCTTTTTGGTAAAATGTATGTGTCTGTCTGTCTGTCTGTGAACTATAATCCCACCGAGGAGATGGAGGCAGGAGAATCAGATTGTTTTTTCTTTGAGACAGGATTTTTCTGTGTAGTCCTGACTGTCCTGGAACTCTCTCTGTAGACCAGGCTGACTTTGAACTCACAGAGATCCACCTGCCTCTGCCTCCCCAGTGCTGGGATGAAAGGCGTGTGCCACCGGGAAGATTGACGTTTATAGCTAGTTTAGCTACGCAGTAAGTTCAAGGCCAGCCTGGGTGACACAAGACCCCTTCTCTAAAAAGAAAAACAAACCTGAAGAAGGATAAACATACCGATTACTATACTAGGAGAGTCAGTAAAAGATTCTCCCTCCCATCTGGGTGTGGTGGTACAGGCCTTTAATTTCAGCACTTGGGGGCAGAGGTAGGAGGATCTTGGTGAGTTCGAGGCCAGTCTGGTTTACATAGAAACCTCTGTCTCAAACAAAACAAAATAAAACGAAACACCCCAAACCCCTAAAACAAAAACCAAACCAAAACAACGAAACACCCAAAACAAACAAACAACAACAATGAACCACCTCTCCCTCCCAGATCTAATCTCTGTCTGGCCTTTGCTTAGAGCTCAACATGGAGGGAGGGATTATGTCCTAAGAGTGTGAATCTGCCCGTCAGTGCTCTGAAGTCTGAGGAGCCAAGCCTTCCCGACTGGTCAGTGGCACACTGGGTCGAGTAACCACTGAGGCATAAGGAAACTGAACTGAAGATCTGGTTAGCTGACTTCTTAACCAGTGGGCATATCTAATGCTCTGTGGCTGGGTTTTAGTAACGTGGCCGGACGAGCCTTAGTGGCACAGCAGAGGTGATACCAAAGTTTCTTTAGGGGTTGGTGTGGGGTTTGGAGCATTTACTGGGTTTTGCGTTGAAACTGCATCCACAGAGGGCTTCTTAAGATGGAGAGAGCCTCAGTTTCCCACATTGAAGAAGGCTGGGGGAGGAAGTGTGATAATGATTTGGGTTGCATAGTACTCTTAGAGCTAGCTGCCCTGTGACTTTGAATGGACTCTCTTTCTCTGAGTCTGGGTCTCATGTTGCTGAGGCTAGCCTCATGTAGCCGAGGCTAACCTCAAACCCGAATCCTCTTGCTTCCACTCTCACGTGCTGGAACTATAGGCCTGTACTCACTCACTTGTGAGGGGTCTCCTTCCATCCGGGTCAGAGATGGGCAAGCCTTGTCCTTTTGCAGAGGGGACTTTGGCCACTACAAGCTTTGTCAGAAGAAAAATTCTACCTTAGAGTTCTGTCTTTTCTGTTCTTTGTACCTTCCTGTCGTCATTCAGCCTCTGAAATCTGCACCATAATCTGGTCATTCTCTTTAAATGAGAACAATGTTGGTAGACAAAGCCTGACCTCCGCTCACGGTACCTGGCTCACACACAATGACCTTGAAAATCCTCCGCACTCCTCGCTCACACACAATGACCTTGAAAATCCTCCGCAATCAAGCCTTTCAGCCAGTTACTTCGGGCTCATGATCTATATTCACAGCAAGAGGGTTTGTTCTTGCCGGAGGCACTTCCAGCTGGAGGACTCAGCCCCGGCTTTTTCATTTATAGTTTCGATTTGATGGCATGGTACGTGGACACTTTCTCTGCCACACGGGATTTGGTGAGGGGTGGTGTCGTGGATGTGTGTTTGTCTGACCCACTCCAATTCCTTGTAGAATGGTTGCCAAAGGCAACCTCCCCCCCCCCCCCCCCCAGTGTGAGCTGGTTCCTTAAAGCTGTTACGCAAAATGTCCCACCCAGTTCTGGACCAAGGAAGTGGGCACGTGGTGTGGTTAGGGTGGTTAGTCAGACGCTGAGTTTTGATGGGAAAATACGGGATTTCTGTTTGTCCCAACAGTGGGACGCTAATGAGCTGTCAATCACTCCTAGCTCCCTAGATACCCGAAGAGGGTCTGGTATCAATCTTTCTCAGCCTGACAGCTTAGCCCCACATCGCATCCTCCACACCATTCTGTTTATTTCCAAAAGCCTCCTCATTTTGCTTATTCAAGGTAGGTCTGCTTGCCTGTGCTAAATATCTTTTTTTTTTTTTTTTTTTTTTATTGATAAAAGGAGGATAAAGAAAAGAAAAAAAAACAAATTTCCACCTCCTCCCACCAGCCTCCCATTTCCCTCCCCCTCCTCCCATTCTTCTCCCCCTCCTCCCACTCTTCTCCCCCTCCTCCCACCCCTCTCCCCTTCCCCCCACTCCTCTCCCCCTCCCTTTCCAGTCCAAAGAGCTGTCAGGGTTCCCTGCCCTGTGGTACGTCCTAGGTCCTCCCCCCTCCATCCATATCTAGGAAGGTGAACATCCAGACTGGCTATGCTCCCACCAAGCCAGCACATTGCGTAGGATCAAAACCGCGTGCCATTGTCCTTGGCGTCTCATCAGCCCTCATTGTTCGCCATGTTCCGAGAGTCCAGTTTTATCCCATGCTTTTTCTGGTAACAGTCCAGCTGGCCTTGGTGAGCTCCCAGTAGGTCATCTCCACTGTCTCAGTGGGTGGGTGCACTCCTCGTGGTCCCGACATCTTTGCTCATGTTCTCACTCCTTCTGCTCCTCATTGGGACCTTGGGAGCTCAGTCTAGTGCTCCAGTGTGGGTCTCTGTCTCTATCTCCATCCATTGCCAGATGCAAGTTCTAGGATGATATGCAATATATTCGTCAGTATTGCTCTAGGGTAGGGTCATTTCAGGTTCCCTATCCTCAGCTGCCCAGGGAACTAACTGGGGACCTCAGCTTGGGCACCTGGGAGCCCCTCTAGGGTCAAGTCTCCTGCCCACCCTAAAGTGGGTCCCTTAACTAAGAATTGTGGTTCCGTGCTCCCCTATCCAACCCTCCTTTATCCCGATCCTCCTGTTTCCCCAAGTCCACCCTCCTACCCATCTACCTTTTCTCTCCCCATCTCCCCTAACCCCCATCCCACCCCACCCCCAAGATCCCACTTTCCCCCCCGGCAATTTTGTCTACTTCCCTTATCCAAGAGGATAACTATATGTTTTTCCTTGGGTTCACCTTCTTACTTAGCTTCTTTAGATTCGCCTATTGTAGACTCCGTGAACCCTATTTATGGCTAGAAACCAATTATGAGTGAGTACATCCCATGTTCGTCTTTTTGGGCCTGGGATACCTCACTCAGGATAGTGTTTTCTATTTCCATCCATTTGCATGCAAAATTAGAGAAGTCATTGTTTTTTACCGCAGCGTAGTACTCTAGTGTGTATATATTCCATACTTTCTTCATCCATTCTTCCATTGAAGGGCATCTAGGTTGTTTCCAGGTTCTGGCTATTACAAATAATACTGCTATGAACATAGTTGAACAAATGCTTTTGACATGTGATAGAGCATCTCTTGGGTAAATTCCCAAGAGTGGTATTGCTGGGTCCAGGGGTAGGTTGATCCCGAATTTCCGGAGAAACCGAAACACTGACTTCCACAGTGGTTGCACAAGATTGCATTCCCACCAGCAATGGATGAGGGTACCCCTTCCTCCACAGCCTCTCCAGCAAAGGCTATCCTTGGTGTTTTTGACTTTAGCCAATCTTACAGGTGTAAGATGATATCTCAAAGTTGTTTTGATTTGCATTTCCCTGATCGCTAAGGAGGTTGAGCATGACCTTAAGTGTCTTTTGGCCATTTGAACTTCTTCTGTTGAGAATTCTCTGTTCAGTTCAGCGCCCCATTTTTTAATTGGGTTAATTAGCATTTTAAAGTCTAGTTTCTTGAGTTCTCTATATATTTTGGAGATCAGACCTTTGTCTGTTGCGGGGTTGGTGAAGATCTTCTCCCAGTCAGTAGGTTGCCTTTGTGTCTTAGTGACAGTGTCCTTTGCTTTACAGAAGCTTCTCAGTTTTAGTAGGTCCCATTTATTCAATGTTGCCCTTAATGTCTGTGCTTCTGGGGTTATACCTAAGAAGCGATCGCCTGTGCCCATCTGTTGTAGGGTATTGCCCACTTTCTCTTCTATCAGATTCAGTGTTTTCGGGCTGATATTGAGGTCTTTAATCCATTTGGACTTGAGTTTTGTGCACGGTGATAGATATGGGTCTATTTTCATTCTTCTACAGGTTGACATCCAGTTGTGCCAGCACCATTTGTTGAAGATGCTTTCTTTCTTCCAATGTAAACTTTTAGCTCCTTTATCGAAAATGAGGTGTTCATAGGTTTGTGGGATAAAGTCCGGGTCTTCTATACGATTCCATTGGTCGACTTCTCTGTTTTTATGCCAGTACCACCCTGTTTTCATTACTGTAGCTCTGTAATAGAGTTTGAAGTCAGGGATGGTAATGCCTCCAGAAGATCCTTTATTGTATAGGATTGTTTTGGCTATCCTGGGTTTTTTGTTTTTCCATATAAAGTTGATTATTGTCCTCTCCAGATCTGTGAAGAATTTTGATGGGATCTTGATGGGGATTGCATTGAATCTATAAATTGCCTTTGGTAGAATTGCCATTTTTACTATGTTGATCCTCCCAATCCAAGAGCAAGGGATGTCCATCCATTTTTTGGTATCCTCTTCAATTTCTTTCTTCAATGCCTTAAAGTTCTTGTCAAATAGATCTTTCACTTCCTTGGTTAGATTTACCCCAAGATATTTTATGCTGTTTGTGGCTATCGTGAATGGAGAAGCTTCTCTGATTTCCCTCTCTGCTTCCATATCCTTTGAGTATAGGAGGGCGACTGATTTTTTGGAGTTGATCTTGTATCCTGCCACATTACTAAAGCTGTTTATCAGCTGTAAAAGTTCTTTGGTGGAATTTTGGGGGTCGCTTATGTACACTATCATATCATCTGCGAATAACGAAAGTTTAACTTCTTCATTTCCAATTCGAATCCCCTTGATCCCATTATGCTGTCTTATTGCTATTGCTAGAACTTCCAGCACTATATTGAAGAGGTATGGCGAAAGTGGGCAGCCTTGTCGTGTTCCTGAGTTAAGCGGGATGGCTTTGAGTTTCTCTCCATTTAATTTGATGTTAGCTGTCGGCTTGCTGTATATAGCTTTTATTATATTTAGGTATGACCCTTGTATCCCTAATCTCTCCAAGACTTTTAACATAAATGGATGTTGAATTTTGTCAAATGCTTTTTCAGCATCTAATGAAATGATCATATGGTTTTTTTCTTTCAGTTTATTTATATGATGGATTACATTGATAGATTTTCGTATGTTGAACCAGCCCTGCATCTCAGGAATGAAGCCTACTTGATCATAATGGATAATTTTTCGGATGTGTTCTTGGATTCGGTTTGCCAGTATTTTGTTGAGGATTTTTGCGTCGATATTCATGAGTGAGATCGGCCTGTAATTCTCTTTCCTGGTTGAGTCTTTGTGTGGTTTTGGTATCAGAGTAACTGTAGCTTCATAAAAGGAATTTGGTAATGACCCTTCTGTTTCTATATTGTGGAATACATTGAGGAGTATAGGTATTAGGTCTTCTTGGAAGTTCTGGTAGAATTCCGCATTGAAACCATCTGGCCCTGGGCTTTTTTTGGTAGGGAGGTTTTTGATAACAGCTTCTAGTTCTTCGCGACTGACAGGTCTGTTTAGCTTGTTCACCTGGTCCTGATTTAATTTTGGTAAATCGTATTTATCTAAGAAAGTGTCCATTTCTTTTACATTTTCCAGTTTAGTGGCATACAAGCTTTTGTAGTAAGATCTAATGACTCTCTGAATTTCCTCTGTGTTTGTGGTTATGACCCCGCTTTCATTTCTGATCTTATTAATTTGCAAATTTTCTCTCTGCCGTTTGATTAGTTTGGATAGGGGTTTGTCAATCTTGTTGATTTTTTCCAGGAACCAGCTTCTTGATTCATTGATTCTTTGGATTGTTTTTTGTGTTTCTATTTTGTTGATTTCAGCCCTCAGTTTGATTATTTCCAGTCTTCTACTCCTCCTAGGTGAGTCTGCTTCTTTTTTTTCTAGAGCTTTCAGGTGGGCTGTTAAGTCTCCAATATGTGCTTTCTCTGTTTTCTTTAAGTGGGCACTTAGTGCTATGAACTTTCCTCTCAGGACTGCTTTCATGGTGTCCCATAAGTTCGAGTATGTTGTTTCTTTATTTTCATTGAATTCAAGGAAGACTTTAATTTCTTTCTTTATTTCCTCCTTAATCCAGGTATGGTTCAGTAGTTGACTGTTCAGTTTCCATGAGTTTGTAGGCTTTCTGGGGGTAGCATTGTTGTTGAATTCTAACTTTAATCCATGGTGGTCTGATAAGACACAGGTGGTTAGTAATATTTTTTTGTAGCTGTGTAAGTTAGCTTTGTTACCAAGTATGTGGTCAATTTTCGAGAAGGTTCCATGAGCTGCAGAGAAAAAGGTATATTCTTTCCTATTTGGGTGGAATGTTCTATAGATGTCTGTTAAGTCCATTTGCTTCATTACTTCCATTAATTCTCTAATTTCTCTGTTAGGTTTCTGTCTGATTGACCTGTCCATTGGTGAAAGAGGAGTGTTGAAGTCTCCTACTATTAGTGTGTGCGGTTTGATGGCTGCCTTGAATTTTAGCAATGTTTCTTTTACATACGTGGGTGCTTTTATATTAGGGGCATAGATATTCAGGATTGAGATTTCTTCCTGATGAATTTTTCCTGTTATGAGTATAAAATGTCCCTCTCCATCTCTTTTGATTGATTTAAGTTTGAAGTCAACTTTGTTAGAAATTAGTATGGCCACACCTGCTTGTTTCTTAGGTCCATTTGCTTGATAAGCCTTTTCCCAGCCCTTTACTCTGAGTAGGTGCCTGTCTTTGTGGTTGAGGTGTGTTTCTTGTAGACAGCAGAATGTTGGATCCTGTTTTCGTATCCAGTCTCTTAGCCTGTGCCTTTTTATAGGTGAGTTGAGTCCATTGACATTAAGTGATATTAATGACCAGTGGTTGTTAACTCCGGTCACTTTTTAAGTAGTAGGGTTTGTGTGTTTCCCTTCTTTGAGTTGCGCTGGTGAAGGGTCTCTAGATGTCTGAGTTATTGAGGTCTCTGTTGGACTCCTTGGTTAGTGATTTTCCTTCTATTATTTTCTGTAAGGCTGGATTTGTGGCTACGTATTGCTTAAATTTGTTTTTATCCTGGAAAATTTTGTTTTCTCCATTTATGGTGAACGAAAGCTTGGCTGGATATAGTAGTCTGGGCTTGCATCCATGGTCTCTTAGTTTTTGCAGTACATCTATCCAGGACCTTCTGGCTTTCATGGTTTCCATAGAGAAGTCAGGTGTAAGTCTAATAGGTTTACCTTTATAAGTAAGTTGGCCTTTTTCCTTTGCGGCTCTTAATATTCTTTCTTTATTCTGTATATTTTGTGTTTTGATTATTATATGGCGAGGGGATGTTTTTTTTTGATCCAGCCTATTTGGGGTTCTGTATGCCTCTTGAACCTTCATAGGTACATCCTTCTTCAGGTTGGGAAAGTTTTCTTCTATAATTTTGTTAAGTATATTTTCTGGACCGTTGAGCTGCACTTCTTCTCCTTCTTCTACTCCAATAATTCTTAGGTTTGGTCTTTTTATTGTGTCCCATATTTCCTGAATGTTTTGTGATGAGAGTTTGTTGGACTTGCTGTTTTCTTTGATCAGTGCGTTTATTTTCTCTATGTTATCCTCAGACTCTGAGATTCTTTCTTCTATCTCTTGTATTCTGCTGGTTATGCTTGTTTCTGTAGTCTCTATTCGTTTACCTAGATTTTCCATGACCAGCCGGCCCTCTGTTTGTGTTTTCTTCTTTGCCTCCATTTCATTTTTCAAATCATGAACTGTTTCCATTATCTGCTTGATTGTTTTTCCTTGCTTTCCTAGGGTATCATTCACTGATTTACTCAATTCCTCGAACTTTCTGTTATACTTCTCATCCATTTCTATAAGGGCGTTTTTTATATGCTGTTTAAGGGTGTCAATCACTGTCATGAAGTCAGTTTTTTCTCCTTCTTCATGATTAAGGTGTTCATGTCCTCCTGTTGTGAGGTCGCTGGCTTCTGGTGGTTTCGTGTTGTTTTTCAGATTGTTGGGTGAATTCTTGCATTGGCGTCTCCCCATCTCTTCCTTCCAATATTCTCCTATGGATCTTCTTTTACAGGATCAGGTCTTCTTGCCAACTGATGTACCTTCCAAGTGATGTCACTCCCCCGTGATGTTTCTCCTGGAGTCCAGTTCCGATCTCCTTGCTGCTTGGTTAGCTTGCAAACAAAGGCCCACCCTGCTTGCTGCAGGCAGGTTATGGAGACAAAGGAGCTACCACCTTCCCCTTTGCACTCACCTTCGGGTTCAGTCCCAGCGCCCAGGCAGGCTGAACAGGGAGGCACTCTGCCCCAAGAAGGGAGGGATGGAGGGAGACAGAGGGTAGGGGGATCTGGATGAAAGCTGGATGGGATAGGAAGAGAGAGGAGGAACCGGGCAGTGTAGCCCTGTAGGTTGATCAGGAAGTGTAGGCGGGCTGTTCCCGGGTGCCACAGCACTCACTCACCACAATGATGTCTCACTAGGTGCCCTGATCGAAACTCCGTGCTGCTTGGTTCACTCGCAGACAAAGGGCCCACCCTGCTTGCTGCAGGCGGGCTATGGGGACAAAGAAGCTCCCGAGCTCCCCTTTACCCTACGCTTGGGGTTAGGACCCAGCGCCCAAGCAGGCTGAGCACTAGGCGCTCTGCCACCAGGGAAGGGAGGGGGGAGAGAAACAGAGGGTGGGGGGATCTGGATGTAAGCTGGATGGGATAGGAAGAGAGAGGAGGTACCGGGCAGTGTAGCCCTGTAGGTTGATCAGGAAGTGTAGGCGGGCTGTTCCCGGGTGCCACAGCACTCACTCACCACAATGATGTCTCACTAGGTGCCCTGATCGAAACTCCGTGCTGCTTGGTTCGCTTGCAGACAAAGGGCCCACCCTGCTTGCTGCAGGCGGGCTATGGGGACAAAGAAGCTCCCGAGCTCCCCTTTACCCTACGCTTGGGGTTAGGACCCAGCGCCCAAGCAGGCTGAGCACTAGGCGCTCTGCCACCAGGGAAGGGAGGGGGGAGAGAAACAGAGGGTGGGGGGATCTGGATGTAAGCTGGATGGGATAGGAAGAGAGAGGAGGTACCGGGCAGTGTAGCCCTGTAGGTTGATCAGGAAGTGTAGGCGGGCTGTTCCCGGGTGCCACAGCACTCACTCACCACAATGATGTCTCACTAGGTGCCCTGATCGAAACTCCGTGCTGCTTGGTTCGCTTGCAGACAAAGGGCCCACCCTGCTTGCTGCAGGCGGGCTATGGGGACAAAGAAGCTCCCGAGCTCCCCTTTACCCTACGCTTGGGGTTAGGACCCAGCGCCCAAGCAGGCTGAGCACTAGGCGCTCTGCCACCAGGGAAGGGAGGGGGGAGAGAAACAGAGGGTGGGGGGATCTGGATGTAAGCTGGATGGGATAGGAAGAGAGAGGAGGTACCGGGCAGTGTAGCCCTGTAGGTTGATCAGGAAGTGTAGGCGGGCTGTTCCTGGGTGCCGCAGCACTCACTCACCACAATGATGTCTCACTAGGTGCCCTGATCGAAACTCCGTGCTGCTTGGTTCGCTCGCAGACAAAGGGCCCACCCTGCTTGCTGCAGGCGGGCTATGGGGACAAAGAAGCCCCCGAGCTCCCCTTTACCCTACGCTTGGGGTTAGGACCCAGCGCCCAAGCAGGCTGAGCACTAGGCGCTCTGCCACCAGGGAAGGGAGGGGGGAGAGAAACAGAGGGTGGGGGGATCTGGATGTAAGCTGGATGGGATAGGAAGAGAGAGGAGGTACCGGGCAGTGTAGCCCTGTAGGTTGATCAGGAAGTGTAGGCGGGCTGTTCCCGGGTGCCACAGCACTCACTCACCACAATGATGTCTCACTAGGTGCCCTGATCGAAACTCCGTGCTGCTTGGTTCGCTCGCAGACAAAGGGCCCACCCTGCTTGCTGCAGGCGGGCTATGGGGACAAAGAAGCTCCCGAGCTCCCCTTTACCCTACGCTTGGGGTTAGGACCCAGCGCCCAAGCAGGCTGAGCACTAGGTGCTCTGCCACCAGGGAAGGGAGGGGGGAGAGAAACAGAGGGTGGGGGGATCTGGATGTAAGCTGGATGGGATAGGAAGAGAGAGGAGGTACCGGGCAGTGTAGCCCTGTAGGTTGATCAGGAAGTGTGTGCTAAATATCTTAAGCGATAGGCTTGCTTTCCTAAGTGACAAACTTTTAAAATGACATTGTCTTTGGGTGGGGCTTCATCATGGTGTTCAAAGACTAGATGGCCCAGTGTGCAGACAACCCGGTTCCTAAGTATGTGTCAGGTGTCCACACACGAAGGTGGTCCTGAGTTCAGCCAGCATTCCGTGGCTCTAAAGACGAAGCCCACCCAGCAACCTTATTCGTTTTTAGCCAACATGGTGTGCTTAATGCATGAAATATGCTTAAGTTAATTTTCTTAACGTCTGCCTTCAGCTTTCACAGATGGGTAAACTGTTCCCCGCTGCACGATTCCGTTTGCTAAATTCAAATTTTGGGCTGTTGTTTGCTCTCTTCCAACCTTTTCTGGTCAGTTTGATTAGGTAACTCAATCATTGATGGCTGACTGCCTTCATTTGCTCGCTCAGACAGCTTGGACTGAGGAAGGGAAAAAAAAAACAACTCAGCTCAGGAATAGTTTGAGACACATACTAGATCTTGGAGCAGTATGATTCTGACATTGTTTCAAGTAACACAAATGTGGCTGAGTGGTCCAGAGGCAGCAGAATCGAATCTGACCTGTGGAGTAAGGATAAATGACTCAGTATAGCCCGGCATAAGGAAAAGCGTATTTTCCTGTGGGATGGATTCATCACTTACCTGTCCCTGTCAACGGTCCTAAAGTCATCAGGATGAAGTACACAGGAGCAGCTTCTCAGAGTAACTGTGGATTCAAGGAGCAGAGGGCTGGAGAGAGGACCTCACTCACTTGGCACCCCAAGGCCTCTAACGTTCACCTTGACTCCCGTCATCTTGGCCTCACGTGTGAGGGACAGATGGCGGTTAGGACTTCCTTCTGCCTCTGAGTTCCAGAGGGTGGGATGCCCTGACCGTGCTGGAGAAGCTGTATCAGAGGGACAACAGGAAGATGTGCATGTGGCAGCTGGGGAGATGGCCTGGTAGGACATCTGGGAGAATGCACTTCTGTCACCCCAGTGATAAGGGGGTGGGGCTGGGGAGACAGGGGGACCCATGGAGCTCCTTGGCCAGAAAGTCTCGTTGAATCGTGAGTTCCAGGTTTAGTGAGTTCATTGAGAAACTCTGTCTTAAAAAATGGGATGGAGCTGGAAGGTGGTGGAACACACCTTTAATACCAATTCTCAGGAGGCAGAGGGCAGTGGATCTCTGAGTTTGAGGCCAGCCTGGTCTACAGAGTTTAAGGACAGCCAGGGCTACACAGAGAAACCCATCTTGAACCTGCTCCCACACCAAAACAAACAAACAAACAGACAGACAGAAGATACTAGAAAAAAATGAGATGGAGTGTGCGGTTGCTTGAATGAAATTGCTCCTCATAGTCTCACAGGGAGCGACCCTATTAGTAGGTGTAGCCTTGCTGGAATAGATGCAGGCTTGCTGGAATAGATGCAGGCTTGCTGGAATAGATGCAGGCTTGCTGGAATAGCTGTGGTCTTGTCAGAGGAAGCGCAGCATTGGGGGTGGGCTTTGAGGTTGCAGAAGCTCAAGTCAGGCCCAGTAGCTCTTGTTCTCTTCCTGCTGCCTGCAGATCCAGATGTAAAGCTCTCCAGCACCATATTGCCTGCCCTGATGATAATGGACTAAACCTCTGAACTGTAAGTCAGCTCCGATTAAATGTTTTCATTGATAAGAGTTGCTGTAGTTATGGCATCTCTTCCCAGCAGTAGGTGACAGAGGGTGGCTGATGAAGACACTTGATGTCTACTTCTGGCCTCTACATATGTGCACACATGAACACATGTATACAACACACACATGGACACACACATACACGGTGAGTGCCAAGATAAGTTGTCAGGAATCCGTGTGGGCAGGCATCTGGTCATTTGTACAACTCAAGCCTATCAATAAGGTGGGGAAATCATTTCAGACAGATGGGTCACAGGTGGCATCCTGTGGAATTTTCTCTATGCTCCACAAGGTTATCATAATTTTGGAATCCGGCATCTTAGAGTTATTCACTGTACATAGCTATGGCAGGTTGTGGACATGTAGAATATACTAAAGACATACATTGTCTGGTTGGCTCTCATTCACTCTGGGAAATGCCCTTTCTTTAGCTGACCTTAACTTC
The DNA here is from genome assembly GCF_037038515.1 of Microtus pennsylvanicus. NCBI lineage: Eukaryota > Metazoa > Chordata > Mammalia > Rodentia > Cricetidae > Microtus > Microtus pennsylvanicus. The sequence goes on from NC_134596.1 coordinate 23,021,875, forward strand.
AACCAGACCGTAGCCAGGAACACTGATGACCGATAGCTTTTCACTCCAGCAGCCGCCATAGGGCCAGGAGCATCTGTCGTGTACCAGCGGAGACTCCCGCTTTTTTTCTTCCTCAGCAGCTGAGCGGCTGTCAGGAGCTGCTGACGAGTCCACGCCTGGGCCTTAGATTTACTGGCTGAGTCGCTGGCAGCCAGGAGCCACCTGGAATAAAATCTTAGAATTAGCGGTTCACATAATACCCAGAAGGAACATGGCAGTCATGGCTGAGGAGGCGGAGGAGAAAGGCTATAGATGGGCAGGGAAATGCGAACTGAAAGGCTTCCAGCCAAGTGGAGAAGTGTGGCATGTTAATACTCGGATGTTCACCCAAGATCCAGCTGCAAACAAAGCGCTCTGATTCATGGGAGGAGCTGGATGAATCTCATTTTAAAAAGATGGACAACGTTGATGTATCATCATCATCATCATTATCATGCGTATGTGATTGTGTGTTTGGAGCAGGACAGAGACAAGGAAACAGCTCGAGGATGGGTGTTCAAGAGTAAAATCTCCAGGACCCATTGCTAATCTGTACAGAGGAGGACAGAGAGGAAGTAGTTGAAGATAATTCCCAGGGGTTACCTCATGGGCTTAGGAATGTGGGGAGAGGACCAGGCTTGGGGTGATGGTAGCAGTGAGCTTAGGGGTAGAGGAAATCACAAACACTCTTGGGGGTATGCGGAGTCTGAGGGGCCTCTGCAGCAGTCTGTCCAGGGGCTGTGTGTGCACAGATGCTCTGGACTCACAGAAGAGTTCTGGGCTGGGAGGGGAAACTGGGTACATGCCAGTTCAGTGTCTCCTAGCTGTGGACCCAGCAGCTGAAGGCTCGCGGCTCAGAGGGCATAGTCCATCACGGCAGGACTGCGTAGAGATGGGGCCAGCTCATCCATGGCAGCTGTGCACCCACATCTCAGCAGAACAGGAGGCAGAGGTAGGACGGAAACTGTGCCTAGCCTGTAAACCTCAAGGCTCCAACCTCCACCCACATGTCTTCTAGGTAGGCCCTTACCCAAAGGTTCTACAACCTCACACAAAACAGTATTGCCAGCTGGGGACCAAGTGTTCAAACACATGCGCCCAGGGGGACAGCCTACATCCAAACCATACAAGAGTCATTCATGATGAGGGTGGATGTGAGGCTGGGCGGGGCAGCTGAGTCTGCAGAGACTACTGAAGTGACATCTGAGGAATATGTGTATGTGTGTATGTTTGCGTGTGTTTATGTGTGTATGCTTGTGTATGTTTGTGTATGCTTGTGTGTGTGTGGTATGTGTAGTGTGTGTGGTGTGTGTATGCTTGTGTCTATGTGTGTGTTTGTGTATGTGGTGTGTGTAGTGTGTGCATGTGTGTGTGGGGTGCGTGTATATGTGCGTGGTGTGTGTGTATGGTATGTGTTTTTATATGTGTATGAGTGTATGTGTATAGTATGTGTAAGTATATGTGTGTATGTGTGTGTGGGATGTGTATGGCATGTGTGTATATGTGTGTGTGTATGTGTGTGTGTATCTGTTATTTGTCTGTGTGTGTGCTGAGATCAAGGAAGCAGAGTTTCTGCAATAGGGAATCCAGTCCATTTCCACATCAAAGAACAGGAGCAGTGCGGAACTGTGTCCATCTATCAGGCATGGTGTCACTAAGGGGGACTGTAAAATCACCCCAGATCACGGAGAACTGAAAATTCACTCGACTTATGTGAATCTTTAAAACCCTAGTCGGCAGCTGTGAGAAAGATCCCTGCAGTCACATCAAAGAACAAGGATAACTTTCAGAGCTGGTTTTTTGTTACTAAGTTGTTACTATAAACATGTGTCCATGCAAATAAAGCAAAGATACGTGATTTTCTGAAAATAGGAGCTGTGAAATCGCATGCCCAGAAAATCTGTAATGACTGTTGATCCATTTGTTAGGATCTCAGTGTGTAGTGTGAGGGGAAAAAGACTGGCCCACCAGCAGCGCGGACACTCAGTGGAAGTTCTAGCACCCTGGCTTTTCCTAGTCTAAGTGGAGAAAGAAAATTGCCCCATGGCTGCTTCCCTCCTCGTGTGTGGTGTGTGTAGGGCAGCATGAGCCCATTTCCATGTATGCAGAGACCAGAGGGCCAATGACTGTTTTCCCGCACTTCGTGTGTGCTGTGTGTATGGTTGCATGTGCCTATGTACATGTATGCAACACTTCTTGCACCTTGTATGTGGTGTGTGTACGGCTGCATGTGCCTATGTGCGTGTATGCCGAGACTGGAGGGGGTGTCAGGAGTCCTGACATATCCCTCGCCACCTTATTCCTTTGCGACAGGGACTCTCCCTGAACCTGGAGCTGGGCTAACATCCAGAAAACTCCAACAGTCTGGCTCCCCTCACAGTACTGGGGGGTAATAATGGGAATGAACATGGCCAGTTTTAAAAGTGAGTGCTGATGCTGCTGGTGTCTGAGAAGTGGAGGAAAGAGGACCACCAGCTCAAGGTCTCCCACGTTGATGTTGTTGGAATGTATGTATGTATGTATGTATGTCACAGCTACATAGTGAGTCTGAGGTCATCACCAGCGCTATCACCAGCAACACTACGCATAGCATTCTACTTATTTCAACGTTAATCTCACCTGAGAAATATCAGCACTGGTGTTTGACCAAACAGCTGGACACCGTAGCCAAGACGACACATAGAATTACCATGGGCTACTCAATCTTCTGTCCGTGTGGCATTAGGCTATAAGTCAGAGCAAGCCCTCTACCACTGACTATGCCCCCAGCGAGAACAGAAAATGGCTCAGAGGGTGAAGACACTTGACACCAAACCTGATGACCTGAATTTCACCCTGGAGACCCACATGGCAGAAGGAAAGGCACGCCTCGAGCTCCACTTGGGCACTGTGGGACTTATTTGTGCATACAAACACACGCGGATAAATAAGTGAAATTTCAAAATGAAGTTAGTTAACATGGGCTGGGGAGGTGGCTCAGTCCTTAAACTCAGTCCATGTTTGCTGTGCAAACATGTGGATCTGAGTTCAAGGCCCGTCACCCATGTAAGAGACATGGCAGCGGTCAGATATGGTCCCAGACCTGGCGAGGTAGAGACGGGAGGATTGTCAGCCGGCAAAGCCTAATTAGTGCACCCTAGATTCCAGAGACAGACTGTCTCAAAAAACCAAGGTAGATGACTGCTCAGGTGATACCAGATGTTGACTTACAGCCTCACACAAGTGCAAACACATGTACACACACGAAAATTAAAAAAATTAATCACCCCTCTATCTGGTATAGGTTAAATTATACCAATCTAAAATGTGTATATTGAAATAAGGTTTTTTGAAGGGGTAATTAAGTTAGAATGAAGATTTTAGGGTGTGAGTCCTAATGCAACGTGATTGGTTTGGCCTGGATTATCTCTGTGGCTCAGGCAGGCCTAGAATCAGAGCAATTCTCCTGTCTCGGCATCACAAATGCTGGGGTTAGGTGTGCCCCACTGTGCCTAGCATGACTGTTTTGTGGTTTTTTTACGAAGGGTCTCTTATGTAGCCCAGGCTGGTCTTGAATTTACTATGGGGGTCAAGGATATCACTGAACTTCTGGGTGCTGGGATTACAGGTGTGTGATGGGATTACAGGTGTGGGGCATGATATGTACTTCATTTTATGCTGAGAACCCAACACAAGGCTTCATGAATGCCAGACAAGCCTTCTACCAACTGAGCAACATCCCCAGCCCAACCAGTAATTTATAAGAGCCAATTAGGACAGACACAAACAGAGGGGTTATCTTGGGGATCCCTAGGGGGAAGATGGTGGCAGACCAGAAAGAAACCAACCCTGGGGATACCAATACCTTGGACTCCTAACCATTAGAGTTATGAGAAACACAGTTTTTGGTAGCTTAAGCCACCCTTTGGGCATTTTGATGTGGCACCTCCGACCATCAAATACCATATTGTCATAGCTCTGTAGGGCTGCTCTTTGAAGTAGAATTTCTGGGAACAGCTGGAAGGAAAGTAGGGCTCAGAATCTCAGAAATCCCAGTTCTCTGGGTCTTCAAGAGTCCTGGACAGCCAGCAGGAACTCTGCCTGGGAGGAGGCCTTCCAGTCTCAGGTTGTGTGAACCCTTGTTTATATAGGAAGCCCCTCCCTACTCATCTCTAGGCACTGAGTTGGCAAACGGGGACTAGATTAGTGGCTTGAGACCTATTAGATCTGGTTATGTAGCTCCCTTTCCCCACCCCTCAGTGATAGGGCATTTGGAAGTCTAGCTTCTTTACCAGGATGTACCTAGTGAACTCGGAACTTGCTCGGACCCCACACTTCTTTCTGGTCACATGTCCACTCCTCTTCCAACAAGACTATACACTTCTATCTGCTCCTAGCAGCACTCAAAATTAGGACCTTCTGTTCAAGCATGCGCCCTACATGTCCAGGTGAGACTAATAGAAGGGCCGGGCTGGCTTGGTTTTGGGTGTATGCGTAGCAAGGCAAACTGCCCTTCAAATGAACTCTTAGGGAGAATCCTATTTGCCATCTTAAGCCTATTTGTAATTGGGCATGGGCTATGATTAAAATCAAATGCATTATGGGAAAGGATATGTGCAGTAGGGAAAACTAATATATGCCTTAATCTTTCAATCAAAGTAGAGAACCACTCAGACCATGCACCCTCCTATCTCCTCAGTCTTTCTGATCCCATAAAAGACTCCAGACTGTGTGTGCCCCAGGTCCATAAGTACCATTCACATGGCCTGCTGCCGACCTTGGCAGTTTCATCCTCTCCGAATCTATATTATTGCTTTGCTTTGAATAAAGTTATCGTACTAATTTTGCAAATCTATGTGAATATTGATTTTCAGTTCTTAGGGTAAGAGGTCAAACATGTGACTCCAACCCTGACCCCCCCGACCATCAGTAACACTATGTAGGGTTTCTTGGGATCCAGGCTCTGGGGAGTTGCCAGTCTCTCCCCAGAGTTCAAGGGTCCTCTCCTCAATGGGAAAGTCAGAGAGCGGGGCCTTCCTCCCTGTTCTGAGGCAGATCTGGCTGGAGGAGGATTAGGTAAACACCCTCTGCCTAACCTTCCCACTTCTGCTCCGCCATCAGCCTTGCTCTGATTAGCTTCACATGGGTAAACAAGCAGGCCTGATGTGTGCATTTGAAGTGCTTGTTCACACCTTATTAAAGTTAAAAATAAAAATTGAAATTTGTTTAATTTTGCCTAGCAGAAGCCAGTGCAGAAATTCGTATCTCTATGGCCTTGCAATATACCACATATACTCACATCTTCCCTAACCCTAAAGGGGCTTCTTATCTCTGCCCTGTGCCTGGGAGCAACAGGGGCAGCCAAGGGCCCTTTTGCCTCTTCCTCTTAGCCCAGGTTCTTCAGAGAAACTCCTGTTCCTTTGTTCAAGAAAGACCTTCCTGGGCTTGGGGATCTAGTGCAGTTGGTAGAGTGCTTGTCTAGTAGGCATGAAGCTCTGTGTTTGAGTCCCAGCACTGCATAAACCAGGTATTTTAGTGCCTGAGCATCAGAAATTGAAAATCAACCTCTATTACATAGTGACTCCAAGGCAAGTCTGGGCTACATGAGACCCTGCCAAAGAAAGAAAACAAAGGAAGGAAGGAAGAAATGAAGGAAAGAAAAGAAAGAGAGGAGAAAGAGGGGAGAGGGAGAAAGAGAGACAGAGACAGAGACAGAGAAAGAGAGACGGGCTTGGAGAAATGGTTTAGTGGTTAAGAGTATTTATTGTTCTTGAAGAGGACATGGGTTCTGCTCCCAACATCCACATCATGGGTGGCTCACAACTGCAATTCTTGTCCAGATGATCCAATGTCTCTTCTCACCTTCACAGATTCCAGCACACACACACAATATGTATAAACTCAGCTAGGCATATACACATAAAAATAATGAATAAATAAATCTAAAAAAAGGAAGACCTCGATTTTATTAACTTCAAACTTTGGAGACCGAGGCACCTCTGAAACAATAGGTTTCGCAGACCCTGGGATGAGTTCTTACGGCTCCCACTGGCAGGTTGAGGGAGCAGCTGGGAATATGTCCATGTGGACGGGGCGAAGGGTTGAAAACATGGGGAAGGAAGGAAAACCTTGCCTAGACTGAACCTCAGAAGAGGCAGATAAAGCTGTGGGGGAGCAGGACCATCCGAGAGCAGATCTTGCTTCCGGAAAGAGTGGGGTAAAGAACAAAAGTTCATACATAGGCAGCAGTCCTGATGAGCAGTGGTGATGGGAGGTAAGTCAGGGCTTCAACACATTCAGAAAGGTGAACTAAGCTATTTCTAGCCTCTGGTTCTTATTAACAAGTCTAGGAGACTTTTGAAAAATCAGTTGAACTTAGATTATGGGTTGATCTTAAGTATAAAACGAACAAAGGAAACAAGAAATCATTCTCCTTCATAGCCAAGGAGCTCCTCCCGAGACAAGCAAGAAGTCTGAAGGGGCGGGGGGGGGGGATGTTGGGGAGTATTATTTGAAGGTGTATTGCTTTTGTTTATGTTGCACTTGTTTAACTCTGTGAAGCTGTGATTCTTTGCCTGCCTAAAACACCGGATGGTTTGCTAAAGAGATGAGCAGCCAACAGCAAGGCAGGAGAAAGGATAGGTGGGGCTGGCAGGCACAGAGACTAAATAGAAGGAGAAATGAGGAAGAAGAGGGGCAAGATAGAACAAGGAGAGGAGGACATTGGGGGGTCAGACACCCAGCCACCCAGCCACCCAGCCACCCAGCCACCCAGCCACCCAGCCACTCAGCCACCCAGCCACCCAGCCACCCAGCCACCCAGCCACCCAGCCACTCAGCCACCCAGCCACCCAGCCACCCAGCCACCCAGCCACTCAGCCACTCAGCCACCCAGCCACCCAGCCACTCAGCCACCCAGCCACCCAGCCACCCAGCCACCCAGCCACCCAGCCACCCAGCTACATAGAAAGACACGGAGTAAGGGTGAAAGTAAGAAGTCAGAAAAGACAGAAGCCTTGAGGCAAAAGGTAGTCTGGATAATTTAAGAAAAGCTGACGAACAAGCCAAGCTATGGCTGGGTATTTATAGTCAAGAGTAAGCCTCCGTGTGATTTATTTGGGAGCTGGGTGGTAGGCCCCTCAGAAGAGTAAAACATCACACAACATGGGAAAAAAGCTCCGTTGGTAAAGAGCTTGCTCTGCACGTGTGAGCACCTAAGAAGGAGCCCCCAGAATCAATGTAATAAACCATGTGCCTGTAATACCAGCACTTGGGAGAGGCAGGAACACCCCCCTCCCCCGGGGCTTGTTGGCCAGATAGTTTAGCAGAATCAATGAGTTCCAGATTCAGTGAGAGGCTTTGTCTCAAATTCTTGTTTTTTAGAAAGCAATTGAGGAAGGCGTGTCAACTTGATTTTCATCAGCTTTATATAAGCTAGGATTATCTGGGAAGAGGAAACCTCAGTGGAGAAAATGCCTCCAGAAGACTGACCTGTAGGCAAGTCTGTGGGGAGCATTTTCTTGATTAATGACTGATGTGGGAAGTTCCAGTCCACTGTGATAAAGTCGCTTCTGGGCAGGGGGCCCTGAGTTGTACAAGAGAACGTGCTGAGCAAGCCATGGGAATAAGACCACCAACAGTATTTCTTTATGGCCTCTGCTTTTAGTTCCTGCCTCTAGATTCCTGCCCTGACTTCCCTCAGAGATGGAATGCAACCTGGGAGTTGTGAGATGAAATCAACCTTTTCCTCCCTAAGTTAGTTTTGATTATGGTATTTATGACAGCAATAGAAAGCAAATTAAAAGAGGATGACACCCAACATTTACCTCTGGCCTCCACGTACACAAATTTACTTACAGACCTGGCTGGTGTGCACACGTGCCGCGCACACACACACACACACACACACCACACACCCACCCACACACACACACACACACACATACACACACACACACACACATACACACACACACACACGTAACGGGAGTTTTCTTTCCTGCCTGCCAGTTCCCGAATAACCACTCTGAGACAATGTTAATTACAAACCATTTGGCCTGTTAGCTCAGACTTATTATTAACTAGCTCTTACAACTTATTAACCCATTTCTATTGTTCTATATTTTGCCACGAAGCTCATGGCTTGATATCTCACATCTTGCTTCTAAGGTGGCTGCTGGCATCTACCTCCTTATGCCTTCTTTCTCCCTATATTGTTTGGCTTTCCCACCTAGCTCTATTCTGCCAGACTACTGGCCAAATCAGTTTCTTTATTAACAAATGGTAATACAACATATTCACAACATATGGAACGGTACCACACAACACACACACACACACACACACACACACACACACACGCTTGTTGGTGTGAGTCCTTTAGGAAACATGACTCAGAAATCAAGGGGTATGCCATGCCTGGTGACATTGTATATCACATTGATGTCATAGCAGTTGAGAGTAGCAGCAACAATCTCTCTTGTTTACATCAGGGAAACAGAGGCTTTCAAAGTCAAGTGTCCAAGGAAGACAGTGTCCAGAACAGAATCGTCACCAGGTCTGACCCAGATTGTGTTGGTGGCTTCATCTTTTACCCTAGTGGTTGTCACATGGAGTGAGCATCCCAAGGCACCCAGGACTTAGAGTGAGTACTGAAAGGCACAGGTGAAGGGGGGCAGGGATGCTGGTAAAATGACCTGGGCCTGAGTCTATGGTCACTGAGTGACAAAGCAGCCTCTGTCACTAGTGACAAGATGGTCCTGGAGCACAAGGATGTGTTCTGCACTCTAAATCCCTGTTTCTAACCTCTAGTAGAACACTGGACCCTACATGCGTGACAGTCTCCAGCAGGGTTTTATGCTCAGATAGCACAATAGAGTGTGTGTAACCTTCAATGTGTGACCTGAGGCAGGAAAGCATAGGGATATCTTTTCCTTTTTAAAAAATATTTATTTATTTATTGTGTATACAATATTCTGTCTGTATGCCTGAAGGCCAGAAGAGGGCACCAGACCTCTTTACAGATGGTTGTAAGCCACCATGTGGTTGCTGGGAATTGAACTCAGGACCTTTGGAAGAGCAGGCAATGCTCTTAACCACTGAACCATCTCTCCAGCCCCAAGCATAGGGATATCTTAGCAACCCTGGAACTCATTTGATTTGACCCGCACACATACCCTTTAGCAACCAGGAATGCCTGCCTGCATTGAACATACACATCCTCCTCTCCCAATAATTCAACCGGTTTCCACATCCCAACAGCCCCTAGTAACACCTAGCAACCTCTTAGTAACTCCCATTTGCCATCAAACATGTTCTGGAATACATGCTAGTTACTAGAGACACGAGTGGATACAGTCTGGGCTGGTTTTAGGTGCATATACAAGAAGGCAACCTGTGCCCTCTGCCATCTTACAGCTGTGCGTGAGTAGGCATGGATACCATAAAAGTCAGGTGCAAAGGGCAGGAGAGACAGCCCAGCAGTTAAGAGCACTGGCTGCTCTTCCAGAGGACCCTGGTTTGATTCCTAGCACCAACACAGTAGCTCACAACCATCTGTACCTCCAGTTTCCTGGTATCTGACACCCTTTTCTGGCCTCTACGGGTACCAGGCATTAATGTGGTGCACGGACATACATGCAGGCAAAGCGTTCGCAACACGTAAAATAAACTTAAAACTTCAAAATAAATCAGAGTGTCACGAGAAAGGCTATGCACAGTAAATGAAAGCTTATGTAACCCAAACCTATCAGTCAAAGCAGAAAACCGCCCACAACTCACCCTTACCAATGGGTTCTTCCTCCTGGACCCACTGAAGGGAGCCGGGGCGGTAACCAGGGGCTTTTGAGTGCATCTTTTCAGTGCCAGACGCTCCCTTTAAGTGTTTCAGGGCCCTTTTCAGACGCTCCCTTGAAGTGTTTCAGGGCCCTTTTCAGACGCTCCCTTTAAGTGTTTCAGGGCCCTTTTCAGACGCTCCCTTGCACAGTATCCACATTATACTTTCCCTTTGCTCCTGAATAAAATCCTTTGCTAGTTAACTACTTGGTAAACTACTTTTGTCTATTTTTTTTTGCCTAAGACACCAAGAACCCGTAAACACCAGTCTAGACAGACACCATCAGTAACAGGATGCAGGCAATCAACAATAGTTACGGATGTGACCGCAAATTTGTAAACTTACTTAAAATGTGAGATTGTGTGCGTTTACACAAATATATGAAACTGAACCGTAGAGTTGTCAAGTGTGAACTTTGTAGACGCTGATGTTTTGTCGTAGCGTCAAAAGGTTGGACAGACCTGCTAGATGATCTGGAACTGACAGCAGCAAGGAGAATTATTTTTATTATCTCGTAACTAGGAATAAAATCAAATTAATATAAACTATTTATGTTTATGGCTCTTAAAACACCTATCAAACCCAAAGCCAACCTCAATGAGAAGCGAGGGGCAGCATGTGGGTACAGCATCTTAATAAACACCATTATGTTGACGGGGTTGCTGAGGAGACCACACTGCCAGTTATCACCCACGCAGCCTCAATCCCGGAAAGATGCAGCCCCGGGATAGTCCAGTTCTATGTCTATGTCTGTATTTTGTTTTAGAAAATACCTATGGGATGGCTGGGCAGTGGTGTCATCTGCCTTTAATCCCAGCATTCAGGAGGTGGAAGCAGGCAGAGCTCTGTGAGTTTGAGGCCAACCTGGTCTACAGATCGAATTCCAGAACAGCTAGAACTACACACAGACAAACCCTGTCTTAGAAACCAAAACAAATAGACAGACAGACAAACAAACAAACAAAAAACCCCAACAACCAAACAAAAAAATTCCCCATGGAATTCTACTGATCTTTACGATTCTCCTTTAGGTTGGTCTGTGGGCACACCTGAGAGACTTTCTTAAACTGGATTATTACAGGTGGGGAGACCCACCCTGAATGCAGGGGGCACCATTTCATGGACTGGGCCCTGAATGGAATGAAAAGGAGAGAGCTGAGTCAAGCATGCGTGAATTCTTTGCTTTCTACCCTTGCCTAGGGATGTGATGTGACTAGCCATTTATACTCCTCAGCATCCTGAAATTGTGAGCCAAGTAAGCTTTTCCCATTCACGTTGCTTCTGTTAGGGTATTTTATCATAGCAACAGGAAAAGAGACCAGGGTACCATCTTTTCTCCTAAGGATGAAGCACAAATAGCATTGATAATGCCAAGGCTGCATTTGTTAATGATGCAAGTTTGGACATTGAACAATTGCTAATTACTGATTTTAATGAGGTGTCGCTTGGTAAATTAGTAGAGTGCTCACATTCCCTTAAATATATTGCTAACATTATAGCCTTATTAAAATCTACTTGAAATGGAGTCCCTCTGCTTTCTGGACTGGGAAAGGAAAATGCTCTAAATGTGTACTTACTACTCATCCCTAACGAAGTGCTGAAAACTTATGTGTGGATGAGATGCACACATGACATCTGCAGCTAATTTGACACTCACCAGCACTCACTGGTCATCTCAAGCGTGCTTTGTTTTCCTTCCCTTGTGCCTTGGTGAGGAGAGACTTTCTTCCCCTCTTGGCCCTCTTTGCGCCACTGCAGGATCTGTACACGAATCTGTATATGAGCTCCGTATCGCTTTCCCAGAAACAAATATGAACGCTCAAATCTTACAGAAGCTCTCTTAAAAGGATAGCCAGATAGTATACAACTCCCACTGCCAGGTCCAAAGGAAATTCCAAGTTCCTAACTCCAATAGGCAGTCCAGGAATGAGCGCAACCTGGACTGTAGCAGGATTTCTGGCGGTTAGACAAAAGCCAGCATTCCTCAGGAATCTGTGAAACTGGTTCCCATCTCCGAACAGGAGTCATTTCCCTTACCTATGGCTGAAGGGACATGTGGTGCTTATTAGTATTTGAAAGCTCATACCGGCCCCCAGGCTCCTTCAGTAAGTATCACAAGTGCTTGTGACACCTTTCAAAGTCCACGCTAGCATCCTAGCTCTTCTCACCTCCTCCCCCCTCCCCGAAGTCCCTCCATCTACCCCTTCTCCTTATAATAATGCTATTCTTGCTATATCTCCCTCCAGCTCCCTTGCCCCTGCTTCTCACTATGTTCTGCTCTTTATCCGCTGCTATTTCCCCTCTTTCACAGATAACCCTGCCTGGGTCCAGTCGCTGACCAATGTTCCATCTGCTTTCTCTCCGTGCGGGACTCTTCCAGATGCCTCTGGATGTCTCTTTCTCATAGCCATGATAAAAATCTTCGCCTTAGCCACACCATGGAGTGGTCATGTCATCAGTTCACATACCCACATTTTATATCCAAGTTTCTGTGTATAGGTGAGTATGTTGTATGTATTTATAGCATGTGTGTAGCACATAAACCTGCAAGTGTGGGTGGCCATGCCTGTGTGTGTACATGCAGAGGTCAGGAGGACTTGAGAATCTATTTCTCAGTGAACTGGAAGCTTGGCATCTTTGCTAGACTTCTTTGATAGTAAGCTTACAGGATCCACCTGGCTCTGCCTTCCAACATTGAGGGATTACTGGTACGTGTAGCCATGCCCAGCTTTTGCTGTAGATACTGGGAATTCAAACTCATCTGTATGCTTGAACAGTTCTTGCTTACTAAGCTGTCTCTACAATCTACTCCTACCCTGCTTTATGAGACAGGGAATTCACTATGTATCTCAGGCTGGCCTTGAACTCAAGGCAATCCTCCTGCCTCAGCCTCCCAAGTGCTGGGATTATAGGTATGAGCCACTGTACCTGGCGTAAATATTAAAAAAAACCAGATTGTTGTTGGAGGCCACTTGTTCATTCCTGGCTTCTTAGACCCCAAATAATCACTCAGAAACTATATTATTTAAATCACTGCTTGGCCTATTAGCTCTGACTTCTTATTGGCTAGCTCTAACATCTTATTTGAACCCATTTCGACTAATCTGTGTATTGCCACGGGGCTGTGGCTTACTGGCAAGGTCCAGCACATCTGTCCCTGGCAGTGGCTTCATGGCTTCTCCTTGATTCCACCTTCTTTCTCCCAGCATTCAGTTTAGTTTTCCCTGCCTACCTCTATTCTGCCTTGCCAGGCCCAAGACCTTTATTAACCAATGGTATTCACAGCATACAGAGGGAAATCTCACATCAGATTGTCAGCAAATTAAACATGTAAACAAAATCCTTGTGCAGAATGAGAAGGACTGGCTAGGAAACAGCATCATCTGTTTCCTCAGATCATCCAGGGACATGACCTGTTACATTTCCCCAGATTTAAGCTGCGAAGGCACTGAAGGGGTGGCCTGGCTCAGTGAGAGGCAGGTGTTAAGGCTGCTGGAGGGTGGGAGGGGGCTGGGGGCCTGGGAGATGGAGTGGGGTCAGGGGGTGGGGGGTGAGCTTGGACCAGGAATGGTTAAGAGGAGAGGCAGTCTTGCTCTCTCAGGTGCACTGAGAATTCTCCAGTTCTTGCCTCGAAGACAAACAGAAGATGAAGGGCCTTAAACACTTTCATGTTGACAACAGCTAGATTTGGAATAACTACTTGGAAAGACCACAATTAAGAGGTAAAGAGCAGTAAACACAGTGCCCAGAGGCAGACATTCTCAACCTGGTTGCCCATTAGAGTCACCAGGGGAGCTATTTAAGTGTGCTGATGCAGAGCTCCATCAGGGAAGATTTGAATTAATTGGTCTGGGGTTGGGCATGAGGGTTTGCAGAAGCTCCCAAGGGGATTCTAATGGGTAACCTAGGTGGCCCCCGCCTTAACCAAGAGATGCCTTTTCTGTGGTATAATTATATTTAAGAGACCTAAATTAATTTACTTATGGAAGAGAGAGAAGGACCCAGCCTCTACTGAATGTTCTGTGCTAACTGTATAATGAATAGAAAGAACAGCTAAAATTTGCTGAAAGCTTGTTAGATGTCAAACATCATCTTAACTACCGTGCCTGTGTGTGAGCTGCACTGTGGCTCTTAACTCATTTACTGCATTCTTTAAAGGAGGAAACAGAGGCTTATTGGAACTCAGAAAGTTGTCTTAAATCATTTCAGTGATAAATAGATGCACAAATAAAAGCTGCTCAGGACCACAGAGCTGGAGGATAGGTTGGGAATCATGACCATGGCCCTTCTGTAGCCTCAGTCGGCGGAATCTTCACTGACTTTTTTGAGAGAGAGAATATGAAGTTGGGTGGGTGGGTAGGTGGGGAGGATCTGGGAGGAGTCTAGGGTGGGGAAAATATGGCCAAAATATATTGTATGAAAACATTTAATTAATAAAACTATTGTTAATTAAAATGATTAATAAAAACACGCCCCCAAACAAACAAACATTTAGCATCTATATTGGCTCCTCAACATTCTATGCCTCCAAGTATGTGGTGCTTTAGAATAGGGTCTTACCATCAAAGTTAGGGTGTGGGGTGCATAGGCAGTAGGGGTAGAAAAAATTGGGGACAGGAAGCTAGGTTCATACTAAGAAATTTGGATGCTTTAGACAAAGGCTTCAGAATTCGTAGGGGTTTTCAGCGAGGGAGCATTGTTTGATTTTGCATTTAAAATATCACTCTGTTATGAAATGTGATGGAGATCACATCAGTATTTCTGGGCTGCTGCAGAAGAATATTGCTGGCTGGGTAAACCCCCACTTTTTCCTCACAGTTCTTGTAGCTATAAAGTTCACGATCAAGTGCCGGTCTAAGGTGAGGCCAGCTCTATATCCAAGAAGACATTGAATGCTGGGTCCACTCATGGCAGAAGAAGGGAGACCAAGTGCCTGTTTTAGCTCCCAAGTCCATTCACAAGGACTCCTCCTGCAACCTGACACTTCTGGAACATTCTACCTCCCAACTCTGTGGCCTAAGGGCTTGATTTTTGAGCTCATGGGTTCTATGCAGTCATAGTGCAGAAGTGTGATGTCAAGTGCTGAATTGTGACATTACAATGTTCTATGATTTCACCAAAGTGTTGAATTGTGACATCACAGGGCTTCCTTGTTTCATCATATTGCGTCATTGTGAGATTCAATGCTCTATTGTGCCCTCACAGTGTTGAAGTGTGCAGTCAAAGTGCTCAATTGTGACAATAGAATGATAAATTGTGACGCCACAGTGATGAATTACGATACCACATGGCTCCCATGTGTCACAAAAGAGCTGCACTGTCCCATCACAATGCTTGACTGAGACTTCATAATACCCATTGTGTCCTCACAAAGCTGAATTATGACATCACAATGCTCCCTTGTGCCGTCACAATGAGGCACTGTGATATCTTAGTACAGTAGAGTAGGCTACCATTATGCTGCACTGTGAAGTCATAATGTTCTATTGTGTCATCTCTGTTCTGAACAGTGATGTCATGATGCTGAATTGTGACATTAATAGCTGTAACATGTCATCATAATGCCTCACTGTGCCATGACAATGCTCTTTGTACTACCACAATGACATTGTTATGACATCACACCATTCAATCTTAACATCACATAGTTCCATTAGGACATCATAAGGCTGGACTCTGACACACAATACTGAATTGTATTATCACAGTGCTGCTGTCTGATGTTTTACTCTTTTGGCTTTTTGGGGGTTCCACCACACAGCTCCCAAATAAATCACACACGAAGGCTTATGAATGCTCGGCCTTAGCTTGCTTCTTGCCATCCTTTCTTAACTTAAATTAACCTGCCTACCTTTGCCTCTGGCTTTTACTCTTCTCTTACTTTTGTATATCTTACTTTTCTTCTTGCTCCATGGCTGGCTGGGTGGCCGGTCCCCTAGTGTCCTCCTCTCCGTGTTCTTTCATTGCTTGTTCCTTCCCTTCCTTGTTTCTCCTTCTGTTTATATTGCCAGTCCTGCCCATCCTTGCTCCTGCCTTGCTTTTGGCCATTCAGTTCTTTATTAGAACCATCAGGCGTTTTAGACAGGCAGAGCTAAACAAATGCAGCATAAACAAAAGCAAAACACCTTCGAATAACACTCCCCAACACAGTACTTTTGTTTGCATCACAGTGCTGAATTATGACATCATAACGCTATATTGTTGACATCACAGTGCTGTATTATAAGATCACTATGTTGCATTGTGCAGTCATAACTGCAGCATATCAATGCTCTATTGTGCCATCACAATATTGAATGGTGACATCACAATGTTGCATTACGCTATCACAATTCTTCACTGTGCCAGCAGGATGCTGAATTGTGACATCATAATACTGCACGATACCATCACAATGCCCTATTAATTATGCTATCACAGTGTGAATATTACAGAGAATATTACAGAGCAGAAGGTTATTGCAATCAGGAGTGCCTGAAAGCGGTCATGAGGTAAACATGAAAAAGTCACTTGAAACAAAGCCATGGCTGAGGATGTAGGGAACAGGGCAGAGTGAGAGAAGTCAGGGCAGTAACTCTTGGTGACTGAGATAAAGCCCCAGAGGAGGCTATTCCACAGCCTGGACAGAGACATCATAGTAGAAGGTGGAAAGCCCAGAGAAAGCTACTCTAGCTATCGGGCCACTATGGCCCTGGAAGGAGGCCGCAGTATCTTCAAAGGCTACCCAGGGGTTCAGGAAATGAGCTAACAGAATGTTGGCAGCAAGGAAGAAGACATGTAAAGTTGGGGGGATTTTTCTTTTTTTAAAAAATTGTTTTTATTGAGCTATATATTTTTCTCCACTCCTGCCCCTTTCTCTCCCCTCCCCTTCTCCCCTTTCCTATGATCCCCATGCTCCCAATTTATTTGGGAGATCTTGTATTTTTCTACTTCCCATGTATGTCTATCTTAGGATCCTCTTTGTTGTCTAAGTTCTCTGGGATTGTGAATTGTAGGCTGGTCTTTCTTTGCTTTATGTCTAAAAGCCATTTGTAAGTGAGTACATGTTATGCTTGGATTTCTGGGTCTGGGTTACCAAATTCAATATGATGTTTTCTAGATCCATCCATTTGGCTGCAGATTTCAAGGTGTCATTATTTTTTCCCCCTCTGTAGTTGTTGTGTCCCCCTTTTCATTTCTGATTTTGTTATTTGGCTATTTTCTCTCTGTCTTTTGGTTAGTTTGGATAAAGATTTGTCTATTTTGTTGATTTTCTCCAAGAACCAACTGTTTGTCTCATCGTTTTCTTTGTTTCTATTTTGTTGATTTCAGCTTTCAATTTGATTATTTCCTGCTGTCTAGTCCTCCTGGGTAAATTTGCTTCTTTTTGTTCTAGAGTTTTCAGGTGTTCTGGTAACTCACTAGTGTGGGCTTTTCCAGTTTCTTTATGTAGGCATTTAGTGCTATGAGCTTTCCTTTGAACATTGCTTTATTGTGTCTCATAAATTTGGGTATGTTGTGTGGTCGTTTTCATTGAATTTTAGGATGTCTTTATTTTTTTCCTTGAGTACACTGATCATTCAGGTGAGCATTGTTTAATTTCCATGTGTTTGTGGGCTTTCTGAAATTAGTATTGCTATTGAATTGTAGTTTTAAGCCATGGTGATCTGATAAGATACATGGGATTATTCCAATTTTTTGTATCTGTGGAGGTTTGCTTTGTTACCTAATATGCGGTCAGTTTTTGAGAAGGTTCCATGAGGTGCTGAGAAGAAGGTATGTTCTTTTCTGTTTGGATGGAATGTTCTATAGATGCCTCCTAAGTCCATTTGAGTCATAACATCTGTTAGTTCCCTTATTTCTCTGTTAATTTTCTGTCGGATAGACCTGTCCAGTGGTGAGAATGGGTCTTGAAGTCTCCCACTATTCACTATTAGTATGTGTGGTTTAATGTGTGATTTAAACCTTAGTAGTGGTTTTTTTTTTCCCATATGAGTATGCCCTTATATTTGGGGCATCGATGTTTAGTATTGAGATTTCTTCTTGATGGATTTTTCCTCTGACTAATATGAAATGTCCTTCTTTGTCTCTTTTGATTGATTTTAGTTTGAAGACTATTTTGTAGCTATTAGGATAGCTATACCAGCTTGTTTCTTTGGTTCATTTGATTGGGAATGTTTTCCCAACCCTTTATTCTGAGGCAATATCTGTCTCTGAGGTTGAGGTGTATTTCTTGTATGCAGCAGAAGGATGGATTCTGTTTTTGTATTCAATCTGCTAGCTATGTCTTTTTATAGGTGACTTGAGTCTATTTTTATTAAGGGATATTAATGACCAATGATTGTTAGTTCCTGTTAATTTAGTTTTTATTGTTGGTGATATTAATTTGTGTGTTTTCCCCTTCTTTGGAATTTGCTGCTGTGAGATCTTCTATTGTCTGTGTTTTTGTTGATGTAGCCAACATCCTTCGGTTTTCCTTCTAGTACTTTGTGTGGGGCTGGGTTTGTAGTTAGGTATTGGTTAAATCTGGTTCTGTCATGGAATATCTTGTTTTCTCCTTCTATGGTGATTGAAAGTTTTGCTGGGTATAATAGTCCAGGCTGGCATCTGTGATCTCTTAATGTCTGCATAACACTTGATCATAACCTTCTAGTTTTCATTCGTCCCATTGAGAATTCAGGTGTAATTCTGATGGCTCTGCCTTTATATGTTACTTGGTTTTTTCCCTTGCACCTCTTAATATTCTTTCTTCATTCTGTATGTTTAGTGTTTTGATTATTATGTGGCGAGGGGACTTTTTTTTTTAATCCAGTCTATTTGGTGTTCTGTAAGCCTCTTGTATCTTCATATGCATATCTTTCTTTATGTTGGGAAAGTTTTCTTCTATGATTTTGTTGAATATAATTTTTTTGTGCTTTTGAGTTTGACTTCTCCTTCTTCTATCCCTATTATTCTTAGGTTTCATTTTTTTTCATGGTGTCCCATATTTCTTGGATATTTTGTGTTAAGCTTTTGTTAGATTTAATGTTTTCTATGACATCATGAGTCTATTTCCTCTATTGTACCTTCAGCACTTGAGATTCTCTCTTCCATCTGTTATATTCTACTGTTAATGCTTGCATTTGTGGTTCCTCATCATTTTCTCATATTTTCCATTTCCAGATTTCCCCGAGTTTGTGTTTTCTTTACTGTTTCTGTTTTCAAGTCTTGAATCAATTCTTTCATCTGTTTGATTGCTTTGTTTGTTTGTTTTCATCAAGGGATTTGTTAATTTCTTCCACTTCTTTTCCTCTTTTCCTTCATTTCTTTGAGGGAAATATTCATTTCCTCTTTGAGGGCCTCAAACATTCTCCTAAGGTTATTTTTTTAGGTCATTTCTTTTGCTTCATCTATATTGGGGTGTTCAAGTCTTGCTGTTGTAGAGCCTCTAGTTTTTGTCGGTGTTGTGTTGTTTTTTGTGGTGTTGTGTCTACCCATCTTTTCCTCTGATTGGTGTAGATGGGGCTGTGTCTCTGTGATCAGTCTTCCAGGTGCCATTGGAAGCAACGCTCAGAGGGTTACTCTTTGTGGTGCAGTCAGGGCCACGGTTCCAGTTACCTCAGAGGTCACTCGGTGTCCCCAGAGGTTGCTTAGTGCTCCCAGGGGTTGCTTTGCACTCCCTGAGATCATTCTGTCCTGCTCCCAAGGAGTTTGCTTGCTTGGGGCCGCTTCTGCTGAGGTGGCAGGCTCAGGCCTGCTCTGGCACAAGTTGCTGTTTTCATGAGGTTCCTGGCTAGGACCAGGTCCTGCAGAGGTGTCTGACTTGGGCCTGCTCCCTTGGCAGTTACGTCCTTGTATCTGCTCCTGTGGATACTACTACTCCGGTAGAAGTCACTGCTCAGGCCTGTTCCCTTGAATGTCCCTGGCTCCAACCTCCTCTCATTGAGATCCCTGGCTTGGACCCAGTCCTCCAGAGGTCTCTGGCTAGAACCTGCTCTGTTGGTGGTTGTTCCCTTGTCTTTTTTCCTTTCTCTTTCTTTCTCCCCACCTCTTTTCTTTGAGACAGGGTTCTCTGTAACCCTGGGAAGTCCTGGAACTCACTCTGTACAGCAGGCTGGCCTTAAACTACGAGATCTGCCTGCCTGTGCCTCCTGAGGGCTGGGATTAAAGGCATGTGCCACTACCACCCAGCTGGGATTTTTCTTTTAAAACAATCAAATTCAATTAAAAATGGAGAGATAGTTGAGGTCATCTATGAAATAAAGCAGAGAAGGAGGGGGCTAGAACCTAGCGTGAAGGTTTGGGTAGGGGGCTGGTCCCTAACAGGGTGGCGTTCTCAAGGGCAGAAGGGAGCAAGAAAAAAAAATGTGCAGGAATGCCGAGCTGTGCTTTTGGGGCAATGAATGGCAAAATGACCTGTGGGGTAGAAGGCTCCCGACTGAGGCTAGAGTGCGCGTGTAGCGAGCATCAGCTCTGGGATCCACTCTGCGGGCAATGGTGGAAGCTACTTACCAGGGCGATCCCACAGTGTACCTTTTCCATGTTCCCTTCATCCTCCCAGGCCCCGGCTCTACTTGGGAATTAAAGCAAGATTCCCTACAATCATGTCGTCTAGTTTGGGGCTTGGCTGCAAGGCTAATGACGCCATGTGGGAGTCACGGCTGGGACAGGGATGGAGATGTTTCTGTACCTGGGGTGACTCCCACTTGGAACCCAGCACACAGACAACAGCTGTTGCATTTACTTGGGCAGGTTGGGGTCCGAACCGCTGTCAACGTTAATTAAACAGCGAGCCATCTGGAGGATGAACTGCCCCCGCTCCTCACCCTCAGTTTTTCTGGTGGAAAACAGGCTGAAACCTAATTCTGCCCAGCTGGTCCTCGCCTCTCGCTCGGAAGCAGCTTTGATGTGTGTGAGGAAAATGCTGAGCTGTGAAAGGGCTGTGGACAGATGGTGGACCCCTCACTCAGAGCTTCCCCCCCGCCCCCGTGTTGTGAACCTCAGGACTTTGTGCCCCAAGGAAATCTCCTCCGAAGAGCTGCCCTGTGGGTGGTAGCCATTGCTATGGCTCCATTGGCCAAGAGGGTTCTTGTCAGCCAACATTATGTCATCGCCAGCTGTCTGCAGCTCTTCTAGGAGACACTTGAGAAACTGAAGGAAATATTTTTCTTGGGCCACAGTCGGCTGTTTTCATGGTTTGACATTACCAATCAAATGTAAAGTGGACCAGTAAAAAAAGGCAGGGGAGGGCACTCAGAAAGCTCCACAGCCAACTCCTGTCCAAGCCCGGCAAGTTGGGCCCTCACACTCCAATCCTTAAAACGGGACAAAAATGAATCTTCCTGGGCTGTACACACGAGTGACAAAGAACTGCGCAGATTTGAGTTGCTTTTTGTTCAGCTTTGTTTTTAAAATAGGTGTTTCCAGCCTGAGCGGCATGATCCCCCTGCTTCAGTCTCTCGCCTGCTGGGATTACAGGCACGTGCTATCATTCAGTTCAGGTTCTTTCTTTTTTAAATAGAGGCCTTTGGAAGATTTGTTTTAGAAACAATGAAATAATAAAGCAATTTTAACTGCAATGGTACTGACTTTGTGTGGGCCTAAAAAGCTGTGGACGGTTCTCAGAGCTCTGGTGGTGTAAGTGGTCCTGAGGCTGGAGAGATGGCCCAGTGTGGAAGGGCACCAGCAGGCTGGACAGATAGCGCAGTGTTGAAAGTCACCAGCTGCTCTCTTACGGGTTCTGCATCTGATTCCCATCATATACATGGTGGCTTACAACTGTCTATGGCTCCAGTCTCAGGAGATCCAACACCCTCTTCTGGCCTCTGCAGGTACTGAATGTACATGGTGCACAGATATACAATTTGTGCAGAGAAAGCACAGACACAAAATAACAATGACATAAAAAACAGGCATGTCACTGATATGATAGAACACCATAGCCTACTGTTTCTTTTTCAAGGTGGTGGGGGGTAGAAGCCAGCCTTTGGGCCTATTAGCGAAGCACTCTGCCACTGAGCTACACTTCTAGTCCTTAGTATTTTGCGACAGGATCATGCTTGTATGCTCAGGCTGGCCTTTGAACTTGCTATGTAGCTGAGGCTGTCTTTAAACATGCAACGGCTTCCCCAGTGCTGATATTACAGGCGGTGCTACCATGCCTGGCCCAAACCTGATATTCTGAACAGACAACACACCACAGTGTTAAATGTCTCCATTATATAAAAGAGTACAATTATCTTTCTCTTTCCTGTCCTTGTTGCAGGAGCCCACATCCTCTCTGCTTTGCAGGGTGACAAGATGGGCCTTGTTTGCCTGAGACTTTTCTGATTTTCCACAGAAAGCTCCTCGCACTGGGAAAAGTCATCAACAAACCTTAAGATATTCTCACAAACACACTTTGATATTTTACAAATCACCATAGAGAACTGCATGGAGAAGTTTCTTGTTTAAAAGCCAGTGCATGATACTGGGTGGGAAGAGGTAACCCACGCGCATCACGGTAACTTCCGGTCCCCAGAGTCATTTTTCCTTTGTAGGGGGATGTTCCTGGTCAGGCTTGGGAAACAGATTCATGGGAACATTAACAACCTGTGGCCTCATTTCCCTTGGCTACGGTGGGCCAGAGACTCCGTTATCTTTTGTTTATAATTTATTTTCATGGAGTTAAAAAAAGCCACTTGTGTATTTTGGGCTTTCCTTTTCTGAGTATGCCAAATTGCCATCACCTTCCAGACTTCTGCAAACACAGGTATCTGGTTTGGGAAAGCCCCATTTTGGTGAAAACGTAACAGCCTTATCACGTGGCAAGGGGCAAGGAGACTCGAAGCCTTTTCCAGGGTGAAAATGGACCTGGAACGAGGTGTATTTTCAATACAGGCTTCTCACAATCTGCAACCTGGCACGTTATTATTTTATGAATAAGGCGCTGACATTTCTTTTAAACATTCTAGCTTCAGGCTATTTTACTTTGTGAAGAAAAAGATGAATTATTTATAAAACCCGGCATGAATATCATATGAATAATCCTCATTTCTAGCAGGGAGTAAAATGAGCTGAAGCTGGTGCCCTGTCAGCTCCACAGACCCAGAGATCACAAGCAAGCGGAGGCTGGGCCCCACCGTCCTATGCCCTGTCCTGTCCTTCAGATGCAGCAGTTCTGAGATGTGATTGGGTCTTCTCTGGAGAGGGAAGGCAGTCCATTTTCCCCACCTCTCATGGTGTGTGTGTGTGTGTGAGAGAGAGAGAGAGAGAGAGACTACCGTAGTATGTGTAGATGTCATAGGCTAACTATGGAATTATAAAGGTGAGGCCCCCTTCTACCTTTGTGTGGGTTCTGGGAATTGAACTCAGGTGTGGCAAACACTTTTCTCTGCTGAATCATCTTGCTGGCTTTCATCACTAATTTTTTGTTTCTTGTCCAAACTCCTTTTACTTTTTTCCTCCCCCTTCCCTCTTTCCCTTCTTCTTTCCTTCCTTTCTCCCTTTTATTTCTTTTTGAGACAGGGATTCTTATTTATTTATTTATTTATTCTTTATATATCCTGCCCACAGTTTCCCCTCCCCTCCCTCCTCCAAGTCCTTCCCCCCACCTCCCCTCTCCCCAGATTCACAGGTCTCCCAGGAGTATCACCCAAACATGGCATATCAAGTTGCAACAGACTATGCATATCCCTTCATATTCAGCATGGACAAGGCAACTCAGAAGATGGAAAAGGGTTCCAAAAGCAGGTGAAAGAGTCAGAGACAGCCCCTGCTCCCCCTGTTAGGAGTCCCACATAGTCTCAAATATCTGCATGCTTACTTCCCAGTCGGTGAGCTGTTTGGAAGAAATAAGAGGTATGTCCTAGCTGGAGGTGTGTGCTGTGGGTGGGCTTTGAGGTTTCCTACTCCAGGCCAGGCTCTCTCTGTCTCTCTCTGTCTGTCTGTCTCTCTCTCTTCTGCTTGAGGATCAAGAAATAAAACACAACTCTCAGCTACGTCTCCAGTACCATGCCTGCCTGCATGCTGCTCACCATGACGGCCCTGAACTGAGTCTCTGAAACTGTAAGCAAGCCTCCAGTTAAATGCTTTCCTCCCATAGGGTTGCCTTGGCCATGGTGTCTCTTCCCAGCGATAGAAAACTAACAAAGACACCTGCCAAGAGCTGAGATTACAGTCATGTGAGTCTAGGATTTCACTGGTACTCAATATGTGTGGTTGATAAGAACTGAAGCCTGTGTACAGATTCTGATCAGCATTCTAGAAGGTTCCCCTACCACACCAGCACTGCTCTATTCTCTTTTTTTTTCTTTTTGAGACAGTATCACGTAGCCCAAGCTGATGTGAAACTCTGTATGTAGCTGAGCTAACCGTGAACTTCTCATCTCCACGCGAGGCATGTTATGTATATTATGTATGCTAAGGTGTACATGGGAGGTCAAGGGACAACTTTGTGAAGTCAGTTGTTTTTTTCATTCCACCTCTATGTAGGCTTCAGGGTCAAATGCAGGTCACCAGGCTTGACCAAGTGCCTTTATCTATCTTCCTGGTCCACAGTCCTCTCTTTTCTGTTGGTGAATGAGCCGGGATGCAGCTGAGGTCATGCCAGCTCCACAGACCATCTTGGTGAACCTTCTTCCCAGAATATATTAAAAAGAGGATGTGGTCGGGAGTATCGCTCAGATGGTAGAGAGCTTGCCACACATGTATGGCTTTGTTCACCAGCACCACATCAAACTGGGGGTAATGGCACACCTGTAGTACTGGCATATGAGAATTAGTGGCAGCAGGATGAAACAGTCAAGGTCACTTTCAGCTCTATCTAAGTTTGGTACACAAAAGACCCAGTTTCAAAATCAAATAAAAACGAGATGATTCTCGCTATTTTAAGCAATAAAACAATCAAGATTAAAATATACATGACATGTAAAAGTTACAACATTAAGATGTAGGAAAAGTCTACTTCTTTCTCATCTCGGGAATTAGAGCGAGTGCCGGACAAGGAAAGGAAGACAATATGAACGTCCCAAAGTCACATGCTTGGGATGAATGCCATCCATCTGCTCGTTCACTGCCATCCAATCTTTCACTGTTGTTCTGGAGTCTTCCTCTGCTACGTCCCAGAAAATGGGGATGTCTGCCTTCCACAAGGGTAGGCAATTTGTCCAAGACTCAGTTCCACTGAGCAGAGTCAGCCAATAAGGAGAGGGAAATAGTCACTGGCTGTCCCTGCTCTGAATTCAAAGGTGATCTAGACCTCATTACTTAAGGAGTCTGGTTTTGCACCTCAGTTCCTGCCTCTCGGAAGTAAGTGCACTAGGCAAGATGCCAGCAGCTCCCTCCCCTGGCTATCCCACAAGCCTTGGAGGGTAGAGAAACAATTTACAATCAAATACTCTCTGCTGTTTCAATGATCTTTTTTCATTGCGCTGATAGCGTGTCAATAGTTAGCACTTGCTATGCAATTACCATTTCTTAGATAGTGTGGAAAGCATGCTGAAATATTAACTCACTTAGCCCTTGACACACTCTTACGGCGTAAGTCCTTTCAATATCCCTACTTTCGAGAAAACGGAGGCCCGAAGAGGTTCAACTCATTGGCATATCGGAATTAAATCACTTCTATTGTGTTTATTGTGCTTACAGAAATATGTATACATCTTTTTATTTCTGTCCATTCATCTTGGTCTGATTTGAATAATTACTGAAGTTGAAGCGGCTATCTCTCAGTTCCAGTTACCACACACACAGATGTCCTTATTTTGAGAATCCCTCCAGTTGTGTGTGTCTTGGTGAAAGAGGACACTACCCCCTAATGGAAAGACAATGGGGTTGGATCTACCCTTTCCCCTTCTTGGAGCAGGTAGCACAGTGATTGCCACTTGGGTCAGTCCATGGGAAGCTGCAACCAAGACTTCTGCATTTAAGCAAGTGGTGCGACTCACGGGTGGTTCAGAAGCTAGTCTCCCAGTGGAGGTGATGGTAATGGCACTTAACTGAGTGAGGGGGCAGAGCTGGGGGTCTGACCCCAGCCTGCTGCTCTGCGCGCCTTGGCCGGGCCTTTGGCATGGGTCCTCAGCTCCGCCATTCTGGTTCGCCACTTCACCATTTTCTGGTGAGCCCCGGACTATGGCCTCTTCCCTGGCCCACTCCCCACCACAGCATGCCTAGTCTTGACAAGCTAGAGCCGGCCAATCAGGAAAGGGCAGATCCTGCAACCCTTCTCCCTACTTTTTGATACATGTGTGGGCTTGCCCCGACAAGTCCAAAAATACTACAGCCAATCAAATTTAAACTAATGTAACCATTGCTTGTTTAGCCCACTGTATTTGCTGGAGATGACCTAACTGTCCCTGGAATTCCCAGTACCTACATGGCAGTTCACAGCTGTTTATAACTCCAGTTCCAGGGGACCTGAAACCCATGGCAAAACACTAATGGACATTAAAAAAAAAAGAAATGGAAGAAAAGACCACCAAAAAAGTGGAGGAAATTAATAAATCTCTTAAAGAATGTCAAGAAAACCAAGAAAAACAGTTGATGGAAACAAGGTCTAAAAATGGAAATAGAAGTAAAAAACCCCAACAAAAACAAACAAATAACAACAACAAAAATACCCACAAACAGAGGGAATTCTGGAAATGGAAAACTTTGGTAAGTGAACAGGAGCATCAGCAACAGAATACAAAAGATGGAAGAGAGGTTTTCAGGCATTAAAGTTAGGATAGAGGAAATAGATTCATCAGTCAAAGAAAATATTAAATCTAAAAAAATTCCTAACAAAAACCATCCAGGAAATCTGTGACAGTATAAAAAGAGCAAACCTAAGAATAATAAGAATAGAAGAAGAATCCTTGCTTCAAGGCTCAGAAAATATATTCAATAAAATCACAGAAGAAAAATTTCCCAACCTAAAGAAGGACATACTTATAAGGGTACAAGAAGCTTACAGAACACTAAATAGACTGGACCAGAAAAAAAGTACCCTTGCCACATAATAATCAAAACACTAAACATACAGAATAAAGAAAGAATATTAAGAGCTTCAAAGAAAATAGGCCAAGTAACATATAAAGGCAAACCTATCAGAATTACACCCAATTTCTTAATGAAGACTTTAAAAGCCAGAAGAGGACAGACATCTTGAAGGCACTAAGAGACAACAGATGCAAGCCTAGACTACCATACCCAGCAAAACTTTTAATCACCATAGATGGAAAAAAACAAAATATTTCATGATAGAGTCAATATCCACAAACCCAGTTCTTCAGAAGGTGCTAGGAGGAAAACTCCAACCTGAGGAAGTTAGCTACACCAATGAAAACAAAGGCAATAGATAATCCCAAACCAGAGGTGTTTAAGTTAGGGTTTCTATGGCTGTGAAGAGACACCATGACCATAGCAACTCTTATAAAGGAAAACATTTAATTGGGGTGGTTCACTTCCAGTTTCAGAGGATCAGTCCATTATCATCAGTCCACGGTGGGGAGCATGGTGGCATGCAGGCAGACATGGTACTGGAAGAGTAGCTGAGAATACTATATCATTTAGGCAACAGGAAGTTGACTGAGACACTGGGTGATATCCTGAGTATAGGAACTCTCAAGGCCCACACCCATAGTGATACACTTCCTCCAACATGGCCTTACCCACTCCAACAAAGCCACATCTCCTAATAGTGCCACTTCCTATGAGATTATGGGGGCCAATTACATTCGAATAACCAGAGTGA
Organism: Microtus pennsylvanicus; assembly: GCF_037038515.1. NCBI lineage: Eukaryota > Metazoa > Chordata > Mammalia > Rodentia > Cricetidae > Microtus > Microtus pennsylvanicus. Next base: position 23,049,378 of record NC_134596.1, read on the forward strand.
TCTAAATGAAGCAGCTAAATGGTGGGGAGACAGAGAACTTACTGGATATCTCTTGTCACCAAATGAAGCTTCCAGTACCAGGAATGGGTTATATCTAATTGAGTTGTTGGCCAAAGAGGTTCCATGGGAGCCTCCACACAACCAGGCTGTTGACAAGGCCCTACTGCTGAAGGCAATACCTACACAGCTCATGGAACCTGGAGAAGTTGAGTTGCTAGTTATCTAGTGCCTTCACCCCTATGGACTAGTGTTCTTGATATCAGAACACACTCTGCACTACCAAAGGACAAAGCTAAACACCAACTCAGCTATAAACCCTTCCTGCCTGGACTTCCCTCAATGATTGAGCAACCTGGAAATACAAGATGAAATAAACCCTTTCCTCTCCAAGTGGCTTTGGTCAGAGTGTCTTATAGGACATGGTCCAACACTCAGCATAAATGAGAAACTATGATCAGACATTCATATCCTCCTCCAATGCTCACAGAACTTTATGGAAAATTGTGTGGAATGAACAGAAGGGCCAGAGGAGTCTCTAGATAGGAGAGGGCAAGATGAGAACTCTGTTGGGGACATCAAAACCACTGTCTTATTGGTGACCAAAAAATTTAGTCACTAATGTGACTAAATCTGACTAAGTGGTTCTTGGGTGTTTGGAACGGTTTAGGGGAGAATTTTGGAAGAGTCTGGAGTTGTGGCTCTGGTGGAATTTTAGAATACCAGAATAGAGAAGTGGATTGTAAAAGCTATACCTGTGAGATTTCAACTGGAAATGTGTACTCTACTGGGAACTGGACCACATGATATTTATATCACATTCTGGCAAAGATTCTGACCCATTTTGCTCATCTTCTGAGAAACTGAGTGAGACCAAATTCAGAAGTAGTGGAACAATTAAATTGTAGTAGCACATCAGTAGTCGATAAATTAAATCGGTGGAGGGAATTTCAAGATGATTTGGGTGGAGTATGGTTGTTGGTTGCTTTAAGTAAGGCTTACAGTGAGAATCAGGAACAAGCAGTACAGAAGAATTAAAAAACCATGCAGTTTTCACAGATGTAAATAGAGTCAACTGAAACTTCTAGATGGGACAGCGAGGGTACTAAAGGGATTGGCGTCATTAAAGACACACCAGTGTGGCAAACTCCCATTTCCATGATCTCAGAGCCAGCAGCCACGACACAATGTAAAAAACCAAAGCACATCATAAATGTTTTTGATTCATCACAATACATCTGTCTTAGGCTGGACAGTGCCTCATGCCTTTAATTTCAGCACTTGGGAGACAGAAGCAGATGGATCTCTGTGTGTTTGAGGCCACCTGGTCTATATAGTAAGTTCCAGGCCGGGAGAGTTACATAGTGAGACTATTAAAACACAACAATAACAACAAAACAAACAAATAGACCAAAAATCAAAACCCAAAGCCAACCACCACCACCACCAAACAAAAAACAACAACAAATCTGTCTTATGGAATAGAAGTCTTTAGAAATAAACCCTCATGGCTATATTGCAGCCACCCAGATTTTGACAAATGGGTAAATATCTTACCATAAAAAATAAGATAGGAGCTGGAGAGATGGTTCAGCGGTTAAGAGCACTGACTGCTCTTCCAGAGGTCCTGGGTTCAATTCCCAGCAACCACGTGGTGGCTTACAACCACCTATAATGAGATCTGGTGCCCTCTTCTGGCCTACAGGCAGGATACTGTATAAATAAATAAATCAATCTTTAAAAAGAGAAAAATAAGATAGCCTCTTAAATTCACAGTGCTGGGAAAACCGGGTATCCATTTGCAGAAAAATGAAATGAAGTGTGTGTTGGGTTTGGCCCTACTGGTCCGTAGGTTCCTGAGAAGGGGAGTGTGGATTGAGGAAAGAGACAAGAGACAAAAGAGAATGGGGAGGGCTTCCAGTGAATACAGTAGCAAAAGGCAAAAAGCCCCGAGTTTATTACTCTCAGCCCTTATACACCCCAAACAAAAGGGGGGAGGGCACAGAACTCCAGGAGACAAAGAACAAACAAGTGCAATAACCTCCTTATATCTCAGAACACCTGGTAACCACGCCCTAAGTCAAAACATCCTGTTGACTGGCCTTTGAAGAGTAAGGCTACCAGTAGCCACATCCTTGGTCAAATATCTTGTTGCTCCTCCAAGAATAGGTCTGAACTCTCTGACCTTTAGTCAAGATGGAACAGATTCAAAACTGTGGGCCCTCACAAATCTGTATCTTTCAGCATGCATAAAAATCACCTCAAGGAGCTAGCAAGATGGCTCAACAGTTAAGAGCACTTTCTGCCTTTGCAGAGGACCCAGTTTTATTCCCAACACCCACATAGTGGCTCACAGCTACCCAGAGTCCCAGTTCCACGAGAATCCAAACAGCACACACGGTGCACATACATGCAAGCAGGAAACACATTCATAGACATAAGAAAGTAAAATAAATAAACTTAAAAATATTTTTTTAAAAGGGGTCTGGAAAGAAGGCTCAGTGATTAAAAGCACTTACCCTTGCAGAGGACCTGGGTTCAATTCCCAGCACCCACACAATGTGGTTGCTTCCCAGCCATTCATGTTCTAGGGAATGAGATACGCTCTTCTGACCTTTGTGGACACCAAACATGCACATGGTAGACATACATACACACAGGCAAAATGCTCACATATAAAAAAAGAATATATTTAATAAAAATGTAAAAAAACCAACTTGAGATGGATCAAGGACTTTAACACAGAGGTTGAAACACTGAAACTGCCAGGAGAAATAACAGAAAACACTTCAGGATGTAGTCGGAGGCAAAAAGCTGTTCTGCTAATTACTCTAAGCACAGTACATAAACCAAAACATTGACAAAGAGGATTACATGAAATTAAAGGCTTCTGCACAGCAAAGGAAACAGAGGAGTGGAGAGCGAGCCTACAGAATGGGGGGGGGGGCGTATTTGCTGGCCATACGTCAGCTGACTTCCTTGAAGCGATGGCTTGTTTTTTGTTTTGTTTTCATTCTTGAGACATTGCCCACCACAGACCCACTCTGAAGTCTGCCAGTCACTCTTGGATGACAAATGGGGTTCCAGGGGAAAGAATGGCCATTTTGTCTGTGGCTCCAAGAACCACACACCTGCTTTTCCTCTTCTGCCGGTTCTCAGCACGAAACTAGAGCGACTTATTGATTCTTCCTGTCTTATCACATACGACGATAACATGTCCTGCTCCTCAGAGTCAAGGTTTAATAATCTCAAGGCTCTATCAAGGGAATTCTGAAGTGATATTGTTTCCGTGCAGAGCAAGGCTTTGAAGATGACACCTGGCATAGGTAGAACTTGCCTGGAGTCTTGCTGTCACCCTTGTTGACATTGGCACAAATGTCAGCTCAATGCAAAAGGAAAATCCCCTCTCAGCACCCTTCTAGGATTATTTCTCACTTTGAGGATGCCCCGAGAGGGTGTGAGGAGCCCCAGGGGTCCACAGACCATGCTTCTAGAATGTCTGCTCTAGTGGACAGTAGTCTCGAAGACAGCCTAAGCTGGGTCCAGCAGCCCTTGGTTTGATATCAACTGAAGCTGGTCACTGTTGCCTGTTGCTATTTTCCCATGTTAAAAAGGGCCATTGTACACAGTTATTTGTATCATAATGCTTTAGGTATTCTAAAATGGAACAATGTATAAGTGAACCTTAATTAGGAAGAATTAAAGACCCTGAAATGCCACTTTCCAAAGGTAGTTTAGCATTTATGCTTTCTAGATTCTTGGTGTTAAGTCAATGTCAAGTAATCGTACCCACAGCTCATAAATTGTGACAAAAGGAGAGAAGTCTGATACTTATTTTAGTGTATGTGTACGTCTGTGTGCCTGCTTCTCTGTGTACCACCTGTGTGCAGTGCCCAGGGAGGCCAGAAGAGGGCACTGGATCCCCAGGAACTGGAGTTAAGTGTGAATCACCTGATGTGGGTGCTAGGAATGAAGTCAAGGTCCTTCGCAGCTCCTTTTCTCTAGCCTGCTTCCCCCTTCTTGTGGATTTTTCTCCGTGACCGTATTGTGCTTGGCCCTGTTACTCTTATTAAATATTAAAAACCTCCTATTCACTGGTTAAGTCCTTTCTGGCCCTGACCACTCAACAGTCAATGTTCATTCTTATTGAGAGGGTTTAACTTGGGCACACCTGTGTTCTATTATGCAAGGCTGCAGCACCTGAAGCTTGTTTCGGAGGAGGCTCGGGAATTATGAACCTCACATCCAGATCTTTAGAGAGTTTTCTCTGTATATAGTCATGAAAACGAAGACTCTCCATCAATGGTAGTTCAGAGTTGGAAGAACTTAACCATGTGTTTCTTTTCTTTCTTTCTTTCTTTTTTTTTTGAGGGGGGAGAAGGGTGTCTGGGTCTCACCATGTAGCTCTGGCTATATAGGAGTAACTATATAGACCAGGATGGCATCAAACCCATAGGGATCTGCCTGCTTCTGCCTCCTCAGTGCTGGGATGAAAGGTGTGTGCCATCATGCGGAGCATATGATCTATATTTAGCTCTCATCCCTGTGACATGCTTGCAAACACATTACACAGTGCCTGGGGCGGGGGCAAGGACTACTGGGAATCTGAATGTTGCTCATCCGCCCTCCCCCCTCTGCAAATAAAAATTCATCACATTGTATATGGCAGAAAGCTGGGAGATGGTCCCGATGCTCCCGGCTTCCTGGTATTTGCAACATTACAGCCGCCTTTCCTCAAGTGTGAATGAGATCTGTGGCAGGCTTCTAACGAATTGGTTCAGGAAAAAGTGTCGGCATGTCATTGTGTTTTATGGAATTGTACTCTATCATGCTGGATGATTTAATTGCTAACTGGGCTTGAATGCTTCGAAGATGCCAAATCCAAGCACTCGGGAGGCAGAGGCAGGAGGATATCTGTGACCTCGAGGCCAGCCTTGTCTACAAAGCAAGTTCCAGGTCAGCCGAAGACACACAGAGAAATCCTGTCTCGAAACCCCTCCCGCGCATACACACACAAAGTCTCCAATGAGAGAACTCAGGACAGACAACCTATGACAGACAGATGGTGGGGGATGGAGGTTCTGATCTCACAGCCGATGAAGAGCTGATTCTGCCTGGAGAAGCTGACTGAGCCCGGAGACGGAGCTTGTCCTAGGTGAGCCTTCTTAGGAGCGCCTAACAAGACACCTTGAAACCGGAGAACCCAGATAGGTCTGAGATAATATACATGGCTGTTGTGAGCTACTAAGTTTTGGGGTAATTATGGGAAGTTTGGTTATGCAGATATAGACAATGAATATACTTTATATATATATACATTATATTATACTTGTCTGTCTCTCTAGCAGGACCAGAAATGAGCTGTTCAAAGTATCCTGGTTCTTGTTCTATGTGTTTAAATATTTACCTATCATTGGGGGAGTGCCTCCCAGACCAACCTGGGGTTAGCTCGGGAAATACACTCAGCACTGCCTCAATTCCTGGGCTCCCAGAAGTGTCCGTAGCTGTTTTCCACCCCAGCATCATTTAGTTTATATACCAGAGACAGCACGACAATCAATTACTCCTTGGAGTTTGAAACGCCAGGCTGGTCTGGAGAAGGTGTTCATACTTCCAAAGGTGGAAGCGCAGAAAACTAACTAGTTCACCAGTAGAAGTGTAAAATGCTTACAAGCTCCAGGTGGGAAATTTGCGCTCCCGAGAGCTGGCTCTGCGTGCTAAATCAGCTAATGAGGACAAGAGAATACCTGTTTCTAGAGGGGGCTGCTGGATTGAATGAGAAATCGTGCGAGCCTCTCAGCACACTACTCTGAGCAGAGTGAGCCAGGCCATTAGGATTTCTCGGTGGGGTCTCAGGTCTCGAACAGCCTGGGGCCACCCAGGGGCGGAGCGCAGCGGGGACCCAGCTGAGGTCTGCCCCGCCCACGCGGGGCCGAAGCCCGTCGAATGACTCGGTGCAACGTGTTGGTGGCGGCTGCTGCTGCGGCGGCGGCGGCGCGGGTTCTTCCGGGCTCTGCAGCTTCCTGCTGAGCACCGCGCAGCCGCCTCGGCCGCGGGAGCCCCCGGCGCAGGCCTCCGGGGTGCAAGCCTCCCGGGCTCAGGCTTCCGGGACGCAGACCTCCGCACCGTGCGCACAGCGCACCATGAGCGCCCTGTCGCCGCCGCCGCCGCTGCTGTCGCCGCTACTGGTGCTGCTGCTCTCTCTCCTGGCTGCGCCCGCCGTCCTCGCTCGCACAGCCGAGTCCGCCTCGGCCTCACAGCCCGAAGCGGAGCACCAGCTTCCGCCTAGCCTGGGGAATGCCACCCGGCTGGGACCTGGCGTGACGGGCGGGGGCGGCTCCAACAGCAGCGGCAACGCCGTGGTGACTCGTATCTCCAGCCTGCTTCGCGACCTGCCCACCCTGAAGGCGGCGGTGATCGTGGCGTGCGCCTTCAGCGCGCTGCTCATCGCCTGCCTGCTGCTGCGCGTCTTCAGGTGGGTCGCGTCACCCCGCGCCTTGCTCAGCTGGCTCGACGGGCGGTGTCGCCTTGCTGCTGCCCCCGCGCGCCGGCCCCACCTGCGCGCACAGGTGCTCGGTCTTGGCGCGCTCCCGCCAGACGCGCATCGTTCTGCTCTCCCCGCGAGGGTGGGATCCGGAGGGCGGGCGCGTGTATTTGGTCACAGTTCAGGAACCGTTTCCCCTTAAGGCTGTTCGGTGTGTCCCAGGTCCTAGATTCCATTGCTTTACTCTACTCAACGGTTTACACTCTCTGAGTTCCGACCATCTTCCGCGGAATTTATTTTTATGCCCACTTTACAGACGAGGTAACCTTCAAAGGGGTGGCTGGCTTACACAGGTACTCAGCGGTGGAGGGATAATTTGGAGTTCTTCTAATGTGAACCTCGTTCCTGTTCTCCCCCTACCTTCTGCAGCTCTTTTTCCCCTGTCCCACCCGCTAGTCCCCTCTTTTCACCTAAGAAAAAGGGAGAGAAAGGGATGCCCGAGGAACCCGGGGACGCCTGCTGTGTACCTGATTTGATAATAGGCTTCAGGAGGTTTGGTGACCCTCGACAGCTGCGTTGACTTTCCATTGCTGAGCTTCTAGACTGAGATGTCCCAGTGCACACTTACAGGGGCCTGAGAAGACCTCAGGGGGGTTTTGTAGGTTGTTCAAGGCCAAGGAGAAAGTGTCCAGGAAATCCAGGCAATCGCTGGAATAGTGAGTCAGGAGGGTTCACAGGGGAGGTCAGTTGGCCATTTCTCTGGAATGCTAGGGAAATCCTGGTTTGTAGGAAAAAAGCTAAATACATCCTGTTATTCCCACCATCCAGTCAGGAAATGTGTGTGTGTGTGTGGGGGGTGGTGGTTACTGACCCTCTGTCCCATACTATACTATTTTGATGAGTTAGCAAAGACAGGGCAAGGGGCTTGTACCTTTGGAGAATATCTACAGGGCAAGAGCAGAAATTAGACCCAGGAAAGTCAGGGTTAGGAACTACGTGCAGAGAGGTGCTGTTAGTTTTGACGCTAAGTTTAGGCATTTCCTTTGGGGCCAATATGATGAAATGCCGGTAGTCTGAGGACAGAGAAGAGGATCTGTGGTCCCGTGTTCCCTTACCACTTCCTGCTTTGGCTCACCCCAACCTTCCCACTTCCCTCATTCCTGCTGATGAACCTCACTGGGTCTTTGTAGCCAGAGCCTAGGCATGGAATTACCTATGTGAGGTGTTTGGGCCCTTATACACCGGCCCAGTTCACCTTGCTTCTCTTAACCAGTTCTTCTGAGTTTTGTTTTTATCTCTTGCTATTTCCTTTTATACCCATGGCCCCGGCTTGTGTTTTCCTATCTATGTATGGTTGGATTTGTTCTCTGCATCTTCCAAGGCTGTATGCTGGACCCTGAGTGGTTTTCATGGACAGCTGAATGGGGTCGTTGCTTTCTTATCTGGCCTGTCCAGCCCTAACCTTGTGTCTGTCTCTGCCACTACACCCTATATCCCACCATGCTACATTGCCCAGTTCGCAAAGAGTCCTTGAGGGTGAGATGCCCCTCTTAGTGTTTCTGTGCAGAAGGAGGGGCTGGCATTCAGCTGAGGCAGCGATGTCTTTTGCTGATTTCCTCCCTGTTCACTTGGAGTCTGCGAACGTCTAGAGCAAGCAGCTCTGAGCCTGGAGGGCTGAAGCATTTAGCTCAAAATAGTCCCGGCCCACACAGCTGTATACTTTTAAAAGAAGGCATTTGAACTATTTTGCCAGTCTGCTCTCTATTACCCAAGAGTTGGGGAGAAGACAAGGCATCGTGTGGCCAGATGTGTGTGTTGCGGGGGGGGGGGGCAGGGCAATGAGTTTTAGTCGGAGATGTGGTACTCAGGCCTGGAAGGGAGAGTCCTTGGCTTGGGTGTGGAAGGAAGGAGACCACTTCAGAAGATAAATGGCTTCTGGTTGTGATCATATCCTCTTCCTGGGAAGGCAGGCTTGTTAGCTGAGTCTCCAGGCAGAGAACTGCCAATCTGGATTTGGATGGAGATAGGATCTGTAGTGTTACAGCAGGGAAGGGCCTTGATGGTACCCAGTCCTCTGGTGTTCTTTTGGAGATGTTGCTCCTCGGAGTGTGGGACAAGTATTGGATTTCAGAACACCCCATGGTTCTGTATGGCTGAAGGCGGAGCTGCACCTCGACTCTGCTGTGGGGTGCTCTGTTCTATGACTGTTAACTATAGCCATCTTCCCCCTGTGGACTGGATTAACTGGGCTTTCAGAACAACTGGGCTGCTGGCTAGGGGTCTTTTGTACCTGCTTGCTTTCCATTACTTAGCTGTAGGCCCTGAGTCCTGGTCTTCCAATCACCCAGAATTCCCAAGACCATTTCATTCCTGTTTAAACGTTGCCTGGTGAAGTGATCCCACCGACCACCGCTTTCACCTGGGCTGCACCTTCCCCTTGTCTCCTGGGTCACAGTGATGTTCTTTAGGCTGGGCTTCTTGGCTGATCCCTGTCGCTCTGCCCTTCATCCTCCCTCTTCTGCTGAGTGATGGTCTCATTCTTTGATTCTGTCAATTTCCTACATCAAATTCTTGGACCTGTGGGCAAGGCCGTCTCTTCATGATTGGCATTGTGTTTGTTCTTGAGCCTTTATCTAAGTTCTGCCCAGTGCTCCTCTGCCCTTAGCTGTGCTGGACTCCAAGGGCTCTCAAGAGGCATCATGTGGTCCTCTCTCTCTCTCTCTCTCTCTCTCTCGGATCGGCTTTTCCAATCCTATAAGGCCCCGGTTTCTCCTTTGCTATCTGGTAACCATTAACCACCTGTGGTTTTGGAGAACTGGAAACATAACTTTCTGAACTGGGAGGTGCTGTAATAATGAGATACACGTGGAATTTATTAAGGGATGCTTGACTTTTTTTCTAAGTCTTTGAAGTAATGTTATTTTCTTTCAAATTATACAATTTCGATGTATGGGTTAAATATATTAAAATTAGGGCTGGAGATGCCATTCAGTGGCACATGTTTCTCTCTCTCTCTCTGTCTCTCTCTCTGTCTCTCTCTCTCTGTCTCTCTCTCTCTCTCTCTCTCACACACACACACACACACGTTCACACTCACATGAGTACAAGCGAGCATGCATACACGCACAAGTGTCTGACAGGTTTAACCATGTCTTTAGGTTTCTGTTTCTTTTGTTGAACCTAGAAAGCTGGTCTCAAGATCAAGCAATTCTTCTGTCTTAGTTAGGATTTCTATTGCTGCGACAAAACACCATGACCATAAAGCAAGCTGGGGAGGAAAGGGTTTATTTGGCTTACACTTTATTTAGCATTGCTGTTCATTACTGAAGGAAGTTGGGACAGGAACTCAAACAGATCAGGATCCCGGAGGCAGGAGCTGATGCAGAGGCCAGGGAGGAGTGCTGCTTACTGGCTTGCTTCCCCTGGCTTGCTCAGCCTGCTTTCTTATAGAACCATGAGCTGGGCCCCCCTCATTGATCACTAAATGAGAAAATGGCTTATAGAGGGATCTCAGATCTCATGGAGGCATTTCCTCAACTGAGTCTCCTTCCTCTTTGATGACTCTAGCTTCTGTCAAGTTGGCACATAAAACCAGCCAATATACCTCCTGTCTCAGCCTCCCAAGTGCTAAGATTTTGGGCACGAGCCACCATGTTTGACTCTTGCTTTTCATGTATTGCCGAAGGCTCTGGTTGTGTAAAATGTACCACGAACTCAGAAAGTTAGGGAAAAATACTGTGTTGGTTTTTCATGCTGCTGTGTCAAAAATCCTGATAAAAATGGGGGCTGAGCACGAACTGTTGATCTGAGCTCATGGTTTTAGAGGTATTTGGGCCCCAGCGCTGTGGACCTGTGGTGAGGCAGGGCATCATGACCAGGAGGCCAGGGTGGAGAACAGATGCTCACATAATGGTCTGGGATAGAGAGAGATTGGCCCACTCTGCCTGTCGCCTGGCTCCCCTGGGATACCAAGTCTATCCAACTATCTCTTTGTTGACCCTCCTGTGTTTTCACTTGGGAAGACTCCTCGGTCAGGCCGCCTTCACTCAAGCTCCCCAAACCCACTTGAGTTTTGAATTTCCGGTCCTTCTGCAATACCAGGCTGCCGACTGCTAAGGGCAGGGCTTCCGTGGCTCTCTAGCACCTAGTGTCATTCCAAGAATAGGCTGGCATTTAATAAAGATATTTTTAGCGAAAGAATGTTGACCTCCCAAGTATTTTACATTGTTGATGACTCTCCAAGTGTCCCCTGTGACTATTTGCATGGCCAATGTGGGATGCCTACGGGGTAGGGGTTTTGGGTGGTACCTGTTCCTTTGTCTTAGCCATGCAGAAAAACTGGGGAAGAGAGTGTGGTATCTTTGCTTTTAAATTAGCGCTCTGTCTTCCTGTTTGTCTTCCCTGATGGAGTCACCTTGCTAGACAACAGAAAAAAACTTGGATCCAAGTTTAGTCAAAGGAAAGATCCATGTCGTGAAACCAGGAACTTTTAGATAGGCAGCCACCCCGCTAAGGTCCACATGGTTTTCACTTTGATGTTCTTATTCTGGTGCTAACGAATAGAAGAAGAGGAAATGTGTGCATGTTAGGGTCTTCAGAGCAGTTCTGTCTCACTTACGTAGAGGTGAGTGTGATTGGGGACACCTGTAATTTCAGTATTGAGGAGGCTGAGGCAAGAGGATCATGAGTTGGAAGCTAGCTGGTACACAGTATGGCCTTGCTGAAACAAAACACAAAAGCCAAGACATACCCAGCAGTGGACCCTGTTGAGAAGAATATGGTAGTCTGTGACGCGTTAATACTGAGTGTCAATTTGACAGACTTGAGAACCATCAGAGGATGACCTTTTAGGCGTGTCTATGACAGAGTCCCTAGATTGGGTTTGTTGAGGTGAGTGGATACACCTTAAATATGGCCAGCCCTGTGGCCTGGGCCGGGGTGCCAGTTGGAGTGAAAGGGGAGACTGAGCATCAGTGTTCCTGTCTCTCTGTTTCCTGACTGCGGCTCCTGCCACAATGATGTCCCCACCCTGCTGCACTGTACCTTCAGAATGTGAGCCGAAGAAGACCCTTCCTTCCTTAAGGGCTGTGTCAGCATAGGGCTATGTAATAACAACAGGGCAGGTACAGGATATGTAATTCTCTAGAGCTGCTAAAAGCGATGACGTGGGACGGTGGTGGCGTGAACTGAATAAGACTTGGACTATGGGAAAGACAGTGACAGTGGCAGTATTGGCCATGTGTTGTTGAATGCAGCAGATTATAAAGCGGCGCGGACGTCTGGGTTCATTGAACTCAGTTATAAATGCATGCATATATGAATGTGCAAAGAAATATATTAACATGTGCACATACCTGTACACGTGGGCGACTCTTCCTTTATGTGATTCTATTCATGGCATGATTCTGTATCACCTGGACTCCTTTACAGTTCTGAGTCATGTGTTCCTGCGTGCACACTGTATCCTGGGACATGTCTGAAGACCAGTAGGAAAACAAGGCATACCTCTGGCAAGGGGATTCCTGTGTTCTCCTACTCGGTTTCCCTGGTTGGGTACCAGGGTATGCTCTGTGCAACCATGCTTGGGGTTCCTTTGTTTGTAACCGACGCTCAGGATAACGGATGCTTTCCCATGTGTCGGATATACTGTAGCATCTCCTTGCTTTGGTCTCCGTTTCTTCTCTCTCTTCCCACGCTTCTTTTGTGTGTGTGCCAACACACACATGCATGTGGAGGCCCAAGGAAGATGCTGGGTGTCTCCTCTGTGGCCCTCCACTCTGTCCTCTTAAGATAGAATCTCACTGATCTAGGAGTTCACCAGTTTTTCAGCTAAGGATGACCTATCAGCAAACCCCTGTTGATCCTCCTGTCTCCACCCACCCATTGTGGGGTTACAGGCACCTCCCCAGGCACACCCAGTTTTTTTTTTAGTGGGTTCTAGGAATCTGAGCTCTGGCTTTCATGCTTGTATGGCAAACACTTTTACCCACTGAACCCCAGGACCCATATTTCATCTGATTTCCCTGTCTTAGTTATATTTCTATTTGGTGATAAAATGCTGTGACCGAGACCAAGGCACCTTACAAGACTTAGTTAGTTGGGCTTTGGTTTTAGAGGGTTAGCATTCATGATGCTTCTATGTATTAATAAATCTTTTTGATTTTTATTTAGTTTTACTTTCTATTACAAAAAACTTATTCTCTCTCTCTCTCTCTCTCTCTCTCTCTCTCTCTCTCTCTCTCTCTCTCTGTGTCTGTAGGTTAGAGACACCTTGTTGGAGTCAGTTCTCCCCTTCTACCATATGGGACCCAGGAACTGAACTCAGTTCCTTAGGATGAGTGACAAGAGCCGCTATTCACTGAGCCATTTTACCTGCCCCATGTGTTAATATTTTACTCTCAAGGGAAACTCTAGGTAGGAGATCAAATCTGGAGAGAAGACTCTAGAGCACCTTCTGGTGGGTGTGATCACATGGTATCACATGGAGGTCTTGGAGGTGGGCGGACATCTCTGGGTTGGCTGCTCGATGCCTTTCGGGAAAGAGCAGGAGGGAAGGTTTTTTTTTCTTTTAAGGAGCTATGTGTAGGAGTAGAAAACTGATTTTTCTTACCTTTTTGACATTGGGTGCTGGTAGCCTTGCATGGATTCAAGGATATGACACTCATAGACCCGAGACTACAGAGACCCTTTGCCCCAGGGGTTCAGCTATAATATCCCTTTCATTGAGCTTTGAGAATTGAACCTTACTCTCCCGTGATGTGGCTGCCAGCCAGGGAGGCTTTACACATTGAAACCGCAGCTTCCCCGCTCCCTGGCTTGGCTGCTCTCCCGGTTTTACTGTACAGGCACTGTTTCTCTCCTGTCTCTGGTGGCTGCATGCTCAACCCCTTCTTATTTCAAAATCTCTGTAAAATCTCTTATCTGAAAGGATTTGTTTTGGCGCTTCCCCAGGGATCGGGAAGACAAAGTTGAGGTGATTTAGCATTGCCTGGTGTGGTGGCGAGGGAGTAGCCACCATGTTCAGGAGACAGTGACCCCTTGCATACACAAGTTGCTATCTAGGTCCTGGAGAAGGGGCTAAAGTTTCCTACTTGCCTTGTGTTTCCCAAATTTTCTATTATTATTATTGTTTGCAATAAGGAGAAAAGTTAAATATAAACACTTACTCCAGGGCTGGGCAGGGTGTGTCAGGAGGACCTCTCCAACTCACTGGCCAGCCTCCGTGAGAGAACCTGTCTCAGGAAGCAAGGTGGAGAGTAATTGTTGACACAACCAGTGTCAACACACATATGCATGTGCACACTCGTTTGGATGTTTGCATGTGCACGCAACACATATAATCACCATTATGTAGCCACAAGCATCAAGGGTACTAGGGCTGAGCTGCTCTCAGATTTGGCTTTCTGGTTTGCTTGTTGGCAATGTGAGCGTTCTCTGAACCATGCTAGGTATCCACTCTCTGTTATTAATTACATACAGTACATGCTTCTGAGGCCTGGTGGGATATCTAGAATAACATGTCAACCACATCCCAGTTTCTCCTTTAAGCAGCCGAGTGTCCTACGGTGTCCTATGTGTGAGTATCCTAGGGCTTCTGAAGACAGAGGTAGTTTCTACTCAACCTTTTGTCTTGTTTCTGCTCGGGAGCAAGGCAGCCGTATGGTCAAAATAATCAGGCAGCCGTATGTATCTCCGAGCATGTTTCAAGTGAAATTGGTAATCATCTCGGTTGAGCCCTTTTGACTGCTCAGCTCCCCAGCAAAGACGGTATCTTGTGACCACCCTTATGAATAGGCCTTTTAGGCACGGGCACCTGCCTCTAGTTCCTTCTAACAAATTGAAAAGGGAAAAGAACAAATCCCTCTTTAATGTAACCCTGAGCCCCTGGCTTACATGGAGTTTCCATAGATGCCCTGGCACGTATACTCTTGCCGGTGTAAGTTCTTGTGATACCAGGCATGTGTAAGGCTAAGTGGAAATGGGATTGGCTGGGCTAGGGTGGGGTGAATGTATCCCACCAGAAGGGAAACCCTCCTGGATTTAAGCAGTCGCTTCTTGAGTTGTGTGTTTCCTGTTCTGGTGCATGCTTAGGTCTAAACCTTTGCAAGGGGACATTCTGGGAGTGGGCGTTTAAAATCATGTTCTTTCTTATGGTTTCACTTAAAAAAGCAACAACAATATCTCCTAATCCGAGGGCAGTCTGCAAGGAATCCAAACTTCATGTTTATATTCTGGGGCTGTGGGGACGAGGAAGCCCATTCTAGGTAGGCGTGGCTCAGAGGAGAGCGGGAATTCAGAGGACTGGCAGTGTTCCCCCAGAAGTGGGAGGCCTTGGGTCCTGGAACCTCTCAGGTGTGAGCTTTCTTCACATTCAGGGCTCTGCCTCTGCAGGACCCCACCCCCCACTTCTGCAATGTACAGCTGGAACAGAAACCCATAGCTAAGAGAACTGTAACCCCAGGCGTTTGTATGTTCAGCTGTGTCCTCTCCCTGGGCCTCCAGGATATGGCAGGCTGCCTTTGGCCTGTCAAATGGGTCTCTCTAACACTTAGCCCAGCAGCAAGGAGAAAGTTTGACTGAAGAGACAGTGCATTCTTGCTAATGTTTCACAAGTGCCTCTGTGAACACAGGGTGCTGTGCTGAACAGGGAGCACCCCAGGGACCCAGGAACATAAGTAGGCAAGGGAAGATAGCACCTTTGTTGCTATCTGGTGGGAAGGAAGCAGGGAGTCCCAAATCAAAGCCAAGTGGCGTTGGCTGGAGATAGAGTGGCCTGGGAAGGCTCTGTAGTAGAGGAGGGAGATTCGGACTTAGCAGTGGGAAGGAGGGCTTCTTCCAGGCTTGCATAGACAAAGCAAGTGGAACGGTTAGTTCTAGCTGTCATCACAGTTTCGAGTCATGGGGGAAGAGAGTCCCAGTGAGTTGTTGTCGGGGTCAGATTGTCTTACAGGCTTGTCTGGAAAGGGTTGTCTTGATTGAGTTGGCTGATGTGGGAACTGGCCTGCTGTGGGTCCTGGATTGGCTAAGAACTGCAAAGATGAACGGTAGACGAACATGCATGCATCCTCTTTGCTCTTGACTGTGGATGTGAATAGCTGCTTTAGGTTCCTGCTTGACTTTCCCAAGTCAGTGAGGGATGGTAGCCTGGAATTCTGAGACAGATAACCGGAAATAGAACTATCTTCCTCCCTGAGGACCTCATTGTTACACAGTTCTGTGCTGGGCGGTTTATGTTTCCTGCTCCAGGTAAGGGTGCTTTATTGGGGTTCCCATTTTACAGGCGAGCAAATCAAGTCACTGACAATGTGGATGCGTCTTGCTTAAAGGCGAGAGCTGAATGGGGAAGGGGAAGGACCCAACTCATGCTTCTTCTGTTGAAATATATTTGGAAAACACCCAATGCTTTCCAGGGGATTTGGCCTGCTGGAGGAAACTGAGGGATAACATAGGGTGAATTAAAGGGCTGTTTTCAAAAGAGTGGTCCAGAGGAGGTCTTAGGTACGGAGTGAGTGGCTAAGGAGTGATTGAGTGCAATAGGGGTGCATGGTGTCTAAGGAGACCTGGAAAAAGTGTTGGAAGAACCAGTTGGCAAGGCCGGAGGGCTGAGTGATGCTGAGAAAAAGAAAGCATCTGGAGACTCAGGGTGTGCTGTATCTGTTTGGGAGGACAAGAGAGACCATCCTGCAGAGTGCGAGGGCGATGGGTCAGGGGGCAGTTGGATTGGAAGCTCCTAGAGCTGTAGTTGAGATCTTATGGTTTGTCTGGCTCATGTTGTCTAATACCTAAGGCCACGGTCCTGACTGCCTGTATTGGGATCTATCTGCAGTTGGTACCATTTTGCCAATCCCAAAGGAGTGAGAACAGGAAGCATATTGGTTTGCTGATCATGGCAGAATTGCCAGGGAAGAGGGAGGGGGGATCTTGGCTGATGGGCGTATCATTACATCTGTCAGGGCTCATAGGCTTAGAGTGGAATTATTAAATATCACCCATGCTTGGCACTCAAGACCATAGAAACCACAGCTAAGAAACTGAGACAGATTTGCCAACAGAAGGCCTGGGACTTGCAAATTCAAGCCACAGACAGGTAGGCTAGTCTGTTTGGTTTGGATCTGATACTGATTTTGAAAACTGGAAGAGCTGAGAATACTTAATGTAAAGATTTGGGGTCCCTCTTCTCTTGCTAGGTGAGAATGCATAGTGGTATAGTGGCGGTGGACCTCAGCCTAGGAAGGGACAGGAGCTGGCTGCTGCTGCTGCCCCCTTTATGCTGGGCATGGCACTGATCTTTTTATTATTATTTTTACATTTTTGGATTTATTGTGTGGGTGCACAAGTGTGTGTGTGCTATTTTTGCGTTTATTTATTGTGTGTTTGCACATGTAGGTGAGCATGCGCTGAGGTGGGTTTGTGTAGGAAGCTTGTGGGAGTTAATATTTCCCTTCCATCACGTGGGTCCCAGAGATCTAACTCAGGTGATCAGGTCTTTCAGCGAGCACCTTGACCCGCTAAGCTGTTTCAGTGCCTCCATGCACCGCTCCCGGGGCCTTTGATTTGAAGGCAGTGCTTAGTCACCATCTGTCATCATGTTTGTTCCCGTGTTTACGTTACACCATTTCCACTCCAAGGAAATACATTTCCACTGTATTTACAGGGCACGGTGGCATTTGAGTTGTTGACTTGCTGCTTTGAGTCACAGGGCTGGGTCCATGCTGGTACACTGGGGCAGCAGCATGGGGAGGGGCAGCACCCTGACCAGGTGAGGAGTGGGTGTCCACAAAGAATCTCAACACAGCCTCCAGGAGGCCCAGGCTGAGCGGCTGAAGCAGAGCCCGGCTGCTGGAGATCCTAAAGTCATTGCTGCAGTAAAGGGACAATCCCATGTTTCATGTGACCGTGTTTAATTGAAGTTGCCCATCTGGAGTAGAACAAGATGAGATTCGGATGTTACTGGCTCATTGAGACTACCTTACATGGCGGACACTTGTCAGATGGAGCTCCTGAATGCTGCGGTGCTGCAGCCTGGCTTCAGGGGAAGGTTCCTGAGATGGGGAAGGGGCATTGGCATGAAGAAACGAACTGTCCGACCACCAGATGAGTTTCACACAAGTGGCCAGTCCCCGGTAGCTCCAGACATCTTTATTTATGTATCAAAACAAACATGTTTTTCCATACTAACTAGTTTTTCCCAGCCTCCAATGTTAACCTCCGGCAAAAACAAATATGTCAAATATGTTTTTTTCCCCAACTTTTACATGGAAACATCTTTAAACCAAACCCAATACTTATCATTTTGCTAACTTGGCCAAATATTGAGCCAGGTACATCCTGTCTTTACAAAACTAGAGGTGATAAACATAGGTATACATTTTCAAGAACAACAATCTTACTCAAAGCATATTTACAGAAATAGGGGTGATTTGCCTCGGGTCCTGTCAGCGCTGAATCAGAACAGCTCCCGGGGTCTGCAGTGACAGCTGGCATCCCAGGACAAGAAACCTGAGAAGCATCAGCTCCCAAGAAATCTTAGGGGAAAATGTTTGAGAAAAAAAAATGGGGTTTCCATGAATGATCACATCTGTCCCATGCAGGGTTGATAAAATGATACTAAAACTGCCAAGAGAATCATCAGTTTTGTGAGAGAGCACGCAGGCTGCGTGGTCCCAGCAGTATTCTGTGCTGTCCTGAAGTCCACTGGTTCTTGCTAAGTGAGACTGTCCCGTGGACTTTTGCTTCATCTGGAGACCCATTAGACAAGAGCTCATATATTGGTCTGAAACTAGGCCGCATGGCTCCCAACACATGTGCTGGCTGTGCTCAGGGCAGCTTGCTGGGGAAGGGTGCATTGGTAACGGCAATGGAGGCTTTTCTATCGAGACCCCAGCTAACCTGGGACTCAGGTACCTCTTCTGTAAGGGATCCTGCAGAGGCCATGCCTGGACAGGGGCGATCCTGGGGTCCAGTTCTACCATTTCTTCAAGTTTAGTTGCTTTTCTAGTTACTTCTCATGTTCTGGGGAGCAGGTGTAGGAGAGAGGTCAAAAGTCAGATATGTCCTTAGAACCGTGGCTACGACCCAGGCGTCAAGGCTCACCTGCAGGGTGCACCCCTACTTATGCTTCGCGGCTGCTTGCTTGGTCTCCCCAACTCCCACATTCTGGTTCCATTTTCTTGGCTGAGGTTTCCTCCTGTCAGAGGTGACCACCCTTCGCTTCCAGCTACAGTAGGGCTTTAGGGGCCTAATGCTGATATAGCTGAGGAGGAGGAGGAGTGTTGAGCTGCTGAATGTGACCTCTAAAGTCACCCGGTCAGGGGAACACAGCCGGCTGGAGCAGCCATGCCAGCCCTGGGTGGGTTCCAGGAGGGGCAGCCAGGTCCATTTCAAATTTAGTGATCTACTTTGAATTTTTGGCATTTATTTACTTCTTTAAAACACAGATCTTGGCCGGGCGGTGGTGGCGCACGCCTTTAATCCCAGCACTCGGGAGGCAGAGGCAGGCGGATCTCTGTGAGTTCGAGACCAGCCTGGTCTACAAGAGCTAGTTCCAGGACAGGCTCCAAAACCACAGAGAAACCCTGTCTCGAAAAACCAAAAAACAAACAAACAAACAAAAACACCCCCCCCCATCTTGGTCTGGGGAATGTGTGTAGTTCAGTTGGTAGAATGCTTGTGTAACATGCATGAATGCCCGGGTTCATAAAATCGGGAAGATGGTCCCTGCCTGTTATCTCAACACTCAGGACACAGATGCAGGAGGCAGAACTCAGGGTAATACTTGGCTGTATAGCAAGTTTGAGGGCAGCCTGAGCCCCTTTCTCAAAACAACCAAATCCAAAACAGATAGTATATTCATGTGGTTCAAACTTCACAAGAAGTAGGAATAGATAGTAAAAAATTTTTCACGTGTCCATAAGCTATTTTTTTTAACTAGGAACTGTCAATTTCTTATAAATATTTCCAGAAAGATTGTGAGTATAGAGACAAGTTAATGTAATAGTCTCACACACACACACACACACACACACACACACACACGCACACAGCCATACACGCACACACATGCATGCACATCATCACTGAGATTTACTTTACTGTCTACACAGTTCACCCTTTAAAATATTCAACACTGTGTTGTTTAGGTTATTTTATAGAGTTATGCATCCATCACTAAGGTCAGTTTTAGAATATGTTCATCACTCCAGGCTGAAACCCTGCATCCATTGAGGCTCGCTCTCCACATGCCTTTCCCAGCTCCAGGCGACCGCTGATTGACTTCCGAGTCTGTGGGCATCTCTCTTTGGCCTGACACATGGCTGCAGTCACATCACAGGAGGTCTGTTCTACTCAGCATTGTCTTCTCGGGGTTCATTTTGCTCCTCCTCCGAGTAATAGCTTCCTAATTAGTTACCATATCACCTTGTCTTTTTCAAGATCAGTCTCCGTTTAAAAATTATGGGTATATGTGGGTGTCTGTGTCGGGATATCTGCATGTGAGTGCAGAGTTCAGAGGCATTGGCTTAGCCCGACAGCTAGAGTTACAGGTGATTTTAAGCTGCCCTATGTGGGTGTTGGAAACCAAACTTGGGTTCTCTGCAGGAGCTGTATGCTCTCCAGTTCTGTATGCCACCCTCATTTCTGCATTTGTGGTGGTCTGAATGACAATGCCCCCACAGGCTCATATATTTCGATGTCTGGTCCCTACTTGGTGGACCCATTTGGGAAGGGTTATGAAGTGTAGCCTTGTTGGAGGAAGTGTGTCATGGGGGTGGGTCTTGAGGGTTCAAAAGTCCATCCCATTCCCAATTGGCCCTCTTGCTGCCTCTTGCTTGTCCATCGGGATATAAACTCCCAGCTACTGCTTCAGAACCACGGCTGCCTGTCTGCTACCATGCTCTCTGCCACAATGGTCACGAAACTGCAAGCCTCCAATAAACTTTTTCTTCTTTAGTGTCTTATCACAGTAATCGAAAAGTACCCAAGATGCTATATTCTCAGTTGATAAATATTTGAATTGTTTCTGCTTTGGGGCCGTTCTGAGCAATGCTGTACCGAACATTTGCACGTGTTTGTGTGGACGTATGATTTAATTCCTCTTGGGTATGGAGCTAAGGGAAGACCTGCTTGGTCATTTGGTAGTGCCTGTGCTTAGCGTTTTAAAAAGCTGATGGCTATTTAGGATGATGACATCATACTATTCTGTGTCTCGCTAGAAGCATAGGGAGGACACAGGTTCTTCATATCCTTGCTAACCTTGGCTGCAGACTGTCTTTTTGATCCTAGAGAGTGGGAAGTGGTACCTCACTGTGGTTTGGTTTGCACTGTGCTGTTTGGTAATGGTGTGACTTTTCCTGTATGACTTTATCGGCCATTTATATGTTTGCTTTAGAGAACTATTAAGATCTTCTTGCCTAGGGACTGGGGGAGCTGGTTCAGTGGCTAAGAGCTCTTGCTGCTGAAGCGTCAGCACCTGAATCTGAACCCCAAGCACCTGTGTAAAAAGTCAGGCGTGGTCACGTGACCATGCAGCCCCAGTGCTCTGCACTGTGCATGAGGTTTGAGAGCAGAAGACAGAAGGATTCCCGGGCTTGCTGGCTGCAAACCGGGCTCCAAGTTCAGTGAGAGAGCTTGTCTTGAGGAAGTAAGGTAGGGAATGGTAGAGCAAGACACCCGGAGTTCTCCTCTGACTCTGCACATGTGCATGGCTGCACACATTGGCACACACACACACACACGTGTCTATATCTCACATCCACACACCAACAGTCTTGCTGGTAGTTTATATCAAGTTGATATAAATTAGTCACTTGGGGGGATCTCAGTTGAGGAAGTGCCTCTATTAGATTGGCCTGTGGACAAACCTATAGGGCATTTGTGTTTGATTAATGATTGATGTAGGCAGATCCACCCCAGTCTGGGTGGTGCTTTCCCTGGTGAGGTGGTCTTGGGTTGTATGAATAAGCAAGGTGAGTTAGCCACAGAGAGCAAGGCAATAAACAGTATTCCTCCATGGTTCTGGCCTCTGCCCCTGCTTGGGTACCTGTCCTGACTTTCCTCAGCAACTACGATCAGGCTATGTAAGCCAAATAAATCCTTTCCTTCCTAATCAGTGTTTTATCACATTAGAAACCCACCTAAAACACACACAATAAAAAATATCACCATTTCATTATTGAGATGTAAGACTATTTCTGTGTTGCAAATACAATTTTATCCCATTTCTGGCTCTTTTTACTTTTTGAATGGTGTTCTTTGAAGCACTACATTTTTTTTTATTTTGATGAAGTCCAATTTATCTATTTATTTTTTGCTTTAGCTTCTGATATCCTAATCCAAGGTCACAAAAGCGTATCCTATGCTTTCTTCTGTGAATTGTAATATAATGAATAATAGCTTTACTTCTGAGATATGTCTTATGTATTTATGTACTTCTCCAGAAAATTCTATGAGGTAATTTTTGTATATGATGGCTTAATGTTTTATGAACACGTGTTCTATGGGGGTAGCGGCTTCCAAATTTATATTTTGCATGTAGGTATCTTCTCTTTCTTCACACATATACTATGTGTCTCATCTTGGATTATATAAATATCAATCGTGAATATATGAAAGATGTTTCTTGTCCATGTAGAGACAGCAGCTCCGTGTCAACAATGCGGAGACTTCATGCTTTGTGTGGCCAGTCTCTTTACTAATGGGCACTTGTATGTCACATTATGTAGGCTGAAGCATATGGTTAAGGTGGTCTCCCAGAAGGTAAATTCTTGGTGAGGTTTGTACCATTATAAACGACAGGTGTTACTGAACTGTGTGTGTAACAGCCTGTGCACCCCGTAGCATCATGAGACCTGTTTCCCATGCCCCGCCCACTGTGTATCTTTAGTCATTTTGATGTTTGCTAAGCTTGCAAGTGGATAATGGGATCTCTTTAGGGGCTGAATCTGCCGGATGCACAGCCATTTGTTTGCTTTTTCTCTGCCTGTGACCTGCCTGCTTTTATGTCCTTTGACACATTTTTCAATTAGATGATTGGTCTCTTTTATTGATTTGTAGATACTCCTTCTGTCTGTTAAGGAGGTTAGTTTACATCTGTGCTGCAATTGAATATATTTTCCAAGCTTATCGTTTATCTTGACTTAAGTTATTATTATTTTTTTCCCTGTGCCCCCCACTGACTTAAATTATTTTTCTATGTTTGAATTCAGCACCTTCTCTTTCTATGGCATTTGGATCTCTTCCATGTTTTCTGCTAACAATTTTATTTCCTACCCTTAAGTCTATCTATCTCGTTTATTATGATAGAGTAGGATATATTGGTGGCTGTAAGCAAAACACTGGATAAATGGCTTTTTCTGAGCCATAGTGCCACTTTTAATTTATTTTGGGTTGTAGTAGTGTCTGCCTCCGGGTGCTCTGGTCCACTACAGCATCTCTTTGTGGGTCTGTAACTCAACGCTGTGATTGTGGCTTCGCTGCGTGGAGAAGCCAGTTCCCTCCATTACTTCTCTTTTGCAGAAGGCTCCTGGATTTGTGTCCACTTCTATGCTTGGCTTTGTTTTTGTTTGATATGGGGGGGCTCTCCCTGTGTAGCCCCAAGCTAGCCTTCATCTTCCTGCCTTAGCCTCTGGGATTACAGGTGTGCACCGACACTGGAATCAGCATGTCTAGATCTCCCAACACAAACCTTGTTAGTATTTTATTGTATTTCATTAAATGTGTAGGTTAGGCTAAGTTAGATGGCTCAGCGTCTCCGTGAGACAGAAGCTAAGCATGCCTCCTTTCCATGCACAGATGTCTTCTGGTGACTTTTAGTTGTAGTAGGAACTGCCTGGCAACCAAAGGAACGTGGGGCTGTCCTTATAGTCACCTGGGAAGTATCACAGACTGCCTGCACTTCTCAGGGGTAGATATACCCAGACTCTATGCATATCTGGGTATACCCAGCACTTCCTGTCCTTTGCTGGTGTGGGACAAGTTCAAAATTTGAGTCCCACTTACTAGATTAGGCTCATCAGCATTTCCTGGTTTTTGTTTCCTTAACTTCATAGTATGAACCCGCCTGCGTTTCTAGCATCAGGCTACGATGACACCATGTGTGTTTTTGTGCTAAGCCCATTGTGGTGGCTGCTCTTACTGTCACCCCAAGGGAGAGGATGGTAGAGGACCAGGCATACTTACAAGTTGTAAGTGGATTGTGTCCCACAGTAGGGCTGTCGACAGAAGTCAGAACAAGGTTTAGGTGTCCTTAATGATCTCAGGTAAAAATGGGGGGAAACTGAAGGTCCTATGGAGTAGGTTGACTGGGTGATCCACCGTCAGAATCCCAGAACCTGGAAAGAAACAGCTATGAAGGCATTTGCTTTTAGGATGAGTAGCTTACTCACAGGCACAAAGACAAGGGCTAGGATTCAAACCTCTGTCTCTGGACTCCTTGGTCTGTGTGTCTGACAGCCATGCTCCAAACTGAGCCCACTTACTGGGGCTCAGTGTTTCTCTGCCCTGCCTTGTTGTTGACTGCAGGTCTGGAAGGGTTCTTTCCAAGTTGCTCTGCTAGCCCTGGAGCTTGCTCCCCAGCTTCCTTGTTTGTCTAAGTGAAGCTTGCAGGCTCATTGGAAACTTGATTCTGGCCAGCTGCTGGAGAGCCCTCTGAGTAAACAAACCTGGGGATGACATTCCGGAGGGGAAGAATTTAAAAAATGTATTTATTTTGTAATACCTCCCTCTTGTCTTTTCATTAATCTTCTCTTTATTCTGGAAGATTTTATACCTGTATACAGTGGGATCACACATACTCATATACTCCCATTTTCTCCTCTCCAGCTCTCAGATCTTCAACATGTCCCCCTCACAGCTTCAGGTCTTTTTGGGGTGTGTATTTATAACCTGTTAAGTCCAGCTAGTGCTGCCCCATATGTACATTGGTGTGGAACCCTTTACTGGAACACGGGGATCCTATCAGCGCCCCTATTTTTAAAAAGAACGATCCTCTCCCAGCAACTGTCTACTGCCAGTAGCATCCCAGTAAGGGGCGGGGCCTGGAAATCATCTACCACATCTCTGCTGGACTTTTGGTTACTTGATCGTGTGCAGGCAGCCACAGCTGCTGAGTACCCAAGTGTGATGGTTATCTCTGTCATCTCTCTAGGACACAGAATCTCACAGCATTCCCTCACATCTTCCAGCTCTTCCATTCTTTTTGCTTCTCCTTCCACGGTATCCTCTGGGCCTCAGTTGGGGTGGGGTAGGGGTGCTACAGATGCCCCATTTAGGACTGATCACTCAGTCTTTTCTTCTTAGTACTGTGACCAGTTATGTATCTATCTATTGACTGCTGCTCACTGCAAAAAGAAACCTCTCTGACCAAGACAGAGAACCGCCCAGGTCTGTGGATTTAAACATATGTAGGTAGGAGACTCTTTGAAAGCATGACCATTTAGCAAAATAACAGAAGCAGGCTTTCCTTTAGGCTCTGTGATTTCTCTAGCTATGGGCTTCTGGTCAGGTTTGTAGTACCAAGCATGTGTTCTCTCTGTGGAGCAGGCCTCATAACCGATCAGAAAGTGGTTGGTTACCCCCACAACAGTCATGCCACTGTTACACAGTTGGGCACATCTTGTCTTGCAGGCTGCTGCTGTAGCAAACAGGGTCCAACTCTGAGTAAGACAATTGACGTGTTTTCTCTTCCAGAAGCTTCTATAGCCTCTCCCTGCACTGTGACAGCTTGCCAGCAGGGAGGAAGTTGACTGTTGGTTCAAGATCAATTTCTCTGTGTCCTGTAGTCCAAGTGTGTGGTGTCTTTAGCAAGAGTCTTCCCATGTAGTTTGGTGGGTAATCCAAGACAATGATAATACTCTGTATTGTTTGGATGTCTCTGGGACCTCCTTTGACTCAGTTCAGAAGGAGAGATGCAAATGGCTAGAAAACACTTTAAGAAGTATTCTACATCCTCAGCCATCGAAAGTGTCTCAGTTAGGGTAGCTGTGAAGAGACACCATGACAACAACTCTGATAAAGGAGAACATTTAACTAGGGCTGGTTTGCAGTTCAGAGGTTTAGTCCATTACCAAATGTGGCGAGAAACATGGCAGGGTGCAGGCAGATGCTGTACTGGAGAAGGAGCTGAGAGTTCTACATCTTGATCCTCAAGCAGCAGAAGGGGACTGTGTACCACACTGGGCATAGTTTGAGTCCTCAAAATCTGTCCCCACACTGACACTTCCTCCAACAAGGTCGCCCCTAATAGTGCCACTCCTATGGGCCAAACATTCAAACACATGGGGCCATTCAAACTACCACAGAAAGGCAAATGAAAACTATTTTATGATACCATCTATCTCAGGGTTACTACTGATGTGACAAGACACCATGACCAAAAACAGGTTGGGGTGGGGATGGAGGTGGGGGAAGGATTTAGTTTGCTTATACTTCTCCATCACTTTGCATCATCAAAGGCAGTCAGGGCAGGAACCTGGAGGCAGGAACTGAAGCAAAATCCATGAAGGAGCACTGTTTACTGACTTGCCCATCATGACTTGTTCAGCCTGCTGTCTTATATAGCCCTGGACCGCCAGCCCAGGGGTGGCACCCCCTGTAATGGTCTAGCCCCTCCCCTGTCAGACACTAGCTAAGAAAATGCTACAGGCTTGCTTGCCTGCAGCCTGATCTTATAGATCTATTTTGTCAGCTGAGGCTTCCTCCTCTCGGGTGACTCGAGCTTGCGTCAAGTTGACAGAGAAACTTATCTGGTACACACAGTCAGAATGGGCATCATCAGGGATGTGAGTGTGGCTGTAGCAGAAGGGGGAGCTTTTACATAGTGTCGATGAGGAGGAAATCCCATGCAGCCATTCCAGAAATCAGTCTGGAAGTGTCTCAGAAAACTAGAAACTCAGCTGCCATGTGAACCAGCAATACCACTTTCTGGGTATGTGCCCAGTGGACTTGATGTCCTACCACAGAGACACTTAGACATAGATGTTTATTGTGTACTATTCACAATAGCTGTGAAATAGAATCGACCTTGATGTCCATCGACAGATGAATAGATAAGAAAAAATGTGGAGTTTATGCACAATAGAATGATATCACTCAGCTATAACAAAAAAGGAAATCATGCAAATTTCAGATAAATGGGTAGAAAAAAATCATGCTAAATGCTGTGACTTAGGCCAAGGAAGACAAACCCCTCATCTTCTCCCTCATATGCATAGCCTACCTTCAAATGTTGTGGTTTGTTTAATTTGGAGTAAAAGTGGAAGCCAGGAAATGGGAAGGGTGCTCTTTGGGCTTGGGCACATTAGAGGAAGGAGATGATAGATTGTGGGTAAAAAAAAAAAAGCAGAGAGGAGGCATATGGGGGGGGGCAGAAATGCTTAGGTAAGGGGGCACAGGGTATGGGAGGAGCCAGGGGGCAGAGGGGAGGGTGATCCAAAGGGAAAGCACATGAAAACCCACATGGCATCCTACTATCTCCCAGTGCAATTGAAAGAAAAAATAACTGGAAGGATAGTAGACTAATACATGGGAAAGAAGGAGAGGGAATATCAGGGGTTAAAGGATTAATCATGAATGGGAGGGGCCATGGGGGGGGGGAGAAGAAAAGGTAGTGTAGGTTAATCAAAGCTAAGGATGTATAAAAAAAACCCGTGGGAATCCATTAGTTAGTAAGTGAATTTCAAAATACAACTTAAAGAAAAAAAAATTATGATGCAAGGATGGACAATGTTGCTTCCACCATACATGGTAAATGAAAATCTCAGCACAAGGCAGAATGGACCAGTTTCGAATGACTTCTGTGTCTGGTTGGAAACTATTGTTAAAGGGCTGTAGAGATGGTTCAGTGTGTTAAGTGCTCTCTGTGCAAACACAAGGAGCTGAAGGTGTTCAGATCATCAGCATCCGAATAAAACATCTGGTATGGTGGGCTCTGCCTGTAATCTCAATCCTGGGTTGAGGGAGGGGTGGATGGAAGCAGGTAGATTCCCAGCGCTCACTAGCCAGCTGGTCTAGTGAGTGGGTGAACTCTGAACTTACTGAGAGATCCTGTCTAAAAGAATAAAGTGGGGAGTGATTGAGGAAGACACACGATATTGACCTCTCGCCTCCATGGATGCACACACACACACACACACACACGCATGCATGCACACACGTGCATGCACATGCATGCACACATGCATGCATATACCCCTCACACACCAGATACACACACATACACCCCAGATACACACACACACACACGCCCCTCACACACCATACACATACACCAACACACACGCAAAAAGCGAGTTTCAGTTTGCATGGAAGAGCAGCATTTAATCTCTGACATCACAGTCTCTTCGTTCTTTGCTTTTCTCTCAAGCCATTGAGCTTGCCAACAGCCCTGTGAAGAGCTGTTGCACGCCTCCCTTCTGGAGAACCTGCACTCGGGCATGCCCGAGCAGAAAGTGTCAAGCCGTTGTCACCCGGTGACTCTTAAGGGTTTAAAAGGGTTGTAGCAAATGGGAGAATTACTCTGGTCATGGTAGAGTATTAAAATATCAAAAATGTCCAAGGTGGTATTTATTATAATGCTGGTGTCAGGTCATGCCATGTCGTCCTTTTGAGCGCCCTTTGCCATTAGGACTCCAGGTCACGTGGGACTGAAAACCTGCACGTTTGAGAGAGCAGTGCTATAGTGTTCATGGAGAATTGGTTTCGAAGCAGGCTTAGAACTTCATCTCATTTCCTCTGGTCTCTCTTCCTATCTTTCTCCTCAGCCTCTGTCCTGTCAGCTTATACCATCAAGGGCTAGTGAGCAGGGCACCTAGTGGTCAGCTTTGATTGGTCCTATCTTTCTCCTTTCTTCCCTGCTATTGGTTGGCTAGAGGGTTGCTGTGTATTGACTGCCTCACACTTAATCCTGTGTGTCCACTTTTGGATCTGGAGGTGTGGCCAAACGTGGAGGATGGAGAAGCCGAAAGGAGATCAGTGGTGGATGCTGGCCTGCCTCAAAGCAGTGCATGCCCCAGGGGAGTCTTGCTTCAACAAGAGTTTGTTGGAGGTTTATATGGATCCCCGTGGTGTAGGGATGTGTGAGTTGTGTTCAGTGGTAACTTCCAGAGAGTAAAGGGGGGGATTGTGGGTATTGAAGTCAAGGGGAGGTGAAGTGTATGTGTGCTTGTGCATGTGTGAATGTATGCCCACACATACATGTGTGTGTGTGTGTGTGTGTGTGTGTGTGTGTGTGGGTGGGTGCTTGAATGTATGCCCGTGTGTGTGTGTGTGTGCACGCCCGCGTGTGCACATGTGTGTGTGTGTCTTTGGTGCAAGTGAAGACACTAGTGTATGTGGAGTGGAGGTTCCAGGTAACTTGCTGGGTATAGCAGCATCAAGGCAGCCTTTGGCCCTCTCTGTCAGGTAGGTGCTCACTGTCCTGCAAGACCTTCCTGAACTGACCTGAGTGTGTGCTCTTGCGATCCTCACTCTTATATCTTATATTTTGGTCATGAGCCTAGCCTTTAACGGCCGAGCCATCTCTCTAGCCCTTCATTCCTCTTCCTCTTCTTTTGTGTGGCGTGTTTCAAACCCTAAGTGCCATGTGGGGGGAAGGCAGCCGTGGACTTCTGAGCTCCTTGGTCACAGGAACTTCAGATCGAACGGTACTTCTGATTAACTGTGTGGCAGTAGGCAGAATGACCTCTCTGAACCTCAGTTTCCTCACCTGGAAGACTGAATTATCAATGATATTGCTTTATAGATTATTTAGATGTTGTGTCCGTGGGAGTTTGGGACATGGTTTGATTAGTAAAATGCTTGTCACGAAAGCATAAGACCTGAGTTTGGGTCCCCAGCGGCCACGTAGAAAGCTAGCTGGAGAGCTGGAGAGCTGGAGCGATGACTCAGGAGTTGAGAGCACCGGATGCTCTTCCAGAGGACTCCAGTACAACAACAACAATAACAAAAAGCTAGTTGAGCAATGGGTGCCTGCAACCCAGTGTTTCGAGGGTAGAGACAATTGGATCCTAGTCTAACCAATCAGTGAGCTCGAGGATGTGTGAGGAGACCCTGTCTCAAAACATAAGGTGGAGGGAGCTAGAGGAGGATACGAACAGTGCACATACCATCTGCTTACCCACACACCCACGTCCATGTGCACACACGCACACACAAATGCAAGACAAGTCGCACGTGTGAACACACTTGTGAGTTGCTTAGCATCATGGACACAAGCATAGCTTCTAGGACTACTGTTTCCAAGTTTCTCATGTTCTCTCTTGCTGATGCAGGATGCCCTGGTTCCATACTCTCAGGACAGTTAGACTCCAGGACCTGGAAGTCTGAAAAGCACTGACCCATTCTGTTTCTGAATTACCTGCTTCTGCCCTGTGCACAGCTGGGAAAGAAAGGATCCTCTTTGGAAGAAGTGTGTGCATGCAAGCAGGGCAGCCCCCACACTACCCAGTGTCCCTGCTGTCCGTGGATGTCCCTTTTAGTGCGTGATGTGGTGTGAGCTCTGCCCGGAATGGACCTGCGTGTATCGACTTCGCATGGGTCTCGGCTTTGTCCGATTAACACGCCTGGCAATGAGACAGCAAGACTTGTGCTTCCCTAGCAAAGGGTATTTTGTTTCAGAGGGTTGATTGTTTGAAATGCAGTTTCTCTGGCTCATAATGTCAGAACTGGTGTTTGACGTACACATGAGGACCCTTACCGATGGTCTTATGTTTTAGTGAGGGCTCTCCGCAGAAGCAGCAGAGTGCATGTGCTCTCCTCTCTCTCTGTGTGTGTCTGAGAGAGGAAGGGAGAGAGAGGTGGGCCATATACTTATAGGAAATTGCTTATGAAGATCTTATAGTATAGGTTCTAGTCTTTTTTTGTAACTATTTATTTGTTGTGAATTTCATTACATATATCTTGATCCTATTTATCTCCCTGTCCCTTTGTGTCTGTCCTCTACCCTTGTAGAAAAAGAAAATGCAAAAGCTGTAGTGTGACTCAGTGAGTCACACAGCAAGGAGCAAGGGGCAGGGCCCATTTCCTGTTTTAACGCCCTCAGGGCTGGCTCACCAACACTTATACCACCAGGGCCAGCTGTACTGTGGTGCCCAGGTGAGGGACAGGGACTGCTCTCCCGAGTGTTGCAGCTGGTGAGGGACAGGGACTGCTCTGCTGAGTGTTGCAGCTGGTGAGGGACAGGGACTGCTCTCCCGAGTGTTGCAGCTGGTGAGGGACAGGGACTGCTCTCCCGAGTGTTGCAGCTGGTGAGGGACAGGGACTGCTCTCCCGAGTGTTGCAGCTGGTGAGGGACAGGGACTGCTCTGCTGAGTGTTGCAGCTGGTGAGGGACAGGGACTGCTCTGCTGAGTGTTGCGCTGGTGAGGGACAGGGACTGCTCTCCCGAGTGTTGCAGCTGGTGAGGGACAGGAGCCGCTGTGCTGAGTGTTGCAGCTGGTGAGGGACAGGAGCCGCTGTGCTGAGTGTTGCAGCTGGTGAGGGACAGGGGACTGCTCTGCTGAGTGTTGCAACTGGTGAGGGACAGGGACTGCTCTCCCGAGTGTTGCAGCTGGTGAGGGACAGGGACTGCTCTCCCGAGTGTTGCAGCTGGTGAGGGACAGGGACTGCTCTCCCGAGTGTTGCAGCTGGTGAGGGACAGGGGCAGTTCTCCCAACTGCCTCAGGCAGAGTGGGAGAAAGGCATCTCTTGCTTGCCCATGCCACCATATGGCAGATGAGGGGTGGGGCCGGATCTGCTGGTAATGGGGATGGGCAGCTCTGGAAGGGCATCTTTCCCTGGTCTTTGACACCACATGGCAGACAAAGGGTGCAGTGGTAGCTCTCTCTCTCTCTCATGCCCCCAGGCAAGGTGCAAGGCCTGCACTCCCAAGTGCTGCAGCCAGTAAGGGGTGGGTGATGAGGGGCAAGGAGAAGGCATCTCTCCCTTGTCCATGCCACCACACGGCAGATGAGAAGCACCAGATCTCCTGTGCTCATGTTTTCAGGGCTGGCACACCACACCCGTGGTGACAGGATCAACTCTACTTTGCTGCCTAGCTGAGGTGCAGGGCCTGCTCTTTTGCGTGCTGCTGCAGCTGTCGAGGGACTGGGTTAGCAATCCCTAATGTTGCAGCCAGTGAGAGCCCTGCCTCTTGGCCTTCCGTGGTATGAGGAGTCACAGACATCAACACAGACCCAAGGCGCAGCAGGGCCACAGACCTAGACATGGGCCTTAGCAGCAGGCGAGGCCCGGACATCACCATGGCCCTTGGTGACAAGCAGACCCCCCACCTCAGCCTGCTCCTCACTGCCTTCACCTCTTCAGATCTCTTTCTACACAGGACATGAACCATTCTCTCTCTCTCTCTCCCATCCCATCCCATCCCATCCCATCCCATCCCATCCCATCCCATCCCATCCCATCCCATCCCATCCCATCCATTTGTCTATGATAATAGTGCTTGACCAGCTGGTTTCTCTGGGCAGGCAGGCATGTGGGTCTCCTCCTGCTCTGTCTAAATGGTGCTGGGTAGGGTTGTGTTTTTTCCTCACCACCTGGGTAGGCCACCCTGGTATTTTTTAAATTAATTTTTATTTCTGGTGCATTGGTGTTTTGTACAGTTATGTCTGTGTGACGGTGTTGATTTCCTTGGAATTGGAATTACAGACAGTTGTGAGCTGCCATGTGGGTGCTGGGAATTGAACCTGGGTCCTCTGGAGGAGTAGTCAGTGCTCTTAACCACTGAACCATTTCTCCAACCCCTCGGTTCTGGTCTGAATGCAGACATACTTAAGGCTGAGAAACAGCCATTGTTTCAGTGAGTCCAAAGACAGTGTATCTGGCTAGCTGGTACACATCCATGAGATGGAGGCAGGAGGATATGAGTCTTGAGATAAGTTTGGGATACATAATAGGACTGTCTCAGAAACCAATATAACAAAACAAACACAAACCTACTGTCTAATGGGCAGGAAGACTTCCCTGTAAAAGAGACTGCCTTTTGTTTCACTTAGGCCTTTGCCTGGGTAGGTGAGGCCCACCCACATTGTGGAGGAGAGTCGGCTTTATTTATTTAAAAATTTCTTTTAATGATTTATTTTTATTTCATGTGCAATGGTGTTTTGCCTGAAAATATGTCTGTATAAGGGTGTCAGATCCCCTAGAACTGTGGCTATAGGCAGTTGTGAACTGCCATACAGGTCCTGGGAATTGAGCCCAGGTCATCTGGAAGAGCAATCAGTACTCTTAACCACCGAGCCATCTCTCCAGCCCTGACTTTGTTTATCTACTTTAGATGTTATATCCATTCAGAAATACCTGGGATAGTGTTTGTCTAGGTGTTTGAGTGTTCATAGCCCCATCGTTTTACACACAATGTTCCCTATTACATCCTTGGTATCATCTTGGGGTTCATGATCCTTTTCTGAGCTTGTGTAGTTGAGAAGACTGGTATTAAAGCATCACAGACCATGGAGGTCTCGAGGTTGGGGTTGTTTTCCTGAATCTTCCACGGGGAAATATGTAAGGCCTTACTGGGCAGTGGTGGGGCACGCCTTTAACCTCAGCCCTTGGGAGGCAGAGGTAGGCAGATCTCTGATTCCAAGGCCAGCCTGGTCTACAGAGTGAGTTCCAGGGACAGCCAAGGCTACACGGGGCTCCTCTTCCAGAGTCAGTAATGATGGGTATTTCATATTGCACATGCACACTGGAGTCTGTAGGTCAGAGTGTGCACTTTGCAGAGTTCCTGATCCAGAACTGCGACTCAGCCTGAAGCCGTCTGTGTGTGGCCATTTTGAGGATGTACTAGTGACTTCCTCAAGCCCTCAGGTTCGAGGAAATTTCCTAAACATTTTAGACACTTCTTCTGCCTAGCCTATAAACCTTGGGCACTCAGGATCTCGTTTATGACAAGGTGGCTAGGCATGTCCCTTTGGTTTAATGTTTTGATGTCAGGCTTGGCATTTGTACCATTTTTCAACCTGATTTTGGAGTCCAGGTAGACACATCTGTGGCCAGGAACATTATCTGTGAGGACAGCTGTAGGAAGAGTTATTTTGCAGTGAGGCTTCAGATTGCCCCATTTTGTTGCTAGGTTCTTATTTGCCAAGGTCTTCCCTCTGTGTTGTGTGACTGCTTGGGAGGACACACACCTGTTTGCCCAGATAGGGCTCCAGTAACAGACAGAAGAAGTTCTTTCATGTAAGCCTACCTTGGTGACCAGTGGATTTCCTAGAGTTACTTATAGGGCTGGAGAGATGGCTCAGCTGTTAAGAGCACTGCCTGCTTTTCCGAAGGTCCCGAGTTCAACTCCCAGCAACCACATGATGATTCAACCTTCTATAATCGGGGAAGAGACCTGGTCAGTCGTCCTCATCAACTTAGAACGTGAAACCCAACATGGCCAAGTTCAACAGAAACACCTTGCATGCTTCAGCTTTGTCAGGGCATATGTGTCATTTTTCATTTCACTTATAGGGACGCGGGTGACTTAGAGGGAAGAGCCAGTTCCACTGTGCACTGAAGCCCTCTGCAGCTTGTGGGCATCAACACCATGGAAGTGTCCCCTACCTCCAGCACGTGTTCCTGCTCCTGTAATGTGGGGAAGGAGCCTCATGAGGCTTTTAGCTCTCTTGTAGCTTGTGAGTTGCCCAAGCCTTCCTCCTCCCCTCCTTAAGAAATGCTTCAATCTCAAGAAAACAGACTTGTTACCTGAAGGGCTGGATGAGGAGGCGCCATAGATCACACAGGCTGATTTATGCTAGAGATATGGTGCTAAAGTTCGCTATGCAAATGACGTGGCAGTTTGGTGAGTCCTATTTTTGGTAATTTGTAGTAGGTAAGCCAAGAGCACATTGCCGTTCTGAAGACATTTTTAGAGGACCTAAAAGTGAGTTTCTATTTTGATGCTTTTTGAGAACTTGAGAGGCTTTCTCTTGGCAAGAGGTAAGAAGATCTGCCGGTGTCTTTGACAAGTGGTCTCAGGGGAACAGCTTGCCATCTGCAGGAGGCCTCTTCAGTGCCCCACTTAGGATGCTTTGGATTGGCTGCTTTTTCGTAGAGAGCATCCGGTTTTCTTAAGAGGAGGCTGGCAGAGAATACAAAGCCTTGGGAACAGATCCAAGACCACAGAGGAACAGGCTCAGAGAGCGTCAGCGGTCATCAGAAGAGGGCTCTCCTTACATGGCACCATGCGCTTTCCAGACACCCCCTGAAAAATATTGCAGTCTTCATGCAGGGAGTCGTATGCTAGGGTCTGGCATCTGCTCTTTTCCAGGGATCTGTAGTGTCCCTCTGGCACACCAGAGGTAACAGTGTAGTAATATAGCCCTCTCCATGGAAACAACATTGACTCACTTTTACAAGTCCTAATCTTAGGAGAGAGGCTGGGGTATGTGTAATTTCTGTTTGTTATTATCAACCCCAACTAACTTATGCCAAGAACCTACTGTGTGCAGACTTTAGAAGGGCATCATTCATCTCAGCGACCATCCCTCACCTTCGAGGAAGATTGCTCCTATCACATTTTACTTAGGATGAATCTGAAGGAACTTCCCTGTGTCTGGACTTTGACCCAGATCCTCTAGGATGGCACTTGCACCTCAAGCCAGGCTGTCATTTTCTCATCCTCAGAGAATGATATGATCTTTTGTTCACCATGCATTGCTTGCATGAATTTTATCTTTTTGAACTGCTGCATTTATACTATTTCTCTCAGTTATTGAGTTGTTGGTGCTCAGATAGCCCTGCGCTGGGAAGGCAGGAAGGGTTAGGAAGCTGTAACTCCTGTGGACACCTGGGTTGTGTCCCCCTCTCCAGTGTGTGTGTGTGTGTGTATATATATATATGTATGTATCTGTGGGGTGTGTGTGTATGTATCTGTGTGTGTGTGTGTACCTTTGGGGTGTGTGTGTATGTGTATATCTCTCTCTGTGTGTATATCGGTGTGGTGTGTGTATTTTATGTGTGTGTGTGCGTATCTGTGGGGGTATGTGCATGTGTATGTATGTATATATGTTTGTAGATATCTGCGGAGTACATGAATGCATTTGCATGAGTGTCTGTTGTGGGTTCTTTCTCAATTGCTTTCTAGTTTATAAGGCAGAGTTTCTTGCTGAACTGGAAGCTTCTTCTTGGGCTAGTTTAACTAGCCATCTTGTTCCCAGATGCCCTGTCTGGCTTCTGAATGCTGAGATTTCAGGAGGGCCATTATACCCATCTGGCATTTGACCTTTCTCTTGCAGCTGAGGGTGAGTGATGGAGGTTCGGACTCCAGGGTTCTTGCCTGCACAGCAAGTGCTGTACCCCGAGTTCTCTCTCTAGCCCCCAGCTTCTGGGGCCTTAACCAAGCCTTCAGGGTACAGCTGCAGCCTCTGTCTGGAGGCGGTAGCAGGCTTTGTCTGCAGATGTCAGGAAGTGAACTTATCTGAGCACGAGCTACTCCATCTGTACGGAGGCTTGGCCTCATCAGCGTCTCTCGCGGCCGTGGTCTCATGAATGTTTCTCCTCCTCCAGGTTGGGAAAGAGGTTAAAGAAGACCCGCAAGTATGACATCATCACCACTCCTGCTGAGCGTGTGGAGATGGCCCCACTGAATGAGGAGGACGATGAGGATGAGGACGCCACAGTATTCGACATCAAGTATAGGTGCGGGCAGGGGACAGAGGCTTCTCCCCGGGATGTGTCCGGTAGGATGGTTCAGCCACAGTGTTCTTGTGTTCTTATTAAGTGTTAGTCCAGACGAGCACAGGGCTGGTGGGTAAATGCTTATCCTGAAACAAACAAAAAGTCACATTATTATGGTTGTTCCTGGAACATTGGTTTTAGAAACAGAGTTTATTAATGAATCACATTTGAATTTTATTTACTTGTGTGTGTGTATGCATATATATATATGTGTGTGTATGTAGTAGTATATATATATGTGTATATATAAATGCATGCATATAAACATGTATGTATATATGTGTGCCTACACACAGGCATATATGTCACTGAGTATATTTGGAGGCAGAGAACAACTTTTTTGGAGTTGATTCCCTCTTTCCATTATGTGGATTCTGGGGATCAAACACAGTTTGTCCGGCATAGCAGCAAGTGCCTATACCTGCTGGTTTTTTTTTTTTATTCAGAGCCACTCCTAGAATCTTGTTCATATTAGGTGTGGCTGTTAATACTGACTGAACTTGACAGGCTCCAGAATCACCCTGGAGACAAATGTCTTGCCGAGCTTGTGAGGGAGTTTCTAGATGGAGCTAATCAAGAGAAGACCCACCTTAAATGTGGTCAGCACTATCCCATGGGTGGGGGTCCTGGGCTGGATGAAAAGGAGGAGCCGTGCCGAGCACCCGCATTCACCTGTCCGCTTCCTGACTGAATGCCACATGACAGCTGCCTCGTGCTCCTGCTGCCTTGCTGTCTCCGCCGTGATCGACTGTACCCTCAAACTGTAAATCAAGCAACTCTTCCTTCCTTAAGTTGCTGTCTTAGTTAGGGTCTCTCTTGCTGTGATAAAACAACCTGGGAGGGCAGGCGGTGGTGATAAGCGCCTTTAATCCCAGCACTTGGGAGACAGAGGTAGGTAGATCTCTGTGAGTTCCAGGTCAGCCTGGTCTATAAGAACTAGTCCCAGGACAGGCACCAAAGCTACACAGAGAAACCCTGTCTCAAAAAACCAAAAAAACAAAAAGAAAATGCAACAACATGGGGAGGAAAGGGTTTATTTCATTTTACCCTTTTTTTGAGGCTTTCTGCAAAGTGACAACAGAAGAGAACCAGACTGCCCAGGAGCAGACACTGAGCACGGAGCCCGAGTCCATGGGTCTAGGGTTCACAATGGCCAACAGCTTAGAGTAAATGATTAATACAAATGGATTTGCTGGGTCCTGATGTTCCACCTAGAATAGAAGAAATGAGAGACACCAAGGGATTGGGGGGAGCAAACTCAAGTCCTGTTTCAGACATCACCAGGTGCCAAGACGGGAGTGTCTGTGAAATGCTAAGCATTTATAATTCATTACCCAGGAATGTCAGGGCAGGAACGAAAGCAGAGGCCATGGGTGGATGCTGCTTACTGGCTTGCTCCTCATGGCTTGCTCATCTTGCTTAATTAAAGTACCGAGGACCACCCACAGTGAGCTGGGCCCTCCCATATCAATCATCAATGATCATTTGAGAGGCTGTACCACAGGCTTGCCCAAAGGCTGGTTTGGTGTGGGCATTTCCTCAGTTGAGAATCCCTCTTCCCAGATGGCTCTAGCTTGTGTTAAGGTGACGGAAAACCAGCTAGCACAGTTGCTTTTGGTAAGTATTTTCTCATTATCACAACCAAGAGAGAAGCAACTAATCCACTGGGTGACTGAACTGGCTCTGTGGAAATCATGACAGAACGGGCTATTTTTATTCTATTTTCACATGCCACTAAGTAAGAGAAATCCCTAGTCTGGATATGCAAGCCTCTGCCAGTAGTTCCAATACTCAGGAGGCTGAAGCAGGAGGTTTTGAGTTCAAGGTTGGCCTGAGATACATAATGAGAACCTGTTTCAAATAACTGGTTGGGAAGGGGGAGAGACTTAAACAAGGTACTCTAAAATCTGTTTAGAAATTCTGTCTAGAACGTGAGATGCGAAAAGGTTCTATTCTTTGACTGCCTGGATGCCAGCGCTGCTATAGCCTAAAATACATCCACACTCGTCTCAGTTCTTCAAATTAGACCAAGTTCCCTTTTTGGGCTGATTGTCAGTCCTGGATTGCAAGCTCTGAAACTCATCAAAAAGTAACTGACAAAACTGAACCACTTGGTAGGTATTCAAGTAGTAGGAATACTTTTGTTTTCTGAAAGACTGACTTCCTCCCCTGGCCTAATGCAAGGGTGGGAACCAAGGATGAGGAGAAACTGTGGACCCATATACACAGTGGCATTTCAGACACTCCCCTCTTGGCACCTGGTGATGTCTGATACAGGACTTGGGTATGCTCCCCCCAATCCCTTGGTGTCCCTCATTTTTTCTAGGCAGAAACTCAGGACCCAGCAAATCCATTGTATTAATCCTGTACTCTAAGCAATGGCCATTGTGAACCCTAGTCCCATAGACTTGGGCTCTATGCTCAGTGTCCGCTTCTGGGCAGTCTGGTTCTCTCTGATGTCACTATGGGGACAGTCTCAAAAACAGGTTCTTTTTTTTCTATTTATTTATTTATTAAAGATTACTGCCTCCTCCCCGCCACTGCCTCCCATTTCCCTCCCCCTCCCCCGGTCAAGTCCCTCTCCCTCATCAGCCCGAAGAGCAATCAGGGTTCCCTGCCCTGTGGGAAGTTCAAGGACCACCCACCTCCATCCAGGTCTAGTAAGGTGAGCATCCAAACTGCCTAGGCTCCCACAAAGCCAGTACGTACAGTAGGATCAAAAACCCATTGCCATTGTCCTTGAGTTCTCAGTAGTCCTCATTGTCCGCTATGTTCAGCGAGTCCGGTTTTATTCCAGGCTTTTTCAGACCCAGGCCAGCTGGCCTTAGTGGGTTTTCGATAGAACATCCCCATTGTCTCAGTGTGTGGGTGCACCCCTCGCAGTCCTGAGTTCCTTGCTCGTGCTCTCTCTCCTTCTGCTCCTGATTTGGACCTTGGGATTTCAGTCTGGTGCTCCAATGTGGGTCTCTGTCTCTGTCTCCTTTCATCGCTTGCTGAAGGTTAATATCCAGGAGGATGCCTATATGTTTTTCTTTGGGTTCACCTTCTTATTTATCTTCTCTAGGATCACAAATTATAGGCTCAATGTCCTTTATTTATGGCTAGAAACCAAATATGAGTGAGTACATCCCATGTTCCTCTTTTTGGGTCTGGCTTACCTCACTCAGGATAGTGTTTTCTATTTCCATCTATTTGCATGCAAAGTTCAAGAAGTCCTTGTTTTTTACTGCTGAGTAGTACTCTAATATGTATATATTCCATCTTTCTTCATCCATTCTTCCATTGAGGGGCATCTAGGTTGTTTCCAGATCCTGGCTATTACAAATAATGCTGCTATGAACATAGTTGAGCATATACTTTTGTTGTATGATAGGGCATCTCTTGGGTATATTCCCAGGAGTGGTATTGCTGGGTCCAGGGGTAGGTTGATCCCGAATTTCCTGAGAAAAAACAGGTTCTTGTATAAAATGTGGTCACGACATTTGTGACCTTATTTCTGACACCCTTATTTTATTTAAAAGTTATTTGTGTCTATGCGTGTACATGCCTGTGTATGCATGAACATGTGTGCACACATGCTGTAGGTGGTATGACAGTTTACAGGAGCCAGTTCTCTCATTCTGTCATGTGGATCTGTTTGGTCTGAATGAGAATAGCCCCCGTAGACTTGTGCATGAATTCTTCAGTTGGTGGAACTGTTTGGGAAGGATTAGAAGTGTTGTCTTGTTGGAGGAGGTGTGTGATGGGGGTGGACTTTGGGGTTTCAAAAGTCCATACCAGGCACAGTCAGCTCTCTCTCTCTCTCTCTCTCTCTCTCTCTCTCTCTCTCTCTCTCTCTCTGCCTGTGCTGTAGATGAAGAGTGATAGTGGCAGCCTCGCTGTCTTACTCCTGGTCTTAAAGGAGTATGCATTCAATAGTTGACCAATGAGCGAGGTTTGCTATTGGGATTTTCTTCTCTGTGTGTTACCTCTGAATTTTATTCCTTTCTCTAGCTCTGTTGAGCTTTTCCTTTAGCCCATTATGGTGGTGAATCTATCTATATTCATTAGCTTTCCCCTCCCCAGTCAATTCAGGATTCTGGAGTTAAGAGCTTTGGTCATGCGTTACTTTCTATGTGCATCGCATTCTCTAAGGCTTCCTTTCTCTCTAGGGAATGGTGACTGGCCTGTTGCTTTTCCGTTTTGTTATTAGTTTGTTTGTCTGGCTCTGGTACAAGTTAATGCTGGCCTCATGAAGCGAGTTGGGTGTGTTTCCTTATTTTCCTTTTGTAGACAAGTTTGAATCAGATTGGAACCGTTTGTTTCCTAAGTGTTTAGTAGAGCATGCCAAAAAACCGGCTGCACCCAAGACAGCCTGTGTGCAGTATTTAGGATAGTGGCATGCATCAGTTCCTTGAATAGTTCCGAGAATATTCAATCTTTATTTCTTCTTGGGTCAGTTTTGATCAGAAGTAGTTTTGGGGGCATTTTGTCCATGTCTGTTAAAGTTTACAGATCTGTTTTTGTATAGTTGTTCCCAATATTCTTTAATCCTGTAAATGTGTGTAATATGAGTAGCTATGGTCTTTTTTCGTCTTTTTTGAATGACAGGATCTTTGTGTAGCCCTGGCTGGCCTGGAACTCGCTGTGTAGACCAGGCTGTATAGACAGTGTAAATCTCGAATTTACAGAGATCTGCCTGCTTTTGCCTCCTGAATTCTGGGATTAAATGTGTGTGCCACCATGCCTGGCTCATTTGCATTATTATTATTTAATATTTAATATTTTTTACTTCCCCCCTTTCTCAGTCTTGTAGGAAGCTTCATTTTATCTCTCTGCATGTAGAATCATCCTGGGGCTTCTTTGATACCCTCTCTAATGATCAACTTTCAGTTGGTGTCTGCCTCCCATCTTAGCTAGGATCTCTGTTGCTTTGACAAACCACATGACCAAAAGCAAGTTGGGGAAGAAAGGGTTTTGATCAGCTAACACTTCCATATTGCTGTTTACCACTGAAGGAAGTAAGTGTTGACTGAGATTTCTGTCCTGCCCGGTTCCTGCAATTGTTCAGTCCCAAAGAAACCACACAGAGGTTTACATTAATTATAAACTGATTGGTCTAGTATCTCAGGCTTCTTATTAACTCTCATAACTTATATTAGCCCATAATTCTTGTCTGTGATAGCCATGTGGCTTGGTACCCTTTTCTGCGAGGCAGTCACGTCTTGCATTCTCTGCATCTGGGTCAGGACTGCAGACTGAAACTTTCCTCTTCCCATAATTCTCGTTGCCCCACCTCTACTTCCTGCCTGGCTACTGGCCAATCGGTGTTTATTAAACAAGTACAAGAAACAAATCTTTACAGGGTAAAACCATTGTCCCACAGCAAGTGAGGACAGGAACTCAAGCAGGGCAGGATCCTTGAGGCAGGAGCTGATGCAGAGGCCATGGAGGAGTGCTGCTTACTGGCTTGCTTCCTCTGACTTGCTCAGCCTGCTTTCTTATAAAACCTAGGACTACCAGCCCAGGGATAGCATCACCTACCATGGGCTGGGCCCTCCCACATTGTTCACTAAATGAGAAAAGCCTTACAGTGGATCTCATGGAGGCATTTCCTTCACTGAAGCTGTCTCTGAGGGCTCAATCTTGTGTTAAGTTGACGCACAAAACCAGCCAGTATACCAACCCTCAGCTTTCTTTGAGTGAATTCTATTCTGCTGCTGCTTTCACTGAATATGAAACCCATTCAGTTATTATCAGACTTCCCAACTGGAATCGGCATTTTTTTTCTGTGGCAGCCTGTGGCAGAGCCTCCTGTAGACATCCAGGACTGTTGCCAGGCCCTGCCCTGCCTCTCTTTGTGTCCTGAAGAACTGTTTGTGGTTGAAGTGAAATGACGTTGTCGATGACCTTGGAGGTGAATCAGTCAGACACAAGGCCGCACCAGGCCGGAGAAGACTGACAGCTGGGAGGCTAAGTAGCTTTTCCTCATGTCCAGGTTTATGGGAACTACAGCTGAGAAGTGGGGGAAATGGATTCACTGTCATCTCACTGCTTAGCAGTAGCCACTAGAGTGTGTGTAAGTACGTGTCTGTGGGGCTTCCTTTTTCTTTTGAAATAGACCCATGTTACAAAGGCTGACTTGGGACCCCTTCCCCCCGAGTAGCCTATTGTGAACAGCTTTTCACGTCAGTAAGTATGAAAGAATGAAGCTCTTTAAGGTCGCCTTTCTGCTTCATGCAGCGTTTTGAGGACTTGTCGGCACACTGCTGACCTATTCATAGGGACTTGTTTTTCCTGTCCACCAAATGTTTCTGCTTCTCTCCAGGAAGCACACACATTGAAATCAGATGTGAATGAGCCATGGCTTTTGGGTTGTTTTGTGATGGAGTGGAGAGAGGAGTGTCATGTGCTTGGCACCATGGCAGTGAGGTGGGTCCGATGTGTCTTACCGTATATGCAACTTTCTGATCGTATCTTGTGACTTGGAGCCCGGGTGGATCAGCCAGGCTTGTTCTCCCCAGGTTTCCAGTCATGGGGAGAAGAGGTCAGAGGCCAGGGAGGTGTCTGTGGACAGCACCCCCAGCCCCAGTCCTGGGTATCAATCCTAGGGTCTCATGCATGCTAGCTCCACCCCTTCTTTGTTTGTTCCATACCGCTGGGATGCTTTGATTTGGGAAAAATACCACTTGGAGGACAAAACGCCTGGAGTTTTGGAATGGTTCCATACTCCAGGAGGCATTTGGATTTCACTTGTGTTTGTGCTTGGTTGGCCTGGTGCACTGTTGCAGTGTTTTGGGTCTTTGCGAATCCCTAGTTTATTTTGGAAGACTTTTGTTACACCGCCTAGGCATCCCCGGAGGACAGGCACGCGTGAGCGCTGCTGGTTGTGTGTCAGGGAGCCTGGCAGCTGGGTTGAGCACAGCTTAAGGTACCTAGCTGCTGGGTAAAACCCACCCAAGGTACCAGACTGCTGCTGTCTCTGCCAGCCCTGCTTCCTGCTGAGTTGGGCTTTCTGTGTGTGGAAACAGCGTGGCTCCTCCAGGGTGTGGACCAGCATTCTAAGCAGGCTTGCTTGCCCCACTTTTGTGGCTAGAG
Source organism: Microtus pennsylvanicus (assembly GCF_037038515.1). Taxonomy (NCBI): domain Eukaryota; kingdom Metazoa; phylum Chordata; class Mammalia; order Rodentia; family Cricetidae; genus Microtus; species Microtus pennsylvanicus. Next base: position 23,092,590 of record NC_134596.1, read on the forward strand.
CTTCCTATAGGAATATTAGCTACCAGTGACATGACCATGGCGTAGGAGACTGTGCCTACTCTATCCTCCAGAGGGCAGGCAGATCTGACCCCCCCCCCCCCCCGGCTCCGCTCCCATCCCAGGTTGAGGTCTAGACTAAGTACTTCTTACATGAAGGTATTAATACCTTTCCCATGGCAACGTCTTCTGGCTGCTTTTTTTTCCTAAGGAACTTGGGAAAGGTTTGGGTCTGGAGGCTCCTCTGCCCGCCTCCTGTCCCAAGGTTTTAATTATTTTGTGAGAGGTGCTTATGGCGAGGAGACTGTCATGAAAACTGGGGTTCTCCTTTGCTCTGCAGCCCTCCCGTGTCTATGTGTGGCTGATGAGTGTTCAGGTATGGGGGTTGGCCGTGAGCAACTCATGGGAGGAAGGCACAGGGCCTGCCAGAGCTATCCATGCAGGTGCTTCTGGGACCCCTGTGAGATGAGCGCCCAGGCAGGCGACAGTGCCACATGTTGTTCAGTGAACCCATGATTTGTTTTGATGTAGCTATGGAGAGTACTCTGTGCCCTGGCCTGATTCTTGGTTTGGTCTCTGAAGCCATCACGAGTTCGGCTTGGCGGGAGCCCTCCCTTCCTCAGCTGCCACCCGTGCCTTGCAGCCGGTGGCCTTGGCCTCCCCACGTGGATTTAAACTCCACAGGCCCGCGTAGTCTCTGCCGCGTGGTTTGCTCTTTTCTGAGTCGTTTTTAAATCTCCCTTGCAAACACAGCTCTTAAGTGGCACAAACCAGAGCATGCGGTTGCTGAAAGCTGCAACCCCTCAGGGTGACTCTGTCACGTGGAGGCATAAGCGGCTTCCAGGTTGCTCTTCTCTACCCCTGGATTCTGGGTTTCTGGTTCCGTCTCTGGAATTGATTTAATTACATTTTTTCCCCTTTAAATAAATACCACCCTATTAATCATAATTTCAAACTGGTGTGGCATTGTTTATGACTTACGCCTTCATTTCCGTGTTTGAAAAAGAATCAAAAGGAGAATAATATTTCAGGATATATCAAAGTTGAGTGTAATTCGGAATTCATTGCCCATAAATAAAGTTTTATCGGCACACAGCCATCACCAGACATTCTGTACCGTCTCTGGCCGCTTTTCTGTCATGACAGCAGGATTCATAGCGGACATAGAAACTGCAGGATATACAAGCTTTAAGGCAGTTACTCTTGGGTAAATTTTAAAGAAATGCTTTGTTGACACTCGGTCTGAACACCCGTGGGAGGGTGAGAAAGAGGGATTTAAGGAAAAAGCAGCTTGTGTTCTAAGGGGTGTGTGTGGAAGGAGGGTCCCTGGGCATCCTGTGTGAGATCTGAAGGTCAGAGTGACACGGGAGAATGCAATGTGCCTTCCAGACAGCATGTGAAGAAGCCGCATGGTTGGGCGCACCAAGGGCTGCAGAGAGACGATGGTGATGATAATGACGAAGATGACTACGCAGACGGCAGGAATAGGAAAAGGGACAGAGAGTGTGAGCGTGTGGCCCATGGGGTGGAGACTGCCAGGAAGAGTCAGATGGTTTCAAGTGCTCTGCCCAAGTGGTGATTCTTCTTCCTTTTCTTTCAGGTAAAGATTTTCGGGCGTGTCAGCATCCTGGGGGACGTTGGTCAACTGCAGCCTGAGATATGAAGGTCTGGGCACCGGCTCTCACCTGAGGTGTTGAAACCGAAACCAATGTTACTTATGAAACTCTGACTCCACTCTGTGTGTCCAGCATCTACTTGGAACGTCACCAACAAGCTTGTCCCCAATCGCCAGATGAGAGTCACCTCGGCCACCCTTGGATGCCCCTTTGAGATGCTCTTTGCACTCCTTCCTTGAGGGGTTTTCCACCTTCCTAAGAGGCGAAGATGGGAATATTGATTTCTAAGAATCTTTCTAGAACAACTATGGATAACAGTAAAGCTACAGTTAGGAGGATCAATAATTTTAAAAAGCTGGGAAGATACCTTAGTTCATAGCCTGATTACCTTAGAAGCAGGGGATACAAGTTTTGTCCCTGGAGCTCACATAAAACAGAACTAGCATGAGGGCCCACACCTCTAATCCAGTATAGGGCAAAGAGGTGAAGGCCTGGGGTTGACTGCTCAGTCAACCTAACCTTGTGAGTGAGTTCCGGTGACGACACCTGGTCCCAGACACGGTGGATGACTCCAGAGGAACAATGCCCAAGGTTCATTTCTGGCCCCTACACACATGTTCACCAACACACAGCACACATACACACACCCTCAAAAGCCGGAAGGGCCTTCAGATGTACCTAGGAGAATCCTGGCATTTTGTTATTCCAGATCTTTCCGTCACCGTCAGGTCTGGTTTTATTTGGGGGACAGCTATGTGACATTTCAGAGTGAACATACAAGCTCCCCACCCAACTCCACTCCACCCCTTCCAAGAGGTTCGGCATAAATAGGAATGGCTACTACACAAATTTCAAATTTTCAGGGATCAGACCACATGAGTGTGTGTGTGTGTGCGCGCGCGTGCGTGTGTGTATGTGTATGGGTATGGGTGTATGGTGTGTATACCTGTCTCTCTCTTCATGGGGATGTAAAGTGCCAGGTAGCTTTTAGTGATTTTGTGTGTGTGTGTGCTGTAAAAACGTTTCTCTCTCCTGCCTCAGTGTTGTGTTGTTTGTCTTAGGAATATAATGCTAAGAAGAAATCACTGTGGTAATTTAAATGAATGATACTTTGGTTGGCTGAAAAAAGAAGAAAAAAGGGACACTGTCAGGGACTCTGTTGGCAGCCCGTCCAGGCTAGGTTGCACTAGACTAGACTAGAAGCTCTCCTGGGCCCACTGCACCTAGCCTGGGAGCTGGGTACCCAGAGATGCCCGGAGGAAACAGGTCCTGGACTAACTGCTCAGGTTAACGGAGGTCTCCCACTTGGTCTTCTCCCATATTGCTGTAGCTCGGATGCTGTGTAAATCTCATAGCCGTGCCTTTGGGACCCCGGGAGTGTAGTATGTCTGGAAAGAATGACTGCTGTTATTGCCTTGTTTCCTTTCTGTCTTGGTTCTTGAGTTTGTGTACTTGTCTGTTTGATGCCCTGGCTCCATTGCTTTGGGTAAAATCCCCTACCATGGCCAGCTCCACCCCACCATCAGACTCTCCAGTCCCTGGCTGGGGCTGTGGTGGTGGCAGTAGGTAGAGAGAGCCACCTTGGCTCTGGAGCCTGGCTGGGCATGGGTGCTTTGCAATCCTAACCCATCACGGAGTGGCCTGTTCTGGGCTCCCTTAATCTCTGCTTCTCAGTTGGTTTCTCTCACCCTCCTGCCCTGCTAGTCAGAGGGGTGGGGCTTGAAGCAGAGCAGGTGGCTTGCTTTCCTCACTGTGTAGTCACAGCACAGAGGTGATTCTAGGACATTGGCCATCTTCAAGCTGTGTGCCCTGCCCTCTCAGCCTTGGAGCTGGGACTGTCACCTCCCATTCAGGTGTCCCGGGACTATAGGTGACCACCTAGAGAAGCTGGATTCTCCTGCCTTATGTGTGAACACCATGGATCCGGCTGCCAGTCCCTCATCGCTGACTCTGGCAAGAATAGCAGGACGGTGACCTTACAAATCCTTGATGAACCTTCAACACCGCAGGCACTTAAATAAAGATCCTTAAAACAAGAATCATCAGACTGAGTCATGAGTGTGTTGGGTTTGGGTGTTTTTCGATGGAGCTGGTGAGACGACTCTGTGGTCAGAAATGTGAACACAGGTTGTGGGTAGGGATGAGTTGGGGTTTCTGGGGCTGTGTGTGTCCTGGTGATTTAGGAAAAGGCATATGAATGGAATGGGGCTGGGGAAACTCTCTCTCTCTCTCTCTCTCTCTCTCTCTCTCTCTCTCTCTCTCTCTCACACACACACACACACACACATACACACATGCACACACATGCATGCACCCTTGCTTCATGCACTCTTGTTCAAGAAGCTGGTTCAGGTTGGGAAGTGTTGAGCCCTCACTGGAGACCCTTGAGGTGTCCAGAGGATGGAGAGCCCACCCTGTGTAATCCCTGGTCCTGTCCTTGCCTCATCCCTGGTTTTGCATAAGATTTCTGTGACATCCAGGGTGCAATGGCACATGCCTGTCATCCCAGGGCTGCAGAGGCCAGTCTGGGATCCAGAGCAAGACTTTGTCTCAACAAACAGAAAACCATCCCCAAATTTCTATGGATGTCCAGGCTGGATTAACCCCCTAGTGGATAAAAGCCAGAGAGGGTGGCTCACTCACTTGAACATGCAGTGTTGGGTGTCACCAAGAACTTCAAGGGTGTGGTCTACTTGACTCTTCCGACAGTACGCTCGTCGTCGTCTCTGTAGCCAAGCGTTTCCCTACCAGTCTCGTTCCTCTTGACACCCAGGGATGAGCCAGCCCGAGGAGGAAGGAGGTACCCTCAATCCAGCAGTGCCCCTTTTGGTTTGGATTGCTGCTAAGGCAATAAGTCTAGTAGAGGAGATGGTCCATGACTCCCAAGCCTGTCTCCCAACTGCCTGCCTTTTCTACCATAAGTGCTGACACTTAGGAAGAGGGGTAGCTTGGGGCATTGCTCAAAATGGTACTTTCTAAGGTTGTGAGACCCCCTACTGAAGTCTTAGGTTTATGATATGTACCTTGCTTGCTTTTCTTTTTTCTTTTTTTTCAGCAAGATGCTGGGTCTGGGGACCTTTTGAATGGAATTGGAAAGTAACCAGAAGAGAAATGTCCAGAGGCAGGTGCACAGGTACCCTACGCTTGCTGGTGAGACTTTTTAACTAGCAAAGTGATTTTGAGATTGGTCGGCTCCCTGGTATTGTGAGCTCTGTGAGAGGGGGTAGGCATCAGCAAAGGGGACTATGGACTCAGTTGATAGGAAGACTGCAGGAAGAGTCGGGGGACTTCTCCATCTGCTCTCCAGAGGCACAGAATCTGCCCCACGAAGCCCGCAAGCTGCTCCCAGTCACATGTGGGAGCCAGCACTTGCCTCTAGCTCTGCTGCAGTAGAATTCTTGTGACTTTTATCTGAGAATTCAGGGAGCCTTTGTGTGGACTCAGTGTGAAATACACAGCATATGATTTGTGAGATCGCTCTCTTTTCTATTCTTGGTGGGAACCAAATAGCGTGAGCATTTAAGGCCGTTGCTGTGAACCGCTACCTGCGCTGTTGCCTGAGTATTTGGTCTGCAGAGCGTCTCTCCCCTTGGTAATTGCCTCAGAATTTCTTGCTATAGTTAGGCTTAGTGGACTAGATTATCTATCAGCAAGCTTCACCTTCCTGGAGGTGGGCTGTTTTTGATGAGCCAAAATGATGTGGAAGGGCCACAATGGGGTTTACCTGTATTTGTTAGCAAAGAGAGGTACCGCAGCCTCAATTTAAGTGTTTAAACCCTCCCTCCGACACCAGTGCTGCAAGTAGGAAAGATCATAGAGTAACTGATTGTGAAGTTTGTAAGAAGTCAGCTGGGCGGTGCCGGATGTTATGGGAAGAAGCAAAAGAGAATGGGTGTGATTCCTGTCTTGCTTGCTCAGAGTAATGGGGGGCTAGCTTCCTCCGCTGGCTGTTGCGGTCACCTAGAGCGCAAGTCTAGCTTAGCATTGCTCAGACACCAAGCCACAGAGCTTCTGTGAAGACCTTGTAGCTTCCCTCTGGAGGTTATTTTCCGCTCCTAGAGTCAGAGCTAGTCATCCCCGGTCTCCTCCATCAGCTTGCTTCCACGCGAAGGTCATTTTCAGCCGCTGGAGCCATCCCCAGGCTCCTCCTTTAGCTTGCAGAAGCCTTAGGAGGTCAGGCAGGGAGTGTCTACGGCTTCCACAGTCCCAGATACCTCACCAGACACAAAAGCCATCACCACGAAAAGATCAAGGCACCACACATGGGTGATGCTGCTGCCTAAGTGCAGGGCAGCAAAGTCTCATGTTGGGAAATGGTAGAGTGAATGGGAGAGACAAGAGCAGGTCATTGGGTCTGGGAGTGAGGGCCTAGAGGTGACTGGGAAGGCAAGCAGTGTGGGAGAAGGCCACAGGTCTGGACTCAGCCCAGGCAGGGACCCCCCCCCCCCAATAGGTAGAATTGAAGTAAGGGCTATAAGTATCTGGGAATTGTTACCATTACCAGTAACTTCTGGGGTCCTTCTATGTGCCTGGAGCCTTGGCATTTTATTTCTTATTCAGTTTCTCAGCTGGTCTTTTAGGAGGGCATAATCTTATTTCTAGAATAGGCCCTGGGGTTCTGTGATCATTTCCACAAACCACAGATGAGGGTTGGTTTCAATAATGGTCCAACTTCCTGCTTGTCCTGTACTTTAACATCCCCTGAGTCCCAGCATCACAGGATGGAGTTGGCAATTGCCTTCTCTTTGTCTGTGTGGGAACTAGCCTAGGAAACTCAGCACACAGGGTCACAGGTTGGTAACGGGTAGATCGTGGACCATGGCCTCTTACCCTCCCCAGCATGTTTACTTGGAGGCTCTGGAGAGATGGGAGAGCATAAAAACTCACATTGGGTGGCAGAGGATTCCTGAGCTCTGGGCCAATGGGAATTAAGGTTGTGTACTCCAAGAGGCATCCAACTTAGGTGGTAGCCCCCCTTCATGGCTAAAAGAGACTGTCTACCCAGGAGCCCTTTTCACTTTTTAAATCCTACCTGGGTCCTTGGAGTCCCCTACCCTGTCCAGTTGCACCAATCTGGGTTCAGGGCCTATGCTAGGAACACTTGCCTATCTATGTTGTTGGGAACCCCTGTCCTCTGAGCATAGCATGACAGTTACTCCGCTAATCAGTGCAGCTCTGACTACCACCCACACAACACCTGCATAAGGCGGGGCCTGCTGATGGTTCCTTGTCAAAGTGACCATCACCTTCGACTCTAGTTGCTTCCCCTGGCCTCCTCCCCTCCCCGAGCGGTGTGCAGCTGTGTCACTTCTGTGCCGTTCTGCCCCAGCTGCATGGGCTCTAGAACGTGTAGGAGGTAGAAAGTTAACTGAATGGCGCACTCCATCTGTGGGTGGCCTTGGGCTAGGCCTTGCACACAGCAAATATTAGGAGTAGCTGGGTGGATGACCCGACTTGGACTGTGCTCTGGGGAGACAGTTCCTTTGTATTTTTGATCTCATCATGGTGTTAATGACTAAGCCAGACAAGCATCTTCAGGGGCAGACTCCCAGGTAATGCCTACTCAGAGCATTGTTTATTTCTGAGAATGCCCCCAATCCAAAGTCTAACAGAAAGACACCCCAACACTATGTATGAAAATATCCTTTTTGAGTTTTTGGACAAGGCTTTCTAAGAGACTCCCCAGATACTATAGGTTGTTGCTGTTGCCCCTTGTTTGTCCTCTAGAGGCAGAAGGTAAGTCCGTATTTCTGAAGACACTGTTAACTTCAGACACAGGACCCAGAAGACATGGACTAGGAGATCTGACCTGAAAATACCAAGCATGCAGATTTCCCAACAAAGGGAAGCAGTCAGTGGTCCTACTTAGGTGTTATTCCCAAAAACCATAACAATGACCAGTGTGGCATGCTAACCCTAAGGATGCACAGTGGCGTACATACCGTGATAGTAACCATAAGTTCTCTACTTGATCTTAAGGTCTACATGATAAGATGGAAATCATGCCTGGTACAGGAAACCTAGACAACAACCTGAGGCTAGAAAAGTCAAGGATTTTGGAGGAGAACCCATAACCACCACTAAACCAGCATAATCCCTAGGTATCTTCTAAATATTTATTCTTATGCCCACTGATAAGTATAGTTCTTAGTCATTATCAAGGAACCTTCTCTTTGCAGTAGACCATTACAGAAAATCATAACTGATCAAAATGCAGAGAAGAGATTGTGTGGTGGTGCCCAGCTCCAATGGATATATTTATACAACTTGGGGTCTTCATAGAATCAGAGATGGGAAGACTCTAAGAGCTAGAGGACGAGGGTGTTAGTGATACTGTGTCTCCTAGAATTGTCAGAGAAACTATACCCATGAAGTCTCATCAACATGGCTGCCTAAACAAGACCTGAACAAGGACAACACTCACAGACATGCTAACATGGAAAAGGTAAGTCTATGGGGCTCCAACCCTAGACAAAGAACTGCAGGTAACTTAGGGAATGCTGTGATTGGATGAGCTCTCTAAATTGTTTATTCAATATCAAGTGGTGGAGATCGTTGACTCTGGATATGGTCGCTGGTTCAATCCTGTTCTGCCCATGTCCCAGAACTGGATTTGCTCCTGGCTTCTGCTCCTGGTGGAGCTTGTTCTCTCTCTGTCCTAGGTAGCTGGTTCAGTCCCACTCCAGTTTCGGTGGAGGTCACAGACTCTAAATCAGGTTGTTTGGCTCATTCCTGGTCTGCCAGTGTCCCAGGACTGGGTTGGCTCCCGGGACTGGATTTGCTCCTGGCTTCTGCTCCCAGTGGAACTTGTTTCCTCCTTCCCTTTCTGTCCTAGGAGTGCATTCAGTTCCACTCTTGTGGAATTTGTTGCCAAGTGGAGTTCCTCGCCTCAGGGAAACTTTGGCCTAGGTTACTGTCTTTGACCTGTATCTGTAAATCCTGGTCTGGATTCCAGGCAGAAGTCCCTGGATTTGAGTTGGACCTGGAAAGGTTTCTGGTTCTGGTGTACTGCCTCGGAGGTCCCAGGCTCGGGTGCACCCTAACCCACAGAGGTCCTGGCTCAGGCCTACTCTCTCTGAGGTCCCAGGCTCCACACCTGGCCCTGCCGAGTTCTCTGGTTCCTACCTATTCCCTTGGAGGACCCAGGTTCACTCATGCCCAGACTGGCAGAGGTCCTGGCTCTGTGATATAATTTCAAAAGATAAAATTAGTTGCACAGAGACTATTGTGGGATACCCACCAGAGAAGACTCCTTGGACACAGATTTAAACCAATAGAAAGTCTATTTGATGGCCAGTGTGTTCAGATCCCAGTGTAGCCCTCAGCCTTTCTCAGAGTAAGTTTTAAAGCACAAAACCATGTCCTGGGTTGACATACTTCAGTTGACATAACAGTTAGCCAGAAGTGGAACTGAAGAAGGCAGAAGCAAGGTTAGTACATTCAGAGACTTCCCCAGCACTCTGGACTTCTTTGTTCTGGCAGGTGTTGCTGCCTGTGTGAAGGGTTCCATGGCCTAATGGAACTTCTATCATAACATCAGTTGTGTGAAGGTCTGGGGCCTACTATAAAACAACAGAACTTTACAGGGCAAGCTAGGCATGCCTGGAGACATCGCTATCATTTATCTTTTTTCTAAATTGATTTTTATTGAGCTCTACATTTTTCTCTGCTCCCCTCTGGTGTGGGAGAATTGTCTATATTCTGTCAATTATATATTAAATAAACACTGATTGGCCGATAGCCAGACAGGAAGTAGAGGTGGGGCAATGAGAATAGGAGTATTCTGGGAAGAAGGAAGCTCTTCCCAGAGTCCTGCCCAGACCACTGAAGAAGCAGGATGTGACCTGCCCTGCTGTAAAAGGTACTGAGCCATGTGGCTAACATAGATAAGAATAATGGGTTAATATAAGCTACAAGAGCTAATAAGAAGCCTGAGCTAATGGGCCAATCAGTTTATAATCTTATGGAGACCTCTGTGTGATCTCTTTGGGGCTAAACAGCTGCAGGAACTGGGCAGGACAGAAACCCCAAGGAGCAGGCTCTAATGTTACAGAAGGAAGTAGCCTGGACTACTACGCCCACATTCCCAAAAAATGGACTATGGATATTTTCCTTTGTTTAAAAAAAAGAGGGGGAAGTGGTGCAGGAGAATTGTTTGTATTCTGTCAATCATGTTTTAAATAAATGCTGATTGGCCAGGCAGGAAGTATAGACGGGTCAACCAGACAAAAAAATAGAGGTGGGGCAATGAGAACAGGAGTATTCTGGGAAAGAAGGAAGCTCCCTCCCCAGTCCTGTCCAGACACAGAAGAAGCAAGCTGTGACCTACCCTTCTGAAAAAGGTACAGAGCCATGTGGCTAACATAGATAAAAATAATGAGTTAATATAAGTTATAAGAGCTAATATGAGGCATGAGCTAATGGGCCAATCAGTTTGTCATTAATATAGACTTTCTGTGTGATTGTTTCAGGGCTAAGCTAGCTGGGTGGCAGGCCCTTGTGTTACATCCCTCCCTGCCTCTCCCCTCCTCTTCAAACCTCTACCAAGGTCCCCATGCTCCCAATTTACTCAGGAGATCTTGTCTTTTTCTATTTCCCATGTAGATTAGTTCTATGTATGTCTCTCTTTTCTCATTCTGTAGGCTGTCATTTTGTCTTGGTGACCATATCCTTTGCTTTACAGAAGCTTTTCAGTTTCAGGAGGTCCCATTTATTAATTGTTTCTTTCAGTGTCTGTGCTGCTAGGGTTACATTTAGGAAGTGGTTCCCTGTGCCAATGCATTCAAATGTATTTCCCACTTTCTCTTCTGCCTTTATTATGTTTAGGTATGCTCCTAGTAAGTCTGCTCTCTCCAGGACCTTTATCATGAAGGGATGTTGTATTTTGTCCAAAACTTTTTTGGCATCTATTGAGATGATCATGTGGTTTTTATTTTTGTGTTTGTTTATATGTTGGATTACATTGACAGATTTTTATATGTTGAACCATCCCTGTATCTCTGGGATGAAGCCGACTTGATCATGATGCATGATGGTTTAGATTCAATTTGCCAGTATTTTATTAGTATTTTTATATCAATGTTCATGAGTGAGATTGGTCTATAATTCTCTTTCTTAGTAATGTCTTTCTGTGGTTTGGGTATTAGGGTAATTGTAGCCTCATAAAAAGAGTTTGGCATTGTTCCTTCTGTTTCTATTTTGTGGAATAATTTGAATTTGAGGAGTATTGGTATTAGTTCTTCTTTGAAAATCTTCTAGAATTTTGAGCTAAAACCATCTGGTCCTGGTCCTGGGCTTTTTTTTTTTTTTTTTTTTTTTTTTGGTTGGGAGACTTTTGATGACTGGTTTCTATTTCTTCAGCAGTCATAAGTCTGTTTAATTTGCTTATCTGGTCTTGATTTAATTTAGGTAAGTGATATTTATCCAGAAAGTTGTCCATTTCCTTAAGTTTTCAAATTTTATAGAGTACAGGTTTTCAAAATATGCCCTGATGATTCTCTGGATTTCCTCCGTGTCTGTTGTTGTGTCCCCCTTTCCATTTCTGATTTTGTTATTTGGATATTCTCTCTCTGCCTTTTGGTTGATTTGGATAAAGGTTTGTTTATTTTGTTAATTTTCTTGAAGAACCAACTCTTTGTCTCATTGATTCTTTGTTTCTATTTTGTTGATTTCAGCTTTCAATTTGGTTATTTCCTGCTGTTTAGCCCTCCTGGGCAAATTTGCTTCCTTTTGTTCTAGAGTTTTTAGGTGTTCTGTTAACTCACTAGTGTGGGCTTTTTCCAGCTTCTTTATGTAGGCATTTAGTGCTATGAGCTTTCCTTTAAACATTGCTTTCATTGTGTCCCATAAATTTGGGTATGTTGTGTGGTCATTTTCATTACATTTTAGGAAGTCTTTAATTTCTCCCTTAATTTCTCCCTTGACCCGTTGATGATTCAGGTGAGCATTGTTTAATTTTCATGTCTTTGTGGGCTTTCTGGAATTAGTATTGCTGTTGACTTCCAGTGTTAAACCATGGTGATCTGATAAGATACTTGGGGTCATTCCAATTTTTTTTTGTATTTGTTAGGTTTGTTTTGTTACCGAGTATATGGTCAGTTTTTGAGATAGTTCCATGAGGTGCTGAGAAGAAGGTATATTCTTTTTTGTTTGTATGGAATATTCTGTAGATGCCTGCTAAGTCTATTTGAGTCATAACATCTGTTAGTTCCCTTATTTCTCTGTTCATTTTTTGTCTTACTGACCTGTCCAGTGGTGAGAATGGAGTGTTGAAGTCTCCCACTATTAGTGTGTGGGGTTTAATGTATGATTTAAGCTTTAGAAGTGTTTCTTTTACATATGAGCATGCCCTTGTATTTGGGGCATAGATGTTCAGTATTGAGATTTCCTCTTGATGGATTTTTCCTGTGACTAATATGAAATGCCCTGCTATGTTTCCTTTGATTCATTTTAGTTTGAAGTCTATTTTGTTAGATATTAGGATAGCTACACAAGCTTGTTTCTTAGGTCCATTTGATTGAAATATTTTTTTTCCCAACCCTTTACTGTCTGTCTTTGGTGTTGAGGTTTGTTTCTTGTATGCAGAAGAAGGATGGATTCTGTTTTTGTATCCAATCTGTTAGCCTGTGCCTCTTTTATAGGTGACTTGAGCCCATTTAAATTAAGGGATATTAATGACCAGTGATTGCTATCTCCTTTTAATTTAGTTTTCATTGTTGGTGATGTTGTGTTTTTCCTTCTTTGGGATTTCCTGCTATGAGACCATCAATTGTCTGTGTTTTTTGCTGATGTAGTCAACTCTCTTGGGTTGGAGTTTTCCTTCTAGTATTTTGTGTAGGACTGGGTTTGTGGCTAGGTATTGGTTGAATCTGGTTTTGTCATGGAATATCTTGTTTTGTTCTATGGTGATTTAAAGTTTTGCTGGGTATAGTACTCTGGTCTTGCATCCATGGTCTCTTAATGTCTGCATAACGCTTGACCAAGGCCTTCTAGCTTTCATTGTCTTCAATGAAAAGTCAGGTGTAATTCTGCCTTTATGTGTTACTTGGCCTTTTTTCCTTTGCAGCTCTTAATATTCTTTCTTTATTCTGTATATTTAGTGTTTTGATTATTATGTGGTGAGGGGACTTTTTTTTCATCCAGTCTGTTTGGTGTTTTGTAAGCTTCTTGTATCTTCATAGGCATATCTTTCTTTAGGTTGGAAAAGATTTCTTCTATGATTTTGTTAAACATTTTTTCTGTGCTTTTCAGTTGAACTTCTTCTTCTTCTATACCTATTATTCCTAGGTTTGGCCTTTTCATGGTGTCCCATATTTCCTGGATATTTTGGGTTAAGCTTTTTTTAGATTTAATGTTTTCTTTGATGAGCCTATTTCCTCTATTGTATGTTCAGCACTTGAGATTCTTTTCCATCTCTTGTATTTTACTGTTTGTGCTTGCGTTTGTGGTTCCTAATTGTTTCCCCATGATTTCTGTTTCCATAATTCCCTCGGCTTGTGTTTTTTTTTATTGTCTGTTTCCACTTTTCAAATGTTCAATAGTTTGTTTCATGTGTTTGATTGCTTTTTCTTGATTTTCTTTAAGGGATTTGCTGATGTCTTCCAATTTTTTTTGTTTGTCTTTTCCTCCATTTCTTTGAGGGAATTTCTCATTTCCTTTTTAAGGGTTTCAAATATTTTCTTGAAGTTATTTTTTAGGCCATTTTCTTCTGCTTCATTTATATTTGGTTGTTCAAATCTTGCTGTTGTAGGGTCTTTAGGTTTTACTGTTGTTGTGTTGCTCTTTGTGGTGTTGAATGTGTTCCTACCTTTCCTACTCATCTTTTCCTCTAATAGGTGTGGTTGAGACTGTCTGAGAGTCTGTTGAATAATCTAGGTGCCAGTGAATCCAAGGCTCAGATGGCTGTTCCTTGTGGTATAGTCATTGCCACGGTTCTATTTATCCCGTTGGTCACTCTGTGTTTCTGGAGATTGCTCAGCGCTCCTGGGATTTGCTTCATTTCCTTGGAGTTTGCTGTCTCAGGCCTGCTCTAGTCTAGGTTGTCAGCTCAGACCTGTTTCTGTAAATGCCCCTGGTCTGGATCCATTCCTGCAGAGGTCCCTGGCTTGGGGTTGGTCCTGCAAAGGTCTCTGGTTCCAGTCTCCTGCCTTGGAGTTCCCAGGCTCGGGTTTGCTCAGACCCGCAGAGGACCGGGCTCAGGCTTACTCCCTTAGAATAAGACTCATGCTTGGACCTGCAGAGGTTTCTGATTCCTGCCTATTCCCTTTGATATCCCAGACCAATGCCTGGACCTGCAGAGATGTCTGGCTCTTGCCTACTCCCTCAGAAGTCACAGATTCATGCCCAGACCCACAGATGTCCTGGCTCAGGCCTAGTTCCTCGGAGGTCCTAGATTCATCCCTAGACCCACAGGGGTCCCGACTTAGGTCTACTCCCTTGAAGGTCCCAGATTCATGTCTGGATCCATAGTGGTCTATGTCTCTAGCTCACTAGCTCAGCGGTTGCTCTCCTGTACCTGTTCCTGTGGAATTCGCTATCTCACACCTGCTCTGGCCCAGCTTGCTGGCTCAGTCCTGATTCACCCATGTCCCTGGACTGGATCCACTCCCGCTCCCATGGAGCTGGCTTTCTAAGGCCCACTCCAGCCTAGGTAGCTGGTTCAGTCTTGCTCCCGTGGAGCTCACAGCCTCAGGCCTGCTCTGGCCTAGGTTGCTGGCCCAGTCCCACTTCTGCAAATGACCCTGGTCTGGATCTGCTTCTGCTCTTGTGGAGTTCATTGTCCGAGCATGTTGTGGTTTCCCACGTTGCCAAAGCTATCTGTTCATAATCTCCCTGCAGCAGCAACTGTACCACAGCACAGCTCCTCTGCAAAGCCCAGTATCGCTGTCATTTATCTTTTAAATATATACTCCTTGCGTCCAAATGTTTGTGTACTCTACATATTTTTTCTTAAAAAAAACTGATTTTAAACTGACTACAACAAAATCCTATGCTTCTGTTGTTTGGGGGAAGGTGTGGCTTTTGAAATGACTCCTCTGCCCGCCTTGCCTGCTACAGTGGGCAGGGCATTCTTCCCTGCTCTTTCATGTCATGGCTGTGCTTATTTTGGCTTTGCACTCACCAAGATGCAAACCCATTGTGTTGGGTTAAAAATAAGAAGCCCACTTGGTGCTCGTGATGTGATCACAGGCCTTTTGCCCAATCAGAGGAGTCTTGTTTGTGGGACTTGTCTCTGTCTCCCTTTCCTATCGAGAATGGGCAGAGGAGTATTGGGATTTCTGCTGCTTCAAAACAGTGGGCTTTCCTTCACCATGACCATCCCTCCACAGTTTTAGAGCTTGAGCATGTCCTTGATTTCACTTGCCTCTACATCCCTGCTGATATCTGATACCTTTCCCTCAAGGCCTTGGTAAGCACCTGTGTCCTCTCCTTGCCTTACTTTATCTGAAATCACTTCGCATGGAAAATAATTACTAGAAGTGTTGTGGAAATGAAAATGAACAGCCAGCTTGTGTAGTAAGTGCAGCAGAAAGCAGCTAATGAAATGGAGTGATCTTTTTATTTGGAAGCCAAGTCAGGGGCATGAAGTACTGCTGGGAATAAAGGCTCTCTCTACACTGCCCTCCTGACACTTTGCTGAGACACTGAAATTCTCTGCTCTGACAAAGCAGGGAAGAGTGACTGAGAGGCATATATGGCCATGGGGGTGCGATTAACAAATGGGATGTTCATCTCTACACCTCCTAAAGGTGTTCATAGGGCTGCAGACACAGTGGAGTCTGCTGGGCTTTCCAGGTGGATAGTGCATTCATACCTGGGTTTAAGGCTTTTAAAGTTGGAGGGGAAGAGCTGCACACAAGGGCCGCGCCATGACTGGTGTCTACTTTACACCAGGCACCTGCATCCTGGCACATGGGAGTGCCATCTTATACTTATTGGGCTTTTATTGTGTTTCAGGAAGCACAGAATGAACTTCACATGAATTATAGAGGCTCATTTGCAGTGCTCCGAGCAAGGGGACTGTGAAGCCAGACTCCGGGCGAGACTTACAGGCACTAAGGCTTGCCACATTGTGTGACCTTAGATACATCTCACCCTCTGTGAGCCTTGTCTATAATAGAGGAATCAGTTTGTTTAGCCTGGGTATTGTGAACTGAATGTGTTATCGACTTTTAGGGTACCCTTTGACACCGCCAGACACTTAATGTGTTATTGTGTACGACAGCCAGTGCAAGGTAGCATCTGTATTATCGTTTCTACTTTCAAATAAGAACACTTAAGCTTTAGTAATGAGTTTGCCCAGATCTCCTGCAAGCAGAGTTAGATGCTTGCCTTTGTAGGCCCGAGTGCTTTACTGAATCCCCATCCAGAACTAGCTTCTGCTCGAGACCAGGAGCCAGGCATGCGGTGTGTGTGTGTGTGTGGTGGTGGTGGTGGTGGTGGGGTGTTGGCTGATGATCTCAGCCAGGTCCATGGAGCGGTTCCAGATATGCAGAAGAGTTCTGGGTAGGCATGGATGTGTGGCGGTTGCCCAAGGTAGCTTTCCTCCTATGGAGCAAGGAATTTGAAGTTGCAGTGAATCCTGCTTGGAAGAGCGAGGGCCCCGGATAAATGGAAAGCAGAGAGCTAGAGGCAGAGAGGATGCTGCGGTTCATGTCCTGCTGAATTCTAGGAGCAACAGAGAGGGCCCAGCCCTGGACGAGCAAACCTGGGTTGGAAGGAAACTTGCACAGGTCAAGTGTCTTTCTCTTACACGTCCCGTGTTCCTGATTGTGGGCACTCTCAGAATACTGCTACTGGGGGAAAACAGCCCAGGCTGCTAGCCCTGCCATCTATTTTCTTCCCACAGTGGGATTTAGAATTGGGAATCCTGCTTAGATTTTTGAGGAACCAGCTTTACAAACACTCAGCCTCATTAAAAAAAAAACTCATGAGGTAGTGTGTTCCCAGCATTGGGCTGGAAGTTGTGGAGTGACCACTATTGCAGAGAAGATCGAGGTGTAGTGCTCTCCGGATTACTAACGTAGAAGTAACCTTGATGTGGAGAGGAACCATTGGAGGCTAATTCACATAGGTCAAAAGGTGTTGATCAAAACGTAATCTTTCTGTTGACCAAATTTTGTGCAATGAATAATCCAAAAGAAAGCAAAAATAAGTTATCCAGACAACAGGGAGGCTCAATGGTATTTGGGTGTCCTCCCCCCCGGGAATTGCTGGGCCTTCATTTTCCTCCCATCCTTTGTTTTATAAACACCCGGTGAGTCCTCACTTGTGCCAGGTGGTGCCATTCCAACGGGCAGGCTCAAGGAACTGCCTGGCCTGGGGAGTGAGATGTGGGATCCTGCTCTTGCTTATGAGGTTCCAGCATTTCAAACCCTCAGCCTACTTTTTTTTAAATTTAAGAATGTTTTAAATGAGTACTTAACCTGTTACTGTGTCCCAGCGTGTGTGTGTGTGTGCGGAGGGCCAGGGAGTGGAGAAGACACAGTGACCACATTTCTCTGCCATCTCTGCCAGAGACAACCATGAGTAAAGCAGTAGAATAGAGGCATGAGGGCTTCAGGGACCGCCCAGGGAGTGGTCAGCTCTGCCAGGACAAACGACCTCTGGGACTTTTGTATTTTTGCCTTGGCATCTTTTTCTCTTGAGAATTGGATCACATGACCTGTTTTTTGTTTCCTCCCCACCTCGTTCGTAAATATTTAAAGGGAAGCTTTCCAATTGTACTCTGTAGGCTAGTTCTGGCCAGAGTCTCCAAACCTCAGGCTGAGAAAGGCTTCCTGTAGAAGTAAAGGGGCGAGGAACTGGGGGATTGCTCCCAAGAAGAGCTCACGCTGAATAGCCTCCTTTCCTCCTCCCCACTTTTGACAACGCTAACCTGAAAAACGAAGGAGGGATTATATAAGCAGGGTGCTGATCCATCTTTAAGTTTGTACCACCAGGAAACGCGGGCTTCCCACCAGGTCCAGCCATTGGGATGAAACAGCAGTCCATCTTCGAGCCTTCCCTCTCCCCTCTTCTGGCAGAGAGCAGCTCAGTGTCTGTACTTGAAACACTGGGCAAGGCCCAGGAGAGGCAGCTGCCCACGTGGAACCTGTCGGATGAGGACTCCAAGAGGAGAGGGAGCTGGGGTGTCATGCTGACAACCCACCTTTCAACCCCACCACCTGTCTTTCTCTCACCTATCACAGCCCCCGAGAACCCTGCTACTCCTTACCCCTGACTCTGAAACAGCTATCGTGTGGATTATAGATCCAGTTTGGTTTGTGCCCACGTGTGTCTATCCAGTATACATGGTCACAGACTACATTCTATTAGAGTTTTGTGTTTATGGCTGCTGTATTTTCCCTCTAATGGAATGGTTATCCTTGGGAAGAGGTCCTAGAACGCAGAAAGGTCCACCTCGCCGTGGCTACCTGAGGACTGGGCCCTGCTGGGCAGAATGATATCCTGGGAATTCGTAGTATAGGTGTTTGAGATATAGGAGCTATAGAGACTGCAGAGTTCTATTTAATTCTGCCCCAGGGGACCCTGAAGCTCAGAGAGTTTACATGAATTTCAACCGTTTCCACCCCAGGAAAGAAAACCTGCTCTGAACCTGGGCCTCTGTTCCCCTTCACTCTCCCTGAGGTACCTGGGTCTTAGGGTTCCCTTTCTGATACAGAGGAGGATATGGGGGAGGGGTCAACAGACACTCATTTGCCAAGTGACTGAAAGAGTACGTGATGAACCTCATCTATCAGGAAAGAAAATGGGTTTAGGTTCAGATGTACATCATTCTTATAGGTTCAAAACATAGTGAACTTTTAAAGGAATGACTATATCTTTGGCCCAGTGACTGGGAGTCCCAGGAGTCTGAAAGTCTTGAAGTTCACCCTTAAGGGGCCAAGGGGCACTGTTTGTGGTGGGGTGACTGACCCTAACTAGATGGTCAGGACAGCTGGGGTTGAGGGTGGGAAGTTCCTGCTACACATTTCTCATTCCGGGGAGCCTGGGAGGGCATCCTGGAGCTGGGAGAAGAGGCTGCAGTGTCATATGCCCAATGAGAGGTATGACAAGCCATTGAAGGAGGAGCCAAGCCAAGGGACACCCACATTCAGCTTGGTGGGGATTCTAGGAGTCACTCCTCCCTGCTGGAGGCCAAGCCCACACAGCGTGAAGATTCCTGAGCCTTCCTGTCGTGCGGTATGCTGTTTCAGGGTGTGTGCAGCCCCAAAGACAGCATTCTATCAAGCCCCCAGGAGGCCCTGGTGGTCCTGGTCCGAGGGCTCCGTCTTGCGCGGGAACATTTTTTAGGTTGCCTTTTCTTCAACACCATGTTCACCGTTGCTTCTTGCGTCTCTGTCCTTGAAAGCATGGGCCAGAGACCCGACATCACTAATCACCACCACCGCAATCCCCCCATCTCACCCCCGGCCCGAGTTCCTGGCACTCTCAGATACCATGACACTTCCTGAAATCAAAACCATGGGGATCAGGCAAAGACGTCATGGTGGGAGAGTCACACGTGTGACTCCAAATACCATCCCAGAGACCTGAGGCCAGGAGGCCTGTTGGAGTTTATCATCTGCCTTAGAGAGCAGTAGGCACTTGAGTGGAGAACAGATTCCCCCCTCAGTCTCAGAGGACCCAATCTCTCTTGAGGAACTGAATTTTCAGAGTGCAGCCCTTACATCCGAGGAAGGGGTTATCTAGCCTAGTAGGATAACTGTTAACTCTTCCCCTGCCATGCAGGTGTTTGCCTGGGTTTTTTTTTTTTCTGATGAATAGTTGAAGACTTCAAAAAGTACTACAGGCTTCCCTTTCTTTGTGACCCACAGACAGGGAGAACTGATTAAGCAGGGCTTCTCCGGACCTTGGAGAAGGCTGTGTGCCCCTGGCAGGGCCCACTTGCTTTGGCAGGTAGACCGTGTGAGAAGGAGCCTTGCCTCAGAGTCCTTCCCACGAAGTGTGACCTAGGCCTGGAGCAAGTAACAAGGAAAACAGCTTTTACGGATGGATTCCCAATGGGTGGCTCAGTAGGAACAGCCCAGGGCTTGGCAGCAAAGATGGAAGAGTTATATTTGTAAAGGCATGTTGAAAAATCTCTAGGGTGGGTGCTGTGAGATGCGTGCTCAGTTTGGGCTAGAGAAAGAGAGACCCGGTGCCACTGTCTGTCCAGAGAAAAGGGATGCAAGCCAAGCATTTGGGAGCTCGCCAAGCAGTGATCCCGGAACCGGTCCCAGGAAGTTAACAGATGCAGAGGAGAGGAAGCAGAGCCTTTAACTGCAATATAAAAAAGCAACAAGCTCACACTTCAAAAGCTGAGGTGAAGCATTAGGAGGCTGGCCTAAAAGAGTGGCGGCAGATGGTTTACGTTTTGGGGAAATTAAAATACATGGGACCTTCAGACTTTTGCCCATGGGATAGGAACCAGAGGGGTGCTTTTGTAGGTGGAAGACTATTTGGTACAAAGGAAAACAGGAGTTGGGAAGCTGATAGAATCCAAACAGAACCAGGATAGCAGCAGGGTGAACCTACAAGAGCAAGCAAAGGGCAGGCAACTGGTGGGAGAGGCTAGTTCAAGGCTCCCTCACACGGGGGTTCAATCAGGGCCCCCAAATGTCTTCTGGACTCGGGTGTCCAAACTAGACAAGATTCTTCTGTTAGCCTAAGCCCAGAAAGAGGAAGCTAGCATTGCACATACCATCTTGATGGTCAAGAAAGTCATCTCTGAAGCTTGATGCTGAGTGTTGCCAGTGCCACTCCACTGGCCACTAAGCCTGCTGTTTGGCACCTGCTCAGAGGCCCAGTGAGGCCAGGGGGCTGGCCTCCTATCACATAGCAATACTTCCAACATCCGGATGACGCAGCTCTGAAGCATTCACCATGGCCAGCATGGCCACCATGGTCCAGAGAGAGCCGGACTTTGGCAGCATGGACTGTTGATGTTGGTTTTTTTGAGCTGTGGCAACTCACCCAAATACTTCTGCAACTGTTTCCCTCTGACTCCATTGAACAATGCACACCGAAAATAGAAAGACGGGACTCACGAGTTAATAGGCTCCGTGTAATGGGCAGAAGAGCTACAGTCCCTCTGCCTCATCAGAGAAAATTCATCAGCGGCTTAGGAAGTATTTGCTAATGGAGAGGTCTGGGTTCCTGGTGCTCAGCAGCAGGGTGGATCTGGTTCACTCTGAGGGCCATGAGACACAAAACAAGCAAAAGAAGCTTAGCAAAAGAAACTCCAAAGGACAGCGTCTCCAAGCTTTCCCATAATGGATTCTGCTTGAGAGCAGATGCAGTTGCCTCCGGGATTCCCAAGACCAAGAAGGTTCTCCCGTGGTTTGCAAGTCAGAAGCACCTTGACTTTTAAAACTCCTTTTATTTATATGTCCCCATTTCCCTTAGGCCTTAGCGTGGCCATATTTCTCAGAATTTGGTTAAGCACTGTGCCCGACCAAGGGTTTCCTATAGTGTGGAATTCTACTGTGGCTTCACCCTCCTAGCCTCTGACAAAGAAATTATGTCACTCAAAACAGGGCAGTGCCACTTGTCCTTGAAAAATAGATTTGTGTACCAATAGATTTCAAGTACCATTTTTCTGTAATGTGGAGGGAATTTTAATCTTCCCCTCCATGAGTAGTTTGCAAAAAGCCTTCGCCCAAACCTGAACATGAGTAAATAGGTCTGTGAGCCCAAGCGATGTGTACAGCCTTTGGTCTTTCACTTGGGAGGCTCCAAGTGTCCTCAAGAAGGACGTCACTCTTCCTGCCTAAGCGAGCACTGGCTACAGATGAGCTTGCCCCCTACCCCTTTCCCCCACTTTGTGGGAACCCATCCCAAGCAATCATCTTAAGACAAGTTTTCATTTTGCCTTGTCTTCTTACAATTTTGACTTTGGCGTTACCTGGATGTGGTTCAAAGTTTGTCTGGTGACTATTTTGAATCTTAAGAAACATTTGAGGATAGTGTCAGCATAGGTACAATGAATCCGTAAACTCAAGTATTGGCAGATTCTTGGTACATTTCAGCTCAGGAGAACCTGACCCAGATTCCCCTCATTTACAGCTGTTTCAAACCCGAGACATCAGGTCTTGTTTTAATAAGATAGGAAGTGATTCTGTCTTGCTTTTCAGGAAGGAATTAATATTGAATTCTTTTTGTTTACATTTTTTGACACTGTCTCCCACTTTTTGTGACTTTTCGATTATGCTGAAGCACAGTCAGCATGTGGCTCTTTGTCCATCTGTCCTGTCTTTTTTTTTATGCTCTAGATTGGGGGTTTTATGGACAACACTTCTCACCTTATCAATGGGATATTGACACATTTTATATCAGGCATCAACACGGTTGTCATCTGTAACCATATTATTAGTTACCATCTCATCGAATTATGTGTGAATAATGTCCTGTCTTTTAAAATGATGCTGAGATGTGCCACTTTGGGGATCAGGCGTCCATTACTAGCCAGGCCTATGTGGCATACAAGCTTTAAGAAATAAACGAGGAGACCCTCTGGACCGAAAGGAACACTAGCTCCTCCCCAATGTTGTTTTAATGCATTTCTTATGGCATAAATTCATGGAGAGGACTTTAAAAAATGGTGAATAAGAATATATTTCTGAAATAAAAATTTAAACTGGAAAGTAGTTTTATAGTCAAATGTTTACTTTTCCTTTTCTTAAAGAAAACCACTGCTTCTTACATGGGCTCATCTGAGATTTTTACTCCCAGTGGATGCACCCTGGTTCCGCTGCTTCTTTTGTGGATTCTTGGGGTCCTGCTTCTCCCACGTTGTCTACATCATCTTCAGTTCAGCCCCTACCTGGTCCTTCGTGGGCCACTGATTTGCTCTCTCTAATGCTTAGCACCTTCCCAGCCCTTGTCTTCTCAGCCACCCCATTCCTGTCCAGGTCCCCTGTGTCAGAGGGGCTCCTGCAGAATCCGTTAACGGGCTCTCAGCTCTACAGCCCCTCAGGCGCCATCTCAGGGGTCCTCTTCCTGGAAGTGACGCTAAATAGGTAGTCCTTTGGGTGATAAATATACAACGGCCAACGACTTCCTATTGCCAACAGGTTGAGAGTCTAAACTGTTTCCTGTAGCTTGGGAGACTCTGAAGTCGGCTTCTGGCTCCACCTGTCTCACCCACAGCTTTTTGTTTCTGCCCAGCGAACCTCATTTGTTCCCAAGCATGCCATGTGTCCTTTGCTTGTTCAGGGCAAGTGCCACTTTGACGTGGTGATATTCCCCACAGGGGGTTAAATTTCCTTGGGCTGTAAGATCCAATTCCACTTCACAAGATTTCCTTGGCGGCCAAAGACTTTGGAATCATGGATGCTTTGAATCTGCCAGCATCAGCCTTCGGGATCTCAGCTCTGTTTACTCTTTTGTATTGGGGTGAAGATTCAATGTTTGGGCATTAGTAATTTGAATTTGTGGAATGTTTTGGTAGGGTGTTCCTGGGGAGAACCAACCTGAGCATGGTACACAGACGCATGTTCACAAGCATGTTTTTGGACTTCTGAAATGCTAAACATTCATCCTGGCTCGTTGCCAGTGGACCAGTCCTCTTATTCTAGGCCAGTGTCCACTCTCCTCTTTGTACCTACTCTGCTCTTTTTGCTTGCCTTTATCTTACTTTCCTCAGTTACTCCTTGAAACCCTCAACCCCGGAAAAAAAAAAAGATTTAAAAAATATCCCACCCTCCTTCACTGTGTGCAGTTAACTCCTCTTCTCTCAGGCTCTATGTGGACTGGGCCAGGCTCTGGGGGACCCTCCCTAAGCCCTGGCCCAATCCCCTGTGTCTGCCCTAAGCAAATAGCATTGTTTCTCTGAGAAGGGGCCGGGATTTGGATAGTTGCCACACTCGCTCCATCACGTGCCCGCAGTGGCCACTCCATGCAGGTTTGGGATGGGCACAGGGGCTTTAGTCCTCCCTTTTCTGCCTGGATCTTGCACTTGAGCAGTAAAAGCCAAAGTCTGGTTTTGTTGGTGACAACGATAGTTGAGAGGTTTGCTTTGGGTGGGTGTGTGTGGGGGGGGCGGGCTTTGGGAATACCTTTAGAGAAGTGGAACAAGCCTGGTGACTGACAACTTTGTTGTAAGAGGAGAAGTCTTGTACAAAAGGAGGAGACAAAAGAAGAGGAAAACGAAGCAAGGAGGAGCCCCAGCATTGTAGAAGGAGCAGGAACCAGGTACTTCAGGAAACAAGGACGTGAGTGCATCCATTCCCTGGAAGTGAATTCCGAGTCCTACTCCATGCCAGGCATGGTTCCAGAAACTGAGACCAGCTGGGGCCTTAAAGCAAGTCCTGGTTTCTGCTTTTGTAGGGATTTTGCTACGCAAAACACAGGCATTAAGCCACTAGAAAACAAACCCCTCAAAATCTGTGGTTGTGCTGAGAGTTCCAGGAAGGATGATGGAGTAGCAGTCACCGCTGTCCCGTATGGCGTTCAAGAGGTGGTCAGCCTTGAAGCTAGAGGAGACAGAAAGGGAAACTTCTGGACTAATGGAGCACCAAACCATGGCTCAGAAAAATGACTAAGCCGTGCTCTGAATGTATCACATGGGAAATTGTTGTAACAAAGAGCATGGAGTTAGTTTCCCAATTCCTCCTGGGGAATAGGCTCCCTAGAGGCTGAGAGAGCATGCTTGTTCCCAATGATGAATGGGTGGGTGGGTGGGGGGCTTTGAGTGGGTCAAACTGGAATAGTTCTGATTCACTTCACTTAGCAAGAAGCAGCCTCTAGCTTGGGCATAACTGATTCCATAGTCTTCATGTTGCTGGTCCAGACAACATCAGCATCATAGTCTTCATCTGGATCCAGGTGGCCCAGACAGCATCAGCATCTCTGTGGGGCAAATTTGGGATTTGTTCTTTTAAAAAAGCATTTTATAAGACAGAAATGTTCTAGGAGTTCTTGGTGAGGAAGGGTTTGTAGGGTGGTTGCCTTGGTAGGGGACCATTCAAGGCCATCCGTCTTCTCTCAGGCCAAGTGTTTCTTTCTTCTGACACTACCACACCTGGACGGCCCCGCAGTACAGCAGCACAACTTTACCACCACGTATTTCCTGACGCACCGTGAACTGCAAGCCCATCCAAGGTTGGTTTAATTAATTCTGGGCCACCCTTATGTATGCCAAGAGAATGAATCTCCAGGATGGCTGAGTCCTGGGCTGTGGCCCTTGCCTATGAACCCATCAGAAGGTCAACTCAGGGTCTAAGCTGATCCCACCTGGATCTACCAGTGACAAAAAGCATCATGGAGAACTGGCTGGGTAAGTTCTGGTTTTTCTTCTCTGTGCCTGCCTTTGCCCAGTACTGCCTTGTTCTCCCTTTGATGTCTTTAAGATGACTTTAAAAAAGAAATATCTTGCCCTCTTTTGCTTATTGGCTCCAATGGATAGTTCCACCTGCCTGGTAGGCCATTTCTAGAAGCGGCAATCTTAGTACCTTCTCCTGGCCCAGCCTAGCTTGGGGGTTTCTCACTAGCTTCCAAGATGTGCAGGCTGAAAAAGTAAAAGAGAATTTAGGTAAAGGGCAGATGGCAGGGGGCCTGGGCCCTGAACTGAGAGCAGAAAATAGCACGTGAGTTGTCACCCCAAGGGCCTGGAGTTTGCCCCTTTCATCACCTGGCAGACAGGGTCAGGCCAGGAGAGGAAGCAGACCCAAGAAGGTCCACGAAGGAAGATCTTGCTGACTTATGGCCCCTGGTGCTGAGGTCTTCCTTTTTGTCTGAAGATTTCCTTGGCCTTGGACTTTTATCAGTTTTTGATGTGGAGGAAAAAAAACAAAAACAAACAAACAAACAAAAACAAAAACAAAAACAAAAAAAAGGAACAAAACCAGGCTTCTGTCCTGAGGAATGTTGGATGGAGACCCCATGCCTTCTCTGGTCGTCCCACAGCTCCTGGGAAATGCATATCCATTCAGTCTTTCAGGGAAGCTGGCCTGGGTAGTTCTGCTAGCATGGTGCCGCCTCAGTTCTGTAGGTCAACTTTCAGTTTGTAAGAAGCTTATCTATCTACTCATTCATTCATTCATTCATTTCACAAATATTCACTTGAGCACCTGCCACGGGCCAGCTCCAATGTTGGACTCCAGGGATGTGCCAACCCCCAGCCTTCCCTAGGCAGACAAACATGAAAATAAAGCCCTGCTCATCCGGATCCCATCTTTCCGGAAAGGCTTGCTTTAGCTCTGTGAGGGTGGCTTTGGGGACTTTTTCCTTCTCCTGTGTCTTCTGGGTGGACTTTTCTTCTCTTTGTGCCGCAAACCACCTTTCCCCCAACGCTTTCCTTGTTCTTAGGCCAAGAATGAGTCTCTCCAGTATCTGCTGCTAGAGCAGGACGTCTGGAGTCTCTCCAGCTCTTCTCACTTGCCTTCGGAGCTGGGGGCAGCTCCTTCTACCCAAATGATACCCGCAAGATAGAGCAGGTCGCGTGGAAGCAAGAGGCTTCTTTCATCGAGAGGAGAATGCTGTGCAGCATTGAGGAGGTGGCCTGCCATCCATCCAGATAGACAGATAGACAAGAGACAGCCTAACTTATGGCCTAGACAATCCAGGTGCGGCACAAGTTTAGAGAGACCAGTTAGCAACATCTCAGGGCTCAGGCGTCTGACTTCACCAGAGGGCAGACATTGAGAAAGACTTCAGTCTTCTGGACATCTTATTTCCAGAACATGGATGCAGAAGTGCCATATGCTTTCGATGTATTTGCATTTTTGCAATGCAACACTTCTCAGAATATCTACTGAGCCCACACAATGTCATCAGGGAAGCTGCTGCCCAGGAAACTGGCGGTCCCCCAAATCTATTCCATCCTGGCACTTGTTTGCTGAGGCTGGTGAACTGGATCACTTTGCTCCAGGTTCCAGATCTTCAAATGCCAAAGCACGCCTTTGGAGTCTGGTCATTGAAGGAAAGGAGCTCTTATTGTCCCCCTGGTTTTAGCCTTCTGCTTGAATTCTTGATCCGTGTGTTTAGAATCGAGAAATACAGCCAGCCCCACATCTTCTCCCCAGCCATTTCAATCACATAAAACTTTGGATTTTATGCTTGACTGTTGTTTCAGATGTCTGTGTTGGTCCACCTGACAAAATGTTATCTTTGTTCCTTTTTTGAATGCTATCACTGCCTCCCTCTCCCCTCTGCCTCCCTAGGGTTCTCCCCTTTGTTAGGAAGAACAAAATCAGGCCTTTGCCTTAAGCTTACCACCTGGACCACTACTGATGCTCAGCAAAGTCAGGGGGCTCGAATTCACCAAATCCACCCTCCCGACAAGATAATCAAAGTTTTGATTGGAACCTGGGGGCCAGAAAGAGCAAGAGCTACCGGGGTGATTATTTTACACCCCTAGATCTTGAATATTTTTTTCCCCCAGTGTACATTAGAATTTATTTACTTCTGTGTAG
This sequence comes from Microtus pennsylvanicus, assembly GCF_037038515.1. Lineage (NCBI taxonomy): Eukaryota > Metazoa > Chordata > Mammalia > Rodentia > Cricetidae > Microtus > Microtus pennsylvanicus. The sequence goes on from NC_134596.1 coordinate 23,119,600, forward strand.
TTATAGAGTAGGCTTTATCCCAATCTTGAATATCTTCTCAATGATGTTTGGTAGCCATGCCTAGACATCTACAAAGCTATGGGTCTAAGAGCAGCAGCTCTCTCAGTCGGCTTGGAGACAGTCTCAGGGAGGGGGAGGCTAGATCACCATCCTATCGCCACTGAAGACAGGAGAGTCTCCTTGGGTCTGGTGAAGTTTCTGTGTCACAGAGCTGGGGATAGTTTGGAGGGGCAGGGATGGTTCTTTGCTTTTATTAGACAAGATGTCCTCCTGCTAGAGGAGGGCAGCTCACGTGTCTCAAGGGCCACACTTAACTGGCCACCACGAGGAAGGCAGTAAAAATTCTTAGAAAGAGGGAACCTCAAGGGAAATTTCATTGGGAACTGGGGAGACACTATATATCAGGCACCATGCGTGCAACTCGCCAACACATGTTCTACACGTAGGTTCCAGTGGGATCTTTGAGGGCATCCTCGAGGATTCATTTGTCTTTGTGCCCAGCTGAGGGTCAGTTTTCCCCAGTCTAGGTTCTTCCTAGCTTTCCTACCCACAGAAATTTCAGTCATTTCCCCCTTGTCCACACCAGTTAGCCCTCAACATTGTAGCGGCTCGAGAAGCAAGACTCTGAGAGCAGAAAGCAGCCCCGCTCCTTCTCTAGTCTCCGAGTTTTGCGCTCTCACACATCCAACACTATCACATCATTCTCCAAAGGAACTTGGTGGGCAAGAACCTGTTTGATCACTGAATTCAGTTGCTTTTTTTTTTTTTAAAGCCCAATACAAAGTACTGTATTCCTAGAAGGCAGCTGGAAATACACCCTTGGCCGAGCACCTGGAAGCCCTGTTCCAAGCCCAGTGCGTTTCTGATAACTTCATTCAGATGTAAACAGAGGTGCTGGGGAGCTCAGGAGGAAAGGGAGCTCTTCTGAGGTACACTGCCAACTCCCTAAGGAATGTTTCACACCCCAGGGCAAGGGGAGCATTGCCCTTTTGTTTTGAATCCAGCTCCTTTTTAAGTAGTTGGTCTCTTTGAGAGGTTCTTGGAAGGTCTGATAGGCAAACTTTTGGTAGAGCCTTCCATGGAGTGACTTTCCACATTGGCCTTTTAATTTCAGATGGTGGGTTAGCTTAGCAGAGGATGACACCTCCACAGGTTTGTGATCACGTAGCCCTTTATTTAAATGTCCACCTAGTTTTCAGTGGCAAAGGTTAGAACTGTAAACGGTAGCTAGTTATGCATTCTAATGGTTAGGGTCTTTGAGATCATGTTAGGTCAGCAAAGCTGATGCTGCAAGTAGATACGAAAGATCATTATTCAGACATGATCGATTCATATATATATTTCTTAAAGCACAGCACAGGGAATTGTTCCAATGGTTGGCCCTCAGGGACTGGGCTGATATGGCTCTGCCCCATTCAACAACTGACTTCCCAAGCAGTTAAGATTACTGTCACCATCAACCCAGCTCATAGGACATAGAGGGGAAACACAAGATTTTATGGCTAGAAATGGCATTCACCTCATTAAGAAGGTATCATACCACTAAATGAAAACGGTAGCTGGTCAGACACACAACTAGAAGACACCTTGGAAACAAAGGATGAACCTGGGTCTGAAAAGGGAGACCTACAGACCTTAGGTGTTTCTCCAAGTCCAACACAGTATAGGTACTGACTTTACAGTCCCAGGCACTTCCTGCCTATTGGTGTCTCAGCTGTCTCTTTGATCTGGGAAAGGACTAACTGTCAGGCCCCTCTCTTTGAAGCCTATTCTACAGTGTGACAAGGATGAAACACACGGGTGGAAGGGATGCAGAGGCATTGTCTGTCCTCTACGGCTGCAGGAAGCGCCACCTGCAGGCTTTTCTTCTTCTCAGCCTTGTAAAGCAGTGCGACATCGCCAATGATGCTCCAGGACCTCCTGAGTCCACTGCAGCCACTCCAGTCATGATTGCTGCTTGTAACATTTGTATTTCTAGAAGAATCCTGTGTGTGATTCTGAAGAAATGCCAACATCAATTCATTGATGTTTTAGAAGGCCTCCGCGAGTCTTAATTGCTGATTTCACAAACTGTTTTACTTGTTTTTCCTTGGTTTGGCTGAACCAGCTTCCCCACAGCTTCTCCTTCCCTCTTGTTCGAGTCTTTCTGTGCTGACCTTTTGGTATCTTAGGTCCTCTTTAACTTGCATACTCTTACCACTCCCTTTGAGCTATCATTCCATCTGTCTGTGACGATCACTGCAATTGTCCCACCTTATCTTGTGGGCACTCATCCATTGCTTGGATTGTTATATCTATTTCCCCCAATACTCATGTCTACCCAGTGAGATGCTGGGGGATTGTGTACATAACAGAAAATGTTCAGCACCTTTTAAAATTGTGCTTGGTTTTCCTTGTGTCATTTGAACTGATCCGAGCAAGTCTGTAGATGATAGCAGCCATATGTGAGTTTAGGAGACTGTGGTGTCTTGAGCCTGAGATATGGATGAATGTATCACTTGGTTAGTAGTGACTGATACAATCCTCTGCTAGATATGTCCCAAGGCGGCTTGGAACGGGGGGGGGGGGTCTGGACAAGAGGAGAGAACAAGAAAACAAGAAAAAAAGGGCTCCCAACCTGTAACTTATTAGCTACAATGAACCAGCAGCACCTGGGCCAATCAAGAGTCTGGCAATGCCAGAGTGCTCGGAGCCTGTGGTGACATCCCTGGAAACACTTGGCTCAGCTGATAGAAAAACAGCATTTCTCAAGACAACAGGGTGAGGCAAGGCAAGGGCGCCGCTTTTCCTAACTGCCCCAATGCCTTTGAAAATTTCCAGATTAAGACTTCTTGTCTTGGGAAAGGTAGAAAAGTAGAGGGTGGGCCAGATTGGGTGTCCTCTAGTTCTTGGGTGTCAGAGAAGCTCTCTTTACCCTCTGCGAGCTGGGATTGAAGGGACATTCAGCTGCCCTTCAATTCCAGCCCCACAGGAAATGCCTGCTGAGCCCTCCTTAATTTGAAACCTATGGGATTCCAGGTCTCTTTGAGTGTCTGGCCTATGGGGGTAAAATATGTTTAGCAAGAGAAAGGGTACATGGGAAGGGCTGAAACAGTAGAGTCCATACTGGGCAATTTAGTTTTGAACTTAGATGAGACCTCGGGATGAGAAAAGTGTTTGCTTTTCCTGTAAAAATTTACCCCGGTAGCTCCCCTTCTCTCAAGGGATTTCCCATGGGCACTGCTGCTCACTGTTCTCACCCAGAGACCTTAACATTTGGCCTCTCTACCTAAAAAGTGACAGAAAGTATGCAGAGGTGAGCGGCAGTGAGACGTGGGTGAGATTCTGGAGGGACGCCTGTAGGGTGGCTCTGGGGAGACCTCTCCGCCTGGGCCTCTCTTACAGTTTACATACCAGCAGAAGCTTGTCCAAGCTTGGTTCTGCTATGGGGCCTCTGCCACAGTTCTGGGTGTCTGTTATGATCCACCACAGAGAACCAGCTGAAGGGAGGTCCTTCATGAATGTTACCACCTCAGCTAGTTTCTAGCACCTGAGCAGAGGCTGCCCCAGTGCTGGGTCGCTCAAGGGCCACTACCCCTGTCCTTCCCCAGGCAAGCTTTTAAAGCTGCTGTCAGGAGCTCTCAAATCTTTTAGTGTATCTTGGATAATGCTAGGAAGTTAGTGCATAGAGTAGGTGAAGTTCAACCTGATGAAGCATTTTTTGTTCATCTCTAGGCATTCCAAGGGTACACAGCACTCAAGATGCCTTTTTTTTTTAAAATGATGCTCAATTTTAAAATTGAGTGATCCTACCAGAGCATCTAGTAGGTCCCAAGTAGTCCTTGAGTTATGCTGGGTGAGATGGGAATAATGGTCCCAAAGAAAGGCTTGAACCTTTTTGTCTCTGCCTCTACTGGATGTAGATGGCCCCCTCAACCCCTTGAAGTTTGAATTTCTTTGACCCAGATTTTGGGTTCCAGAGCTAACCTATGTGCTCTGACCTATTTTTGCGGTAGATTACACCAAGTGACATCAAGGAGTGTAGCCCATTGGGCAGATTACTGTCTTCACTCCCAGTATCTCTCAGGGTTCCTGAGATCCGAAGAGGCCATGTGTGCTCTAGTTAGGAAGAAGGAAGATGAACAGTGAGCAAGCCTGGACCCTTTATCCTGTGTCCAGCTCTTTGTCTTCCTAGGCTGCTTTCCCTATTACCCTCAACCTCAAAGGATGTGAGGGAGATTGAGTTGGGTAGCCTTTGGTCAGGACAGGGTGGAGGTGAGAGAGAGTACCCAGTAGCTCAGATTCCCTTCTTGGCAAGTCAGCTCCTCATTGGCCAGAAGACTTCACGAAGGGGACTCTCATGGGGCTAGTGTTTCTTGGAGAAATGGAAGTGTCCTCTGGAACAGCAGCTTGAGCCTCATGGCTCCACTGACTAGTGTTCAAGAGTGTCAGGTAAGTAAAAAAGCAAAGGCGGAATATAAAAGATGGATACATGCAGGTTTTCAAGGAGATAGGCTGTTCTGGAATCCCTAAGAGTCAAACAGCAACTCAGGGGAGATCTGGGAGTTTGGAGGGCCCTCCTTCCTAGCATCTAAATTCCAGGACTTTGATCACATCCTCCCCTCCCACCCCCCCCCGCAACGTCTTTAGAAAGTCATAGTTTCCCAAAGGTAACGTGCCTGGGGTAATGTCCAAAAGTACCTACTTCCATGGTTTCAAGGGCAGGGGATGAGATCTGTTTCCTTTTCTTTTTCTTTTTTCAAATGTGCTCATCCTTGAGCTAGCCGAGGTCTCTCCAGGTCTCACACAGCAAGGAGAACTGGCGGGGAGGGACAGGGATAGGTCCTTCTCCGACTTGAGAATCTGAGAGTGAGGTACGCTTGTATCAGAGAGACTACCCTGCCACATCTGTATAAACTCTACCACAGCATCTCCCCAACCAAAGACCTTTCTTATGGTTCCTGTGTCTCAGAACGTAGTGGATGCCTGAGCATCGCTAAGCAGTTGGCATACATCACCTTCTTGGAACAAGTCACCTATGTATAATCCAAGCAAATGGGTTTGGACGGGGAACCAGATGGCTCAAAAGAAAAGAGCTCCAAGTCCACAGGAGAAGTTACTCTAAGGGACAGCCGCCTTTCCGGGATCAGAAGGGTTGGGGAGCCAGCCGTGCTGTGGCTGTGATTGTGTTTCCCGGGACTCTTGGCCCCTGAAGTTCTCTGGCAGATGTACGTGTGTGGGGGGTGGTTATAGGACAGTTAAGATCCAAAGTGCTGTCTGGTGAGGGGGGTGTGAGGATTTCTCTGGGTGAACATTGAATCAGAGTCTGTAGAGAAGGTGGGTGCCTCATGAGCCTCACAGCTTTCCGTGGACTGTGATCGGGAGCTGAAGGTGGGCTCTCTGCACTCCTGCTTCAGTATTCCCTGGGACGTTTCTCACGGCCCCTCTTCCTGCTGGCTCTTCGCATTTCTTCCTGGCTCTTCGCAGTTCCTGCTGATGGCCCTAGCCCCTCCTGCCACCTAACCACACTCTTTCCCTCTAATCCAGGTGGGGCCAGCTCTGTTCTCTCCCAGTTCATCAAGGTCATCTCCACCTACACTGGGCTTTCACTGGATTGCTGCCTGTGGTAGCAACAAATTATGGCATTTTAACTCCCCCCCCCAACATCTGAGGAGGAAATAATGCATATTTTTCTTTTGCAGAGAACATGAAAAAGAGAGAAAATAAACCCATTATTCTATTGGAGAGTTCCAGCCATCCTACATACCTCCATGGAACATCTGCTCATCTTTTTTTCTATGTGTGTATTATTAGTTTATAAAACTTGATACTATACTGTTGATGCACTTTTTGTCTCATCTACTTTGTAATATGTGTGCTTTAGTAGCCAAAGCTCTTCCCAGACCAGACCAATGTTCTGCTGAATGGTGGAGTATCATGATTCAATTATTTATAGTTTCCCAAATGATTTGCTCTTTCAGGTCCCCACTGGCAGACTGGAAGCATGGCTGTATCTCACTGTGACAGGAGATGGCTGTAGGGGACTTGCTAGTGATAGGGCCAGATGAGAGAGCAGAGGAAAGGGTGGGGTGAGAGAACGCTCCTCAGCTGTGTTATGCTAAGTGTCAGACATGGTACAGTGAGTCCGCAGAGCAACCCCTCCATAAGAGGCATCCTTGGTGGAGCAAGAGAAGGCTGGTTTAGGACTTGAATGATGCTGAAGTCTGGCTAGAGCTGGCAGACAATCCTGCTTCTCTGGGCCCGGTTCTCTAGAAGGAGAACAGAGCCACAAGTTTCTTCTCCCCAGTGGCCACCCCCATTTCCCCTGGTCAGCAGTGAATATATAATTATTAGCTATAAAATGTTCTTACTTTCAAAACTCCAAAACTGTTAGAGAAGAAGAAAAAGGCAGAGAAACACAAGATTGTGACGGCTAGTGTGGGTTTTCAGTTTGACAGGGTCTAGAATCATCTAGGAGGAATGATTTAGGTGAGGTTAGCCTCTGAGGAATTATTTTGATAAATTAAGTGGGAAAACCTACCCAAAGGGCAGCACCATTCCCTGAGATTGCATCCTAGACTAAAAGGAGGAAGCTAGCGGAGCACCAACAGCCATTGCTGTCTGCTGCAATGGGACTGGCTGCTTCACGCTCCAGTCACCAAGAGTACTCAACTGCGATGGACTGTACCTTCAAACTGTGAGTCAAAATGACCCCTTTGTCCTACTTTTTTTTGGGGGGGTATTTTATCACAGCAACAAAACAAACAAACAAACAAAACTAGTGCCTCATTCCAGCTGGTAAATCTACAACATGACTCCTGCACCAAAGGGACCCTCATGAAAGAGGGGACAGAAAAACTAAGAGCCAGAAGGTCAGGGAACTTGCTGTGGGATTGTGTCTCCTAGAAATGCTAAGTGAAGCTACACCATTGCAGTCTCATCAGCATAGCTGCCTAAACAATACCCAAACAAGGACAACACCAATCAATATGATGGCCCTAACCCTACCCAAAGAACTATAGGCAACTAAGGAGTGATAAGATTGGGGGAAACAACATTCCCCAGGGAAGGGATATCAATTGGTATCCAACCAATACCAAATGGTCAGGCCTGAAATTATAGACATACAACATTATACAGTCCGGGAGTGGTTGTATTTATATACTTAAGAATCCATACATATGTACACATACATTTGTATATAGAATTAAAATACTGATTTTGATATATTTATTTTGTATCCAACCATATTTCTATTCCTAATCTCTCCTCCTTCTCTTTCTTTCTTGTCCTACCTCTTTTTTCTTCCTTTATTTTTCCTTTCTTCCTTCTTTCCTCCTCCTTTCCCTTCTCCCTTTCTTCTGAGACAGAGTCTTTCTCTGTAGCCCAGGCTGCCTCCTGCTCTGCTTCCTGCCTCTACCATCTGAGTGCTGTGATTACAGGTGTGAGCTTCCATGCTCAGCTTGTAATCCTGTATTACTCCTGCTTGTCAGCCAATTTGTAGCATCTCTGGGCATTGCCATAGTCTATAGAGATAGTCTACACAGAGATCCCATTCTCTCAATCCTTTTTGAGTCATTGGATTTAACTTGGAAATTCCATATTGCTTTAGAGAACTTCTAAGTTTTTTTTTTTTTAATTTCTCAAGTTAAGAATGGGTTTGAGAAGTTTGCACACTACCACTTTGGAGCATCAGATGACCAGGATCACCTGGGGCATTTCCCTGCTTTCCTGAGCTCAGTGAGTACATGGTAGCTGATACATTCCACAGTGCTCTCATGGCATAGCACTTGAGCAGGAGGCCTGCCTGGAACAGCAGGAAGGATGTGGGTTGCAAGAGCTGGGGCAGAGCAAAGCCTACAGAGGCAGGTAGGGTCCAGCCTTCTGGAACCTTGATCGGAAATCACTAGAAACAAACCCTTCCCAGCACGCAGTGCTTTTCATCTCGGAGATGTTTCTTAGTTGCTGGGGGGGGGCATCAACCCGTGAGACTTGTGGAGGGGTGCATTTAAAAAGCAATTACCTTTAAAGCAAAGCATGAGGGTCCTGTGCATTGGGTTGGACAGCCCAGGGATGCTCTCAGCATCTTCGAGACAGACCTCTTAGTGGCTCAGTGGCAGCTGCCATGGTTCCCATTCATCCTTTTGGTCTGCCTCACTTTTGTTCTAGAACAGACTTAGTAGCTGATGGTAGGCAGCCAAGGCAGCCCTCAGGTTTGGCGTCCATGATGCAGGACAGAGGCGCAACAACAGGACGGTTAGCCATCTTCCTCATTTGAAAAATTCAAAGTACTTTTCAAGAGACCTCAGGTACACATTCCCAAGAATAGTGTTCAAAGGGTAAATGAACAAGTATTTCAGCAAAGTCAGGATAATAAGCTTTCTTTGAGCTGTGTGCTGTAAGTAGAATTGTGGAGCAATCCTTTATTATCTAGAAATAAAACCTAAGATTATGAAAATATGCTCTTTGGGGACTATAACTTTCTGCAATTAAAAATATACTATGAAAACAGTCACAGTATACATTTTTTTTTTTGAGATAGGGTTGTGCTGTGTAGCCTCAACTGGTCTGGAACTTCTCTGAGGACTGACTAGCTGGCTGGCCATGGGCATGCTATGTTATTCAGAAATTCTTGGCATTGGTAGATGCAGATGCAGTTCAGTTTCAATCAACAAGATACGTACATTGGAATGACACCATGTACCTTATGAATACATATAATCTATATTTAAAATTCTTATCAAAACCCTCAAAACCTAGCACAACAACTCAAATGTCCCAACCCATCCCGCCACCACCAAAAAAACCATACTTGCTGACTATACTTCTTCTTCTAGCCCGAATCATTCGGAAAAAAGATGTAGCCAAATGTTCCTCTGAAAATCACTGTGAAATGTACTTTCCTGGGTCCTTCAAAAATGCATCATTTTCAAAATATCACCCCAGTAAACAGCCACTGGCACATTATCTGGGTGTCCAGTCAAGTTATGTGGCAACCTTCTAGAAGTAGGGTCGTTTGCCCATCTATGCGTCTCCGTAGCTTATGACAGTGACCGTGGAGCTGATGAACAAGGCATAGCAGCTATGAGTAGGCGGGACAAAGTGGTGATTGACAGTCTGGGCTGCATGGAAGACAACAGCACAAGATTTTGTTGCACTGCTCAGAACATAAGTTTGCAGGTTTTTTAACAGGATCGCCAGTTGTCCTCAATGGCACACATAGGGAGTAAAACCATAAACAAAGGGAAAGAGTGTGCCATGGCTCCCTGCTGTGAGTTAGAAACGCTTTTTCACCACCAGGCCAGCTGGCCTTAGTGGGTTCCCGATAGAACATCCCCATTGTCTCAGTGTGTGGGTGCACCCCTCGCGGTCCTGAGTTCCTTGCTTGTGCTCCCTCTCCTTCTGCTCCTGATTTGGACCTTGAGATTTCTGTCCGGTGCTCCAATGTGGGTCTCTGTCTCTGTCTCCGTTCATCGCCTGATGAAGGTTAATATTCAGGAGGATGCCTATATGTTTTTCTTTGGGTTCTCCTTATTTAGCTTCTTTAGGATCACTAATTATAGGCTTAACGTTCTTTGTTTATGGCTAGAAACCAAATATGAGTGAGTACATCCCATGTTCCTCTTTTTGGGTCTGGCTTACCTCACTCAGGATAGTGTTTTCTATTTCCATCCATTTGCATGCAAAATTCAAGAAGTCCTACCCTTTATGAGATTATTATTCGTAAATTTCTCTTAGCCATAAAAGCAAGTCTTTGTCGAAGAAGTAGAATTTATTGTGTTAGAACCTGGGTAGAGAGTAACTTGGGGAGAGAGGAAAGGATGGGGTGCTGGCCCATTAAAGTTTTCATGGCCTTGTTTTACAATTAGAAGGACCAATGACTAGTTGGACAGCTAGAGAAGCCTGGAGATTTTGGTTGAGTGTTTACGATGAAGGAATATGGGCCAGTAAATACAGGCTATCTAGTTTTCCCAGAGTCCCTTTTCACTGGGTGTTGTCCCAAAGGGGAAAGATAAATTCTGCCAAAGAAGTCCTGTGTTGTGTTCAATAGGCAATCTGAATATCCTTTAGCCCTTACTTGTGATCTTAACTGAAAACAGTCAAACTTAACTATAGGTTAAGTATACACAAGGTAGCTCTGAGTGGACTTTGGCCCCAGGCTACCCTCAGGCAAATCTGGCCCTGCAACAAGTACTCAGCTCTCAGGATACATAGAACTGCATTTCTAGTCAGTTCTGGCTTTGTGCTGAACACACCTTCCCCAGGGAGAGTCCTCGAGAAGTCCCTCATTTGACCACAAAGTTTGATTCAAACAACCCTTGTTTCGGTTGTGTTCCTCCTCTTTGTGAGGGCGGACTGAGGTTCTAACCTCTAGGAGAAAGTTGGACGCTGACCCACCTTCTCTTGCTGTTGGGCCTTGATCTGCCACGTGGTGGCACTGTTGAGCACTGGTCGGGCCCCTGCCTCCAGACTTCTTTCATAAAAAAAAAAAAAAAAGGGACAAAACCAGGGGGTATTCCACACACAGCTGTAGCACATATCCGAGATGCACACCTGTGTTGTGTGGCTGGCTGGGGGGCTGCTTTCTATCTCAAGCCAGAAGAAAAATACATACAGAGTTTCCAGGTCTGGAAACTTCTACCCACTCTTGGCCAAGACACACATGCTTGACTGGTTTGACACTGTTTGCACATTTCCTTTGTCATCGTTGATTGGTTCAGGGCAACCAGAAGGAAGGGATGAGAGGTTTGCCCGAACCTTGGGTGCCTTAGGCTGAGCGAGGGGACGGTTACCATGGCTTTATAAAAGGTCACCCAAAGATATGGCTCTTGTATGTATCTGGGATGGGAGCTAAATGAGATAAGAAGGACAAAGAGAAAAGTTTGGGGGACTGACACTCTCTAGGAGACCTGGGGTGAGGGCCACCCCCCACAAAAGGACACTTCAGACACCACCTCTCGGGTCTTCCCCCAGTTCTCAGTGTGGAGGGTCTCACTGCTTGTATTGGAAGGAGAGATGCTCAGATGAGGTCAGAGCCAGTCTCTAATGGTGATCCATAAAACAACATGTGCTGTTAATTCCCTGACTATATTCTCCAATCATATCCAACCCCACCCCCTCAAACTGAAAACCCAGCAGACAATTCTGTAGCACAACCAGTACAGGCCAGAAGGGTGTGGTGTGTTAGGGTTTGGATCTAAAATGGCCCTCATTTTAGGTTTTGTGTAGACTTGATGATGACCAACGGATGGGTTTTGGGTTCTGGATCAATGGATTACTCCACTGATAGGTTCATAAGTGATGGACTTCTGCTGGGTGATGGGAGCTTGTGTGGCAGTACTTATTTGAAGTGGTTCGGTCCTTGGGGGCATGCTCTGGGAAAGCACACAACTTGGGTCCAGCTTCTTTTTTCTCTGCTCCCTGGAGTTGAGTAGCTGAACTCTACCACACATGGTGTGCCATAATGTGCTGCCTCGACACAAGCCCACAGAGATGGACAAGTGACCATAGACCAAAACCTCGGAAACGGTGAGCCAAGTAAACCTCTTTTCCTCTCAAGCTCTTTTTCCTGGGCATTTGGTCAGAGCAATGGAAAGCTAATATAGGACAAGATGGAATTGAGCCAGGACATTTGTTTTCTCCCTCACTGAGTTTGAGAGTGTTGAGATTCAAGTGTATCAGTTTAGGTTGATAAGGGGAAAAGGCATAGACTTGGACCTGGCTCCAACTCATGAGGGAATGCCACACACTTTAGGCTGTTGGGTTACTTCTGTGCCTGTCTCTCCGACTGCACTGTGCCTGGCATTGAGACCATATACCCATTAGAAACACCGAGCCAAATGCTTAGGAGATAGAAATGACTCTCAAGGGTATGCCCTCTCTGCCATTCCAGATGTTGGGGCTGGGCTGCACTGAACCTTGACATTTAAGACACAGGGCAAATGGTGCAAGAAGAGAAAGCTGCCAGAGCTTTACGTGTTGGCTCACCAGAGCTGGCGAGCCATTTAGCCCACCCTGTCCAAAGATCAGAGCTTTAGATCCCAGGCCACTGAAGTCGGCAGGGGCATCTGCATTCCATCCCTGATGCCCCTGGCTTTCTGAGATCAGGTCCAGTGAGCATCTATACCCAGTGTTGATCCTAGTGCCCAGTTCGTCTTAGCCTATAATGGCTTCCAGCCCCTTAGTGGAGCAAAAGTAAATTTCAACAGAGGAGTCCCAGGCAGAAGGGACTTGAGCTGATGCTCAACAGGGAAGTGAATCTTTATGGTCTGAGGACATGCTATCAAGGCCAAACAAAAGCCAAGACACAGAGGGGCTGACTTCAGGCTGCTTTGTCGCCCACTCTGCTGGACAGAAATCCTCGCTGCTTAGCTCGGGTGCCACTCCAGAAGCAAGAGGGCCCTGGGGTGTCCTGGCAGTATCAAAGAGGAGAGACAGGAAGAAACCTCTCTTTGAGAACAAAAGTTGAACCCCAGGGCGAAATGGCTGGGCTCAGGTACTGAGAGAAGCATCTAAGTCTCTGGAAAAGGTGAACTGTCTTTGAAGGCAAAGAGGGCTAAGAGTAGATAGATGGGCCATAGGCAAATATGGCTGGCCCTGTTCCTAGACACCCACAGTTTTGCTGCTATCTCCCACTGATGTCCCCAGTATGCTGATGAGAAAGGCATTTAAGCTAAACCCAGAGAAGTAAACCATAGATTTCCTGACTCTCATGGAGGGAGGAAGAGATAGGGGAGTAGGGAGAGAGAGAGAGAAAGAGAGTTCTTCAAGACCAAAGTTCATGGCCCAGCAGGGCTAAGGCTGCCCCGCTGGCCCCTGCCAGCTACAATGTGGACCCCACTTCTACTTAGGTGATCTGGGAAAAATAACCAATCAGGAAAGTGATGCGTGACACTCAGGCCCAGGAAGCCGGTTCTCTGATGCCTAAAGAGAAGGGAAGGGAATTTGATTGTGGGTGGAGGGCAAATGGCAGATAAGTTAATTCATCCTTGGCTAGGACACGGCAAACAGACATACAAAGAACCCTCTTTGGGTTATACTTTCAAATCCTGACCTGGGAAACCTGGATGCCACCTTTGACCCTAACACAACCGTTATTCAACAAAGCATAGCTGTAGCGCACCATGCCTGTCTGCGCTCAATACGCTACCATACAGTTCGTGAACCGGGCAAGGGGCTGGAGATTGAAACACACAAAGACTCACAGAGAGAGACACAGGTCATCCTTGATGTCAGAATGCCCCCTTTATTGTATCCAGGGGCAGCTTATATAGATGGATAGCCACGTTCCAGCCAAACCCACCAGAAACCACTCCCCTGCCATCAGAACTCCTTAGCATTTTGCGGTCAGAGAAACTGTCTTAGAGCAGAGGAAAACAAGTTGTTTACAAGAAATCCAGGATCTGGGGAGTTCACAGCTCCCAACACATAGCAAATTCCTTCTTGAGCCCTGAGCCCCGGCTTTGCACAGTTCGCTTCTGACTCACCTCAGCCTGCAGGCTCAACCTTTTTTCCATGGACCTGACAGTCCATTCTCCTCTGGTCCCACTTAGAACCTATATTAATTCCCTGCTTCCCATGGCCCACAGGTTCAAGTCCACACTCTATAACTTGGTGTGAAGGGCGTGCTACACCTCTTTCCTCATGCTTTGGGGCTCCCGTCTTCTTCCCAGCCACCCTCCATTCCCTATCTGGAAGTGTGTGCAGTTGCTTCTGGGGCCTTTCTGTGTATTCTCAACTCCTTTGGCATGTTGTCTCCATTGCCAGAATTGAATGTTGCTCAGATTCCCGCTTGAACCCTCCCAGGTGGAGGCCAACGTCTCCCTTCCCTGTCTCAGGCAACCCTGATCTGTTTCCTCCCTTGCAATCTTGCCTGCCTCTGTCCACCCTTCTCCCCCAAGACACTGTAAATTCCTTGTGGGCATGGCTTGTGTTTCGTGGCCCTTTGAAGCTTTAGCTTTGAACAAAGGGCCTGGAGCCTGTGCTTGCCACTAGTTTGCAGGTTTCAGGGTCTCCTGTGATCCCCACAGCCACAGACCTGGGGGTGGGGTGGGGGTGGGGAATCCTCACAATCCAGGCACACTCCACAAACACAGGTGACCTCTGCCCTGGAAGAACACACCTGACTGAGAGGATGTGAGCATAGAGATACCAAGAGGGGAGAAGAGAGTGGAAGCCACTTTGTTCTGGGTGGGTGGGGGTGGAGCATGGGAACTTCTGTACCCAAAGATCAAGGAATAGCATGGTCAGTAAGGCAGCCCCAGGGTCAGAGCGGCCCGAGTTAGTTGATGTCTCCGCATCAACTCCAGTTTTAAGGTCACCGTGGGTGGCCAGAGCACCGGGGTGGCAGGTCAGCAGGGAAGTTAGCAGGGATCTGCACGGTAAGCGCCATGCATGTAAGTAGAGTCACACGCAAATACAGGAGTCTCCATTCTCCAGGGCAGGACAGGGGGAAGAAGGGTACGTGTGCACATGAGTGCTGGGGCAACTTTGGGAAGTGGCAGCTGAGGCTCCTAGCCTCCCCCTAGTCTGCTCACTCAGAAAGCAGTAGGATGCCAGGGCAGACCAGAACAAGTACAGAGTTCCCTGTATAAGGGTTTCCCGGTGGCTACAATTCAGTCATTTGGGGCATAGGTGAGAGACAGCCCCACCTCTCACTGGATTCTTGGGGCCAAGGGTGGTCCCTCCTGCAGACAAGAGTTTTCTGGATGTGAGAACATGGTAAGTGATTTGAAAGATGTGTCTTTGGCGTGACTGTGGGAAGATGAGCAAATTGTGCCCAGATGTGCCTGGACTGTGGTGGCCAGGCAGCCCTTGTCCCCCGAGGTTGGCAGAAAATACTGGCTCCACGTGGGAGCAGAGAATGACCTTCCTTCCTTCTCAATGCACAGACATTTTCTCTGCCTACCCACTCTTTCCATCAGATGGGTACCCTGTCAGGCCCCAGCCACCTTACAATTTCCATCAGTGGGAGGAGCTGAATGGGGAGGAAGGAGGTGAGAAGACAGCCCATGTATAGAGAGAGAGAGAGAGAGAGAGAGAGAGAGAGAGAGAGAGAGAGAGAGAGAGAGAGAAGTTGCAGCCTGTGCCTTCTTGCTCTCGGTGAGAGCTTGCTGGGTGCAAGAATCCTCCACATGACAGAGCATGCCCTCCTCCCAAAGGCCCTGAAGTCGAGAGAGGGTCTCTTGGGGGCATTTCAGGTTTGGAACTCCCCTGCATTTCCCTTGAAGAATAAAAAGGTGGTGTGGAGGGCAGGGCCCAATAAAGCCCATCGCCTGTCTCGTACAGCGGTGTTGTTTATGCTGTCTGGCACAAACCATTAGTGGGTTGTGAAATCAATTTAGTGGTTTGCATCCAGCATTGGGAAATGAGGAAAAAGACCTACTTAGGTCTTACAAAGACCGTTAGAACGCCCCCCCCCAAGGCCAATTACCTATCTGTGTGTCTGTGTGTGTGTGTGTGTGTGTGTACTTACAGTCCTGTACTGTATCCTAGCACCTGCATGGATGGCAATGTAATGTTTAAAAAAAAAAAAGACTTGAGGTGACCTCTCTTCCAGAAGCCTACACCCATGCTCTGGGTATGTCTGTCTTCTTGAGCACTTCTCTTTCTTTTGTGCTTAGAATATATATTATTTCTTTTCATAAACTCTTGACTCTGCTTTAAGAAATTAAAAAAAAAAACAACTCTGAATAAGATACTGTCTTCCGAGCTCAGTTTGGAAGGAGTGAGCAGGAACAAACTTCACGGGTGAAGTCAGAAGTGAGTTACACGGTCTGTTTTAGTGTCATGGACCCCAAAACGGGTCCTTCCTGGAATCAAGTGACCTTCTTCAGTGGGTCTTTGGCAAGACTCATTCAGGAAGTCATCTCAAAGAACTCTAGATCTCTACATTCTGTGGCTCTTCCATGCTTTGTGTGTGATATTAGTTTTGGAGACATCCAGACTGGAAAAAAAAAAGGGGGGGGGGAGCCCAGGGAAACCAGAGAACGTTGAAGCAGAAGGGGAAAACAGAAAATTTTTAGCAGATGTCCACGGCCTTCTGGGCGGTACTAATGTTGATCTTGGCGTTAGGCCAGAGAATTAGTAGGTGGACCAGAGAGGTAACAGCCCCTTTGAAAGCATGAGAAATGCCAACGTTTGGGACCCTCCCAGCAGAATAAAGCCAAAGTGTTCAAGGAAAGGGCCATTATCAACAACAACCCAAGGTACTGGGAAAGGGAGTGGGTTCCTCAGGATTCTGTCATCAAGCAGTAGCGTCTGCTAGCTATGCTGTGTCTCTGAGGAAGAGAAAATAGGGCACAAGCATGCCATTTATTGCAGGGATGTGCTGTGAATCCCGAGGTGAGTGAGAAGGAATGCAGTTGGGTGTACACACGGGAAGCTGCGTGAGCTAGCACTAGCCTGGGATGGCTCACTTGGGCATTTCTCAGTCAAGCCAGTATTGAAGTGACCCAGAGAGGTGGCATACTTACTTCACTTTATAGTTATCAAGTATCTTAAACACTGATTTGAATATTGTCACATGCTTACTTTAGCCAGAAGACTGACGTTAGCAAAGATACATCATTGCATTTGTGAGTTACGGTGGACACCAGAGGCCTCCGGGTTAAAGCAGCTTTTGGTTTAAACTGAACTGGGGACTCTTAAGTAGAAGCCCCAACTATTGCAATGCACATCGGAGTTCCCCCTTCTTTGTTTCTTCCTAAACTCCCTTCCTCCAATTCCCTGTCCCCTTGTCCCTTCAAGACCATCCACTCCCTGCTCCAGGACTACAGTCTCCCTGGTATTCAATACACAAAGAGAAGGTACACAGATTTGGGTTTTGTCCCTACAGCTAAGTTGGACAGTCTTGGCTACTTCCCAGACTTGACCTAGAGTTCACTCCTATTTGAGAAATAAGTGATTCCAAGCAGGGGGTTTATTACTGAACTCGTGCAATAGAAAGGACTGTCTGGAATTGTCTGTTTCTCGTGTCTCTTCTCACAAGGATCTGTGGGAGCACTTGTCTCCACTGGTCAGTACTGTATCCAAGATGGGGATTTGAGCTTTTGGCCCCTAGTGTATTCTGTGTTGTCGGGCAAAGACACAGAATGGAATAGAAAATTATAAACCCTAGGATGAGAACACACGGAGCACCTGCGACAGGATGTCACTTCTGCCATTGCTTTAAAACGAGCTTAGCTTTGCAGTTTAAACTTCTACGTGCGTGGGGAGAAATTCAGAGGCCTTTGGAGGAAGCGTCCCTCTGGATGCTTTTATGTTCACTGTGGCCTTTAGTTGACTAAGCCTACTCCATGTAAACTTTTTTTTTTCTCTTCAAGATGACAGGGATTACTGATCTGGAGAAATAAAACAACTGACTCAGAATCCATGTCATCAACATAGCAGTTGCTTTTTATAAAAACATCTTATTCTATGAAGGTCTGGGGACATCGTATCTTTCACTGCTCTTGTAGAAGGTCCTGAAAGACACGAAGGTTTGGGGACATCATATCTTTTGTCACTCTGGTAGAAGGGCCTGAAAGACACGCCGTTCCCCGTGAATCCCGGTCAATGGTTTGGCATCCTTAAAATCTGTGATGAGCTGCCTCAAACTAATAGGAGGGCCAGAGAATAATAAGATTTCAAGTGGGCCTCAGTGACATCTGTAGCACCTACCCTACCCAGTCAGGTGGGCCTATTGAGGGACGCGTCAGCTGTTTTCATTAGCCGGGAGGCTTGGCAAGCCTCCAGTGGACACTGTGACCCACTAACTATTGTGTCTAGTCCATCATCAGCATGGACACAGTGGAATGGAAGTATGGCCACGCAGATCCCTTCCCATTCAGTCTTGGTTTTGCCTGGCTTCTTTGAACCCACCATTGCTATTTTTTTTTTCTGATTAAAAAAAAAAGTTGCAGGCTCGGCATGAACTTCATCTTGATTTACAGTAGTCACGTATAATTCAGCTCCAAAGATCACTCTTATCCCTGTCCATTGGATAATAAAGAGCTGGTTCTTTTATGAATGACAGACCAGATTTGTCTCTGAGTCCATGAGGTAACAACAGGCTCTCCTCTTCCTGATTTTTTTTTTTTTACCTCTTCTTCCTTACAGGCCCCTGGGGCCAGGTGAAAGCCTGCCTGTCTCCTCCTGCCATCACTTTCTCTCTAATACACATCTGCACCTTGCCTAGACTGTGGTTTCTGTTCTCTTAGAGCTGTGCTGTATGACAGTTGTTTTCAACTGCCTTTGGAATGTTCTCAACATTCTCAGCAGTTGGCACCCTGGTTCTATAGCCAGGTGGAACCTCAGCTCTCCAGGGCTGTGGTCCAGATTATTTAGTGGGTCCCCGACAGTTGGGTCACTGGGAATGTTCAATCCGCTTAGTGAGAATTTCCATTACAGGCTTCAGGGAGGTCTCAACTCCATGTGAGACCCTGGGGGTCACCGCCTTATCAAAAGTCTAGCTAAAGAAAAATTTGATATGGGAATCCTAGTGTACCAGGCAGTGGAGGTCTGTGGCTTTGGGCCCTTGGCCTTGACACAGCTCTTTCTCCACCCAGGCTTTTGCTGACCCTTTGCCAGGGCTCACGTACTTCCAAGCAGATAGCAGAATGCCTGCTGCCTCAAGAGAAGGGGCAGGGCTCTGTGGGGATTTGAGTGCTGGATTTTAGCTAAGTGTGCTCCCCTTTGCCCAGCAGCAAGGTAAAGAGACTAATGTCCCAGAGGCTCAGATGCTCCTGTTCCCCACCTCTGGCAGCTGGCCACTGGCAGATCTTGGCTTGACTTTGCAGGGCTGCTGGCTTCTTCTGCCTTAGTGCTTCAGTCCTGTGTGCTGGGGTTGGGAGAGTATCAATAGAGAGGGCTAGAGAAGAGGCTGCCATGGCCTTTTGGCACTGCTGGGAACCTCTGCAATGTCACCTATCTTGTATCAAGACCTGCAGAGAGCATCTTAAAGACTGTGGCCTTTCTTTTTAAAAGGCACGCATAGAAATACAGTGGCTTTGTAAGGCCTCATTTAGAGATTGAATTTTTGATAAAGCCTTTGTTCTCAGGGCATTCGGGGAATGAGGTTCAGGACACAGGGTTCACTTGTGCTCGTCCTTACACCCACATGTCAGGTCTGGACACTTTGGGAGGGGGTCTCCTGCCAGAGTCTCACCTTGCCTCTCTTCTGATAGATTAAGGCTCTACAGACTGTTTTGTGACTTTGGAGACTAGGTCTCTTGGCTGGCTTGGACTGACCTGCAGGCAGAGTGACCCTCCTAATAAGTAGGAAAATAGTACAGGAGATGTCTGCAGAAGCTTTCCACGCAGGCCTACAAGGTCCTAAAAAAGAGGTCCATCAGTAGAGCTTGCTTTGTGCAGGTTTCCTTCTCTGGTGTTGAGGGCTACGGATTCATGGCCCCCAAGTGCCTGCATAGGTGAAGCCTCTTTCAAAGTGCACAGGCTATGATGATGACTGCCTACTCAGAAAGTCTTGTCTCCACCCCACTCCCACCCCCAGCCAACAAGCAGATTTGGAAGAAAAGCCCAGGTGTGGTTCTTCACTTGATTATAGCTGAATGATCACACTCCCTTGACTGACAAAATGACAGAAGGCCATCTCTGCAGGGTCCGTGGTCATCCCAAGACAGATCCTGGAGAAGAAAGGACACAGTCAGACCTGGGCTGTGGGGAGAGGACTCAGCAGCTAGATTGGGGACCTGGCTTGGGCGAAAACAGAGATATGAGAGCTAGCCGAGGTGGAAGATCTGGGAACCAAGGGAGGGGATGTTTGCATAGGAAACTAGGAGGGGAGGCAATGGGGTATTAGTTCACCCTGGATTTTATCCTGTAGACTCTGGTGAGCAGCTGGGCAGATGGAAGGGTTAGGTGGGCTTGTGGGATGCAATGCATTGGCCCTGGACTGCAGGGGACAGATCTAAGGAGTCAGGATTGGGGACAAAGGAGAAGAAAGGCTTTGGCAATAGAGTAAGCAAGAAGTCTCAAGGAGAGATTGTGTGCATGCAGAGGGAGGTGAGGGGAAGGTCCCAGCATCTAAAACATTTGGAACTGAGTTGGCAGGTGTTGGGAGGGGGCAGACTAAGACTTGACTTTTGTGACCTCAAGTCATGAAGGCATTGTTCTCCTCACACCAGGCTGAGTTTTGGTGGACCTCTGTATCCAGGGGCATTCCCTAACTAGAGGACAAGGGCAAGGACAGATTCCTGGGGACATACGTGTGTGTGTGTATGTGTGTGTGTGTGTGTGTGTGTGTGTGTGTGTGTGTGTGGGCAGCTGAGGTGCAAGACCGGTAGCAAAGGGGAGGAGGAGGTAGGTAGCTTGGTGGGGAACCTAGGGAACATGGCTCTGTATAAGAGAACTGACCTCCATTTGCTCAGAAGGGCCAGTACCCACTTCCTCCTGCCAATGTGTGAACAAGCTCCTTGTTTCCCAAGATGCCCGACAGTATGTCTCTCTCACACAGTGCTTGCTAAATTAATGTCTGGACACAGATGTAGCAGAGCAGGTGGCAAGAGGCCCGAGAGTTGTGGAGGGTTTGGCAGGGGTGGGATGGGATGCTGGCTCACCCATCAGACCCGTTTGGGGCAAAGAATGAGTGGTTGGAGGGGGGAGGCAGGATTTGGGGGCAGAGCCGAGTATGGAGGGGAACAGAGCAAGTCTGAGACAGCCTTCCCGGCTGCTTCTAGTTTCCCCACGACAGGAAAGGAGAGCGTGCAGAGAGCGAAGGCCTGGAGGATGGAGCATGTTTCAGAAGTGAAAATGGATGTTCGTTGACTGCCTCATCCCCCTCCCCGCAGCACTGCATGTTCGGTGTAGAAAAGGGAGAGACGTGTCAGGAAGAGAGCAATAGAGATTCCTCGCAATCCCAGCCACGGTGCTGGCATCATTCATACCCTGGGATGCACGTGGCTTTGGGTGGCACGTTGGATACACCTGACAGTGTAAAGCCGTGGTTGAGTAACTCCTCCCCAGGCCTCTCTTTTCTTTCCTCAAATTTTGGAGGGGTAGGAGAGGTGTCATTAAATACCTTATTTCACAACGTTACGTTTCTCACTTGAAAGTTTCTTGAAAACGTGTCTATATTCTTCTGAAACATCCCTTATTATTATTATTATTTTTTAACCATCTCCATCATTTGAGATCTAGGTGGCTCAAAAAGCAATAGCTCCCAAAGAACATTCTGGGAAAGGCTTCCCGACACCTTCTGCTTCGGAATCACCAGGCTTCCTTTTTAGGTTGTAACTTTTAAAAAGAAGAAGTCCTGGTATGGACGTAACCTGGAAATGACGGCAAATAGCCAGCCATGTTACAAATCTAGATAAGAGGCCTTATTCTACGAGTGTCTATGTCAAATCTTCTCAGAAGACATTTCTAGAAGCAGCCTGTCTAAAGCAGGAGAAACATGTTCCTAGAAGCAGCAGGTCTGGGAAAGAAAACTTCCAAGGTCATATTTTCTTTGAGGAAGTGTCTCAAATGGCTCCTCCAGCCCCAATCCTGCCCTCCATCGGTCATCAAAAGCCTCCAACAGTGCCCAGCTCAGTGGGAGGGGAAGACTCCAGCCAGCACCTCTAATCCTCACCAGGAAGCTGTCTCTAGATAATGATAGTGGTGTCTTTGCGGGAGTGGGAGGTGGCTGTGGGGGGGGATAGGAGTCGGCCAGTGCTGACGCGAGGGAGCATCGCTCCCTTGGGAGAGGCAAAGCTGAGGCCACAGCACAGTGATTAGAGGCGGTTGCGGTTGTGCCACCAGGAAACACAAAACCAGGGGACAAGGTTTATTTGTATCTTTTTCTAGAAACCCCTGCCTTGGGGGCAGGGGCAGGACTGCCACTGGCTTGCAGAGTGGACTATTGTTGGCTTTTTCCTCTTGCAGAGACAACGTGAGAATTCTTTTTTGGGCACCAAGCAGGGATGGGGGGATTGCTCTAGGTGGGTGACTCCAACTGTTATAGACTTTGTCCTCTGCTCCGTCTCTGAGGGAGGGAGCTTGCACCCTGCCGCCTTCTCAGGTAGGACTGCTTGAGTCCTGAAGGCAGAAGAGAAGCCTAGGGCTGCTTCCTCATCTGCCTCTGGGGTGGGGGTGGGGGTACGTGGGAGGCACAGGAAGACTGTCTTTATTTCTGGGTGATCTTTAGTGCTAGTTTTGGTAGATTATCCTTTCCCCCTGCATTCTTCTTTGGATCATTCTTAAAAATTCCTGCTTCTAGCAGACTGGTTAGTGGAGAAGCTTCCTTATGTCTTTCTTTTCTGTGCTGTGGTTGACTCAGTGTGAGGGGGAGGTTGTCTTCTCCTAGAGAATGTGTGATGACCAAAGAGAAACAGTCAAAGGGCCTTGGCTTGAAGCGTGAAATTTTTTGCTTGGGTTAGCATTACCAGGGAATCTCTGTGATGCTTACAAGCCCAAGTTCCCCTTGCTCCATGAGTGTCCCCAAGTCCTGGAAGGTCACTGCTTAGCTGGACTCGGAGTGAAATGGGAATTTGAAGTCGTAACTGGATTTGTGAGTTGCAGCTTGTTGCTACAGTTGGCTTGACCTCCAGTTAGTCCCAGTTTTCAAATATTGCTCTTTCTGGGACATAAAGTGCAGATTTGTCTCGCGTGTCAGTTCCAGGCCCTGAACTCCAGCTTGCTCCTTCATTTGTTTCTGTGTTGGTATCCTAGGCTTGCTGCCAACAGGTCTCTACAAAACAAACAGTTCCAGACAGCATAATTCTTCTCTCCTGGTTCTGGAGACTAGAAGTCCAAAATCAAGGTACTGGCATGTAGTAATAGGAGCGGCGGGGCTGCATCCCCAGCACCCCGGCCGCCTGCTAGCTTATGCCCCGAAATAACAACACACAAACTGTATTCTTTTAAACACTGCTTGGCCCATTATATCTAGCCTCTTCTCGGCTAACTCTCTCACCTAGACTAGCCCATTTCTAATAATGTTTGTAGCACCCCAAGGTGCACTGCCACCTTCTTCTCAGGTAGGACTGCTTGAGTCCTGAAGGCAGAAGAGAAGCCTAGGGCTGCTTCCTCATCTGCCTCTGGGGTGGGGGTGGGGGTACGTGGGAGGTTTCTAGCCCACGTCCATCCTGGGTCGGAGCTTCATCACATGTGCCTGGGAGAGGGGAGCATGGCATCTGCTCCAGAGAGCAGAGCTGTCGAGTCTGAGCTCACTTCCTTCTTCCTCCCAGCATTCTGTTCTGTTTACTCCATCCACCTATGTTTTAACCTATCAGGGCTAAGGCAGTTTATTTAAACCAATGACCTTCTTCCATCACTGGCAGGGCCGGTGCCTTCTAGGATCTTTGAAGGAGAGTTGATGCCAGTTCTCCTTCCCAGTTTCTGGTGGCTGCAGTCCTTTGGGTCCCTCTCTTGGGCACGCATTGCTCCGGTCTGCCCCTCTCCACTGCACATGGTGCTCTCCTCAGTGTTTGTCTTTGTGTCCTCTTGCAAGGACATCAACGATTGCATTTGGAGCCCAGCCTAACCCAGATGCCTTCTCTATCTAGCTAACTATAACTGTAATGACCTAGCTTCCAGACAAAACTCTGGGGAACACAACTCTTTCGAGGGGTTGCTATTGATACCTTTGCAGCTTTTCTACCTTCAGACTTTCCCATCTAGCTACTTAGCCCACAGGTTCAGCTGTTGTTTTTCTCAGACCTCACTTAACGGGCACACCTCACCCTTGCTCCCCAAAGCCTTCAAAGGCTCCCACGGCTGACAGACTAGAGTCCTACCTCTCTAGTTCAGTTTTAGGAGACCCATCATTGTCTGGTCCCAGACTTGATCGTATCTTTATGCTTCTACGCATATCCTCCAGGTCCATGGGAAAAGTCTTCTGCACTGTAGATGTTGTTGTCTGGATCATGGACTCCCTACCCACACTCTGTCTGCTGCTTAGATGCTTTCCTTGAATGCCTGTGTCATGGTTTTCTCGGGAGAACATTTGTAAGCTGCTCTGAATGTAGACTGACTATTGAATACTCTGTCCCATTTCTTGTTTGGAGTGATGCTCCAAATGGGGTCTACATTTTACCCGAAGCCCATTTGTTATACTTTCTTAGGTCCTTGGATTTGGCCACAGTGTCTTGAATCATATGAAATTGGAAGCCAAGAGACACTGGGTGTAATAGAGAAAGTATCTGTGTGGGGAGCCACCGCCTCTTCTCATAGGATCCTTACCAACACTAGTAGCCAGAGTGAGGATCAAGGAGGTGAAAGAGGAGAAGTAACAAATTGAAGAACATCAACACCTTTCAATATCAGCCCTGATAGATGCTCTGAAAACTTGAAAGTTGCAAAGAAGCTTTTCCTCGCAGTGTTGGGATCAAGCCTGGGGTTCTGGCACGTGCTGCACCTAGCTAACCTACAACCCCTGCCCCCAAAATGTTTTTACTATAAGGACTGCTCTTAGTGTCTTTTGGTAGCTCTCAGTAAGTGCAACGACTTTGGAGTCTTTGGCGCTACTCGAGCCCTTCCTTGCCAGGTCTTGGCAACAGTTTTATGAATTGGATGTAGAAACCCGGGCTAATGCAAACACCCAGGTAAAACTACCCATGTCCCCAAATCATTTATGGGTAGTTTATATGATGGTTTTGATCTAGTCAACTTGAAAGAACTTTGCACCTATGCCTGCTTTCACCTTGCTAGATTATGGTAGAAACAGGAGACCCTGAACTCCATTAAAAATTCTATTTTCTTGGATCCACAACAGTTGCCTGCTGATTTCCTACCCTGTGGGCATTTCAGCCTTCACTGCTCTAACATGAGAAAAGAGGTATGTGAGGTGGATTTTCCTGTCAGTGAGTCTTCGCTGCTATGTATGTGTCTCCCATGGCAATCTCATTCATGCTAGACCATGAAAACAGTGGGAACAGCTTGAGTCCAAGTTTGTCCTGGCCATCTGCATAAAGAACATACCAGACTTTGAAATGTTTTGAGACTCAGAAAGGAGAGGAACCTGAGAAGGGCACACTGGTGGTGATTCCGCCCTTAAACTCTGCTACTCCCCCCCCCCCCCCGCCCCATCCAGCTTCCTGTTTCTAGGATCTTCCTTGGAACTTGAACAAATGCACAAAGAACATGCCACACAAAAGTAGAAAACGGACGACTTTGTGTTCTTGCTGGGGCTCAGAATTACTCGTTAGGGCAAAACCCCTCACACCCCGTGAGTTAACAGTCAGGCTGCTGTCATTGCTCCGAAGACCCAAGGTTGAAGTGGGTGTCCTTCACAGGGGGCGTCTGGATCACCCCAACTCTAGCCTCACTTCTGAAACCAGGAATCTGGGATCTCTGCATTTTCTTTTCCAACTAGACAGTGACTCAGTGGCTGGGGTAAAAGAACACTGGAAAAAGAGTTTTGTTTGGAATGGCAGGAGTTACTACATAGCCAGCTCCCTATCAACAGGACACCAGGCACCCATTTTTCTGGAGTGCATACAAATATTTGATGAGAGGATTCTGGCTCCAGAGTGGGGTTGGGAGCAAGAGCTCCATGCAGGAGACGGAGGAGTGATGGGTGAGAAGCGTTAATTCTGATGGCAGGTTGCAGAATAGATGGAGGGAGATGTGGGCACTGATCTATTGGCCACTGATAAAGCCTCAAAACTAAAACGGTCCTGCCCAACTCTAGCTTAGTGAACCAGTAAGTTAATTGGGGTTACTTAAAGTTAGTGGAAGGCAGCTGTCTCACCAGAAAGCCCATGGCGGCAGGTACCCCTGGTGGAGGAAGTCTTCATTTCAGGGCACCGTACCACTCTTAGGACCTTGGGGAGGGCCCTGTGGATTTCTTTTTTTTTTTTTTTTTTGCAGATTTTTTTTGTTTTTTTTTTAACTTTATTTATTAAAGATTTCTGTCTCTTCCCCGCCACCGCCTCCCATTTCCCTCCCCCTCCCCCAATTAAGTCGCCCCCCCTCAGCCCGAAAAGCAATCAGGGTTTCCCTGTCCTGTGGGAAGTCCAAGGAACCCCCACCTCCATCCAGGTCTAGTAAGTTGAGCATCCAAACTGCCTAGGCTCCCACAAAGCCAGTGTGTACAGTAGGATCAAAAACCCATTGCCATTGTTCTTGAGTTGTCAGTAGTCCTCATTGTCCGCTATGTTCAGAGAGTCCAGTTTTATCCCAGGCTTTTCCAGACCCAGGCCAGCTGGTCTTGGTGAGTTCCCAGTAGAACATCCCCATTGTCTCAGTGTATGGGTGCACCCCTCGCAGTCCTGAGTTCCTTGCTCGTGCTCTCTCTCCTTCTGCTCCTGATTTGGACCTTGAGATTTCTGTCCTGTGCTCCAATTTGGGTCTCTGTCTCTGTCTCCTTTCATCGCTTGCTGAAGGTTAATATTCAGGAGGATGCCTATATGTTTTTCTTTGGGTTTTCCTTATTTAGCCTCTCTAGGATCACTAATTATAGGCTCAATGTCCTTGGTTTATGGCTAGAAACCAAATATGAGTGAGTACATCCCATGTTCCTCTTTTTGGGTCTGGCTTATCTCACTCAGGATAGTGTTTTCTATTTCCATCCATTTGCATGCAAAATTCAAGAAGTCCTTGTTTTTCATTGCTGAGTAGTACTCTAATATGTATAAATTCCATACTTTCTTCATCCATTCTTCCATTGAAGGGCATCTAGGTTGTTTCCAGGTTCTGGCTATCACAAACAATGCTGCTATGAACATCGTAGAGCATATACTTTGGTTGTATGATAAGGCCTCTCTTGGGTATATTCCCAAGAGTGGTATTGCTGGGTCCAGGGGTAAGTTGATCCCGAATTTCCTGAGAAACCGCCACACTGCTTTCCAAAGTGGTTGCACAAGTTTGCATTCCCACCAGCAATGGATGAGTGTACCCCTTTCTCCACAACCTCTCCAACAAAGGCTATCATTGGTGTTTTTTATTTTAGCCATTCTGACAGGTGTAAGATGGTATCTTAAAGTTGTCTTGATTTGCATTTCCCTGATCGCTAAGGAAGTTGAGCATGACCTTAAGTGTCTTTTGGCCATTTGAAGTTCTTCTGTTGAGAATTCTCTGTTCAGCTCAATGCCCCATTTTATAATTGGGTTGATTAGCCTTTTACGGTCTAGTTTCTTGAGTTCTTTATATATTTTGGAGATCAGACCTTTGTCAGTTGCGGGGTTGGTGAAGATCTTCTCCCAGTTAGTGGGTTGCCTTTGTGTCTTAGCGACAGTGTCCTTTGCTTTACAGAAACTTCTCAGTCTCAGGAGGTCCCATTTATTCAATGAGGTCCTTAATGTCTGTGCTGCTGGGGTTATACGTAGGAAGTGGTCTCCTGTGCCCATCCGTTGTAGGGTACTTCCCACTTTCTCTTCTATCAGGTTCAGTGTGTTCAGACTGATATTGAGGTCTTTAATCCATTTGGACTTGAGTTTTGTGCATGGTGATAGATATGGATCTATTTTCATTCTTCTACAGGTTGACATCCAGTTTTGCCAGCACAATTTGTTGAAGATGCTCTCTTTTTTCCATTGTATACTTTTAGCTCCTTTATCGAAAATCAGGTGTTCATAGGTTTGTGGGTTAATGTCAGGGTCTTCTATTCGATTCCATTGGTCGACTTCTCTGTTTTTATGCCAGTACCACCCTGTTTTCATTACTGTAGCTCTGTAGTAGAGTTTGAAGTCAGGGATGGTAATGCCTCCAGACGCTCCTTTGTTGTATAAGATTGTTTTGGATATCCTGGGTTTTTTGTATTTCCATATAAAGTTGATTATTGTCTTCTCCAGATATGTGAAGAATTTTGATGGGGATTGCATTGAATCTATAGATTGCTTTTGGTAGAATTGCCATTTTTACTATGTTGATCCTCCCAATCCAGGAGCAAGGAAGATCTTTCCATTTTCTGGTGTCCTCTTCAATTTCTTTCTTCAAAGACTTAAAGTTCTTGTCAAATAGATCTTTCACATCCTTGGTCAGAGTTACCCCAAGATATTTTATGCTATTTGTGGCTATCGTGAAAGGTGATGCTTCTCTAATTTCCCTCTCTGTTTCCTTATCCTTAGTGTATAGGAAGGCCACTGATTTTTTGGAGTTGATCTTGTATCCTGCCACATTACTAAAGGTGTTTATCAGCTGTAGGAGTTCTTTGGTGGAATTTTGGGGGTCGCTTATGTATACTATCATATCATCTGCAAATAACGAGAGCTTAACTTCTTCTTTTCCGATACGAATCCCCTTGATCCCTTTATGTTGTCTTATTGCTATTGCTAGAACTTCAAGCACTATATTGAAGAGGTATGGAGAGAGTGGACAGCCTTGTCGTGTTCCTGATTTTAGTGGGATGGCTTTGAGTTTTTCTCCATTTAATTTAATGTTAGCTGATGGCTTGCTGTAAATAGCTTTTATTATATTTAGGTATGACCCTTGTATCCCTAATCTCTCCAAGACTTTTATCATAAAGGGGTGTTGAATTTTGTCAAATGCTTTTTCAGCATCTAATGAGATGATCATATGGTTTTTTTCTTTCAGTTTATTTATATGGTGGATTACATTGATAGATTTTCGTATGTTGAACCAGCCCTTCATCTCTGGGATGAAGCCTACTTGATCATAATGGATAATTTTTCTAATGTGTTCTTGGATTCGGTTTGCCAGTATTTTATTGAGAATTTCTAGAAAATCTAAGTAACATGACTACAAACTTGACTATTATTTATGATTATCCATCAACAACCTATATTTCCTAATTATACATTACATTTTAAAAATGAAACTACACAACCACAACACCTTATTCTAGATCAGAAATACATATACATATAACAAAATTGGCTGTAAAATCCATACCAATGCAAATTATTCATACCTATATCATTTCCCCCTTTAAATGTAAAAGAACACTTATAAACAATATTTTGGGAACATGGGCACAGTTTTATCACTTCAAACTGCTTCCTGCTGAATGGGGGCGTCGTTAATTAGGTCTTTTATGGTATAACCTGTGTGCCAGGGTCATCTCAGTTGGCAGTTGAGCGAAGTAATTTTTTGAGGGTGTTACAGCAACCTTTCAGGAGGGCATGGTCTATCATACCAAATTGGAATAGAAGAAATCCATAGGGTCTGGTCCTCTGTGAAAACAAAAGAAGACCCTTTCCAAAGCATCATATCCTTAGACCCAAATTTTGAAATCGTAACACCCTTATATCCATTCTGGTTTAGCTTTGCAGCCCATGTAATGAAATGTCTCTCTGTACTTAGCTCCTTCATAGTCAAAAATTTTAAAGAAAACACAATGTACATAATCCAGACTTTCTGTGAATTTTTGATTTTTATGTGGCTTATTTTTTTTATTTCTTTTAATCTCTCAACTATCTGTACTCTGTCCCTTTAAAGACTTTACCTTTTTTTTTAACAATTAACTTTATTTTCTATATATATTTTTTTCTCTCAAGTCTACGTACATTCGTCCAACAGTGTGACTCATTTAGTGGTCTGAATCTGTCCTATTGTGAATCTGCAAATTTTTACTATCCAGGAGCATCTCTTAAAATTTTAAGCACTTCTTAAAAACTTAAGTTGCACCATGTAGGGGTAATATGGTACTGCCTGTTTACTGCCAAGTCTAAACCTTAACTGTGCTGTTATTATGGTAATTACGGCAGTTCCTGCCTGAGGTCAGCACAGTTCAGCAGGGAGCAGGGGCTCCTGCCTCAGATCCATTGGTGCCCCTGAGCTGAGCACAGTTCCAGGCACCCAGCAAGTCCACATTGGAGCCACATTCAGCAGTTTAATTTTGAGACTGAGCGTGCAGCACAGAAACTCTTTTTATCCAAGTTACAACCAAATCTGACACGCAGAGCACTGTGCAGTCTGAAAACAGGTCTCTTCCGCCATGCTCTTCCGCCTGCCTAAGCCTGATTCTGCTGTCTGCCCAGGTGCAGGCAGGAGCGCTGAGAGCCATCAGCACGGTCTCAGAGCACTCTCCCTCCGATCCCAAGCGGGAACAGAAACATTCAGTCCCATAAAAGCTGTTGAAATGCTTTAAAGCCAGAGTTTGTACTGGCGGCACAGTCCTAGGAAGCCACACTTTAAAATGAAGCAGCTTTTTTTTTTCTGCTGCTGTTGCCGAATCAGGAAATCTGTCTACAGCATACCACCAACAAACAGCCAAAAGGTGTGTTAAACTCTGTTTTGGTCTCTGATTAAAATTAAGCTCTCTCAGGTTTTACGTGGAGTTAATTAGCACGTTGGGTGCCACTCTGTAGTAGTAGGACCTGCGTCCCCGCACCTGGCCGCCCGCTCGGCTAGCTTTACCCAAAATAATTACACGGAAACTGTATTCTTTTAAGCACCGCTTGGCCCATTTCTATCTAGCCTCTTCTAGGCTAGCTCTTGCACCTGGACTAGCCCATTTCTAATAATCTGCTGTAGCCCACGAGCTGGCTTACCAGAAATGATCTTAACCTACATCTCTCTGGAATGGAAAAATTATGGCGCCTTCTGACTCCCCCTGTGGATTTCATATGGAGCTTGCTGAGCCTTATAAACTTCATGGATGTCCTGAGCAGTGTGAATTCCTTTACCTTGCTGCGGGAGCTCCTTCAGCTCCTTCAGCCAATAGCCTTAAAGATACCAGCCCACTTGGGCGTGGGCTCTTTGGCTGAGTTGGGCACCAGGTAAAGGAGTAAATCACAAAGCAATCCCACACCAGTTTGGAATTATGATTAATAAAAGGGTTATTTATTTAAAGGGAAAAACTTATATATCACTGTCCTAGACAACAGTCCCCTGCATAATCAGGAAAAGAATTTGGTAGCCGGAAGCAGATTCTGAAGCAAGAGAGAGCACGCACACACACATGCTCGGCTACTGCTGTTTTTGTTTTGTTTTGTTTTGTTTTTTTTTTAAAGCCAAATAGACCACAAGAAAGTGGTCTGATATCTTAAAGGCTATTGGCTGAAGGAGCAGAAAGAGCCCCCCACAGCATTACCTTCCAGGTCTCATGAGCCTCTCTCCTCCTTCCAGGAGGGAATTCTTTGAAGGCAGCGAAACAGTTTCCCAAGGAAGATGGTAAACTTGTTTCTAATGTCTGCCAGAACAAATGACCATATAGGAAATTAACTGAAACAGTAGGAATTTTCTCTTTTCTGGTCCAGGAGGTCAGAGGCATGAGACGCATCTTCCTGGGACGACTTCCGAATGTGAGCCATACTGTGTTCCGTCAGGAGGCTCCAACATCCAAGTGTGAACCATGCCATGTTCCTTCAGGAGGCTTCAAGGGGGAAGCCTGCCAACTTGCCCCAGTTTTTGAGGTCACCTGCATCTCTTGGCTCCTGGTCCTTTCATCCTCTTCAAAGCCAGAGTGTTAGATTTGTCTTTGATTTCTTACTGTACCCTGTGAACCTCCTCTCCCTTTTGAGGGCTCCTGGAATGACTATGGGCTTAGCCTGCCGCATCCTGCTAATTTTCTGCTCTCAAGGTTTTCAGACAGGCAACTGAAATTCTACTCACTACTTCAGTTCTCCCTTGATGCAGTATACGCATAGGTTCTGAGAGAAAGGACGCGCACAACTCTTGGTGAGAAACACTCTATTACCACGAGGAAGGCTCCCTATGGTCATTGTAGTGTCAGCATCCTTTTTCAATATCGACCCTCGAGGAAACTTGACCTCAGACAGTTTATGTGAATTCCAACTTTTGGCTCCACAGGAGAAAAAAATGCCCCTGAGCCACCTGGGCCATTTGCCACAAAGTAGCAAGCAAAACCCTGTTGTAGGCTTGAGGCCTTTACCCTCCAGTTCACTTTGCTGTACCTGGACCTCACCCTTGTCCAGTCTTAAGGAATAGTGCTACTCCACAGATTCAGAATGGATTTGATCCAGCGATAAGGAATAGTGCCTCTCCACGGACTCAGAATGGATTTGATCCAGCCATTAGTTATAGTGCCTCTCTATGGACTCAGAATGGACTTGATCCAGCTGTAAAGAGTTTTATTGTTTGAACAAGGGCATAGACTTTTAGAATTGTACTTTTTGAGTGCCCATTTGGGAATATTGAACTTTAGTGATCAAGGACTCCAAAAGCCTGAGATCCTGTACGTTCCCCTTAAGAACTCTACGAAGAGGGCCTAAAGAGTGAGTACCCACAGCAATCGTTTCTGGCTAAGTCGCTGCTGCAGGTTTTGCCATATGGTTACCATGTTGGATGAGGCTAGGCCCTAGAATTAAAGAGGACTTTAGCCACTGGGTACTCATAGTGATGGAGCCAGCGACTTCGGTATACAGTTCAACTCTTGAGACAGAAGGTGGTTCAGTGGGCAATAGAGGATATCTTCAGGCAAGGTCCGTGACGGAGGGGAAGCCGCAGGAAGACTTTAGTACATGATTTTTTCTCTTGGAAAGAGCAAATCATGATCTGGGGAAAAGAGACTCCCAGAGGAGGCATCCGGATCTCATTTCGAAAGCTATCACCCTCTAAGTCAGCTTATCCTGTCAGCTGTCCAGCGGTTTACCCTACCCTCTGCACCTAAAGATGGAAGCTGGCCAAGGACAGGATCTAAGGCCTTTTTCTTTTTTGCTAAGGAAGTAAATTCTTTAGAACTCTGAGATGAATCCAGTCTGTGAAGAAAGATGAGGCACTGAGGAGAGATTTTGGGGGCCACTGAGAAAGGCGGTCCTGATTCCTGGAGAAGCATCATAAAGGAATGACAGTTGAGTCATGGAAAAGTCACTTTGGCATAGTACTACAGAGTTTCCTTTCAGCCCTGCCAGCAGCAGATGGAAAGGGGAATCTTGACCCCCACCCCACTCCAAATGATGAACAAAGCTCAAGCAAGACATCTGCATCCAGGTGAGAACCAAGGTCCTCATGACTGAGGTCTGGGATCACTAGGCCTGCACTCCTTTTGTACTAAATAGGGCAAGTCTTTCACACAGTGGTCTCTGAAGCAGATGGAGCCTAAGGCTGCGAAGGGCGGAGGGGCCTCTATAGCAAGGTGTGCGTGGATAGATGCTGGCAGAAGATGCTGAAGTACTGGGAATTTACTGAGGAGTTCTAGCCTCTGTTTCTAGTACATGTAGGGGATGAGAGAGGGAGAGAGGATGATAGTGGTTAGCAGAGAGGTTTTCATTGGAAAAAGATAGAAAACTTGGCCACCAAGGTCCTGGGGAGAGTCACTATCGATGAAGAATAAGATTTGGATTCTTCTTCCAATTAGACTGGTTACCAGCCTAAAGGGCGTTGATTTTGGAAATGACTCCTAGCTGGGTAGTAATGACTGATGGTGGTCCTACCCACCAAAAGGATGCCAAACACCAGCAGGCCCTGGTGAGGAGAGAGACTTAATTTTTGTTGTTGTTGTTGTTTTTTTTAACCTGCAGCTGTAGCTTGGAGGCAGGTCCTGCGAGGAGGAGGCAAAGCACAGTAGCTTCCCTGGGGCTCCCTGCTTCTCCCTTCCACAGGTGTCTCCAAGGAGGCTTCCCAAGGTGAGTGGCTCACCCATCCTGTCCTACAGAGTAAAGTCAGGAAGGGAGGGGAGGCTGCCAGCTGCCAGGTGCTAGGTCAGGACGTGGCCCACAAGTCACCTGGGTTCCAGTGCTCCCTGCAGGGTTCTCAGTGATCAGATAGATTCCTGGGTGCTGGCTTCTCCTTTCAGGAGGTCCTGGGTGGAGAAGGCTGAATGTGATCTTCTTTTAGGAATCTGACTAAGCTAGAATCCCTCGCGGTCCCAGACAGCTTCTAAGATGTGTTAGACTGGATGCTTAAAACGTGGCAAAAATGGAGACAGAAACAAGAGGTAAGAAGTAAGGGTTTTTTTTTTGGGGGGGGGTGTCTGCGTGTGTGTTGGGGATGGGAGGGGCCCTCAAACTCCTTGCCATGGTGGGTGAGAATGGGAGTGTCCTGGAGAGCCCATCCAAGAAGTTGTGACGTCAGAGGAACAGGATGGAGAACTTCCCCACTGGGCCCAGTCTGTGAGTCTCAGGGAGACCTTGGTGACCAATGGGTACGACCGCAGGAGGATGAACACTGGGTCTTTAAGGCCAATGCCATAGGTCTTTCCCTGTTGCTGTCCACCTTATTTGAGACAGGGTCTCTCACTGGTCAGTGTACCTCTGGCATCTTCCTTTTGCACCTCCCAGGGCTGGCGTTATAGATACGTGCACCACATCTGGCTTTTTTTTTTTTTTTAAATCTGGGTGTTAGAGATCTGAACTCAAGTTCTCGGGCTTGTATAGCAAGCACTTTACCTACTGAATGGTCTCCGTAGCCCAAAGCTTTGAAAGATCTGCGGACTTGGGTGACTCCAGGAAATATATGGTTCGAGCCAGGCCTTTCTGCAGGTGGGAGGGCCTTGGCTGAAAAGCACCAGTGCTCAGCACACCCATTATCAAGCCGCTGTCAGTTACTGGAAACCAAGGGCGCAGGAACAATGGAATCCATCTGTCTTAGTCAGCGCAGGCTGCTGTTCTGGATACTGTAGGCTGAGTAGCTTAGAAAGAACAAGACAATTACTTTAGTTCTGGAGGTGGAAGTCTAAGAGCAGGTACCAGCATCATCTCTTACAGGGACACCAATCCCATTCACACGGGCTCCTTCCATATGACCTGATTACCTCTCAGAGGCCCCGCCTCCAAAGGCCATTACGTTGGGGATAAAGTTGCGACACACAGATTTGGGGGGCAACATATTTAGTCCATATCAACATTTCTAGAATTTCTGTTTGACACCACTAATCAGGTTTCTGGCTTTTTTCTTTTTTATGTGTATGAGTGTTTTTGCTTTCATGAATGTGTACAATGTGTGGGCCTGGTGTGCTCAGAGCTCAGAAGAGAGAACTGGATCCCCTGAAATTCGACTTACAGATGGTTGTGAGTCACCATGTGGACAATGGTTATTGAGTGCAGGTCCTCTGCAAGCACAGCAAGTGCTCTTAGCTGTTGAGCCATCTCTCCAGCCTGTGCTTCTTCTTTTTGTTGTTGTTATTTTTTTTTTTGAGGCAAGTTTTCTCTGTGTAGCTTTGAAGCCTGTCCTGGAACTTGTTCTGTAGACTGGGCTGGCCTTGAACTCAAAGAGATCCTCCTGCCTCTACCTCCTGAGTGAAGAACTAAAGGCATATGCCACCACTGCCCAGGTTGGTTTATTTTTCAAGACAGGGTTTCTTCTGTGTAGCCCTGGCTGTCCTAGAACGTGCCTTATAGACCAGGTTGGCCTTGAACTCAGATCTGTGTGCCTCTGCCTCCCAAGAGCTGGGATTAAAGGTGTGCACCACCAGCAGCAAGCTGTTTTGCTCGTATGCTTTATTTTTCATGTGTATGAACATGTGCCTCTGTGCCAGGAGTCGGAGGTGGATTGATTCCTTGGAACTCGTATTACAGGGAGTTGTGAGTCACCTGATGTGGGGGTTGAGAATTAAATTAGAGTCCTCTCAAAGCAGGAAGTCCTCTTAACTAACTTCTGAGCTGTATCTGGAACCCCATTTTTCTGTGTTTTTTTTTTAATTTTTTCTTTGTTTTTGTTTTTTGTTCATTTTTTTTTAATTTTTAAAAAGGTTTAAGATTGTAATTGCATTTCTCCCTTCCCTTTCCTCCCTCCAAACCTTTCCATACCCACCTCTCCACTTGCCTTTCACGGCCTTTTCTTTCATCGTTACTGCACATGCCTGAGTATGTAAAAACATGTATATTCCTCAATACAAGCTGCTCAGCCCACATATCATTGCATGTGTGTTTTCAGTTTTTATTTTTAAACAATGTAAAGTTTTAAAATTTTTTTTATGTATTTAGTATTTGGCCTGCATGTATGCCCACCAGAACTCATTACACATGGTTGTGAGCTCTATGTGGTTACTGGGGATTGAACTCAGGACCTCTGGAAGAGCAGCCAGTACTCTTAACCTATGAGCCACCTCTCAGGCCCCCAGTCACAAGATGATTTTAAAATGACTTAGTGTGTCTACTTGACTATTCGCTAAGATCAGTGGTTCTTAATGTGTGGGTCATGACCCCTTTAGGGTAGAACCACCAGGGGTCCCCTAAGATCGTCAGAAATAGGTACTGAGACTCCTCTGTCTGTCTCCAGGTGGATCTATCCACATGCAGATAGTCCCATATATGAGTGCACAGTGTGATTGCACACCCCGAACAAATGGCTCGGGGCCACAACATGCTCTGTGTCATGTTACACACAATCACACACGTGTAGAGAGCAGCAGCTGTGTTGAAAGCAGCGATGGATGTAAAATGACCCTTCATGAATTATAATCACTGGGGAAACGTAAAATGAGGTAGTGTCAAATTACCAACGACTGCAAAAAATTATGGGCACCATGGGAATTTAATCTGTGTCATGATTGGTCTTTTTAGAGTCAGCTATGTTGACGTGGATACTTGGGATAGTGACAAGTATGTAAACAAGACAAAACAGAATGGTAAATCCCAGGAAACTTCAATGAACTGAACTGACTGCACTATGAACGTTATATATGAACATATTCATATACATATAAACTGTGCCATCTTTTGTATTATTAAAGCTACTGTTACATAGTTTCGAAACCATCACATGATGATGGATAGTATAGAGAAAAGTGTTAAGAAAGCTTGTTTTTTTTTTAACAGTATGGTTTTACCTCCATAAGTAGGGCAAGGTTTGAGAAACTGCAACGTGTTAACCGTTGTGAAGTTTTATCAGCCAAATCTATGAAGCAAATGAACTAAAATTTCTTTTAGATCGCAAGCACCCAAGCTTTGCCAGTTAGGATACCAACTATGTTAGAAGTGAAGCTGGTGGACACAGAGAGCCAGACTGGACACTGGTGGCAAGGACTACCACCAAAACGTAGCAGCCACTGAAGCTTCATATTTGGTGGCACTCGGAATCGCCAGAGCTGCGAAATCTCATACCATTGCCAAGGATTTACTGCCTCCAGCAACCAAAGACAGTGCTTGAGTTATGATCGGGGGCAAATCTCCTATGCAGTTGAGTGCAATTTCCTTACTTAACGACACTGTCAAAGAATAAGATGGCTCATCTGCTTGATCAGGCAATCCAGGAAATTAAATCTGCTCCACTTCCAATGTTTAGTATCCAGCTTGATGAATCTACAGATGTTGCAACCTGTGCTGCTGGTTTATGTGAGGTCTATCAGTGACGGCAACGTTAAAGATCTGTTTTGCAAACCTCTTGAAACAACTACTGCATGCGATGTATTTGACACAGTGGGTTCATTTCTGAAAGAGCGGAAGGGAAGATCTCTTGGGAAAAGGTTTGTGGTGTTTGCACAGCACATGCTCCCGCTATGCTAGGGTGTCGATCTGGATTTGAATGCTCGGTACCGAATGAGTCACCAAAAGCCATTGGTGCTCACTGGATGATTTGCTGGCAGATATTGGCAACAAAGACAAAGTCACACGAGTTACAAGAAGTAATGAAGAGTGCCATTAATTTCTGTCAGTTTTGTAAAGGCGAGCACTTTACTGTGCAGCGGGTACCAACAAAGTTCTGCTATTTCACACAGAGCTGTGAAGTGAATGGCTGGCTGCCCAGAGGAAAAGTTTTAAAACATGTTTTTGAGCTCGCGATGAAAGACATTTTAAAATGTGGTAGTTTGAAAGAAAATGGCCCCCAAAGGGAGTGGCACTATTAGGAGGTGTGGCCTTGTTGGAGGAAATGTGTCACTGGGGGGGTGGGCTTTGAGGTCTCTTTTTCTCAGGCTTCTCTGAGTGTTGACAGTCAGTCCACTTCCTGTTGCCTACAAGATGTAGCACTCTCAGTGCCAGCACCACATCTGCCGGCTCACTGCCCTGCTCCCCACCTTGATAATGAACTGAACCTCTGAAACTGTGAGTCACTCCAATTAAATGTTTTCTTTATGAAAGTTTCTGTGGTCATGGTGTCTCTTCATAACAATAAAAACCCAAACTAAGACAAGGCAAGATCGCAGTTCGGAGCACCTTTCAGCAATAAACATGAACTGCAGAAAATAGCTTACTTGATGGACATCTTTGCTATCTTGCATGAGTTAAGTTGATCACTGCGAGGACCAAATGCAAATGCCTCGATTTGTCTAAAAGGATCTGCTCATTTCAAATGAAACTTCAGCTTTGGTGTGTGTGTATGTGTGTGTAGGATGAAAATAAAATTTGCATGTTTACTCATCTTACCTGCTTTTTTGGAGGAACATAAATTGAACCAGACCAAAGCATTATAATAGTTTCTGTGAACAAAAGAACACTTTTACAGGCTTGCAGATAAAACTTCATCTGATCTTCCATATCTGCCTGACACCCTATGTGGACCAGCCATTCACAGTCAAAGCTGAAGATGTTCCTGAGACAGCACAGGGGGAGGTCATAGAATCGATTTCTCTACCAGGCCAGTCACAAAATTCTGGATCAAGGGTTCGCAGCCATATCCTGGTCTGCCTGAAACTATTTGTGCTGCCTTCATTTCCAGCAACATATCTTTGTGAAACTGATTTTCAGCTCGTTGGTTATCAAGCCTAAATACAGAGGCGGACTTGATGTGGAGGATGCGCTTGGTTGTGCTCTTGCAAGGACTGCCCCGAGAGTCTCTGATCTGCTGGGAAAGCAATCTCCAGACCTTCCAGCTGACGTTGGCTTTTTACTCACTGTCGCAAAGGTGACAGTGTAGTTTACTGTTAAGACTGATACCCATGCAGCACCATGCTTCAGGAAGAAAATTGCATTTATTTGTAATTAGAAATAAATATCCCACAATACACAATTACACATTGTTTTGTGGTTAATCACTAAGCTTTAGTTGTGTTCAATCTGAAACAATGAAAATGCATCTGGCATATCGGGTACTTATATTATGATTCATAACAGTATCAGAATTACAGTTTTGAAGTAGCAATGAAAGTGATTTTATGGTTGGGGGGGTCACCACAACGTGACGAACTGCAGTAAACGGTCACATTAAGAATGTTGAGAAGCACTGTCCTAGATGAATTTCAGCATGACTTGTGAAGTCAATCATATGATCATCACTATTAACTAGTGCTACGTTAAACCTATGAATTTGTTTTAAAAAAAATGGGTTTGGAGCCTAGGTTTTTTGATCTGTGTGTCAGAAAGGTGGTGTTCTACACAGAGTGTGGGGGCCACTGCTGGGGTTAAGAATTTTATGTTTAAGTGTGAATTTAGGTAGGTTATTTGGCCTCAGGTTCCTCATTTGTAAACAATTTTTACTTGTAAGCAAAGATGTTACATTTTAATGTATTGTGATGAAGACTGAGCTAATAGATAAAATACATAGAACGGCAGTTAGTGCGCACTAAGCACGCATCTCCAGGCCACGATCCTGTCCGACTTCTGTTCTTTGAAGCATGGCTTCTTGAGCAGAGGGCCTCACCATCAGGTTCTGTGGGGGCAGACGGTCACCAAGAGCCATGGAAGTAGCCTGTAAAGTCTTTTAGAGGGGGTTTCTATGGGACTCCACTGGTTAACACCTGGAAAAGTGGTACCCCATATCTGGTACTGGACTTGTTTGGAAGAGGTATTGACCCCCCTGCACCACTTACAGTGTAACCTCAACTGTGTGTCTGTGTCTGTCTGTCTGTCTGTTTTAAGGAAGCTTCTACAGTAGTACATTTCCATATGGCTTTTTCCAAAGGTGCTGATCCTTCCCCAGGCTCTACTCTCTTTCCATCCTTCACCTCCAACTTAACCCCTTCTGCTCCATTCCCCCTGCTACCACCTGCTTTTTCTCCTCTTCTCCCAGGAAGCCTTCCTCATGGCTCCAACTTTTCTTCAAAAGTTAGTTTAGCCGGGCGGTGGTGGCGCACGCCTTTAATCCCAGCACTTGGGAGGCAGAGGCAGGCGGATCTCTGTGAGTTCGAGACCAGCCTGGTCTACAAGAGCTAGTTCCAGGACAGGCTCCAAAACCACAGAGAAACCCTGTCTCGAAAAAACAAACAAACAAAAAACAAAAACAAAAACAACAACAACAAAAAGTTAGTTTACTGAATACAGACTTTAACTCAGTTTATTTCTGTCCCTGCAGCGCAACCAGGAACAGGATGGTCCATGATGAGGATGGATAATTATTGGAAGATGCAAGAAGACCGCACAAGGCAATGGGAGCTTCCAGGGTTGTTAACCCATACCTTGTGCCTGTCCCAGGCCTCTCCTTTCTCCAATGGGATGGGCTCAGCAAATGCCTAGAATGTCAGTATATTTGCCAAATTATTTGTGGTTATTTCTAGGACCAGAGCCTGTGAAACATGATTGGAAAGGACCCACAGTTGAGAGTCCACAGTGTCTTTCCCACGGGCACTCTGGTTTTCTCCCGAGCTGGGAAAGTGATGCGAAAGGAATAGTGACGAACGAGAGCCAAATATACTGATGCACATGTGTGAAAATGTCACAACGAAACCTAGCGCTTTGTATTTGAACCCCCATATTGCGGAGCATGTAGTAATGCAATAAATCGAACGGAGAGGAATTATTTTCTGCCTTCAGAGTCCTCTCTGCATCCCCTCCTACGTTGTTTGCACCCCTGCAGAGCGCAGGGAAAGGAGTAAGGCAGGCACCACTTCAGTCCGCGGCTTGGCCCCTCCTCGCCAGCCCTTGGGTTTAGTTTCAGCCCAGACACCAGTGTGGATTAAAGTGGGAATAAGAGAGGCTGAAACTGTCTCAGTGGTTATTTTCTCCAATCAGGGAGATAATATGTGTAAAAATGTTTTGAAAGTGTGAAAAGTGGCAATTGGCCTCCATGATAAACAGAACTATTAATGTCAAAGATTCTAAATGGTACGATCTCCATTGCACAGGACAAGAGTTGGTTGCATTTACATATCATTAAGTTTTTACTGGGCCAAAACTATCATTCTTCAGGGGTTGCTATGACAAAAGCCTTGAATTTGTTTAAAGAATTAGGTTTTTTTTTTTTTTTCCTGAGACAAGGTTTTGCTATTTGGCCCAGGCTGGCCTTGAACCCACTGCAGAGCCCAAGATGGCCTCCACCTCTTGATCCACTTGCCTAAGTTTCCCAAGTCGTAGAATTACAGGGCTGCCCTCCCACTTCCAGCCAGTGCTTTCAAGGTTGCTATAGGTAGCAATGCACTTTGTCTCATTCTGTTTACCAAACAGAAACCACCACAGAAAACTACAACAGGACACAATGTAGGGATCAACAGATTGCAGGAAGCCCAACTCCGATGAGTGTATTTACATTACAGCTCTGCATCTGTGGCTCAGGGAACATTGTGAAAGATGGGAGGGTACAGGAAGTTTGTAAGAGTCAGAATACAAGGAGGCTTTCTGTAAACCAGTCTGTTCCAGAAACTGTTACACAAGACCAGAACAACGGGTGTATCAAGGGACATTGCACTGCGGAAATTACTGAGAAAATTTCACGGGGTCCCCCTCCTAAACTAAGAACTAAGCCTAATGACTGCTGAGGGAGGGGAAATTAGCCTCGCCCAGGGATGAGCCCCCCTCTTGGTTGTCCAATCCAAAGTGGTCAGCCCCAAACCAAGTACAACAAAAATAGACTCAAAAGGCTGTATTTATCTGTTTGTGCATCCACATACATACGAACACACATATTTATGTAAGGATAATAAAAATATATCAGTTTGGGTGTGGGGGCATGGGAGAGGATTGAGGGAGGGTAGCTGAGGAGGGTTGGAGAGAGGAAAGGGAGGGAGGAAACGCTGTAACTATTTCAATGAAAATCTATAAAAAGATTCATAAAATAGGCCATTGAAGCTTTTGTTCTTTTTCATGTATGGACACACGTGTGTTGTGTATGTCATGGAGTATACGTAAGGGTGTGTGTGTGTTCATGACTTCAACAGACAGTTTTATTTCCTCTCTCTAGTTCTTTTTTCTTGTTGAAATAGCATGCCTAGAACCTATAACATGATATCGATTGTGATCTTTTCTTAGCCTTCTGGGGACAGTGTTCAGTTCCTACTATTGAGCTGTGGTGCTTTACACAAACATCTGCTGCTATATTTGGAAATTTCATTTATTTCTATTTTTTAAAAATAAAATATAAAAAATAAAAATAAAAATTTTTTAAAAAAATTTTCTATGTCTAGAGATGAGTGTGTGCTTTTCATTGATTTTTTTCCCCCCACTTCCTACCTGAGCGTTCTCTCTGCTTTCTGGTCTACCCAACTGGGATCCATCTCAGTCCGAGGCTCTCTCTGCCGTGTGTCTTACCACACCTTCCCTGCACAATAGACTGTGTGCTCTCAGAGCCTGAGCCCAAATAAACCCTATTCCGAGAAGTTGCTTCTGCTCAGTTCTTTGTCACAAGAATAAGAAAAACTGCTACCATGGTTATCAAGGCTACGTTTTCTGGATATAGAGTTCTCCCAGGACAGTATGCTTCCATTCTTTCAGCGTTTTGAATATGAAACCCTACTGCTTCCTCATCAGTGACAGGCTGTTACTCTTACCAAGGGTCCCTTGCATGTCACAAGTCTCTTTGATAACAGATGGTTGGATTGATTAGCTTGGATACGTACAGTAGGAATAATAACAATCGTATATACAATAATAATAATAGGCATTCTCATTTACAGACAGTACAAGCAAAGCTCTGTTCTTGGAACTTCAGCTGTCAAGCAAAATGGAACGAACAGGGACCAGAGTGGCAATTGTCTACTCACTTAACAAAGGGGAGATTGGGCTTCTATTGATGCTCTGGGCTGGATCTGATGTGGGAGTGTCATATATCAATCTGTTGATTTCATTGGTTAAGTAATAAACAAACTGCTTGGGCTCATAGCTTAGAACATAGGTGGGTGGAGTAAACAGAACAGAATGCTGGGAGGAAGAGGAAGTGAGGCAAGACTCCTCAGACAGAGACGCCATGCTCCGCTCTCCCGGGCAGACGTGATTCAGCTCCGACCCAGGATGGACGTAGGCTAGAATCTTCCCGGTAAGCGCACCTTGGGATGCAACACAGATGATTAGAAATGGGCTAAATTAATATGTGAGAATTAGCCTAGAAGAGGCTAGATAGAAATGGGCCAAGCAGTGTTTAAAAGAATACAGTTTGTGTGTTGTTATTTCGGGGCATAAGCTAGCCAGGCGGCCGGGGTGCTGGGGATGCAGCCCTGCCGCTCCTAATACAACAGAACGGCACCCAATGCTCCTATTACTACGTGGATCAGCATGGTTGCTCTGCTCTGGTCATAGGCAGGGCTTTCACAGTTCTTCTCCAACCCCCTTTATTCCTTTATGCAGACTGTACAAAGCAATGGATTTCTCACGGACTTTGATCATACTTATGCCTCTCTTTACCTTCTCTTTTCTACTCCGCTCCCAAAAGTTCCTTTACTCTTCCTCAGTAGTTCCCCTGCTATTTTCATGTTGCATGTGTATGTGCACATATGCAAACCTGAGTAAAATCTAGGTTCTATCCGCGAGAGAAAGCAAATGTTTTTTTTTTTTCTTTCTGGGTCTGGCTTATTTTGCTTAATAAGATAATTTCCAAATCCATCTGTTTCCTGAAAAGGACACAGTGATGTTCTTGTTTACTCCAGTGTGTGTGTGTGTGTGTGTTGTGTAATATTTTCTTTATCCCTGTATCTGTGGATGGATACTTAGGAGGTCGATGCCACAGTTTGGTTATCATAAATGGTGCTATAGTAAATGTGGACACACGTGGAGCCCTATCCTATGCCAAGATTCCATTGACTGTAGTCAAGCAGTAGTATAGCTGAGTCATATATCAGTTTTATTCTGAGGTTTTTGAGGAACCTCCACACCGATGTCCATAGTGACCGCAGGAGTTCACAATGTCCCCACTAGCAGTGTCTAAAGATTCCTCTCTCCTACATCGTCCCAGCATCTGTTCTTAGCCTTTCTGATGGGTGACAGAGACTCTCAATATAGCCACCCTGCCTCTTTATTTCTAAATCAATCTCGTCAGTATGTAGAGTAATAGATTTTCTTATGGCATTCTCCAAACATATCTGTTGTCAGATTTTGTTTTTGTTAATTCTCTTTTCACACTGGTCCCTTTTCCTTCCTTGTCTAGCCCCTTCCTTCCCACGGTTACTCTCTGTTTCTGCTTTCACACCACACATATTTCACTACTATGAGTTTTTTTCTTTTTTCTTTTTCTCTTCCAAGACAGGTTTTCTGTGTAGCCTTAGCTGTCCTGGAATTTGCTTTGTAGACCAGACTTACCTTGAACTAATAGAGATCTGCCTGCCTCTGCCTCCTGAGTGCTGGGATTAAACATGTGTGCTACCACTACGCCTGGCCCCATTACCATCCTTTCTTCCTCTCTTCATTTTTTTTTGTGTCTCTTCCTCAGTTCTCATTGTCCTGTTTCTATTTTCATCACACACACACACACACACACACACACACACACACACACACACACACACTTCTCACCCGGGATATTGTCTGTGCCTGGCTTATTTCATGTAACACAGTGATCTCTAGCTCCATCCCCTTTTCCTGCTTCCTTTCTTCCTTATGGTTGATTTGCATTTCCCCGGTGGCTAACAAGGCTGAACATCCCCCCTCCCCATATCTATTGGATACACACACTTTGTTTTCTGAGAAGTATTTGTTCATTTCATTCACCCAGTTCATTTAATTGGATTACCTGCTTTTGGGAACTGCTCAAGTCTTGAGCTATTTCTACATGTGACACAACACGGAGCCAGAAAAGGCAGCTCTTTCTTCCGTTTTTGGCATTTTCAGTATCTGTGGGAACCAGTAAGGAGCTGGTACTTTGTAGCAGATTTTGTTAAGTAACCTACGCCTTCAAATTTTTGCAAAGTAACCTTGGTAACCATTGTCATAACCCCCACATCTGAAGTTCTATCTCCAAAAAAACTAGTAAGAAGGTAAGAATTCATTGTTCAATCGTATGAGTGATTTTTTTTTTTTTGGTTCAAATAAGAGCAAATGCCATGACTTTTCTCATAAAGATGGTCTAACATTTAGGTTGACTCTGGGAGTTTACTAAGAACTTTAGGGATGAAGTTTCTCCTCACTAACAATCCCAATGGTCTTCGTTTATCATTTGTCTGGCCCTTGG
Source organism: Microtus pennsylvanicus (assembly GCF_037038515.1). Taxonomy (NCBI): domain Eukaryota; kingdom Metazoa; phylum Chordata; class Mammalia; order Rodentia; family Cricetidae; genus Microtus; species Microtus pennsylvanicus. Next base: position 23,164,546 of record NC_134596.1, read on the forward strand.
GAGCTCCACCAGTTTTAGCTTGGGATATACAGCCATCAAACTCCGGTTCCATGGAAAGTTCTGCCTCGAGTCTAACCTGGTGCTTCAAGACAAAGCTGTTGGAAATGCACTTTCTAGTGGGCAGCAGGCTCGGCTCCTACAGTTTGTTTGCCTGTTATTCCCACGTGGTGGTCCTACCTATTATCTCTTCCCCCTGCTGCTTTCAAGACTCCCCACTCATCGTTCCACAGTTGATTTATATCGTGCCTTGGTGTGCAGCTCTGCCTTCCCTTACTAGGAGTTTGCTGAGCTTTCTGGGTGTGTAGATTTGTATCTTTCATTATGCGTGGAACCTTTTGAGCCATTGTTTCTTTGAATCCCCTCTCTCATTCTTTGTTTTTCTTTGCCCCTGGGATTCTGAGGAGTGGCTACTCCCAGAGGCCACTGATGTTCTAGTCAGTAACTCATTTTCCCTTTTTCCTCCTCCAATGGGACAGGCTGAACTGACCCATCTCCTAGTTTGCTTTGACCCTCCAGCCTGCTTAAGTCTGCTCTGGAATGATTTAGAAAAATTTTCAGGTAAGATGCTGTAATTTCCTTTTTTTTTTTATTGAGCTATAGTATTTGTACTTGTGGAGGCAGTCATGACAATTCAGTATACTTAACTGATATGCAATGATCAATTTAGGATAATAAGCATGCCCATATTTTCAAATATTAACCCTTCCTATGTTGGTAATTTTTGTACTATTGTTTTTTTTTTTTTAATTATTTCAAAATACACCATATATTGCCCCAACACTAATGCCCCTGCTGTGGTATAGTAAACTGATAGTAATTTTCCCCCTGCATCAATGTTGTGGCTCAACTCCTTTCAGTCCATCTGTAATGTATGTTCTATTGGTAAACTGCCATGTGCTGTTTAAGCTTTTTGAACGCTTTCTTGGTCACTTTGCCGCTGCTGTGATAAACGCCCCGACAAAAGCAACTGAAGGGAGGAAGGGTCTATTTTCGCTTCTAGTGCAAGACAACAGAACCATGAGGTTGGCTGATCATCCTGCATCAGCAGCAAGGAAACAGAGAACAGGAAGTCGGACCAGGCTGTGAAACCTAAAATCCCGCTCCCAGGCTGTGCTTCTTCCAGCAAGCACGGACTCCCCCAAAGCCCCATCATCTTTCCCAACGGCACCACCCGCGAAGAGCAAGAGGTAAGTATGACACATGAACGTACGGTGGACATTTCACATTCGAACCACGGTGGCAATGGACTCTTGAGAGCGAGGAGGGCTCTTCTGGCCTCGACCCAGGATGTTTATTTCAAATGTCCTTCAAATCCCTTTGTCTGAGGATGGAAGGTCTGACTTCCTGGCTCTGTGAGAGGCCAGAGAAGAACATCAAGATGGCCCAAGAAACGTTGCTTCCTTGAGGACAGCTAAAAGGTAAACTATTTCGAAAGGAGGGTACTGTTGTTTATTCCATGATATAAAATGCCTATGGTGCGAATGAGAAGGCTGAAGCTCACCCACGGAGAGAATGCCCTGCTTTGCCAGGGATTCTCCTTTGGGACACTCTACTCCTGGAAATCGCTCTGTAGACGGCGCTGGCCTCTACCTCCTGAGTGCCGGGATTAAAGGCGTGGGCTACCACTGCTTAGTTTACCTGGGACTCTTGATTGGGAACCCCTTCTGGCTGCCTCCCTAGGGTTTCTCCAGTCTGCAGGATGTTTGTAGGTCCTGGTCTGATAATGTTGCTTTTTATTTGTTCTCTCAGAGGAGCTATTCCAGTCATCTCTGCTGAAAGTTGTGTGTCTAATTTGCTGGCGTTTTTCTATATACCTGTTACTCATTTTTTATTCTTTTACTTTTGTTTCTTTTTTTGTTGATAAACGTACTCATCCCAAACTGAAAGCTTGGCTATGATGCATCATTCTCTAGACCATGTAGAACACCAGCCTCTTCCTTGGTCTTTTTCAAACTCTATGGACCACTGCTCCCCTCTGTTCTGTGATGCTGACATTTTAACTTCTATAAACGAGCAAGAACAGGTGATATTTGCCTGCGTCCATGTGTCTTACTACACTTAACATAATGGCTTCCAATTCCACTCGCGTTGATGCTAAACACAGGATTTCACTATCTTTGCCATGGCTGAGTAGTAGTTCTTTGTCTGTGTGTTCCACATTTTCTTTATCTGCACATTTATTCTCTGGTTTGGATCTGGAAGGCTTCCTAAAGCTTCATCTGTTGAACACAGTGGTCTTCAACACACAATTGCTCTGCGATAGGGCTCTGGAGAAGTAGCTCTATCATAAGACCTTGGACGCATCGCTGTGGTTATTCACTGAAGGGTAAAGGCTATTAAGAGTTGATGGATTTAAGAGGTGAGACTTAACTAGAGGGAACGAGTCCTTGAGGATATGACTGTGGGGACTCCATCTTGTTCCTGTTCTTGTCTCTCCTTTTGCTCCCTGGTCACTCTGATGACCACTCCCAGGCTCTCTGTACTGTCACATCTGGCTTCACGTCAGGTCCGAAACACCACGCCCTGAAATTTCTGAAAGCCCAAGCCACATGGTCCATTTTTCTTCTTTCTACATTGTTCATTGCAAAGTGTCCTGTCACAGTGGCAGAAGGCTAAAACATAGCTTCGGTTGGCTCCATGTCTCGGTTGCCGTGAGCAGTGCTGTAGTGCCCATGTCTTGTGGATATGTACCAGGGATTGTCAGACAATCTGGTAGCTCTATTTCTGGTTTCCTACAAGAAATCTCCGTATTCTGAACAGGATAATCAGGCTGAACTCATTTCCATTTCCATCACAATGTCTTAGAATCCTTTCTTCGTAGTCTTCTCCAACATCTTTTTCTCTTGGAGATAGAGTCTCGCCACGTAGCCCAGGCTGGCCTCAAATCTCCCACCTCAGCTTTCCAAGTGCTGGTCTCAGGCATCTGCTGCCATTGCGGCATCTCTTAAAACTTTTGGTACATGATTTCCTCCAGCTGCTTTTTAAAATCATATTAGATATTAATGTCTTTGTCTAGCAAATCTGATATTTGGCCTTTCTTGAGGAGAGTTTCCCTAATTTTTTTTTGTGTGTGTTTGAATAGTCACAATTCTCTCTTATCTGTTTGCACACTGGTTTTTGTTCAATTGCTAACAAACAAAACAAGACTGTATCATAAATAATTTAACATGGTCAATATGGAAATAAGCTTCAATAACATCTCCCGGATCTGGATTTGTTACTTATTGAGAAATATGGTCGTTTGTTGGGTGATTTTTCTATATTATAAGTGTGGTTTTGTTTGTGTGCACGATCACTTCTCTTCGGAGTCTAGGTGTCCCCTTCTCACAAGAGCATCAATCATCCGGATTAGGACCCAAGCTCATGCCTGCATTTCACCTTAGCTTCCTGACTGGAAATTCTCTCTTCAAATAAAGCCACATTCTGAGGCACAAGGTATTGACTGGGAGTTCAGCGTAGGAACATTGGGGAACACCAGTGGGGAAGAGGACCTCCAGATCTCTCTGTCCCCCCTCTACACTGCGGGGAGGCCAAGGGCTTCACAGCACTTTTGGAGCAGATAAAACGCTCTGCGGTCTCCAACACACCTTAATTTCAGATGGTGGTGATGTAGCACAGTGCAGGCTTTAGAAGGTGGGCGTTACTAGCCTCTCCGGTGCCCTCTGGTGGCGTAAATGGGCAGGACCATAGTTTTTTCTTTCGAAAGGCTGAGAACCACTGCCATGACATGACCCCCAACCATAAAATTATTTTCATTGATACTTCATAGCTGTAACTTTTAATACTGCTATGAATCATAATGTAAATATATGGTATGCAGGATATCTGATATGGAACCCCTGTGAAAGGGTCTTTTGACCCCCAAAGAGGTTGCAACCCATAGGTTGGGAACTACTGCTCGATGGCGTTTGGCTGGAGTAGATGAGTTCCTGTGCAGTGTTTCCCATCTTGCTTCCCTTTTCCTGGTCTTTAGTTGAAAAGGGGAGACTCTGCTTAGTATGTCAGAGACAGTAGAATAAGCCTTACGGTTTGTCTCAGTTAGGGTTTCTATTGCTGTGAAGGCACACCATGACCACGCCGATTCCTATAAAGGAAAACATTTACTTGGGGCTGGCTTACAGTTTCAGAGGTTTTGTCTATTATCATCATGATGGGAAGCATGGCAAGGCGCAGGCAGGGATGGTGCTGGAGAGAGAGCTGAGAGTTCTACATCTTGATCTTCAGGAAGCAGGAAGTAAACTATCTCCCACACGGGGCACAGCTTGAGCATAGGAGACCTCAAAGCCCGCCCCTACAGTGACACATTTCCTCCAACAAGGCCACACCTCCTAACAGTGCCACTCCCTATAGGCCAAGTATTCAAACACATGAATCTATGGGGGGGGCATTTCTATTCAAACCACCACAGGTGACTTTCATCTGCCAAGTGCCGCTGCTCGGCTGGGGCTGCCCCATCCTCCAGGCCAAGCTATCATTCTTTCCAGGCCTCGATTATCAATTTGTCCATGCCTGTCAAACCTGTGACTGTAACCATTTCTGAGTCTCACAAACTCTGTGGTGTGTTCCCAATCTTTTCATCTTCCCAAAGGCACCGATCCTCTGGGTGCGACCCCTTTACTACACTTCCTTCACTCTCCATTGCTTGCTATGGTCACCACTCACTGTCTGGCAAATGAGCTCCTTGCTCCAGCTTCCTTTCTGTTCCTGTGAGGAAATATTCTGCCCAAAAGCAACTTCGGGGAGGAAGGGGCTTCTCTTGCTTACCATTCCAAGTCCTGGGTCATCATTTTGGGGAAATCAAGGCAGGAGCGCAAGTAGCTATCACATGACATTCACAGTCAAGAGTAGCCATCACATGACATTCACAGTCAAGAGTAGCCATCACATGACATTCACAGTCTAGAGTAGCCATCACATGACATTCACAGTCTAGAGTAGCCATCACATGACATTCACCGTCTAGAGTAGCCATCACATGACATTCACAGTCTAGAGTAGCCATCACATGACATTCACAGTCTAGAGTAGCCATCACATGACATTCACCGTCTAGAGTAGCCATCACATGACATTCACAGTCTAGAGTAGCCATCACATGACATTCACCATCTAGAGTAGCCATCACATGACATTCACCGTCTAGAGTAGCCATCACATGACATTCACCGTCTAGAGTAGCCATCACATGACATTCACAGTCAAGAGTAGCCATCACATGACATTCACAGTCTAGAGTAGCCATCACATGACATTCACAGTCTAGAGTAGCCATCACATGACATTCACCGTCTAGAGTAGCCATCACATGACATTCACAGTCAAGAGTAGCCATCACATGACATTCACAGTCTAGAGTAGCCATCACATGACATTCACAGTCTAGAGTAGCCATCACATGACATTCACCGTCTAGAGTAGCCATCACATGACATTCACAGTCTAGAGTAGCCATCACACGACATTCACCGTCTAGAGTAGCCATCACATGACATTCACAGTCTAGAGTAGCCATCACATGACATTCACAGTCTAGAGTAGCCATCACATGACATTCACAGTCTAGAGTAGCCATCACATGACATTCACAGTCTAGAGTAGCCATCACATGACATTCACACTCTAGAGTAGCCATCACATGACATTCACAGTCAAGAGTAGCCATCACATGACATTCACAGTCTAGAGTAGCCATCACATGACATTCACAGTCTAGAGTAGCCATCACATGACATTCACCGTCTAGAGTAGCCATCACATGACATTCACAGTCTAGAGTAGCCATCACATGACATTCACAGTCAAGAGTAGCCATCACATGACATTCACCGTCTAGAGTAGCCATCACATGACATTCACAGTCTAGAGTAGCCATCACATGACATTCACAGTCAAGAGTAGCCATCACACGACATTCACCGTCTAGAGTAGCCATCACACGACATTCACCGTCTAGAGTAGCCATCACATGACATTCACCGTCTAGAGTAGCCATCACATGACATTCACAGTCTAGAGTAGCCATCACATGACATTCACAGTCAAGAGTAGCCATCACACGACATTCACCGTCTAGAGTAGCCATCACACGACATTCACCGTCTAGAGTAGCCATCACATGACATTCACCGTCTAGAGTAGCCATCACATGACATTCACAGTCTAGAGTAGCCATCACATGACATTCACAGTCTAGAGTAGCCATCACATGACATTCACCGTCTAGAGTAGCCATCACACGACATTCACAGTCAAGAGCAGAGACAGAATATAAATGTTTACTGGACAGACTGATGCTTATGCCCAGCCATCTTTCTTCACTTTTCATACTGTCCAGAGTGAGCCCATGAAATGGTGCACCCACCTTCAATTAAAATCAATTAGCAATCATCACGGTCTCCTATAGACATGTCCACAGCCTACCCTGACCTAGATGTTTCTTCGGTTGTGATTACCTTCTTGGGTGACTTTAGGTTGTGTCAAATTGACACTTAAAACTAACCAGCACATTGCCCAATTGATCAGGCTCCTGTGACCAGCCCTCCAGCATTATCTCTCTCTCTCTCTCTCTCTCTCTCTCTCTCTCTCTCTCTCTCTCTCTCTCCTTTGCTCTCTCTTCCACCCTCATGCTTGCAGGATGATGCCGTTATCCATTCAGGATTGTGAGGACCACCTCCTCACTGTGCGCTGTGAGCTGGAAGGAACCCACTTTCTTGGAGGAGTGTGTGGAGCAAGGGATGTGTGTGATAGTCAGTGAGTTACTCAATCTTTCATTCTTGGATCTTTATTTTCTTATCTGTGGAGTGGGTCTTAATACCCTTTCCTGCAGAGGCTTGCTGTGAAGCTAAAGGGAGATAATTTATGTACAAGTGTTTAGCCAATGCATGAGAATAGAAGGGGGCCAATAAATATGGGCAATTTTGCCTGTAATGAAAACTCCAAACTTTTATACCCCTGCCGCGAAGATGTACAGCTTGCGTTTACTTTCCCCCAGGGAAAAATAACACCTGAGATTTGTTGCCTGTGAAGTGCTCTGACATTCATTATCGTATTTAATCCATGCAACAACACTGCCAGGAAGGAGGGGATCGCATGCTCCTTCTTTTATCTTGGTTTTTTTAATTGGAAAAGAGGAGTCACGGAGCAGGAAGCAGCTTGCAGAAGCATATCTACCTAACTTTCTCACTAACAAGCACAGGAAAGCCTAAAACTCTGTGACCTGACCTCCACAGGAGAGAGCTAGGCAACCACATACCCTCCGTGAGAAATTCTGTTATATTTTCTGTTGAAGTGATTGGGAAAGAGAATGTCTGGAGACAGGGTGCTGGAGAATTAGCTGGGTATCCTACATTTTATCTCACAGGCAAGAGGATGTGGTCTGAGACACTGGGCCATATCTTGAGCATATATGAGACCTCAAAGCCCACCTCCTCAGTAACACACTTTCTCCAACAAGACCACACCTGCTCAACAGGGCCACACCTCCTAATAGTGCCAATCCCTTTGGGAGCTATTTTGTTTGAAACCACCATAGTGAGTAAGTTGTTGGTCCAGTTCGTCAAGTAGCTTGAAGACATACAGTAACCTCATGAGGAAAGTGCTTAATGTCTGAAAAAATTTCAACAAAAAAAATCATATATACAAGTTTTATTGTTCTATTGCCATTTGCAGAGGAGACCAATAGATTTTTACAACCCTATGGAAATCTTTAGAATTGAGAGGAAATCATCTAATATAAACTATCTATTTGAGTTGTGGAGAAGAGTTCAGCAAGTACCCTTGGCCCCCTTTCTCTTCTCTCATCCTGTCTAAAAGTTTAATTGAAACAATTTCCCAAAAGATAGAAAGTGAAGGCTGAGTCAGGAAGCCTATTAGAGAAATTAATGCATTCACACTCACTAAAATGGAAACGAAACAAAACTCCACTCTGCCCACAGTCTCTGGTCCTTTAGGAGGTGTGTGGCCATCTTTCCTCTCTCAAGGACTCGTCTCATGGTTAAGAAAGCATTCTCAGGGAGAAAAACAAGCCGGGTGCCAATTGTCCCTAGGACAAAAGCCTCCCTTATCTGGGCATACTAGGGGGTGCTCCTACAGTTACAGCATTTTGAAAGCTGAGGCAGGGCGATCTCAAGTTCAAGGCCAGCTTAGACTACATTGCAACACCCCGTTGTCAAACAAAACAAAGCCTTAAAACCTCAACTACAGCGCCCCCCCATGCCCTTTAGAGCATCTACACAGAAGTCCCAGGTGTCTCTGTTACATGAGGAGCAGATGATGCTTCCATAGGACACCACCTACTGATGTTCGGTTCTCTCACTTGTCTGCACGGGCATATCTGCTGAGGAGATCCACAGGTGCCCATGCCCAGTCAGCAGTTGAGAGCAATCACCTTGGAGTCTCTGGGGTGGGGTCTGGACATGAGCTTTCCTTGTCCAATTTCCATGGAGAACTGTGTACAGATTCCTCCATCTTGGTGCTGGGGACTGAACCCAGGGCTCTGTCTTTGTGAGCACTCTACTGCTCAGCTAAATTCCCAGCAGTCACTGCTCTATTTGGAAGTGTGAACCTGGAAGAGAGGAGCCTCAAAATGAGCCTTTATCTTGCTTCCTGCCTACAATTTGCCCTGCCCCCCTCCTCCGAATGCCACATAAACAGAATAATAATACAACAGTTGTTCTTCCTGGCCTGGCTTGTTACACTAAGCATCCTTTTCCTAAGGTCCAGCCCTGAAGTGTTGCAGCATCTCTAAAACCTTCGTTCCCTTTCATGGCTGAATGAGAAGGAAGCCTAGTCTCAGGAGGTACCCCGGGTGATTCTGATGTGTGCTTTGAGTCAGAACTGCCAGCCTAGAGCAATGCCTTTCAGATATTATCCTCCACCGGCACCCTTGAGGAGCTTGTTAAAATGCAGCCCCGATTCATTAGCTGACTTATTAGCAGGTTCATTAGAGCAGCTGAAGATCCTGCGCTTCTGACAAGAGCTGCGTGCTGAGTCTGAGAACCGCCGGTTTAGGGCAGCCAGGCTGTACCCAGCTCGCCAGGTGACCACTCAAGGGAGGGTCAGTCCCACACAGCGAGGCAGAGGCTGGAGTTCATTTCTCACCTTGTTAATTACCTAGACAAGGACAAGGACAAGGTCCTGAGCCTTAGAGCTCCAGCCATGAAGAAGATAACCATGGGGGTGCTCGAATGGGGGTAAGGCTGGAATCTGGGAGCTTTTCTAGGGAGTGCAACGCTAACCATCACATATGAAAACAATACAGTAGGCATCCAGAAGGTGGCTTGACTCTCTTCTCACATGTGTGGCTGCGAAGGAGGAATGGCAGAGGTGATGATGGCCGAGTCCTGGGATGTGATCTCAGAAGTGAGGGGCAGGACTGAATCTGGGCAGAAGGCCTGGCTCCTCCATCTTTCTTCCTGGCTGATTATATCTGTCGTGACTGGGTGGCGCAGAGTGAACAAAGACGGGCAAAGGTTCAGGACCACTCTTCCTTGAAACGATGCCAGACTTAGGTTTCCGAAGACGCAGCTAGTCACCTATCCTTTGCAGATCATCGTCCACCTTGGGCTGTCAGCCTGGGGACATCGTCAGATAAAACCACCAGGGGCAACCCCAAGCTGACTCTTCAGCTGTCCTCTCTATGTGGTCTCCCTGTTTGGAAGCAGTGTGGTAGGACAGAACCCTGTAGGAAGTTCTCCAGTTTGTAAGAAGAGTGGAGAAAAGGAGAGAGGTGAGCAATGAGGAAATCATGGTTTGTTTCTACAAAACAGTCTTGTTGATCTGGAAGAGGTGCTTTTCAGGGAATCTTTGGTGCTGTTGAAAAGTGTTCAGGATCAAAAAAAAAAGAAAGAAAGAAAGAAAGAAAGAGAAAAAGAAAAGGGTACCCATGCCACATGTTTGCAAAGAAACACACGGCTTTAATTGTCCTTACATGTTCTTGGGAAATTTGAAGCATTACACATGAAAAAAAAAGGAAATATACTAAAAATAACAGTGGTGTGCCAGATAGTTTTAATGTCAACTTGACACAAGCTAAAGTCATCTGAGGGGAGAGTTCCTCCATTAAGAAAATGCATCCTTGTTCGGGTAATCCTGCAGAATAGGTGGGATTTGGGGAACCAGAGGGGTCAAGGACACCGCAAGAAAACGCACAGAATCAACTAACCTGGGCTCATAGGGGCTCACAGAGACTGAACCTATAACCTTGGATACTAGATGGGACTGACCTTTCTTAACATTCTTTAAGAGATTTATTGATTTCCTCCAATTTTTTGTTTGTCTTCGCCTCAAGTTCTTTGGGGATTTTTTTCCCCATTTTTCCTTTAAGGATGTCTATCATCTTTATAAAGTTATTTTTAAGATCATTTTCTTGTGCTTCAGCTGCACTGGAATGTTCAGGTCTTGCTGTTGTAGGATAGCTGGGGTCTGGTGGTGACATACTGCCCTTTCTGTTGTCATGTTCTTACACTGACATTTGGGCATCTGGATGTGGTGAGGGTTGCAACTGGAGCAATGGAACTCCTCCAGAGTTGGGGACAGTGGTGCTGGTGCTGAGGTGGGAGGTACTGGGCAACAGGGCAGGAGGATCACTCACTGTTTGTGGTTGATGTGGTCTGTGCCTCAGTGGTGGAAAAGTCTGCTGGGGTTATGGGCAGGGCCCAGAAGCAGCAGGGCTAGGGATAAGTTGGGATGACATGGGCCTGGGGAAGGGTCATGGAGAGGCAGAATCCAGGGAGGGGAACATTTGTATTGGCAGGCTCATCTGTTCTGACTGATGTTGTCTGAACATCAGTGGTGGAAGTCTGCTGGGGTTGAGGCAGAGCCTAGTAGCAAGCCGAGATGGGTTGGGATGGCCATGGGCTGGGGGAAAGCTTCCAGGGGACAGAATTCAGAGAGGGGTGCAGTTAATCTGGCAGGCAGGTCACGTATCCATTCTGGCTCAAGGAATTATTTCTTAATTGGTAATTGATAGGAGAGCCACCCCTGGGTTGATGGTCCTGGGTTCTATAAGAAAGAAGGCTGAGCAAACTACAAGGAGAAAGCCAGTAAACACGGCTTCTGCATCAGTTCCTGCCTCCAGGTTCCTGCCCTGTTTGAGTTCCTGTCCTGCCTTTTTTCAATGATAAGCTATGATATGGACATGTAAGTCGAACAAACCCTTTCCTTTCCAACTCGCTTTTAATCATGGTGTTTTATCACAGCAATAGAAACCTTAACTAAGGAAAGTAGTTATCGTCGGAGGATGGTAGAGAAGCGTTTGGTTATAATTCTCCAGTTCGGCATGCTTGTACTTCCCAGATCTTTATACTGGTCTCGTCATCTTTACTAACAATTAAAAGAAGCAATACTGTGTGTGTGGGGGGGAAGCACACTACAGGAAAATCAGTGAACATAGAAAGGTACATTTGTGTGTGTGTGTGTGTGTGTGTGTGTATGTGTGTGTATACTTTTTTATGTATTTTCTTTCTTTTTCAAATCTTTTTATTGTAATACACAGTACTAGGTTTCCTTATGATATTTCATACATACTTAGTTTTGGTTGATCCCCTTCCCGCATCCTCCTGATCTCCCCAAAGATACACAGTTTCTCTGTCTCTCTCTTTGTCTCTCTTTCCTGCTTGCAATTGAACCCAGGGTCTTTTACATCTTTTCAATCTTATATTCAGTGGTCATCTAAGCCTTTCCAAAGGCTCTTTCTCCTGGAGAGAAAGCTGTTCTTGTTGGCAACCTCAGAGCCCCGCCTGCTCTTCCCTTCCTCCTTATTCATCCAAGCCAGACTGGCTTCCTTGGACTGTACCAACGATTCCTTCTGCTCTTCTGCCCCAGGGCCTTCGCACTAGCGGCACGGTCTTCCATCTTCTCCCAGATGTGTGCTGAGCTGTTACTGTTACTTCCTTCGGGCCTCTTCTGTAACTGCCTTCTCATCAAAGCTATACTCAGAAGCCCCAGCACTGTAATATTTTGTATCTCCCTACTCTTATTTCTCTTACCAGCAAGCACTGTTCTCGAACATTCTCTAGATTTTATTTTTGTATTTCCTTATCACTTCTGCTCACTACAGTATAAGCTCCACCGGTCAGAAATCTTGTCTTTGTTGCCACTCCTATCGCTCTAGAAATTCGAGAATAATGTCTGGTGCTGGCGCTAAAATTAGTTGCTGAATAAATGAACAAGAAAATGAAGACTCTACTTTTAGCCTATGAAATCATAAAGGGTAGAGCTCTTGCAAATAACTCCCCAAATTCTACTCCCAAGCTAAGCAGGAAACACTCAGAGTCAAGGCACTTGCTTTTTTTTTTTTTCTGATGGTGTGCACAGTTGCTTCTGCTGCCTGGTGGCATATGGATTTCATTTTTTTCAAGGAATCGGAATCTATACAGTCATGCCAGGAATGCTGTATTATTTGGTGGGCATGCTCAAAAGAATGGGCAGCTTAGTTGTGGAGTGACGTTATGGCTTGTTAGTAGGGAGTCAATAATGGCTTCCTGGAAACTTGTTGAGAAAGTTGTAAATACCAGTAAAGCATCGATTCCTTTAGCATCATTCATTGAACATCTGTTAGGCGATGGGATCTGGTCCATGGAGTGATCAGGAAGCCACGCCTTGCCCGAGGAGGTGCACAGACCAGCAGGGCTGCAAGTGGCTAGACAAGAGAGGAGTGTCTAGGGTTTGGAGCTGAAGTACCTTCCAAAGGCTTGTTTGTTAAAGACTTAGGCTCTGGCTTGGTGGTATGTGAAGCTCGTAGGCTCTTTAGGGAATCCTAAATCGTATATCATCGGGGAGCACCCTCAAAAAAGACACTGGGAGCCTAGCTGCTTCCTTGTCCTCTCTCTCTTTACTGTCCAGTCATGATTGATGCCCCATGTTTCTATCATGATATAACACTACAGCCCAAAGTCAACCAACCATGGACCGAAGCTTCTAAAACTGAGAGCCCAAGCAAACCCTTCCTTTTTGTAAGGTGATTCTCTTGGGTACTTGCTATAATAATGGAAAGCTGACTGATAGAAGCAATGGGATATTAGGGAAGCATGAAAGAAGGTCCGCTCACTCAGACTTGGAACAGGGGGTTTGCAAAGGCCGTCTGATGCAAATAAAACTTGGGAGAAGTCAAAGCATTACGTCACGTGGTTAGGGTGGAAGCGGTCATGAGCGGGGAGGCTGAGAGAGGTTGTCCCAGGAAAGGCCCAGGCATGGAGCAGAGCACCTGAAAGTAGCTAGAAGCCTTAGTGTGGTTTGAGCGCAGACTTTAAACTATGTGTTATGTTCCAAATTCAATTGCTTCTCATCACCTCCAGCCATCATGTGTGCTGGTCACACTCCTCAGTAGGCTTCTGTCATTCCTGCATAACCAGCTCACTGTTTTTACCTCCATCACCTTAATATGGTGAGAGGAAGAAGCAGCCCCCCCCCGACACACACCAACACACCAAGAATGAGGAGCTGGCATGTCACTGCCAGTGGGTCGTTGTGTTTCCGTGCTCTCAGGACCTTTGGTGTTCTTCTGTGTAACATAAACAAATCACAGAACCACACCAGGCAAGGCCGCTCTTTGACATATCGCTTGTGTAAGTCATGTCTAAACACAGGCAAAAAAAACACACACGTTGTCCAAATCATAGACATACCAAAGAGCCTCTATCTCTGCCATCGAGTTACTGTTAATGTCTTTACCAGTCAGTTTTGGCCTTTATTCCTTTCACGTTGGATAAGATGGATTGATTGTCACTGCTTCCTTGAGACATCTTAGCATGAACCCCAGTTCTTGAACTTCTTTAGAATCACCTAAGATAAGGCCAAATCTTGGGTTTCCTGCTCCTTCCTGTTGTGGCATATCACGGTTCCCCATGATCATGCTCTCCAGTGGCCAGGGAGATGGTTGGTCTGTAATGCGCAGCTGCACAGGCATGAGGCCCTGAGTTACATCCCTTGCATTCACGTAAAAAGCCATGCACAGTGGCACACACTTCCCATCCCAGAGTTGGGAGGTGGAGGAGACAGGCAAATCCTTAGTAAGCCCTAGTCCTAGGAAGAGACCCCACCTCAAAACAAAACAAAAGAAAGCAAATAACAAACATAAAAACCAACCACCAAACAAACAACCAACCCAAACCAAAACAAGACAGATGGCGCCTGATCTTCCTGTCCCAAACAGGAAAGTGCCTAGGTCTCTCGGTGCCTGATTTAACAGATGCTTCCTTTCATCCTCCCGAGTCAGTTTGCTCTCTGACTCATAGACTTCCTCACTCTGCACAAACCGTCCCTTTGGGTCTGCGATATGCCGGGCACCTTTCTCCACACAGGTCCATGCAGACTGCTGGGTAAAGAATGGGTTGAAGAGAGAAGTGAGGACAGGGGCAGGTTAGGTGCGAGGTTCTTTCAGTATACCCAAGCAACAGGAACAGAACTGGGTGGGTGCGCGGGGCGGAAGAGTACATATGGCGGACGTTTTTCTGCATGGAGTGACTGTTCTGATGGTGTGTCCTTTGCCAGGAGAGGGAGTGTAGTGAATGTGCTAACAAAGAGCATAAGAAAAGTAGTCCCTCACTAGGCCGTCTTTGGAACGGATCTCCACTCCAGCCCCAGAGACTGGGAAGTCACTGGGTCTTTCCTCTGACCTGTGAACTCGGGCCCGTAGCTGCAGGAAATGGGGCGTGAATAATACAGCCATTGCAGGTTCTGGCTTATGTGTTTAAGAGAGACATATTTCAGCGGTGTCAGTAACTTCTTTCTTATGGCCTTCTGGGCTTAAATAAAATGATGATTAGAGTAACTCGGGGTCCATGAAGTACTGCGAGAACAGCTGCCATCTGCCAGGGCTCTCGTTGGTAACTCATTTACTTTTTATAATAGGCTTGCACATATATGAATGAGGTTAGAATGTGCCGCTTGTGTTTGGAGGAGCCAATAAATGGCTTGCTTTTGTGTTACAACTCTCAGAAGCAAATTTATTCAGTATTCATTGCTTGTAGGGCCTAAAGAGAAACTAAATTTATTTTGATTCCTCCACCCTCCTCTCTCGGACATGCTTTTAATGTTCCCGTCCCAGAGACTTTGCCGAATTGACTAATTGTGTGTTTTGCATATTTATAAACACTTTGTTATTTATTAATGGATCATCTCAGAGATAAAATTAGCACTGTCTTCACATCATAGCCATTTCTCAAAGGCGCCCTGACTCTCAGCAGCGGATTTGAGATTTGAACGCGCATAATGAAAGCCCAGGCGATTGTTTTCTCAAGTAAATCCCAGCAAGGGGCAAGAGCTGCCCGGATGTAATTTATCAGGCTGGCTCTTCAAAGCTGCGCCGTCCAATATGGCTTTGTAAAATTAAAATTAATTAAAGTTAAATAAAATTGAAAAATCCAGCTCCGCAGTCATACCCATAATGTGTCAAGTGTTCTGTGGTCATGTGCACCCAGGGGCTTCCATCTTGGAGAGGGCAGGGCATGTCTGTCTCTCACAGGATTTCCATTGCACAGTGTTGCTCTGTGTGTTGTGGGAACTGGTCCTTCTGTGGCTCCCTGGATAGGTGATACCAGGTTGGGGGGGGGGGAGGGTCCTTCTGCACCAACTGGCTAGAAAGGCAGAGGGTTTTTGCTTGTCGGGTCATGTTTCCAATTCTGACTGTGTCTAGGGTTTGGTTGCGTCCTACTAACTATTCCCGGGTCCGATTGCTGTTCATTCTCACCTGGGTTTAGGGCCACCACCTTCTAACAGGTCTCTATCTTTTGGTCTCTAAGTCCTTCTCCACATGGCCGACCATCCAGCGGCTTTGGGTCTAACTCACTTCCAGTGACCTCCAAGGCACTCTCCAGCTCCCAGCAATCTCCAGATTTCTCTCTGTAGATCCCTGCTTTCATCCCCCAGTTGCACTGGCTTTTCCCCTGGCAAGGGCTATACCCTCTGCCCACAAATACTTCCTTCCCAGACACCTCTACATGTCTTATTTCTCTGCACACTCCAGATTAGAAGGAAGCTGTCCCTCGGTGCCCTGTCTATAAATTTAGCCTTCCCCTGGCAACCTTGCTCTTCACTTCTCTTCCAGGCCGTGCAGCATTTCTCATTATCACAATGCCATGGCTCACTCACTGTTTTGTTTCTTATTTCTCCACGAGAGTGTAGGCTCCACCAGGCAGGTGTTTTGTCTCTTTTCCTCACTACTCGGCCTCGGTTCTTAATGCGGTGTCTGGCACATAGGAGATATTCATCAAATATTTATTAAGCAAATGAAAGAGTCCTATAATTCAAGAACCCAGAGGGAGAAGAGAGGGAATAGGTGAGCAGGGAGGCATGCTACCTCAGTCTAGATAAGTTTTAGCTATGTCTCTTACATTCTTGGAGCTCATTTTCTCCCCTGTAAGACAGAGATGGTGAGAGCTGCCCGGAAGGGTTGTCATTGGGATTCAGCAGGGCATCCGTGGTAGAGCTTCCCATACGGTGATAATTCAGGGCCTGTGAGATTTGACCCGAGCTCTTCTTTATCTGAATCATCTATGTGAAAGCAAAACAAAGCAAAACACATTAGTGGTTCCTTTCACAGTGTATTTTTAAACAGCATGCTTTAAAAAAAAAAGAAACAGCATTACATATACAAAAATTGCATCTTCTCAGTGATTACCCTACAGATAAAGTTTGGCTGTGAGATCATGATCTTATATGTGCAATACTTTTTGGATGCAAAGGACTCTTGTTAATGATCATATTCTTGGAGAAAAAATTAAAATTACATTGTGTGTGTGTGTGTGTGTGTGTGTGTATACCCACAGATGCTACAGCATGATTTTGGCAGTCAAGAACTTTAAGAATGAATTCTCAGCCGGGCGATGGTGGCTCACGCCTTTAATCCCAGCACTCGGGAGGCAGAGGCAGGCGGATCTCTGTGAGTTCGAGACCAGCCTGCAGAGCTAGTTCCAGGACAGGCTCCAAAGCCACAGAGAAACCCTGTCTCGAAAAACCAAAAAAAAAAAAAAAAAAAAAAAAAAGAATGAATTCTCTCCTTCCACCATGTGTCCTAAGGATTGAACTCTGGTCAGTAGACTTGGTAGAAAGTACCCTCATTCACTAAGCCATCTTTCTTACCCCCATTAAAGATTTTTTTTCATGTTGATAGTCTAGAAATGAAAATTCTGTTAACGTTCCGACAGGGAAAGGTAGTAGGAGAATGGAGGCCTGCCATATGATGTGGTTCTGTGTGATGCGGTGGTATGAGCCTGTCAAGCCCAGAGATACCTATATCCAGTGGCTTGACCAATATAACATTTCAGGAGGGAGCTGGGTGCCAGCGCAGATATAGCCTGTTTTCTAGGGTTAATGCTATCTTGAGTATTATCATTCTTAGGGAGTCCTATGCTTGCAGAGTTTATACCTAGGTTGCATTTCTATGCACTGGAGAACGTAACAGAATTTCACC
Source organism: Microtus pennsylvanicus (assembly GCF_037038515.1). Lineage (NCBI taxonomy): Eukaryota > Metazoa > Chordata > Mammalia > Rodentia > Cricetidae > Microtus > Microtus pennsylvanicus. Next base: position 23,181,956 of record NC_134596.1, read on the forward strand.
AGGAAACAAAATGCATCCCTACTCTCTGATGCAAAGGCAAAGTGGATGCATGGGAGCTGGGACTGCAGATAGGAAGGCTATGGGAAGATGAGCTGCAATGGGAAGCCACCCAATAGCAGGCTCAAAGGACAACGGGGGGGGGCAGCACAGGTGTCACTAGGCAGAAACTGAGATGACAAAGGGCCTGTCTGAGAGAGCAAGATTCATGTCAGTGCTGCTGTTGTTTCCAGAGAAACCACAAAAACACCCCGTCTTAGTTAGGGTCCCTATGGCTGCGAAGAGATGCCATGACCATGGCAACTCTTATAAAGGAAAAACATTGAATTGGGGTGGCTTGCATTGTCAGAGGTTTAGTCCATTGTCATTATGACACAAGATGGTGGCACGCAGACAGAGACAGTGCTGGAGAAGTAGCCGAGGGTCCTCCATCTTGACTTGCAGGCAACAGGGCTTGATTTGTCTGTCACCCTGAGCAAAGCTTGGACGAAGGAGACCTCAAATTCTCCCCCCCCCCAGTGACACGCAACCTTCATCAAAGTCCATACCCGCTCCAACAAAACCACACCTCCTAATAGTGTCACTTCCTTTTGGGGGGCCATTTTCTTTCAAACCACCACACACCCCAAATCTCAGCAAAGAAGAATTCCCTTCCTCAATAACATTTCCATTGGCTGAATCCTGACATGAGAGATGGGGAACATGGCAGACAGAGAACATGCCCATTATATGTTGTGTATACCATATGTTATATGTTGTGTACATGCATGCACACATATGTCCACACCCACACACCAGCAATATAGAGTACAACAGGCTGAAGAATGTTTCTAAAGGCAAACTCAGCAAGAAACAGCACAGGCTAACTCTATAGAGGTGGGTTCTGCTTCCTGGCATCTGTTCTCCTCCCATCTATCTCCGTGTAACAGAGTAAGCGGGTTGAATGCACCTCCAATTGCATAGGCGGGCTCTGCTTACTATAGATGCCCAAACCAAACAGGGTACAGAGCCTCACCCCTTGATAGCGAAAGGCAATGTAAGCAATGGCCTAAGAAAATGACTGCCAGCCTTCCTTCCCCAGGCTTGAGTGACACACGCAGGGATAGTCTGCACAGTGTAGCTCCCCAGACAGGAAAGCAACAATGAAAGGCATACACACCAGACATGCTTCTCAGGGCTGTTGTGCTAGGCTCTGGAAAGACGTAGAAATCAGAGCCGGAGCCTGGCAGTCATCACACCTCAGGGGTTTTAGATGTCCCCTTCCTTGTTGGAGACTGTTGGAGTTTGGCTTTTGGTGTCACTAACACAGTAATAAAAATAATTTAACCAATACCAGAGGAGGGGAAACACCAGAAGGATAGTGGGGTGTCTAAGGGGTACTCCTATCATTTGCATACAGGAAGCAGTAGTTGCTCCTTCATAACTGTGCATCTTTCGATCCCCTCAGACGAGGACCACGGATGCTACACGGAGCAGGGAGGCCAGGCAAAGAGGGTTGCTGCAGAGGTGCTCTCAGGTGCACCCCATGTTTCTGAACCACAAGGAGAAACAGAAGCATACTCGGATCTATGACGGCTGTCCAGAGAGCCGTAGGTATCTCTTCAAAAAGCAGAGACGTGGGGGTGGGGTGGAGTGGGGGGGGTATCTGTGTGTGTGTGTGTGTGCGCGCGCGCGTGTGCGCATGCATGCAGGGTGGGGGGGCCTCTGCTTTCAATAATGTGGGCTGAAGATGGGGCCAAGACAAGGGGGAAAGGGGCCACTGCCACCATGTGGCCATTCTCTCTGTAGTTGAAAAAAAAATTTATTGCTCTAAATTTTAGACAGCTTAAAGAAGTTGTCTCTCTTAATAGGAGACAAGACATATCGATTGGCTCACATGTCCGCTCTGAAATCCCCGAAGAGAAAAGCCTGGCGGTTTACTCCCTCCTCCCAAAGAAGGTAACAGGCCCTACAACCCTGGCAAGAGCTCCAAGACTCAGCATTGCGGGTGGGGGAGGAGACTAGTGGGTTTAAATATCTCTGAAGCTTCTTGTCTAGATCTGGTTTTGGTGGCAGGCTTCTGCCTGCTCTAGAGATTCTCAGTGCAGTCTTTAGGATTTCTGCAAACGTTCTTCAAACAGGAGACAGGGTGAGCCTTAGTCCCTGATTCCTCCTGGAGCTAACTGTGGCCAGGGGTCAGCTTGGGGAAGGGGGAGGTAGAGGCTCCCCTGCTGTTGAGAACAGAAGGTTCTTCTTAGAGTTCACTGTAACACACAGACTGGGCTGAAGCAGGCAGAGTGGCTCTTTCTGTGTTATTTCCAGCAGCTTGCTGGAGAGCATTTGCATTTGGCCTTAAACCCTTCTGAAGGGTGAGCATAGGGGCCTCTCCTCTCTTCCCTAACCTGGGTGCCGTGAGTCTCTGGATCAGACCTAAGTCTGGAGGGGCAGGAAAGCGGAGACGTGGTTCTGACTTTCTGTGGGGGAGCAGCAGACGTGGCAGGGAGGGTTTTTATGAAGTATCTTTGACCTTAACCTTGGACATTTGAGGTTTATGAGGCTGGTGGGTGCCTTGGACCAGCTCCCTTATACTGTCCACTGGGAAGGTTCCCAGGCGGAGCACTTTTCAAGTCTCAGTGCCTCCTAACATTTTCTTTCCATTGGGGAGCACTTCTAGGGCGGCCAGTGACTAAACCCTGATGTGCCCATTGAATGACATGTGGCATCTGCTAACGCTGGTTTGTTCCTGTCTGGTGGTTATCAGGGATGGCAGGTGGACAGGCCTTAGCTGTTAGCTCATTCTGTGCTGTGTAAAACTGGGTCACATGGCAAAGTGGTACCTGTCCCAGGTGAGTCCGGCCCAAGGCTGAGTATGTGCCTTAGTGTGTAGCATACAGGCGGAACTTCAGTATCCGCAGATGTGAGTGCCTTCGTTGTGTGCCTTCTGGTCATCTGTGACTTGCAGAAATGAAATCACTGCCCACCCCTGTGACAATGAGGGACTCAGAAGTGTCTCAGTAATGCTCGGAACTAAAGCCACAAGGTTCACTCCTGGAGAGTCTATTTGCTCTAGATGTGGTCGGAAGCAATTACTGAGCCTTAAATCCTTAGTGTCCCCATCTGTCAAATGGGAAGAAGGGTATCCAGTCTTCCTTTTTATGGATGTAGTTTATGCCAAATGCAGAGAATCTGGTCAATCTGATTTTGAATGGACTTCATCTACTGAAGTTCTAGGAACCAAAGAAGATGCTAAGAACCTGTTTGAGCAAGGCATGAAGGTCACTGTGTGGGAAGATGGCTAAGTAGTGACAGTGTGTGTAGGGTGGTCTCAAGAAGAGATGCCCCTGCAGTCAGTGACCCCATGGCTGACCTGTGTGGGTCCTTCAGGGCATCCTGGCAGCACTATGCGCAGGTGTCTATTGAGACAGGTAGAGTCTGCAGTAATAATCACTTGGATGTTGGGATAAATGGCTCCTAGTGACCTGGAATAAGAGATTACAGCCTTGGTGATCTGGGTCAGGCGCTCAATTGGAGCAGTGCGGGTTCATTCAGGGGATGGGAAATCCTGAATCACTAGATCAAGAAGGAGTTGATGGTTGTGATGAGCAAGTATCTGAGGTGAAAGGGAAATCGACTTTGTTCCCAGGGCTGAGGAGACTCAAACTGGAAAGCACTTAGGACCTTGCTGGACAAGTGGGGTTTTGTCACTTGACAGCGGTGGTACTTCTGGTTTGGTTCAGATTGATCTAGAGTTGTTTTTGTAAAGCAACTGGCCACCCCCTGGAGTACCCATGGGGAGCATCAATCCATGGCTGAAGGGGCAGAGGAAGTATAGGTGCTGAGGGGGCAGAAGGACCCCAGAGCAAGGGACCTGCACATGGGGACGTTTCCTTACTGTGGTAGTTTGAGTGTAACTAGTCACCCCCCCCTCCAGTAACTCACAGGGAATGGCACTATTAGGAGGTGTAGCCTTGCTGGAGTGGGTATGGCCTTATTGGAGTAGGTGTGGTCTTGCTGGAGTATGTGTAACCTTGTTGGAGGAAGTGCATCACTCTGGGGGTGGGCTTTGAGATCTCCTAATCTTAAGCTACCACCCAGTGTGGGGCACAGTCTCCTTCTGCTGCCTGCAGATCAAGATGTAGAACTCTCAGCTCTTTCTCCAGCACCACGCCTGCCTGTGCACTGCCTACGTCCCTTCATGATGATCATGGACTAAACCTATGAAACCGTAAACCTCCGCAACTAAATGTTTTCCTTTATATGAGTTGTCGTGGTCATGGTGTCTCTTCACAGCAATGGAAACCCTAACTGAGACACTTATGAGACACTTACTGTGTGGAGAGGGTTCTAGAATAGCTATGGGAAGGCCAAGGCTGCACAGTCACAGACGGCTTTCAGCAGGGTGAGAAGAAGAACAGGCTTGCTTCTCTTCATGTCTTCTGCTGAGAAAGCTAACCTCATAGATACTGTGAGAATGGCATCATGTTTGGCATTCCACATGGCGAAGGCCCCTGTGTTACCCTCTACTAGCTCCCTGATGGGATATTTTTTGGGGTGGTGGTAATTAATTCTAAATGATTTTTTTTTAAAAAAAATGACAACCTATGCCTTTTGGGTGAAATTTATTTTATTGAATTCTGTAAGTAATTTTTAGAAAAATATCCTAATGTCTCATATGTGCATGTAAACATGTGAGTAGCAAGAACATTTATAGGATTAATGGGGCAAACCAGACCATAGAAAATTATGAATCTGATATCACTAAAATATCCACATATATACACAGAAGGAGTATATAGGAAGGGGCTGGAGAGATGGCTCAGAGGTTAAGAGCATTGCCTACTCTTCCAAAGGTCCTGAGTTCAATTCCCAGCAACCACATGGTGGCTCACAACCATCTGTAATGGGGTCTGGTGCCCTCTTCTGGTCTGCAGGCATATACACAGACAGAATATTGTATACATAATAAATAAATAAAATAAAGAAGAAATACATAGGAAAATAGGAAAAACGGTGGAGGAGATTTCTCTACTAGTGTCATGGATAGTTTTTAAATGAACTCATCTCTGGTTTGCAGCTTCCTACTATGGGCTTGGATGACTTATGTGAAGGACAGAGGGAAAGAAGGGATGAAGGGAAGAAGGAAGGAGAAGGAGGGAGGAAGTGTGAAGATCAGCACTGATTGTCACCTTGGCAGCAGCATCTAGATCAGCTGTTCTCAACCTGTGTGTCACAGTCCCCTTTCACAAGGGTTACCTAAGACTATTGGAAACAGATGTTTACATATGCTTCATAACAGCTGTGAAATTACAGTTACAAAGTGGCAACAGGAATCTTTTTTTTTTTTCGAGACAGGGTTTCTCTGTAGTTTTGGAACCCGTCCTGGAACTAGCTCTTGTAGACCAGACTGGCCTCGAACTCACAGAGATCCGCCTGCATCTGCCTCCCGAGAGCTGGGATTAAAGGTGTGGGCCACCATTGCCCAGCAACAAGAATCATTTTACGTGGGGGCCACCACAACACGAGGAACTGTGTTAAAGGGTCACAGCGTTAGGACTGCTGAGAACCCCTGAGCGAGAGTCACTGGAGAAACAAGCCTCTTGGCATATCTGTAGGCTTGTCTGGGCTGTTTTAACTGGGGTGTAAAGACCCACTCTGAACACAGGCTGTGCGGTTGCATGAGCTGGGGTCCTGGGCTTTGGGATCTCTGGGAAGGAGGAGAGCTGAGAAAGAAAGCCTTGCTGTGCTTCTTCACAGTGGGCGCTGTGTGGGCACCTGTTTCACGTTCCTGCCATATAAAGTACCTAATACAGAAGAAGACAAAAGAAGAGGGGGGAGAGGGAGAAAAGGATGGAAGGAGGGCGGAAAGGGAGGGAGGGAGGAATGAAATTGGTTGGTAGCGCAAAGCTGAAGCTTGATAGGAGGGTGAGTTCTCGCGTCATTTGCGCAATAGTCTGACGCTAGTTAGCAGCAAGGAAGTGCGTAGTTTTAAAGCGTGAGAACAGAAGACGTTGAACAGTTACCACAAGAAATGACAAATGTTTGAGGTGACGACTGTGCTACTTACCTTCTGAGATGACTGCGCAGCATATGCAGGAATCAACATCTCCCACCGAGTCCCACACGGATGTACGGCGCAAGTGTCAATCAAAAAACGAAGAAAGGAAGGAAGGGGGAAGGAGAGGAGAAGGAGAGAGGGAGACACCCAGAGCTAGTCCCAAGGGTGGTAAGCCCAGTGAAGGTACTGGGGTTAGTCAGCAAAGCAATATCTGGCGAGCGTCATTTTATTCTCTTTATGCTGTAAGGGGCTGAGTGGGAGCTGCCTTGCTCGCCCCATGAGGCGCGATCACTGCACCCTCAGGAGCCTCTGTTTGTTTTCAAGCTGCTTTTAAGTCTTCCTCAGGCTGCAGGCTACTCTGCCAAGCCTCCCTGGTGGCAGGTTGGTGGGTTGGCAGGGCCTGGCTTGTTTGCCATAGCTAAGCAGGTTCGACTTTTATTAGCTATCAACCCAGAGAAAAGTCTCCACCTGAAGAAAGGATTCTATTTAGAGCCGAGAAACTGGGCCACGTCTAAGATCAGTGACCTACATTCCTCATTCCCTGCTATAGAAGCCGAAGATGAGATGGTAGCGGCTGTCTGGAGTACAGGCCTTCATCAAAGACTGGCGAGGCAGAGCAAGGAAGGAAGAAAGGGAGGCAGGGAATGATGGCGGGCTAGCATCAAGCTAGGGATGGTTGATAATGAGAGTCCTGACTGTGTATTTATTTTCCTGGAAGACCAGTGTTTGCTCAGTGCTGGCTTCTACAGCAGGTTAAAAAAAAAATACACTCCTGTTCTGAGGCCTGTTGGAAAAATGACAGTTGTCTTTGTCATCTGCCAGCCACTCACAGAGACAGAGTCCCGTGTCGCATGTTGGACACACCAGCCTTCTGCTCTTTGCTAGAGACTTCTGAGAAACAGTTTGCTTAATCTCATTGAGCTGGCTCTTTAGACCAGCTCCTGCAGAGCAACTGAGGTTAATAGGCTCTCGGGGCCCGAATTCCCATGCATCTTGGTGTGGCGGGAAGGGGCTGTCAAGAGGAACAAAACGATGTTGATATATGGTACTTTCTTGCCACCCACAGCTCCTTCACCACGGAGGCTGGAGGGTCAGGCCGACATTTGGTGAATGATAAGGACAAAGAAATCCCGCAGGCCTGGGTCAGTTCCTTCATCTTCAGTTCACAGTAGGACTCTTTGTTATTGTCGAAGTGCGCAGGCCTAGAGGTTGGTGATCCCACAGCTGAGTGCTTGTTCCTTGTGCCTCCTGATGTCTGGTTCTCTCCTCATTCAGCTTCGCTGAGCTCTGCAGTGTCCTGTGTCAGCGGGTCAAACATTTATGCTACAGAAGTCAGTCAATATACACATGCATTTGAGTGTTGATGCTGGGTCCTTGCCTCCCTGCCCTGGTGCCGTGGAAGAGGACAGCAACAGAAGAGGGGTACAGCTGTTACTCTGGGTTCTAGAGTGAAGACCACATGGAACAGAAACTCCCCACCTCTGTGCAGAGTTGGTGACAAATGGCCCTTACTGTCGTCCATGAGATGTGGAGGCAATGATAGGCTTATTGCAGACTTGCATCATGCCCACTCCTTGCGGTAAGTTAAAGTTTTTGTAAATTGGCTAAAAAATAAAAACAAAAGAAGCACACGACTACCTAACACAGCGTATGCTTGCTGTTAGACATGCCTTGGATATAGCACTTGTTGCTGCCCTGGACACACGGTCTATTAGTGACTTTTCAGGCCGCTGTAATCAAAATACCGGACAGAAATAACTTAAGGGAGAGAAGGCTTATTTTAGTGGATGGTTTCAGGGAGATATCAGATTATCATGGTAGGGGAAGGCATGGCAGGTGTGTGTGTGTGTGTGTGTGTGTGTGTGTGAGAGAGAGAGAGAGAGAGAGAGAGAGAGAGAGAGAGAGAGAGAGAGAGAGATGGGAGCTCTTTGGTTCACGGTTTCAGGGGGATTTCAGATCATCATGTTGGGGGAAGGCATGACAGGTGTGTGTGTGTGTGTGTGTGTGTGTTTCTGTGTGACAGGACCTCTTTGGCTCACAGTTTCAGGGAGACATCTATCTGATCATCACGGTGGGGGAAGGCATGACAGGTGTGTGTGTGTGTGTGTGTGTCTGTGTGACGGGACCTCTTTGGCTCACAGTTTCAGGGAGACATCTGATCATCACAGTGGGGGAAGGTGTGACAGTTGTGTGTCTGTGTGTGTGTGTGTGTGTCTGTGTGACGGGACCTCTTTGGCTCACAGTTTCAGGGAGACATCTGATCATCACGGTGGGGGAAGGTGTGACGGTTGTGTGACTGTCACACTCCTCCCTGGTGACTGCAGTGTAACTCTGTCCTCTGGATGTGACATGGCTGTCACTGTCTTGTGATGAGAGGAGCAGTGATTACTCACACGAGGCCCTTGCAGATGATGGGAAGGAAAAGGCACCAGCTTCTCACCTGAGGTTTCAGCCCCGCCTCTTCCTCCTGCCCCAGTGGCATGTGGTATAGGGATGAGTATGCTAGAGTTTGTAAGGGGCAGAAGGTGGGTGGGGAGGGAACTCTAGTGACACAGTTTTGTGACTTGTCACCCATGCCGAGGTGGGGCTTTTGCTGTAGTTGCTGAGGGCCACCCAGGCTCTCCTAAACAATCCTTCACGAGATTCATCGATTCTCTAAGCCGGGCTCCAATGGAATTGTCTCTTTGGCTTGTGGATGTCTGGATGGGAGTCAATAGGCATTTCTGTATTTCTCCCTAGGGAAGGTCATGCAATAGCGTTTGACCAGGAAGCAGCGAGAATGGGGGAAGGGGCAGCTATAACCTTCAAAGATCTTCCCCTAGGGCCTTCTTCTGCTAGCTAGGTCCAAACCCTAGAAGCTGGGGAGCAAACTCTCAAAACATAAGCCTTTTCTGAATCAAACTATGGCCACATAGCCTTCTGCTCTGCTTCTCAAATATCTTCTGACCTTTCTCTTAATAGAACTTTGTCATTGAATATCAGCCCTCTTCAAAAACCCAGGGTGATCTCAGGACTCTTAACTGTATCTAAAAAGTCCTTTCTCCAAAATATAGTAACACCCACTGACCTCATATAGGTGGGCATACCTTTTAGAGGTCACCATTGAACCCAAGCCAGGAATATGCTAAGTCTGTAGGCATATTATTGTGTCCATTTTAACAGCAACAAACTGAGTTTCCATGGGACTTACTGTAGGTCATATGATGGCAGGGACTAGGAATCATGTCTAGGTCTTACTCCTAACTCTGGGATTTAATATAAGCCTGCATGTATATGTATGATGGCGTTGGTTAATGCTGGTAGCAAACTTGAATCACCTGGGATAGGGTTGTCTGGGCCTAACTGTGAGAGATTACTTGACTGTATTATCAATATGAGAGGATCCATCTTAACTGTGGACAGGAGCACTCCCTGGACAAGGGAATCCTGGACTACGTATAGTGAAAACAGCAACCAGGATACTAGCATGCCTGTACTCATCGCATTCTTGACTGTGGACCTACTGTGAGCAGCTGCTTCAGGCTCCTGCTGCCTTGACCTTTCTACCGTGATGGACTGCGTGTTGAACTGCGAGCTAAAGTAAGTCCTTCCCTCCTTAAACTGCTTTCTTCAGTGCATTTTATCACGGCGATGGGAAAAGAACCCAAGACAATATGTGTAGACACGGCCCCATATACATCCATAATCACATACAGTCTAATAAATGTTCATTCTCTCCACTGTTGCTTAGAAGGCTTCCGGAAGCCCCTTCTAAACCGCGTTTATAAGCCATGCTGGAAACGTCCGCCTGTTTGCGTTATTATCACAATTTGAATACACGTGGTTTTAGGCAGTTTTATTTTCATATGATGTAGCTCCAAGATTAAATTCTGCTTACAATGAACAGGCCGCGGCATCTGATGGATCGCAGCCTATGGCTCCCTCGAAGGACTAATTACTCAAGATTAAATTAAACTGGTAAAGCGGAGCCAGCGGCTTTGATATCTAATAGAGAGGTCTAGGTAGAGATGAGAAAGCGTGAAACGCCCCTCACAAGGCAGGTGGGCCCTGTGTTAACTCCTCCGGCGCGTGCCATGGTGTCAGGACGGTATGAAGATAGAGCTGATTAGCCAAACATGCTGGAGTAGAGACCGTGTGTTCACCTGTACAGAACACATCTCTCTCTTTTGCACCACACAGTGTTGGACCCATATCCAGCAGTGCCCCCTACCTCAAACATACCCCCTGGGTCAGCTCCTGATGGAGAAGTAATGGCTGACCCAAAGGTGCAGAACAGCTGTGCTTAGAGCGCCCCACCTCTGGAGTCACTGCGAGACAATCCCGGCTTTGTCCGAATCCTGTGTTATTTACTGCAATAGTCTCTTGCCTGATGGATATGGTACCATGCATTGTGCGTGCAAGGAGCCCTTCATGGTTGCGTTTAATTCTCACAATGCCGTGAGGCGGGCATTCCTATTGTTTCTGTTTTATAGATGAGGGCTCTGAGGTGCAGAGGAGTTAAGTAGGTAAAAGGGTGTCATTCTAAACAGAATCCTGTCCTTTGTTTGGAGTGCTGTAGAGAGAAGGAAGTTTCAGTTCTGATCAGCTAGCCAGGTCTGCAGAGGGCTCGGGCAAGATCAGAGGAAGTGTGTGCACTCTCTTAAACCCTGTCTCTCTATTGAGGTCGAATGGCAGTGGAGTGTTCTACTTTGAAGCTGATTTTGCGTTTGGTCATTGCCGTTCCACAGAGTGAAAACCAGGATATGTGGAACAAATGACAATGTGCCTGTGTTGGGTGGTTTACAGTATCCCTTGCCATCCTCACATTCAATTGCTGGAAAAGCCTGGCTGCCGTTACGTTAAAGGGTGAGCTTTAACTTCTCCCGAATTCAAGGCTGCAGTGTCCTGACTAATTGATTTTGATTAAATGGGATTTTACCACTATCAATCGTCTATTTCTATAAACGTTATTTCCTAACGAAGGCATTCTGCGAACTGAGGCTTAGGAGAAAAGGCGATCAATAGCTTACCCAGTTGCTGGTTTTCTACTTTCTCCTGAGCTCCTGGCTGCATTATGCATTACTGCCCCTGTCCTGCTGCATCTTCCCCGAAATGGCCTTTGATTTACTTGTGGTGTCACTGGGAGCTGAGATTCTGGTCATAATGGTTCCTGGAGAGATAACGCAGTGAATGGACAGCCCGGGGAAGTACCCAGAATGGGATAGGTTCAGTGGCCTGGAAGTGGGTTTCTTGATAGGGGTATGACTAGGGTTGTGTGAGGTTTGGTGGTTCCTGAAGTCACACTCCCAGTAACTCAAAACTGTCCCTGTTGTACCACCCTGAGTACTTGCCAAAGTACAGAGTGCCCTTCCCAAGGCTTGCCCAGGCTTCTCCATCTTCACAGAACACCATCCGTCTTTACTTCCTTTCTTGGTTTTCTTTCAAGCATCTCATTTGCTCTCCATGGAAACCATAGACTTTTCTTTGGGGGAGTTTTCCATTTCTAAGCGTCTCCTGTGAATCGGGATGGCTGGGGGAGTTCATATTCGTGTTTAGACTCATTTTAATTCTCTCAGTGGGTCTCTTGCTATTTTAAAGACGGAGGAGACCAAAGCCAGAAGGTGGAGTAACGTCGACCCTTTCCTCAGTGTGAGAAAGCAGATTCAGTTCAGGTCTGTCTGAAGTCCTACCTGTAAGATGTCCTCATCTGACCTATGACTCTTGTTTTCTCCTCCTCCTTCCCCCCACAATAGCTGCCTTTTCCTGGACCATTATCTTTTATTCTTGTTGATGTTTTCCAGCTCTCGACCTGGTCGGCCTCTGTTCCGTGTGGTCTCTAGCACATTCCTAGCTAGAAGCATGCTTGTGCTTGCCTTCATCACTGACCGTCCCAGGGCTCCTTTGGTCCTCTTTTACCATCATGCTTTGCGATGCCCATTTTAGCTCTCCTTTCTAAAATCAAACATGTTTCTTCTCATCCTCAACTGTTCTGTCAGAAAGCTACTTCTCTGGGAAGCCATGGGTCATCCTACATAGGACACCTCTAATGGCAGAACAGTGACCTATCTCTTCCCCGGGTCCAGTACTGCCCAGACCCCTGTTTACCTATCACCTGTCTGTGGGGAATCCTTGTAAGCTCTACTGTTGTCTGAGAAACAAACCGTGAGAGGCAAGAAGGAAACCTAGTTCAGTACAGCTTAACTGGGCTGCTGGCTCAAACTTCGGGAGTCTGACCCATTTATTTAAAAAAACAAGCTTATTTTTTTTTTTTTACATATTTCAACACAATGCAACTTTAGAAAAGAGTTCCCTCATGACAACTCTGACAACAAAGCTTAAGGCGTGACTGCATCAGAAGTCCTTTGCAAAGTTCAAGTCTTTAGGAAAGCACCTGTGACTTCTTCTACAGGAATGGGTTCTTCTGACTGTTAGGCCGTGCTCAGGATTAAGTCTAGGGAGGAGGGGTTCGTAATAAGCATAAAAGTAAAGACCTTTTGCAATGTTCATGGGACCTCCTTCCTAAGGACGGGCTATATTGACTGAAAAACTATAACCAGGATAAGGGGGATTTGGACGAGGGCTGGCTCCACAGAGTAGCGAAAGATCACCAGGCTGTTAGGCAACATTCACTCCCAGCCTTCTGGCTGGAAAACAGAACACACACCCCTTCCATCGATGACAAAAGCCTGCGTGTTCAACAATTCAGGTTTCTCTATTGCACTCTGTAAGCCCAGGGGCCTCGTGTCCGTTTATACGTGTCCTCTTCAAATAGACTACATCTTGGGTATCAGAACCCAGAATCATCTGTCCAGATGGTCCAGCTTCTTCCTGGGCCTGAAAAATGGGCTGTGCTCTCAACTGGAGGCCACATTGAAGAGGACAGCTGTTGTGTGTGTGAATGAATGGAGCCTGAACTTGCAGCTAAAAGCACGCAGAGGGGGTGTCTCGCTGTGTCTCATCAGGCTCGAGGGAAAAGAAGGAGTTCAGCTGGGGATCAGAGCACCTTGTGTTTAATCTCTAGTTTCAAACTCAGCACTACCACCCCCGCCTCTTTTTTATGAAGAAAACCTGAATCTAACCACTCTGGGTCCCTTAGTTCATTTCTGAGCTGAATTTTGATCTTTGGGGAATGGTCAGGGAATTGAAGGGTCCCCTCAATGGCTCTCTTATAAGGAGGCACCTGGGTGGTATACTAGTGGGAAGGAGTGACCTGCTACCTGGTTGGAGAGTTTCTCTGATGCCTCAATACTTCTGGGTTGGGTGAAAGGCCCCTGCTTCCTCATGCAGATGGACTTGGCACTCAGGTTCATGCCTAGGCAGAGGTTTCCTTGGGTCATGTTGGCTCTTGCTGATTGCTGCTTCCTGAGCGCAAATTCCTTTCAGACGCGCAGACTCAGTTCTGTTTAGCCTGAGGGTTGTTTGTAGACATCGTAGGTCCTTTCTGTGCCATTGCTAACAGCCAGTGTTCTAAGTCTAACCAAGTAATGCTAGATCCCTTCCATGGCCCATACACTCAGGATGGAGATGATGGTTGGTCCAATAGCCAGCCCTCTGTGCGTACTGGAGAAGAGTGTATTCAAGTAAGACTTCTGCCGTCAGTGTCCGAGATTAAGCGGAGGCATGACTACCTGTATTCGGAGTCATGTACAGTCACAGGGAGCAAGGGGAGGAGATATGGGATTCTCAGTCTTCTTTCCAATCAGTGGCTCCCCATCCCCCACCCCCACCCTTGTTGTATATGTATCGTCGTACTGCATGGATTTTTCCTGGTACACTCAGGACACCTAAGTTGTTTGCTTTCTTTATAGATGTTACCATCAATGCTTCTTGCATGTTCTTGTAAATGTCTCCTGGGGCTCGCATGGAAGAATCTCTCTAGGGTTGTTGTATGCTAAAGAACTTATTTTTCTCAGTTTCTGACACAGAGCTTGGAAAAAAAAAAAAAAGAACTTGGAAACTCCCAAGTGTTAGGAATATCTTTGTCATGCTGATATGGTGATTCCTGTAGTCCCTGACTTCAGGGGGAGGCTCCCATCCAGCTGGGATGGGAGTGGAGCTGTCTGAACTCTGAGGGCAGGAGAGGGCCAAAGATGCCATTCATACACACTGCCAAGGGCTTATTGATCACCAGTAAAAACCTCTGGTCCATGAAGCTCACTGGGGCTTCCTGGTTGGGACAATAAGTTCTGGCTCAGAGAGAGCGCTGGAAGGCTCTGATCCCAGGACCCTCCCAGCTCACTTTGTGACCCTCCGTCACTGTGAGTGTTAAGTCTGCCACAGACACTATGCTCTGGAAGCTGTTCTAACAAATGGTCAAGCCAGAGAGTGGGTTTGAAGACTCCGTGCTTCCTAGCCAATTGCTCCTAAGTTCCAGTGTCTTCTGGATTGGGTCCCCTGGTGGACTTTGCCCTTCTCCTGTGGGGCTTTGTACTAACTTTGTATGGGTGCTGCTGGGGTTGCATTGCAATAGATTCAATTGCAGCACTCAGCTCTGAAACAGTGCAAGCACATATATCTAGGAGTGGAATTGCTGCCGGGAGGGTTCTTAGAACATCTGACCGACTCACGGGCCATCAGCGCAGTGCTTGGCCACTCCTGGCCATTGACAAATGGTGGCTCTTACGATATATAGTGGTCTGGTGGTTTTATTGATTTCCCACTGTGGTTTTTTATTTCAATTTCCATATTTCCTAAAGAGGACAAATAGCTTTTCACGTTTCTTGACTGTTCAGTTTCTTCTATAAAATGCCTGGTCCTGTTTTATGTTTCTTTATGAAGTTGTCTTTTCGTGGCAAGTAGATGATAGCATTTTCTGTGTTGGCTCTGCACTTCCATTTTGATGCCTTTAGAAGAATTTTAATACACTAGTAATTAGTCATTTTCTTCTGATTTTAGTTCTTAAAATTTTCACATTTAAGTGTTTAATCTACCTGTGATTTATTGTTATGCATGATGTATGTGCCTAACTTTTCCACCTTCCACATTAACAATGGCTCCAGTGTGCTTTATTGACCTGTCTTTCTTTGCTATGGAAATGCTATTAATCAGTTTTTCATGTAGGAGACTTTGTTTCTGGCTGCGGGCTCTGTCTCACCATGGGCTCTATCTCACCATGGACTCTATCTCACCACCGGCTCTGTCTAACCATGGGCTCTATCACTGTGGCTCTATCTCCCTGTGGGTCTCTCTCCCTGTGGGCTCTCTCTCCCTGTGGGTCTCTCTCCCTGTGGGCTCTCTCTCCCTGTGGGCTCTCTCTCCCTGTGGGCTCTCTCTCATTGTGGGTCTGTCTCCCTGTGGGTCTGTCTCCCTGTGGGTCTGTCTCCCTGTGGGTCTGTCTCCCTGTGGGTCTGTCTCCCTGTGGGTCTATCTCCCTGTGGGTCTGTCTTCCTGTGGGTCTACCTCACTATGGGTCTATCTTCCCATTCTATTTGTCATTTGGTTCCAGTAATAGAGAGAAATTGGAGTCTGCTCTTGGGATTTGGTCTTATTAGTAAAAGGATTTAAGAATGGACTCAATTGGAAACTTGAGGACAATTTTATTTAAGTTTAAAGTACACCCTGGGTGGTAGTGCATGCATGCTATGAATCTCAGCAGCTGTCTGGAAGAGAGAAGGAAAAAGCCACATGTGGAAGGCAGCCACATGAGGGAAGGGGAGCTTAGAGAAAGAGCAAGGAAGCTCAAGACATTACAAGATATTAGGAAAGGAATACCTGGTCTCTGCCCAGCATCCACTGTGTGTGTGTGTGTGTGTGTGTGTGTGTGTGTGTGAGAGAGAGAGAGAGAGAGAGAGAGAGAGAGAGAGAGAGAGAGGAGAAAAAGGGAAAAGTGATTTGGGATAATCCTTGATTATTTGATGTTAACTGGTAATGTCAGTCCATGAATACGGTATGGCTCACCATCTACTTGGGTATTCCTTAGTAACTTTCAAGGTAGATTTTGCAGTTTTCATTCCTTTTGCTCATTCTTTCACATTGGCCTGTGTTATTGTAAATTGTACACTGTTGTAAATTATATCATTTTGCCCATAATGGGCATCCACAATTTCTTTTTGTCTCACAAATAGAACTGTAATAGGCATTTCTGAATATACCCCCCAACTACAGGGATGCGTATGAATGTATTTGGAATTTATCCCTGGAAGTGGCATTAGGGTCTCATGGGAAACACATATCTAGTTCTGTTTCCCCATTGGCCCTTCACAGGAACTCTACTAGCCTGAGCTATCTGTTGTTTTAGTTTGTTTTCCTTTGCTTCTTTTGACCACCTATTCAGGAACTTACTGGTTTCTGGATTTTTTTTCCCCCTTCTTTTAAAGAATACATTCATACCTTTTGTTTATTTTTGCTCTACTTTTTTCTAGTTGACGCTCACAAACAATTGATTTTAGTTATTGCATGTATATTCTCCTGAATTGTCTTCTTCCTACTAAGTTTTTTTAAAAAAATATTTATTTATTTGTTATGTATACAATATTCTGTCTGTGTGTGTTTGCAGACCAGAAGAGGGCAGCAGACCTCGTTACAGATGGTTGTGAGCCACCATGTGGTTGCAGGGAATTGAACTCATGACCTTTGGAAGAGCAGGCAATGCTCTTAACCACTGAGCCATCTCTCCAGCCCCCCCTAAGTTTTTTTTTTTAATTTTTATTTTATGTGCACTAGTGTTTTGCCATGGGCGCCCGGTTGCTTGGAATAGGAGTTACAAACAGTTGTGAGCTGCCATGTGGATGTTGGGAATTGAACCCAGGTCCTCTGGAAGAGCAGCCTGTGCTCTTAACTGCTAAGCCATCTCTCTAGCCCTAAGTTTGTTTTTGATATGCTGTATTTAACACTGTCTTTATTAGGGTTTGCTTCTATTGCTGTGATGAAACACTATGACCAAAGCAACTTGGGAGGAAAGGGTTAATTCAGCTTACACTTCTATGTAACTGTTCATATAAGGAAGTCAGGACAGAGACTCAAACAGAGCTGGAACCTGGAGGCAGGAGTGGATACAGAGGCCATGGAGGGGTGCTACTTACTAGCTTGCTCTCCATGGCTTGTTCGTCCTGTTTTCTGATAGAACCCAGGACCACCAGCCCAAGGATGGCACCACCCACAATGGGCCTTCCCCGAAAAATCACTAATTAAGAAAATGCCTTGTAGGTTTTCCTATAGCCATATGTTATGAAGACATGTTCTTAATTGAGGGTCCCTCCTCTCAGATGACTCCAGCTTATGTCAAGTTGACATAAAACTTCCAGCAAAGACACAAACAATTCACTTTAAGGATAATCAGTTTTAGTCTTCATTTGCCCTTGCTTTATTTTTTTGAAAATTATCTTATAAAATCCTTCCCTGGGACTGGAGAGATGGCTCAGTGGTTAAGAGCATTGCCTGCTCTTCCAAAGGTCCTGAGTTCAATTCCCAGCAACCACATGGTGGCTCACAACCATCTGTAATGAGGTCTGGTGCCCTCTTCTGGCCTGCAGGCATACACACAAACAGAATGTATGTATACATAATAAGTAAATAAATGAATATTTAAAACAAACAAACAAAAAATCCTTCCCTGCTCCATTAAGATCATAAGAGTATTGACTTGCAATTAGGGGATTAATTATGTATTTACATTATATTTCACATCTAGGTCTTTGATCCCTTGGAAGTCTTCTTCCTGCCTTCAGTGGCAGGTTTGTATGCTAGTTAGTTAAGCTGTCATGTATTAAGAACCCGCTTGTGACTTGTGTCTGAGCGCATGGTGGGTGTGTAGCTGTGTGCGTTGCTTGGGCCTACAGCTTTCAATCTGTGCTTCCTATTTACTTCTAATTAGTTTCCAGTACAGAAAATGCTTATTAATATGGTAATGTGGGTTATCTTATTATCGATTATTAAAAGACCTTTTTCTTTACTTTGGAAAGATGATTTGCCTGTCCACGAGTCGATATTCGTCCACATACATTTAAAATTTACTTATTACTTTTAACGCTGGATGGTGGTAATCACAACACTTGGGAGGCAGAGGCAGGTAGATCTCTGTGAATTCGAGGCCAGCCTGGTCTACAAGAACAAATTCCAGGACAGGCTCCAAAGCTACAGAGAAACCCTGCCTTGAAAAACCAAAAAAGGAAAAAATATTTATTACTTTTAAAAGTTAAGCTTATTGAGTTTCTATGGAAGTTCAAAAGAATTCCGATATCTTTAGATTTATACATTGGTTTGGGCAGAACATATGTGTGGATAATGTTAAGTAATGCTACTCAGGAAAATGAAATATCACATGTCTGCATTCATTTCAATATTTTAAAGTGTTCTTTATTGGATTAAAAAGTATCCTTGGCACAGCATTTCTTTGGGTTCTTAAAGTTTTTAAATAACATTTATTATTATTATTATTATTTAATAATGCAGGTGTGTGTTATAGTGCCCATATGGGGATCAGTGGACGGCTTAATAGAAATTAGTTCTCTTCTACCCCATGGGTCCTGGATGTCAAACTCAGGGCATCAGGCTTAGGGGTAAGTACCTTGATCCACTCAGCAGTCTTGGCTCTGTAGGTTGGTTTTAGTTGCATTGCTTTGAGGGGCTTTGTTTTATTTCATATGTGTCTAGAAAAGTCATGCTACAAACTGGTGAGTTTTGTAAGCAAAGCCTCTTTTCTGATCTCCTTACGTGGGTATGGTTTTATTTCTTTTGAGACAATCCCTACGATTATTTGATTGGTTGCTATGTTTGCAGAAAATCTATGTTTAATTGAAACCCCACTGCCTTGTATGTTCACTAAAATGACTAAAACCACTTTGTAGCAGCAACTCATGAGAGCTCAGGTTGTTCTCTATCTTTGTCAGCACTTGAGATTGTCCATCTTTTTAAGTTTAGCCATTGAAACGGATATGTAGTGTTTCTGATCCTTATTTTCAATTTCACTTATTGGAGTGGTCATTTGTAGAAGTTCTATTCACACCTTTTCAAATCCACTCCATCATTTTAAGGCAAGTTTGCTCCTTCCCCATGTCTTCTTTATCTTCTCTGCCTTCTGAGGCCTCTTTGTCTCATTTTTTTTTAAAAAGATTTATTTATTATACAACATTCTGCCTCGATGTATGCCCACACACCAGAGGAGGGCGCCAGATCTCAATACAGATGGTTGTGAGCCACCATGTGGTTGCTGGGAATTGAACTCAGGACCTCTGGAAGAGCAGCCAGTGCTCTTAACCTCTGAGCCATCTCTCCAGCCCTCTTTGTCTCGTTTTTAGAGCAGTTTTTACTCACAGTCAGATTGTCTGCTATACTCCTGTCCCCATGTGTGCACAGCCTCGTTAGTTGACACCCTAAACCAGAGAGGTGCATTTTTTTTTTTTTTTTTTGCAATCACCTACAGGGATACATCAGTATCACGCACTGCTCCAGTCTTCGTCCTGTCCATTACGTAGACTCACTATATAGAACAGACTTGCCAACCATTACGGTGCAGCACAGAGCAGTGCCCATTTATTCCTTCTCAAAATCTTAGGCCCACCATTCTTTTTTACAGTGCCTATAATTCTTCTTTCCCTAGTGTTATGGATGTGGAATCAGGCAGTAGATACCCTTTTCAGACTGGCTTCTTTCTCTCTGTAGGGTGCATACTAGCCTTCTCTCCTTTAAAAACAAAACAGTAAGTGCAGCCAGAGCGAGATGGCTCCATTGGTAAATGCTTGCCATGTAGACGTGAAGACCTGAGTTCAAACCCAGACATCCATTAAAAAGCTTGGCGTAGTGGTGTGTGCTGTGACCCCAGTGCTCAGCTCAGCAGAGACCGGAGGGTACCTGGATCTTGTCATTTAGCCTGCTGATAGTGAGGGCTTCAGTGAGGACTAGGTTCAGTGAGAGACCTTGCCTCAAAAAGTAAAGTGTGGTGTGATAGGGGAAGACACCCAAAGTTGACCTCTGGCCTCCAAATAATTTAGCCCAAGCACAAGAATGCATGCATTATATGTACATATGCACACAGAAATCCGCACAGACACATGCACAGAAGACAAAAGAGAAGCAGGAATCATGACATGTACTTCATGCATGGTATGTGGTAACCCACTAGCGAAGGTGTTTTCAACCCTCATTTCCTGTCTATTGTTTCAGCTGCTCTGCTCCTGATTCCTTGTTGACCGTGAGATTATTATTTGGACATTTATCTGAAGGAATTCTTTGAAGGTTGGCTTGAAGATGACTTCCTTCAGATAAAGAAGGTGTTATTTGCTGTCATCGTCCTGAAGAATTTCCACCCCAGGACTATTTGAACTGAATTCTCACCTTGAGGTTTTTAAAGTCAACCACACAGTTTGAATTCAGCCTGTGAACTTGAATGCATCTAACCTGAGACTACAAACTCCCCGGGGGAAGGTTTTCTCTCTTTGGCTCATCACAGAGTCTTTAAGTTCAACAGAAAGCTTTCCTTACACTCCTTGGAGAAGTGGGTTTGCAGTCTTGTAGCAGATGAAGTGTATACGATCCTAGCTTTTACTTGGGGCGGGGTGAGGGTGAGGGGCCTCTCCTCACACCTGAAGGAGCCCCTGGGGTTTGCTGTTTCCCCTAAGGAAAAGCAGGAAGAATGTGGAATTGGAAAAGGAATCAGTATTCTGCGCTGCTAATACTATCTTAATAAATCTCCCGTCAGTGTCACAAACGTAACGACATTGGAAAGTGACGGAAAACACGGGCTTTGGAGCTGCGACCAATCCCTACGGATTCAACCTAAAGTTGAGTCAGCTCTTAGGGCTCACAAACGGCTCACAAACTTCCTTCTCCATTAAGATTCACTGATCATTTCCCCATTCTAGAACAATCTCTGTGTTTACGTAGCTCATGGAGGTCACGAGTGACACATTTAATTTATATAGCTATAGATATTTCAGCTGAAGATATAACTTAGTACTCACCCAGCATGCACAAGGCTCTGGATTCATACTCCAGCACCACACCACACACACACACACACACACACACACCAAAAAACAAAACACCAATCCAGACATAGATATTGCTAGCATGCGTAAAAAAACACAGCAGAAATGCATACGCTGCAAATCAGATGTAAGCAAGCACCCGGAGCGTCAGTCATTCCCAGTGCTGACAGAGATGGAGTGTGCTCTCAGGGGACCGATGCTCTGTAAGCACTCCGCTCACTCACTTGCTGTCTGCTCTAGTCCATTTTGTATTGCTGTAACGATATACCCAAGGCTGTACTACTTCATAGAGAAAACAAGTTTATTCAGGTGCCCGCAACTGGAAAGGGTTTTGTGCGTTATAACCTTGCGTGGATGGAGTTATTACAAGATGAGAGTACATATAGTAGGAGAGAGAGAGAGAGAGAGAGAGAGAGAGAGAGAGAGAGAGAGAGAGAGAGAGAGAGAGAGAGGAGACTAATTAGTGTGACAACCTGCTCTTGTGGTAACCAATTCAGTCCTTTGAGACCTAACCCACCCCTATGAGATGGGCATTAATCTTTCCAAGGGTGGTACTCCTCATAAGCATCTCTTAATAACCTCACCTATTAAAGGTTCCACCCCCTTCTCAGTATCGTTACTTTGAGGACTAAGTCTCCAGCACAGGAGCCTTTAGGGAACAAACCATATCCACGCCCCAGCCCTGTTTAAGGAACTCATTAAGGTAAGTTACTAGATGCGGAATCATGGGGGAAATGTAGGCTGCTTTTCAATTTGGAGAGGCATTACTGAGTTTTTCTTCAGTTATTCTCTCATCAGCAGAGTGTGGGAGTTCCCTTTCCTGAATACCCAGCCAATACTGGTTATAATTAATTTTTTAAAAAAATCTCTGCTCATCTGCTAGCTGAAATATTGTTTTAATTTCCACCCATGTTATTACTAGTGAAGTTGAACATTCTTTCCAATTTGTTTTTTCTTAACTTCCTTGTGCATGCTCTTTGCAAGTTCTTCCATTAAGATCCACCCCACCCCCTGCTCCCGTTCCACGGGTGATGGGGAATCAGTGTCCTGCTTGAGAGACTCGGTGTTATTCTGGATGAAGTCACCGAAACTGGTGCCCTTGTCATTCAGTCTCCTTTTTTTAACCTCGTTTCAACTACACACTCCAGGGGTGGGCAGGAGAAGCACAGGACTGGATGACTTGGCATGATGAAGTGGGCAGGGAGCCCAGGTGTACCAGGCTTTCTTTTGGGTGACAAACCAGCCCCCAAATCAAGACATGAAGACTTCTTATTAGTTATGAATGCTCAACTGGCTTTATCTTAGCTCATATTTAATCTGTTTCTCTTTATATACATTTTGCTTTGGGGCTTTTTACCTCCCTCCTCCTCCTTCCCTCCCTCCTTTTCTCCATCCCTTCCTCCCTTCCTCTCCCTCCCTTTCACTCCTCCCCATCTCTTGTCCTACTTTCAATATCAGGCTGATTAGAGGCTTCCTGGCTTCTGACCCTGGGCATGTCCCCTTTCTTTCTCCCTCCTTCTCCTTCTTTCTTTTCTCTCCCTTTCCTACATTCTTCCTGCTTATTCTGTTTGCCCACCAGCCCCACCTATCCCTCTTCAGCTATTGGATGTTCAACTTCTTATTAGACCAACCTGGTGCCTTAGGCAGGCAAGGTGAAACAAATGCAACACATCTTTATGTAATCAAGCGAACACCGCATAAACAAATGTGACTCATCTTTACATTGTTAACAAAGGCAGCGGAAACAAATGTAACACCCCTTTACACAGTTAAAGTAATATTCCACAGATAAACAAATGTAACACCCCTTTACACAGACAAAGTAATATTCAACGATAAACAAATGTAACACACCTTTTCATAGTTAAAGTAATATTCCACAGATAAACAAATGTAACACACCTTTACACAGTTTAATATTACACAGCATAACAAAAGCAACACCCCTTTACACAGTTAAAGTAATATTCCACAGATAAACAAATGTAACACTTACACAGTTAAAGTAATATTCCACAGCATAAACAAATGTAACACCCCTTCACACAGTTAAAGCAATGTTCCGCAGCACCCAGGAATCCTGTGAGGAGAGTTAGCCAGTGTTATGGAGGAGCAATGGGGAAGGTGCTTAGGGGCTACTGTTCGACTTTACAGGGGAGATAGATGCACTGATTATTGGGTTTTTTTTTTGTTTGTTTGTTTTTGGAATGCCCCCTTGAGTCTCATTAACCCTCTTTATCCTTCTTGGGAACTTTTATCTTTGCATTTCACTGGATAAAAAAAAAAAGCACAAAAGGCTCACATGACCTGATACTTCACTGAGACAGGTCCATGAAGGGCAGGCTGCAACTGTTTTCTCTAATTTGTTTTTGTTTTAGTAAGTACATGACCTTTGGCCAGCTAGCACTTTTGTTTTTGGAGACAGGGTTTCTTTTGTGTAGCCCTGGCTGTCTTGGAAGTCTCTCTGTATACCAGGTTGGCCTTGAACTCAGGAATATGCCTGCCTCTGCCTCCCAAGTGCTGGGGTTAAAGGTGTGAGCCACCACTGCCCGGTGGAAAAATGTTTTTGAGCTTTAGCTATTTAAAAATAGTTCTTATTATGATTTTACAGGTTAGCTTGCACTTGTCTGCCAACAGCAGACCTCACAAGTGCCACGGAGGCACTTGGGCCCTCACCAAATGTGTCAGTTCACATAAAAAAGATGTCAAGTGGCCAATGGGCCAAAGTCTCGGATGCCTCCATGTTTCGGGTTAGTGACATCTGAAAGCTGATGTGCTTGTGGTTGGAGGCTGCCTGCCAGTAACGGTTATCCTTCATTCCCCTGTACTCACGCTCAGAGGCAAAGGGAGGGAGAGAGAGATGTCTTATTTGACTTGTGACTATTAAGAAGTTTTCTGCTCAGTTCCCATCATGCATTTCACATGTCTTAGACTGTGCAAGCATCTTATCTATGAAGCCATTGTAGCAAATAGGAGAGGGTTTTCTGTACTCAGATTTTTGTCAGGGATCCTCGGAGACTGGTCCAAGGCTGTCAACACCAATCCTTTGAGATGAAAAGAATTTAGAGCCACTTCTCCAACATATTCTCTTAGAGATACTGTATGAGTTACTTTGTGTGTCACTGTGATAGAACGCCTGACGGAAACCATTTAGGGAAGGAAAGATTGATTCCGGTTCATGGGTCTGGGGATACAGTCCTTCGCGAGCAGGAAATACACAGCCATGGGTAAGCTCGCAGCTGGTGGAGCAGTAGCATGAGGTGGCCAGTTACCTTGCTGCTGACTGTAAGGGGCCAGGGTCACCTATAACCCATACGGTCTGCTTATTCCAGTTAAGCCCGCTGCCTACAGTCTCCCAAAACAGTGCTACCAGCTGGGAACCATGTGTTTGAGCACATACATCTGTGGGGGACACTTTAGGTCGAAATCGTAACTGGGGCTCCACAGGTGCTTCTGATGAGTCGCCACATTGAGATACATCGACCTCCCGTAAGAGCGGTGTCACTGCGTGCCCCTTGAGTCACATAGGGTATTGGAGGGAGGGCTAGGCTCCTGAACATAGTGGAAGTTTTACTGGGAGAGAGAGAGGGCGGCCATATGTCTACTGCATGGATCAAATTGTACTTAATTTCCAGCCCGATCCACCCCGAAGTCTAACCCTTTAAACTGTAAAATGACCGTATAACTATCGTACACTTTTCTAACGGCAGAAAAGCATAGGTGGTGGGGGGCGCGGTGGGGGGGATGTGGAGGGAGCTCGGTCAGTAAATCACTGTCTTGCAGGCACAGGGACGGGATTCCAATCCTCGCAACTCATGTGAAAAGTTGAGTGTGGTGGTGGACGTTTGTTAGCACAGCCCTGGGTAGGCTGAGCTAGGTAGATTCCTGGGGCTTGTCATCCAGCCAACCTACCTTACATGTTGAATTTTAGGCTGGGAAGAGACTCTCACCTCACAAAAAGGGGGGACCTGCGTGATGACATCAGGTTGTTCTTCGGTCTTCACACTTCTATGTACACACACACACACACATACACACACACACACACGGGGTAGCTTAAGTGGACACACAATGCTCATGATTCTACATTTGCTTTTTGTGTTTAATGTGCCAGGGAGATCGTTGATGTCAGCGCCCATCAATCTTGCTCTTTGTAACAGCTAATCCTTTCCGTGAGCGTTGGTTACACTGTTTATTCAATTGCTCTCCTGTTGGTGGACCTTTACACCGTTCTGCTCTTTTACTAACAATGCTGCAATGGACATATCTTTCCATAGATTTGTGTGTGGGGGTCGATAGGCAGAAGTGGAATTTCAGTCTAAAGGGCAATCATTTAAAGATGATCGCTTGGTGTGGTGGCATATGCCTGTAGTTCCAGCACTCAGGAAGCAGAGACAGGCGGATCACTGTGAGTTTGAGGCCAGCCTGGTCTACATAGTAGTAGTTCCAGGAAGGCAGGGCTACACAGCGAGACTCTGTCAAAAAAAAAAAAAAAAGAACAACAACCCCAAATTGATAAATATTTGCAAATTGTTCCCTAATATAATGGCACCAGTTTACTGTCCTGCCATGAACACACGGATGCTTCTGTTTCTTCATAGGCCCGCCCCACGGACTTTGAGTGCTATCCTGTTTCTAGACCTTTGCTTATATGATAAACAAAAATATGATCATTTTAAGGTACACCTGTTTATTTGTTAATTAAATATACATTTCCTTATTTATGGAGGAAATTGGCCATTTTTCGTAGCTTAAAATTCATTTACTTATGTTTTTATCTTTTTCTAGGGACTGGTCACACATAGTTATCTTATGGGTTTTCCTTGAAGGTTTCTGGCTTTCGCATCACGCAAAGAAGCATTTTCTCAGCACCAAAATGTAAAGGTAGCTTTCTACCAGGATGGAGGCTCAATTGCATCTCTGAAGTAACAGTGGCCAAGGTGACTCTGTCTGCAACTGTGTAGCTTGTTCCCAACTTTTCAGGGCTGCATTGCATCTCTCCCATTCGTGTGTATGATTTTCCCACCCACAGACCTGCTTAGAAAGTTTGTTTATCCTTCCATGGGGCAATTAAAGACGGCTTCATTTCTGATTGTTCGGTGGAGGCCAAGGTTCTTGGCAGCTCTAGGCTGCCCTGGGTCTGGTGGAATCCCCTGCAGGACCCCCGCTCTCTCCTTGTTGTTGGTGTCTCCTACCCGGCACCTAGTTGATCTTCTGAAGGCTGAAGGCGGCTTTCAAATGCCAGCTCCACTGGGTCTTGTTAAAATACCTTATCAATGGCCATCTTTCTCAGCAGGAGTGACCTTTGCCTCAGCTTCACTGTCACTACCTGACTTGGATAACCTCCAAAGGCAGGTTGCCATGGCGATTCGCATTCAGCCCAACCAAATCTGGCTTCTGTATCTTATTAAATGTTCCCTAAAAAGGAAATCACACTGTGTGCGAAAAGAGGAGCGCCATTCATAAGGAGCAATAATGTTCAGCTGCCCTGTCCTCCCCCTGTGTCCCACTCTGGGGCCGGTCTGTCTTTTGCCAGAGCTGACTGTTTGCCCCTCTTGTTTCGGTTCTTCCTAATCGCCGTTGTCATGGTAAGTACTTAGATTTTAGGGGTGAGAGGATGGGAGGGGGTGGCTGTGGCAAATGTCAATCAGCCGTTCAAAAGACACTTTTACAGTTCCGATCCACCGGCACTAACAAGCATCAGAATCAGGTGCATAATGAGGCCGCGCTAGAGACACTAATTGGAAGGGTCTTCTTTTCTTCTCCGTCTTCATTTTTGTTGTGATGTTTGCCCCGTTTTCTCAGAATGCAGTCTTCACAGTGACTCTCATTAAATCCGAGCAGATAATCTCCTTCAAACTACTGCTCCTTGCCCTGGAAGAGGGGTGGGCGGACCCAGTGGTTGCTGGGAACTTCCAGAAGGTTGCTTTGTGTTCACCCCTGGTTAGAATAGAGGGGAAGGTGAGCAACATTCCACACCCACAGAGCCTGCAGACCGGGTTGCACTCTCAGTTCTCCAACAGCAGGCAGTCTAGAGAGAGGGAACACTGGATGTCAGAGATATCCACAAATCTCTGGGCATGTCAGTGGCCCTGATCTCTGTAGGCAGAGACCCCAAGTCTGCTTTGAATGGAGGGGAGGTCCGACCGCCATTCATTTACGACGGATCGTCCCCTTTTCAATTAAACCTCTCTGGAAATGCTCCCTCAGGCATGTTGCAAATGCATCCTCTGGGTGATTCTAAATTGGTCAAGCTGACAGTGAAGATTGGCTGTCACAAGGCACATGTCACATGTGCTCAGACCAGTGGGACCTTCTGAGCAGTGTGGTCCATCCTGCTTGATCCTGAGTCATAGCTGCCATGTGAACCTAGACTGTCCTCCAAACCTACTCTCTGGACTACTCCGGCCATCTTCTCCCTTTTCTCCAGATGGCCAGGGCCCCGGGAGATGGTTTTTCTGTATGAATTTTTAACACTCATACGTTGGAGGTCAAGACTGATACAGAAAAATAACGTATCAGTTGGCCATACTCTAACTCCCCAAGTTGATAGAGGGACCACAAGAGTCTTGGAAGGCCTGTCCTGCTGGTAGAGGAAGGTATCAGAGGCAAGGATTGGGGTTTTTTCAGAAGGTACAAATGACTACACACTCAGACATTAAGGGAAGGGCAGCATTGCTATGAAGTGTGTGTGTGTGTGTGTGTGTGTGTATGTATGTGCTTGTGTGTGGGGTGTGCATGTGTGTGTATGTGTGTGTGGGTATGTGTATCTGTGTGTGTGCTTGTGTGTGTGTGTGTGTATGTACATATGTGTATGTGGGTGTATGTATATGTGTTTCTGTGTATGTGTGTTTGTGTCGGGGTGTGTATGTGTCTGTATATATGGGTGTGTGTGTGTGTGTGTATGTGTGCTTGTGTGTGGTTGTGTGTGTGTGTGCCTATGGGTGTGTGCTTGTGTGTGGTTGTGTGTGTGTGTGCCTATGGGTGTGTGCTTGTGTGTGGTTGTCCATGCAGGCACATATGTGCATTCCCACCTCCCATTTCAACTCTCATTTTGCAAACTAGGGTGGGACCCTGGTTATCCCCACCGTGACCACAGCTTCCTTGTCTACAGCTGGTCTAAGCTTGGACCACCTTCCTGAAACCGAGTGGAAACCAGTTTGTCACCTGGGCTTCTCGGGCCTCTAGTAGTGTGGCAGCAGGCTCTTAAAGGCTGGAGACAGTTTAAATCCTTGCTAACTCCTGCTATGCCCGAGGCCATCCCAATTCTGCGGCAGCTATGAACGACTTCAACCCACAGCACCTAGCAAAGCCTGCCTGGATCCGACTGCATTTTCAGGAGGGGCAGGAATCCCAAGCAGGCAGCACGTTAGAAACAACTTGGTTTTATTTTAGTTTGTGTGTGTGCACGCACGACAGTCGGCTTCAAGGACACTAGTCTACATCATGTGATCTTCAGAGCTGGAGCACATCCTCCAGGACGCGAAAGAATCCTGCACTGACTCATTTGGACTCTCTTTTACATCCTTACAGTGAAATGATGGCTTCACACCAAAATAAATTTGGCTTTTGATGCAGCGAGGCAATCTTTGTGACCGGGACTCACCATTGACAACTGTAATTCAGGCTGCTTGTGTTATATATAATCAAGTACTTTCCTTCAGGAGGCAGAACCTCGGGCTTGTTTGTCAATTGGACATTGGAAAAGTGGGGAGAAGCTTGTCTTATCTAGGGATTTGGGGGATACAGACATGTATGGGGCAGGGGCAGAGTGTGACCAGAAGAGACAGGCATCAGAGGCTACTGTTCGGCCCCTCATCCCTGGAAGGGAGTAAGCAGACTGCGGTCAGCGTCTCAGCATAGGGTAAAT
Source organism: Microtus pennsylvanicus (assembly GCF_037038515.1). NCBI lineage: Eukaryota > Metazoa > Chordata > Mammalia > Rodentia > Cricetidae > Microtus > Microtus pennsylvanicus. The sequence continues at coordinate 23,210,760 of NC_134596.1, forward strand.
TGCCATGGATGTGGGCTTTCTGAAGCCAATTTTCTTTTAAAAGAAAGAGATGGCTCTGAGTGTGGGCAGCCAGGCCCTCTTGCTGGGATCAGCCTGGCACTGTGTCTCCGACTTCACATTGCTTCTTTACTTTCACATCCACGCCTAAGCCACCCGCCTACACTGGCACTTGTCGGGTCAGTCACTGGCGAATTTCTCCTCAGTGGAGAACTGTGATACATGAGGGCTGGGGCTGATACAGAGGAACCAGAAATGAATTGTGCTAAGCTTCATACTGAGTGACAAAATGAAGGATGAGAAACAACACACACACACACACACACACACACACACACACACACACACACACACAGAGTTTTCTCGCCAAGAAAGTCCCTGGTCCACTTTCTCATGGAATCCACAGTTTTTCCATTTGGAATTTCTGAGTCAGGGTCTCAGTATGTAGCACAGGCTAGTTTCAAGCTCGCAATCCTCCTGCCTCAGCCTCCTGTGTACTGGGTAACCGGCCCACACCATTACGCTCAGCTCTCGTGGCTTGTTCCTTGTTTCCTGAGTGTGCACACGGCTATGTTCACATCCCACACAGGACAGAGGTTAATGTCAGGTGTCTCTCCGCCTTCATTGCTCTCCACCTCATGTTTTTGAGATACGGTTTCTCATTCAGTGTGGGACTTGTTGATTCATCTAGACGAGTGGTTCTCAACCTTTCTGATGCTGTGACTCTTTAATACAGTTCCTCATGTTGTGATGAGCCCCCAACCATAATATTATCTCATTGCTACGTCATAACTGTCATCTACTGTTACGAGACTGTCTGACTGGTGTGTACCAGGAATGACCTCGTCTCCACATCCTTAGTGTTAGAATGACAGGCTTGTATCACCATGCCTAGCTGTAGATAATTTTAAAATCATGTATCTGGAGATCTGAGCTGAGGTCCACATGCGGATGTGATGAGCATTTTGCTGACTGAGCCATTTCTCCAGCCCCTCTGGTTTGCTACTTTACTCACCCTTTAATACCCTTCTCCTTTCCTGCCCCATCTAGAAAGCAGCACGTAAAAAGTTTTTCACAACCTCCTGCAAATTCAGTGGTAAGTGAGGCACAACCGCCTTTTGTATACCATGTGGTCTGCCATTGGAAGAAAGTCCATGCCTGACTAGAAGTTCCTCTCCCTTCCACTCCTGGATGCTGCATGTCATTTAACACAGGCCCTTAGGAAGATAATGTTTAACAGCAGGCATGGCGGCTCTCCAAAACAGCTCTGCTGTCTGAGAAGAAGCTGAGCACTAGGTGGCCGCGACAGAGTCTACCAGAATCTTTCCACATGGAAGGTGAAGATGGGTCTAAAATAGTGGATTTCCGGTGACGATGGTAGGAGCTCTTAACTTCCTCAGAGTCTGAAGTGTTTGTTTTCAGTTCTGTTTGCCAGTTTCACTTGTGCAAGAAGGTTGTTGAGATAGGTCTAAACACCAGTAAAAACAAACAAACAACAACAAAACCAGAAAAAGGATGGTGGTAGCACATGCCCGTAATCCTAGCACTCGGGAGGCAGAGGCAGGCAGGTCTCTGTGAGTTTGAGGCCAGCCTGGTCTACAAGAGCTAGTTCCAGGACCAGCTGTAAAGCTACACAGAGAAATCCTATCTTGAAACAAACAAACAAACAAACAAAAAACACCCTGTGACTAAACAACCCATGATGGTCCCTAAGAAGCAACAGCCTTCACCCTTTAGGGAAGATTGGCAGGTTGGTGTGTTGTACAATCTGGCCTGGTGTGGGGTTTTAGGACACTAGTATATTGGTCTGAGTCCTACCACAAGCCATTAAGGCCACAGTGCAGAGACCGTCTTCTCAGTCCTGATTCTTCTGGGACTAATGACACTGGGCTTGGGGTCGAGCCCCACCCGTTGTTTTCCGCCAGCCCATCTGGGCTCGCTAGGAAGCCTCACACCAGGCCAGCCTGTTACGAGGAGAGATGAGGCAGCTCTGGTTGGTGGCCTGCATCAGGGAAACCAAGTCATCCTTTCCTGTCATCTCAGCACGGGCTTTGCTGCAGGCTTATCATAGTTTACGTCCCATCTAGCGGTGCAGTTTGGACAACTCTGAATTTCAGCATCTTCTTCCGTAAAATGGAGCGCACAGTGCTTAGCTCCTAAGGGTGTCATCAGAATTGGAATCAGACACTTCACATGGAGAGCGGGGTCTCTCAGCATTAAATCACCACAGCCATCATGATCGTCACCACTCATGACTGAGCCTAGTAGTCATGTTCATAGCGTAGTCCAGCCGCCTGTTAAGTTGGAGCTGCATGTGACATTTTAGTGAAATGGGCTTCATGGGAGCTCAGTGTTGTCTCACAAAGGTGAACTCTCAGCTCACTTCCTCGCCGCATTCAGGCAGGGTCTGTGGGTGACAAGGGGTCCCTGGAGGTCTATGGCTTTCTGCTAGGGTGTGAACTGGTTTCCCACTCACAAGGTGACTCCATTCGGTAAGTTTAAGAAAAGAACGTTTTCTTGGGTTTCCTCCCCCACCATGGATGCTGTGGGCCATGAAGGAGGAACCAGCTCTGCCCGGTGTTGTGAACCTCTTGACGCCTGGCCCATTAGAGGAAGCCAGAATACTTAGTGGATTTCCTGGGAGAATGGCTCCCAGTAACTTAACAGAGAGTGACTTGAGAGAAGTAGAGAAAAGGTGTTTTGTTCTCTCAAGGAGCCTACCGAACGCTCAGTCCAAACAGCCCCATAACTAATTCATGACTTTGCACCACACAGACATCTTTTAAATTAGGCAGAATACAGATGAGTCTTGTTTTGTGCCATTAATTTCAATGGTTTTACACAATATTTGAATCGCTGGCTTTTCTTCTTCTTTGGAGGCAGACCAAATCGGGCTGAGTCTCCTTGCACTAAAAGCCATTCACGAGACCCAGCCAGCTCCGTCTTGCAGATGGAGCACCATATGTTTTGGCTCAACCTCCATATGGAACGGCAATATGCAATCCAGGGATAGAAAGCCCCGTTTCTTCCCATTCACGCTCACGGTCACCTCTAACCCACAAGCTCTCTCCATTCTGCACAGAAGTAGGCACATTCATCCCCCAAAGGAGCCAGAAATATGCTAAACGCTGCAAGGGCTGGGTTTTGTTTTCTCTTGCCCTTTTACACTCAAAGACATTCATACATCTGGTGCTTCCATGAGGTGGCACTTGGAACAATTCCATTTTCACATTTCCAGGAATAGGCTAGGCCTTTTTGCTTGAACACATAACTTTTTGTAAACATCAGGAGACTCTAGAAATAGTGAATTAAGGGTCTGGACCGTGCTAAGCATTTGGATATAATCTAAGGCTTCCTGGCAGGGGTTTAGGGTGGGATAAAGGGTCTGTTGTCTGAGAGAGAGGAGTCAAGTAGAATCTGGGCTTCATTGACAACTAGAATAAAGGCTTCAGCTTTCGGAGCATCTTCTAGGGAAAGGTGGGTCAAGGTTATTAAGAAGTAAGGGCTCCTTTTCCCATGTATCCAGGGTGAGGAGGCCAAAAGCACTGAATAGAGTCTGACCTTTTCTCCATTATTAAAGAGCCTTGTGACTTTGAACAAATGTCAGTGTGACATTCCTTTATATGTAAAGGGTTTAGATGATCTGGTGATGGCTACAGAGCCCGTCTCTCATCCTATCTTATGCTATGGGACACTGCTGTGGGGAGGCTCAGCGGTCAGGGTGGTGAAATGAATTCAAGGCTGATTGGATAATAGATGCGCTCACCACGTATTCAAATTGAGAGGCCCCTCCTGCCAGTGGCATTTGGGAACCATAATTCAGTTTGTTCGCATGAACCTGCGTGCTGTTACTAACTCAGGAAGCGGATCTCAACTTCCTGGCATGTGGGTACACCACAAAAACCTCTGTCCACACTTTGTATCCACCTGCCTTTGGCAGTTTTGCTTCCTCGCTAGGGAATAGCAGCAGCACAGACCCCTGGATGTCACAGAAACACAGGTGCTTCAACCCTGGAGTTTTGATTTTGATGTGACTGTAAACCAGAGGTAAGGGGACAGATAGCAGAATCTCACCTTGTTTTGGCCTGCGAAGATGAGGCCCACGTCTTCTAGGTCTTTATGTCTCAATAAGCTTCAGTTGTGACTGGAGTTACCAAATGTTTTATGCTCTCGGACCCTGGAGACTGAGTTCCAGGAAATCTAGACCTCCGAGATTGCCTGAGCCTTGTTAAATGAGTTTCCAAGCAGCTACCCGTGCAGTTTTCGATGACTGGAGGTTGCAAGGGGATGCTCTGAATCTCTTCTAGCTGAGCTGTCAAAAAGCAAGGACAAAAGAAGAACGGCTATGAGCCCTTACATTCCAAGCTTTGAAACCAAGCTTCTGTGCAGAACTTCCTCAGATTGACCTGACACCAGGGTCCTGACCCTTAGCCCACTAACTATCTCTTCGGTATAAAGAAATTGAATTTAGAAATTCAAGAAACAAAGGGTATGTTGGTGGGCAGGTTTGTGTGTGGTGTGACCCGCACTCAGCCCCACCCACACAGCAGGGAACAGGAAGCAGAAGGAGAAACACCTGGAGTTGGAGGCATAGCAAGCTCCCTGGGGTCTGAACCATATCTGAGTTAGGCACGGGTTCTCAGAGAACTGGAGGTGCTGGAAGGCAATGCTGTGAGTTTCCCATGATTCAAATGGACCCAAGGAAGAGAACTGACCTGGAGATGTCTTAGAGGGAAGTTTGCGCAAGATGTACAGTTGGAAAAGTAAGGAGCCCCTTGTTGAGGTTGTCCGGAGGGTAAGCGCTGGGTCCTCGGGCTAACATTGGAGACATCAGCCAGAGCAGCTGCCTGCCTCAGCTGGGCTTGGGGGAGGCTATGGAGCGCTGGGAGAGAGGGACATGAGAGAGAGGGATGCCGAGTGTCCCTTTTCTCTCCACTTCCTCCCAGTAGGCTGGTTTGTTTGTGGTGTTAGGGTTAGAACCCAGAGCCTCTCCCATGTCTGGCAATGCTTTTCCACTAAGCGACAACCCTAGCTCACATGAAGACTTGAAAGCAGTCAGGATAGGAAAGGACACCTCTAAACAGATTCACCTTTGGGGGACAGTTTCTTTTTTAATTGCAGAATGGCCTTCTATGGCAATACTAGTTAATAATTTGCCTGCCCGCTCCCCTATTGATTAAGACACGATTGTTTCAAGCTTGAGGCTATTAGGATCAGAGCTGCTAAATCCAAACATTCTTGTGCCAGTTCACCGTGGGGACACGGGTCTCCCTTCCCCTTGATGAGGTACCCTGGAGGGCTCTGCATGTAACTGTGCTTCCCTGCTCAGTGCAAAGGCCAAGATGTTTCACCCCGCCTTGTCCCATCTCAGTGCACACACGGACAGAGTGAGCTCTGCTTGGTTATTCTTGACTGTTCATTTTCTGGAAAACTTGTTTGCGGAGAATCTTTTCTTTAATCTTTTCCAGACGAGAATGAAAGTGCCTTGCTTTGGAGAATATTTACTTAGGCTGTTGCTAGGGGCTGGGGCGTCGGGGGACACTGCCAGCCTGGGATCCCTTTCAACTTCATTGTGGCTGGAGGTTTGTTTTGGACACTGTCCAGGTGGCGCACATCTGGGCTAACCATCTTGTAAAGGCCAGCTGTGGTCACTCCACTCAACGAGGGTTTTTAGATTTTTGTCTGTTTTGCTTCACTGAGCACCAGGGTCTCTCTCTGCAGCCCTTAGGCAAGAAGGAATAGGTTTCCTTCTACCTCTGCCTTAGCCTGTTGGCCTGACTTTAGTCTGCACGTGGAAACCGAAGCTCAGTTTCACTTAGCATGACAAATAGCTTCAGGGAGAAGGCAACTTGAATTCATCTCCCTCTGTCTTTACTTCGTCTTTGACTTTACCTCCTCAGAGTGCTTTCGTTTAGGCTTTGGGGTGGGATATTTGCTACTCTCTCACCATGGCTTGCACGAAGGTGTTTCTAGTGTTTTATTTAGGTTCTCTGATTTTTTTGTGGAGAGTTGGTTCGTATCAGAGCTGGAATACACAAACACAGTAGATGAAATGCTGACTTCTGGGAGCAGCAACCATTGCCCTCTTCCCCTCAGCCGTCAGTCCTGACTCTTTGTGAACACCCTCAACATCGGCCTGTCGCCCATAGAAGGAGGGGGTGGAGGCCCTTCGACCCTCACCTGAGATGTCAACCACTCTTACACCTCCAATCCTGGTTCCACATGGTTCCACCCAAGCAGTGTGTGGTCTAGTGCTAGAGTAGATAGGATGTGGAGGGCCAGCTGAAGGGGATACCCTATCTATGCATCTATGTATGCTGGGGTGAAGCCTTCCAATGCTGCTGCTGCTTTGGGGACATCCATACTCTTATAAGTGACCCCTCACCCATGCTGTGGGAGTGAGCCTGGTTTTGGTGTGTGGAGCTAGACTTGGTGACTCTGTTTGTCCGGTCTGTCATAGGTGCCTTGTTGGAGTGTACAAACATTTGTCTGACCCTCCCAGAAAAAGTTCGCACAAGAGAAGTGTGTGTTAGCTCCTTTGCTGAGCCTTTTTTAAAGTATAAAACTTTCTTCTATTTGAAAAATTATATTGAGTTATGTATTTCATAACTTTTGTGTTTTCATTTGCCTCTGGTTTTCTCCAAAGACGATGGAGATAATTATTTGGAAGATTGGCCATTTGTATCCGTGCTCTAATTTTCTTGTTTCGTGTCCTTTCCTCCCCCATTTTGATCTTTTTGCCTCATTTTCTGGGAGAAATTCTCAATGCCTGTTCAACGATTTTATTGAATTTTTACATTTTGCAGTAGTGTTTTTTAATTCTAAGAGCATTTGTTCTCATGGTTCTCTGAACAGTTCTCTCTCATCTAGCCCTTGTGGTCTGGTTTTCAGAGTGAAATATCTACTACTTCAGAGGTTTGGCTTCCCTGGCTGAGTCACTGTCTCTCCACAAACTGCCGCCTTCTACTAGTCTCCTCTGTGCATTGGAAAGGACCCTTACGATGCCAGGATCTTCAAGTGCTTATATATTACACTAGGCACAAAAAATGGTTATCGAAAACTGTGTGTGTATGTGTGCGTGTGCACATGTGTTTTTATGTATGCACAAGTATGTGTCTATGTGTCTGTATGTATGTGTGCATGTGTATAGATACGGACATGTGTGTATGGATATGTGCGTTCAGCCATGCTCCCCACCATGAGGATAACAAACTAAACTTCTGAAACTGTAAACAAGCCCCAGTTAAATGCCTTCTTTCTTTCTTTCTTTCTTTCTTTCTTTCTTTCTTTCTTTCTTTCTCTTTCCTCCCTCCCTCCCTTCTTCCCTCCCTCCCTCCCTTCTTCCCTCCCTCCCTCCCTCCCTCCCTCCCTCCCTCCTTCCTTCCTTCCTTCCTTCCTTCCTTCCTTCCTTCCTTCCTTCCTTCCTTCCTTCTTCTCTCCTCCCCCCTCCCCCTCCCCCCTCCTCCTCCTTCATAAGAGCCACCATGGTCATGGTGTCTTTTCACAGCCACAGAACACTAAGACTGTCTGGTTCTAAACCTCTTGTGGTTTTTCTCTTGAGTTGGTCTGGGTCTCAAAAGGAGTCTCTTCTAATCGCTTCACTAGAGACAGAGTCCTGACCGTCAAAACTCTGGAAGCTGAGATGAGGAAGGAGGCCAAAGCCATGGGTGATGGGAGTGATTTCATATGCAGTAAATATGTAGGCCCTGGGTACCTTGTTATTGGTGTTGCCCCTGCCCCTGGGGTCTAGAGTTCTTTGTTTCTACGCTCCCCAGAGTTCTGTTTAGGAGAAGACGTCCTCCAGTTTCCCAGAGGGGAGGCGGTCTGACGATCGAGTTCTTCCTTTTAAGTTCTTAAACCGGCGTTCTCATTCTCAGCCTCCTCTCTGCTCCCACATTCATGAGTACCTGGTAGCATCATCCCTGCTGCCAACTTCAGCTTTGACAAGTCAGTGCTCACTCCTCTATGTGCTTCTTAGCTTCCAAATGCCTCTTCCTGTTTCCTCTCCCATTCCTTATGCGCCATTGGATGTGTGTCACTGAAAAACCATTTTAATGTGGTTCCTGGGGGGGGGGGTGGAGCAGAGGTGAATGGATGCTTGCTGCTCCTTTCTCTGTCTTTCGACAGAAGGCTTATTCCCACAGCATTGAAAGTCTCTTATTGGATCACCATACTTGGACTCTTAGATGCAAATATTGTCACTCCGAGCTATTTTTAGTGGAACCTGGGATGCTTTTGCCCAACTATCACTTGGGAGAAGAAAAAGACATTGTAATTCACCCTATATGTTTTTTCTTTGGCAAATGTGGTCAATACATCTGTTAGCTTGGGGCTGTTTTTGTATGTGTATTTTTGTATTGATTATGAGTAGTTCAAGGAAGCTTGGTAGAGCAGATCCATTGAGTGTCCAGAGCAAAACTTGATCTATCCAGCACACCCTCAAGACTGGAGACTGTTCTGCTATGGGCCCTCAGACCATGGCTTCTAGAAGAGGCATGGCATCTCTTAATGTTTTGTGAGTTTGCATAATATCTAGTTACAACACATGGGAGTTATAAAAGACCCAGCATCTGGAAACACACTGTAGCTTAGGTATTATTTTTCTAGGAGAATAGGGCAGAGTAAGGAAGACTTGGGGGGCATATGTGGGACTCTTGGGCAGTTTGTTGAGGCTGTAGTCTGAAGTAGACTTCTCTATGTTCTATAGCCTTTCTTTGGGCTCTGATATAAATGGACCATCATTTTTGTGTCTTCCAAAGGGGAAAAACAGAATGCTCTGTGCTTGGGTTTAGCTTTGAGTCTTTGACACAGTGTTTAAAAGGGTAGTCAGACTTAGTTACCCAATACCCCTTTTTCCCTCCCTCCCTCCCCTCCCTCCCTCCCTCCCTCTTTTCTTTCTTTCTTTCTTTCTTTCTTTCTTTCTTTCTTTCTTTCTTTCTTTCTTTCTTTCTTTCTTTCTTTCTCCCTGCAGGGTTGGGGATTGAATCCAGAATTTCATGCGTGCAAAGCAAGTACTCTATTGACTAGACCATATCTCCAGCCCTTCTACTATTGCTTTCCTGTCTATGCTAGATAGTTATTAGGCACCCTGGGCCTATCTCCACATACCCAATTTCCACATTGTCTCCCCCTTTTCTGCAGAGGAGCATGGAGCCCCTCTTCCTGTGCAGATTTCCAGGCACTTCTTGGAGAGGGTCTTGGACTCTATCCTGGCATAACAGAAAGCCTGTAATTTTTCTATATTTATCAGTGTGATTGTCAGTGTACTTCTGCTTGTGAGTACTACCGCTACTGTGTTCTCTTATGCAGGTTTAGGGAAAACACAAAATTTTATTTTAAACACAGAGTCTGTTATCTTATTTTTAACAGGATCAGCTCGATAAGGGAATAACTATGGAGAGACTTTATGCAGTGACAGGGAAGTGTCTCTTCCATTGTCTGTTGATGGCTACTTGAATAGGGGTAAAGAGATTCAATGTCTGTGTTAAGTGTTCTGTGTTCATTTCTCACGTCCGAACTTTTGAGGTTTGACGCACTTTCCCCTGCACTAAGCCTGATTAAAGATAAAGTGACTAGGAGGTGGGACCCAGGGCATTCCTATCCCTGGGTTGCCCAAGAAGAAAATGCTTCCGATGAGCCCAAGACCTGCCATTCTCTGGGTCACTATACTGTTTCATATGGAAGAGAAGTTTCCAGAGAAGACATACGTTAAGACGGGACACGTCAAGTGAAGTGAAGGAGGAGCAGGCAAATGGAGACCTTATGTCTGAAGATGAGCTCTAGTGAGGCGGTGGCTAAGGAACTTGGAAAGAGTGGGCTCAGAGCTCAGAGAGCCTGAAAGACTACCAGAGACAGAGGGACTTGGCGCCAGGCTGGGCTGCACTTTTTGTGTGGCTTTTATTCATGGCCTTGGGTTCCCATGCCAGACTGCAGGCTTCCATCTTTAACTCCAGCTCTCCACTGCTCGGTAGAGCTGATCAGATAATCTGGTGTTTTGGAGGAATCATGCATAGTAGGATAAGTAACAAACATGTCTCTGCTTAGTAATGATTTAAGGGATTTGCGAAGGTGTAGTCTTGTCTTTATGCGTGGTCATCGTTTTGTTTGTTATGTGGTTAGAATTAAAAAAAATCTTACATAGACCTGGAAGGCAAGTCCTGATCAATAAGGACTAGCAAAAAGGGAGGAGACTGGAGGGAGTCATGGAGCACAAAGCCACGGGTGAGGGGGTCCAAGAGCCCGGGTACACAGTGATTGTGAAGAATGCAGCCAAAGTCCCCCTGAGCGGGCCCCACCCGACCTGCACCCGTTACTATTGTTAGAGAAAGTGCGGGGTCCTTCTTAGAAATTTATGGAGCACCTGCTCCTTTCCCCACCAGATTTCCCTTCTGGACTGTTGACTTCTGTGAGGAGACCAAATAGCTTCCATCTTCCAGGAGAAAGACCAAGAACAACCGATGTGTGCATACATCAACAGACTAGGCAGTTGCCTGCCGTCCTGGGAAACTGCAGCATGTCCTTGAAGACAGGCCTGGAGTTTGATGCTACAAGGAGAAGGGCTGGGAGGAAACCAAGGGAAGCTGATATGCAGCACTAAAATTCCTCTGGTGGGACCTCGAGAAAAGGGGCATTAGAATGAGGACAAGTGTCATGGGAATGTGATCTAATCAGCCAATGACATTTGGGGGTGACATGCCATGGGTGTGGTTTTCTCTGGGTACATGACCTGATAAACTGGGGAAGGAGCACGCGGTCACTCTCTTGGTATGGTCCTAGCTGGAGGAAGCGGTGGTTGGTGTTCTTCACCCCTGGGCACAACGGCAGGACAAAGGCAGCTGGATTAGCTCATTGTCTGCTTTGTCTGTATTTGTGAGTTTGTCTTTTCATTGTACCCCTTAATAAATTGGTTAATAGACTTCTGTGGGTTCCTGCATCAGACAAGGGCAGGAGAGACAGTCTCAGAAGAAAATGTGCTGAAAGTGAGGATCTCCTGCATGTCACATAGGCACCCGGCTGTCTTTCTGTTTTGGAATGGCTGAGATCACTCTCTAAAGGTCCAGGGTCATATGGATCCAGTACTGTGACCTCAGCTGGGGCATCATCAAGATCTGTAGGAGAGAATATATAGGTGATAGCAGAGCTAACTCCCTTGGTGGCTTTTGAAAATTGGTAGGAATTAGCTTTCGTGTGATAGCTGGCTGCTTGATTGATTTTCTTGCCCATTGCTGCTGCTAAGAAGGATAAAGCCTTCCCAGAGGGAGCTGGCTGGAGAGTCGAGGTCCAACAAGCAAAGTCCCACTCCATCTTCCAGGCCTAGCCCATCTGTCATCTCTCCCATGAATCCTTCTCGGAATATTCCCAGTTGCTTGGACCAACATTTCCTTTATATTTTATTCTGCCTTCCTTTGTGTACCACTGTTCCTCCCATTATATTTAAGCCTTTCCGAGGCTGGAGCTATGTGTGTATGCTCCTCAGAGATGGCCTTCGTGCCTGTGCCTTTCAATGAGGTCTGTAAAGTTGGATGAACAAACGTAGATATTCTAGAACACATAGAGACTCCTCCTTCCCCTGCGTGGCTCACTGGTGTTGGTGGTTAGTCCGGAGCCCCATATGTGGATGGACACCTGATTATAGGGGTGGATATGAAGACCTGGCTGCCACAGCCTTCTCTCTCCCTCTTTGGCCCTTGTGTCTGCAGAGAAGAGGAAAGGACAGCTGTTTTCAAGGGGAGATGGGGCTGATCCTTTCCTTGCATGTTTTTCCTCTCTGGCTCTCTCCCTCCCTATCATAGAAACCTCACCCTCTCCAGCTACTGGACTATGGGCCTTGCAAAAGCCAGGGCCCAGTGTTATGTGGCATGCCATCCAGTGGCCATCCATTTCCTTGAGTGAATGCTGAAAGAGATTTCTAGACTGAACAGTTCTGTCCTATTAAAACGTATGCGCTGAGCTATTCCAGTTCGGTTGTATGGAGGTCAGGCGTTTGGAGGGTAATTCTATCATAAGAGTACAACTTCTCTGATGATGTTAGTGTCCTTATAGAATGGCACACGAAATCCAATTTCTCTCAGTTTTCTCTCTGCTACGTAAGATCATAATTGAGTGGTGTGTCAGTCAGTTCTCCACTGCTGTGATAAAATACTGGAGGTAAATCAATTTTGGGGAGAAAAGCTTTATTTTTGGCTTATGAGCTCAAGGTTTCAGTCCATGGCCGGCTTAGTTGCTCTGCGGCCTACTGTGAGGTAGAACCTTGTGATGTCGGGAGAATATGTTAGAGGAGGGACCATTTCATAGGGGCCAGGAAGCTAAAAGAAAGAGCGAAGACGTAACTGAGGAAAAGATCCATCCTCCAAGAGCAATTCTGACGCCCTACTTCCTCTAAGTAGGTCCCATCTCCTAAAGTCTCCACTGTATCTCATTAGCCCACATCTCAGTTACTTTTCTACTGTTGTGACAAAACACCAGGACCAAGACAATTTATTAATAAATAGAAAAAAGTATTTAATTTGAGGGCTCACAGTTTCAGAGGGTTAGTGGCCATGGTTATCATGGTGCATAGCATGGCCAAAGGCAAGCAAGCATAGTGCTGGAATGGGAGCTGAGAGCTTACACCTGTCTGAGCCACAAGCAAAAGGCAGAGAGAGAGAGAGAGAGAGAGAGAGAGAGAGAGAGAGAGAGAGAGAGAGAAGCGCTAACTGGGAATGGTGTAGGCTTTTTTTTTTTTGATTCACTTCCTCTAACAAGGACACACCTCCTCATCCTTCCCAAATAATTCCACCAACTGGGGGCCAAGTGTTCAAATATAAATATATGAACCTATATGGGGACCATTTCTATTCAAGCCGCCACAGACCATTAAGCTCCAAATCTACAAACGATGAACCCATTCCTGAGGCCTGCCTCATCTTATTCCCAGACTCTGAGTCAAATGGCCATAGTTCATGGAGGAGGATGGGAAGACGATGTTCAGCTTCTGGCCAAGTCCAAAAGGCAGCAGCTGCAGTCATGGCGTCTGTCACCTACACCCTACACTGCACTGATGAGCATCTCTGATTGGTGCTTTTGGCTCAGCAGCCAGGTGTAGTAATAGGGAGCGGCGGGGCTGCGTCCCCAACACTCCAGCTGCCTGCTCGGCTAGCTTTTGACCCGAAATAACAACACACAAACTGTATTCATTTAAACACTGCTTTGGCCCATTCCTATCTAGCCTCTTCTAGGCTAATTCTCACATATTAATTTAGCCCATTTCTAATCATCTGTGTAGCGCCCCTAGGTGCGCTTACCGGGAAGATTCTAGCCTAAGTCCATCCTGGGTCGGAGCTGGGGCATGGTGTGCATCTTCCCTGGAGCGGGGAGCATGGCGTCTCTCTGAGGCATCTGCTCCGGAGAGGAGAGTCTGAGCTCACTTCCTCTTCCTCTCAGCGTTTTGTTCTGTTTACTCCTCCCACCTATCTTCTAACCAATGAAATGGGCCAAGGCAGTTCCTTTATTAGCCAGGAGCAGGAGGGGCTGGAAACTGAGCCTGGGGCGGGAACAGGACTTTGGGAACCAGCTGCATCAAGTCACGGCCAAAGCTGATGCACCCCTGGGGACCTGGTGAAGTTTAGGGACTTCCTGCGCCATCTGGGATCATGAGAACTCGGGTTTAAACTATAGTTCAACCTCTTCCTAGGGTTTTGGCTTTGCGAAAGTTAACCAACCCCTCTGCCTCAGTTTCCTTGTCGATGGAACTGGAAAAACAAAAAGCTACACAAAAGAGGTCGTTCTGAGAAATCGGAGTTAGTTTATGGGACCCCTCATCCAGTCAGTACACAATTAACGGTCACCTACTCCTGATCCTGGCCACTTCATCAGTCTCCAGTCCCCCTCCAGCACTCCCCTGTGTGCCCCAGATAGTATTTGAGGCAGCCGTTCACCAGTTATCCATCCAGACGTACTGTCAGAAGATGCTTCTCTTCCTTGTGCCTCTCGGGGCTCTCCTAACTGAGTTTGTAATCTGTACACACATGAGCTACACAGAACGTCTGCTATGGGTCAAAGATGTGTCCATGCCAAACCAGAAAGAGGAAAGCCTCTTCCTTCTCCGGGCAGTTCTATCACAGAAACACCATGGAGGGACTCTCTGGTGTCCTCTTCCATGGTTCAAACACTGCCAAAATCCCTTCTGTCTCCTAACTTGCTTATAGGGCCCGAGGGATCAATAAAATGTTTGATGTCCCAGTAGGGCCTCGGATATTAGACTAGACCATGACTGCAGTGCTGGAGCAAGGATCCTGCCTAGAAAACATTTTAACACACACTGCTGTGCATGTGGGTTCTGAATCTATACCCGTCACACTAGTGGGGAGAGCCAAATCAGAACAGAATCTTGGGGACGGGGTCTGAGTGGTAGAGTCCCATCTTCCTCCCCTTCTGGTATGGGTTCGTGTAATGATCAAATGTTTGAGAGGTGATGCAATTAGGTGGCCTTCGATGGCTTTGGGTAGGCTGGTGTGAATGGTGTTGGCAGATGGTGTGAACGGTGTTGGCAGATGGTGTGAACAGTGTTGACATGGTTCTCAGGCTATGCGTTCATATTCATGAACTTTGGCATCTTGGACATATTTTTCATCTCAGAGGACCTTGGTAATACAATCCAATTATAGCACACAGAGCTGTTGATAAGGTTGAACACTGCAGGAGGTTCTATGATTTGAGTCTTAAATGTCCCCAAAGGCCCAGGTATTAAAGACTTGGTTATCAGCCTATGGCACTTTTGGGAGGTGATAGGATGTTCAGGAGATGGGGCTTTGTGGGAGGAAGTTAGGTCATTGGGGGTGTGCTTTTAATGGATGTGGAATGCTAGCCCTGCCCCCTCTACCATCCGCCATAAATAAGTGGTTTTCCTCTGCGTGTGCCACAATGTTCTTTAGTGTTAGGCCCAACAAGATTTGGTCAGGTTTCTATAAACTGAAACTGGAAATTGTGAGCCCAGATAAACTTTTGGGTTTCTTTTTAGTTTGGTGTGCATGTGTATAAGCTCACGTTTGTGTGTGTGTACATGTGTGTGAGGGTAAAATGCATATGTGTACTAATACAAGGGGCTAGAAGACAACCTTAGGTGTCATTCTTTAGACACTGTGTACTGTTTTTTGTTTGTTTGTTTGTTGGTTGGTTGGTTGTTTTGAGACAGGCTGGCTGTGAAGGCTAGGATGCTTGGCTAGGGAGCTCCCGGGGCTCACCTAAAGCTGTATTTCCAGTATAGGTATTACAAGTGCATACCACATACCTTTTTTTTCTTAGTCATCTGTCCTGGCAATCAGTCTCTTCATCCTTGTGCTTGCAATAAAAACAATTTATCCATTGAACTACAGTCCCAGCCCAACTTTTGCCCTTTATAAGTTATCTCAGGTATTTTGTGAAAAAGTGGGACTAATTTTTTCTCCTCTTGAGGAAGTTCTGACATTTTTTCCAGAGGTAGGTGTGGTGGTTTGAAGGGAAATGGCCTCTACAGGGAGTGGCACTATTGGGAGGTGTGGCTTTGCTAGAGTGGGTGTGGCTTTGTTAGAGTGGGTGTGGCTTTGTTGGAGTGGGTCTGACCAGGTCAGGGGCCTGATTGGGTGTTGGTAGAAGCCCGAACATCTGTCAGAGCTTTGTTCCACAGCGCTGCACTTTCCGACTCTTCCTCACGTCATTTCCCCATCTAGTGCATCCCGAATTTGTATTTTCACAACACCACCACAAAGGAATCATTAGTGTCGTCTCTAAGTCACAGTGGCCCAATTCTGACGAACAGTGAACCCTGCACCGGCTGTTTAGCGGCTTCACTGTTACAGCCTCACCTAAGCAAAGGGAGCCGCACTGAAGGGTGTTTTCTTGCCCCCGGCCTTATCTTGACTCATCATCGCTGTCTGTTGTCTGAGAACCTGCTTGCCTCTGTGTGGTTTGCACACCAAGAATAATCTTCCTACTCACTGGGTCTTTGTTTTCTAACAATTCCCTGATGATTGACTGCTTCTACCTGGTTTTTCACCAGCTCCGTAGAAGCCTTTTTATTATTTGAAGCCTTTGCATCTTTCTCGACAGTTCTTGGAGGCCCATTTCCCTGCTAGGTTTCTTGCATGGGAAGGTGTAATGGCTCAGGAAGATGGGATGAGACAGGCCACAAAGGTCCTTACATGTCTGGTTGGGTGACTCTCCCGGGCTTTGGCTGAAGGTGACTAGAATAACCAGACAAAGCCCTGCCTAGAGGCCGTATATGCACCAAGAATGAAGATTCCCCACCACCTGGACCGCTAAGAATAAAAATGCAACTGTCCTTATAATGCCCAAAGGCGACTAACACTGATGCTAGATGGTAACCATGGAAACCTCCCATTGTTGTGAACAGCCCACCACTACAACAGGAGCCATTTTTTTTTTCCTCCCTGAGGGATGGTATTAAGTGCTTAGCCTCCTCTTTTTCTCACTGCCATCTCTCAACACCTCCGTTAGGGTTCAGGTATCCAATAATAAAAGGGGACACTCAGAGCCAGGGAATGGTTACTACAGAGACAGAGACATTAGCTATTACCTCAGGGGGGTGGCTGCTTGCTCATTCAGGAAACAGACCTGTATGACCCCTCTCCACCCGCACCCCCCAATTTTGAAGAAGGGTAGCAGAAGGGATAGAGATGGCCAAGATGGCGTCCGGAGGGCTGATGAGAGATGGTGGGTGGGGGTGGGCTGTTTGTTAAGGGCGTTTATGAGGCAGCATTCATGTCTGGAGTCCCGTCAGACTGGCATCAATAAACGTCTCTGTTCCATTCTGGAAGGGAAGCCTTAATTAGGCCTGAAGAGATTTATCAAACAGCAGCCTCTTGGAGCCATTGGCTTCACTGCCATCTGGATGGATGGTTTCCCACACTGCGACCACGGCCGTGGGAATGATGAATGAGGTCCCACATCTCAACGCCCTCGGGGTCTGAGAGAACCCAAATGGTGTTTGTCCTCCCCAGAAAGAGTGAAAATCAGCCCGTGTCAATGGGCACGTGTGCTGGTGTTCATACTAAGCTTCGCCAAGGGAAGACCAAGGCCCCATCCAGCTAAAGTCAGTTTTTAGTTTTACGATGAGTGCTCCAACCATATGGACTTCTAGAAAAAGCCCTACAGTGAGGGCGGAACTGTGGTGAAAATTCCATGTAGGCCTCTGCCTCAGTTTAATGACCTACTTATTCTGCTTATGTCCAACCCACGTGACTTTTCAGAAGGTTCTTGTGATATGATACGCGCAAAAACGGCTTCGCTCACTACAAAGACCTCTCTAGACACCCAGGACTTAATCAACAAACATTTATTGAGCAACCATTGTGTGCTATGCACCACGCCTAGCGCTGTGATGGATACAGATGAACAAAACAGAGCCCGCCCCTGGCAAGCTTCCAGTCTAAGAACAGGCCTCGGACAAGTGCACAAGTAGCTATAATACAAGGCAGAGCATGGTAAGTGCCATGGGAAAGGGACAAATAAAGTGCTGTGGTGGTTCCGTGGAGGGAGAGAGCCCAGCCTCGGTGGGTCAGGAAGGGCTTCATGGAGGATGCGGTCTCTGCAGGGGCCTCGGGAGGAACTCAAGAGTGATCCAGAAGGCGAGGACTATAAGGCCAAAAGCACAGAGCCAGGAAGCATGGCCCCTTTTCCAGTAATGACAACTCTTCTGGATTGGCCAGTGCAGGGCATGAAGGGACCTGATTGGGTGCTCTGTAATGTCAGGATAAAGACGGGCACATTTTTGTGGGCCAGGGAATCTTATCGCAGGTTTGCGAAGGACTGCAGGGACTGACCATTGCACATGCTCGGGGAGGTCTGGGAGAGGAGAGCACTACCAAGGGGTCCAAGGGACGAGTAGAAGTGAGGTCGGGACTAATTGGAAAGCGGAATGACGGAATGCACGGAAGAGTCAGTGGTCACCTTAGGGTCCCAGATGATGTTGAAAGAGTCATTGGTGTTCTGGTGGGAAGATAAGGGGTCGTGCAGGGAAGATGGTCTACTGAGCTTCAGATGTGTTGAATTCAAGATGTCAGAGCAGACAGTATGTTTACCAAGCAGCATGTCATCCGGGGGCTGGAGCATCCGGTGGAGCTAAGCGGCTAAGGGGAGTGGAGTGGGAGGCAGTCTTTGGGTGGTGGTAGCTAGGTCTGAAGGGAGGCGTGGAACTGCCCGTGCAGCGGGCATGGGCCCGTGGGGAGGATCTTATCTGAAGGAATGGCTACTTTGTGGGACAGGGAGAAGGGAGGGGGAAATGGGCAGATCGTCCTTGGGTCCTTTCTCAGCTCAAGGTAGGAGTGCCAATAAATAACTCATAAATACATAAATAAATATATAAATAAATGGTCGTGGAGGTTGGGATCAGGAAAGGGGTAAAATCTTAAGAACATAGTATCTTGCCCAGGAGAATCCACGGGAGAACTTTGCAGGTAGAGTGGCCTTTTGAGTTAGCACTGAGATGTTGGTCCCAGGAGTGGGCTAGGAAGGAACACTAAGGTGTGGTCAGGGGGGGATTGGTGGCAATAGGGCCTGGAGACCCTGCCAAGGTCTCATAGTGGAGGAATTAAGTGAAGAGGCTATAGGAATCAGACCGAATGCGAGAGGGCTGGTGGAGAGACTGAAGGTACGAGCGGGGAAAAAGTCCCTGGCCAGAGGAGGGACCTCACTCACTCAGAAATGGGAGAATTAAGGTTATAAATGGAAAGGAGAGGCCAAGAGAGTCTGAGGAAAGGTCTCATGTCAAATGCTTAGTATTTTTTTTTTTTTTTTAAATTTGGTGATAGCAGAGGTTAAGGGTAGAGTCACTGGGGGCTCAAAGTAAATGGAGGTCCTGTAGGCTTACGTGGGTGGACTGAGGAGGTGACTGACAGCCAAAAGTAGAGGGGACCGGCTGAGGCTGATGGGATGTTAGGATTGACCGCAGGGGCAGCAATCAAGTTAAGAGGGCAGGCTGTGCCTCTTGGGGAACAGCCAAGGTCAGCCAGCCTGTGCTAAAGACTTCAGTGAAAGCCAGCCCCAAGTGAGTTCTCAGCAGGCAGTCAAGGGCAGTTGGCTGCTGACTGTGAGTTTGCCTGGAGGAGAACAAGGAGAGGGGAAGCTAAGGTTCATAGAGTCCTTGCTGCTCTATGCCCGGATCATGTTGATAGCCAAGGACCTGCTGAGTCAGGGAAATGGCATATGCGGGTAGTCCGGGGATTGCTGACTTTTTCTGGTTAGGTTACAGCCTGCTTAAATCCAGTTAGACAACCGGTCCTCTACCTCCTCTGCAGAGAGAGGATGCTGGGTGGATCTCGGGGTCACCTCCAGAACCTGACCTCTGGTCTGCCACATGGACTAATCTGACATTCAGGGGCTTTACTAATGCAAGACCCTGCTGGTGATTTTACCGGTTCCTCCAGGGCATCGCAAACTTTAGAAATTAAATGTCTTCTAGAGACTTTGAGATCTTTAAGATGAAAGGCTCCGGAGACATGTAAAATATGATGCTAATTATTTCCACTGCTCATGGGGAAGGCTGAACCACTCAGTTCCCCGGGTAGCTGTTAGGGCTGTTGCTTTTTTAAATATTCATTTTATGATGCAAATCCCAAACCAAATCACACGCTTCTTACTGCACCAGGAACGAAGCGAGGAACGTGGAGATGTACAATCGCCATCCTGGTTTAGGGTGGGAGGACGATACACGGGGTTACCACGGTTAATGGTTCTAGGGTGTCTCCATTGTCTCTGTTCATTTCCCGTCAGCCACTGATTTAGAGCAAACGTTGTGTTCTGAATGGCTGTTGATTAATTACGTCAGGCCTCATAGGCTTGGGAACGGCTCCGGATTACTTTCTGTTACTCTGCTCACCTTCCAGATAATACTTTTCTTTCTTATCTTTCAAACATGTTTTAAAAAACTGTTATTTATCAGGCGAGGGACTGCATCTAGCAAATCAGGCTGGATAACGCTTTGCTGCGTGTGACCTGTAAGCCCAACCTCTAAGTTACTGGCAGTGAGCCCAGATTTCCCCTGGAGATTATGTCCCGTGTTTCTGTGTTTGGCTTTGGGCTTTTACAACAAAAACAAGTCTTAAGTGTGAATCTAAATAGAGGGGGGAAAGGATTTTTGCCAAAACTCTGCCGTCATTGCTTGTGTAGGGGGGTGAGGGTGGGCAGGTGTGTAGAAGTGGGCATTAGGACCTCTCCCGGAAGAGTTGAAAGTCTCCACGGTGGAGCTTAGTGTGGCAGGTACGACTGTCAGGATGGAACAGGGATGAGAAGGCTGCAGGGGACCCTCAGAGTGCAGGATGTGAACAGCAAACAGAGTGACACAGAGACCTAGAGCCAGGCGCTTCACAGTCCTCCAGGTGTCCCGGTCTGGGTCTCTGTGTGGCGCCTAGAAAGGCCGTCGTGTACCATTGTGTATGTTTTGAACAGGATGAGACCTATTGTGACTGTGCCCTTTCAAGCATTCGCTGTGTCTTTCTGGCGGTAGACAGGACAGTAGAGTTCTCCCGTGTGACAGTCTCGGAAAGATGGGATGCAGGCTAACTGGGGGAGGTTTGAAGTCCCAGGACCACTTCTTCCTCAGTGGGGCTCAGTTGCTTTAAAGCACACCCAACAAAACGACCATATTTTGGACACTCTTTTGTTCTTTTCTGAGGCGGAGCAAACCCCTGGAAGGTCTCAAGCTTCTAAAACCATGATTTATAACACTCTACCTGTTTAGGGCCATCTGCCGATCCACCCTACTAAGTCCTGGGTGGTCCTTGTCTAACCAGGATACAGGGCTGTCGAGTGGGTTTCCTCCAGCCTGTCTCTGTAGCTGGGAAGGCCTCTCTGGGACACAGGTGCTGTCCATGTGTAGTTTGGGCACTTAAACTCTCAAGTTCCTGAACAAGGTCCTCAGCTCTGTTGTGACCTCCGATGTTTGGTCTCCTTGTGCCTCTTTGCCCAGTGGAACTCCCCAAGTCTCTCCTCCAGGAACTGCACCTCTTTAGACTGGTTCAAACTGTCCTCTCTAGGTCTGGGCTACCCAGAATCCACATCACTCAGAGGTTTGGGGAAGCTGACAACAGGTGGCTCTCCATTCATCCATGAGCCCAGAGATCCGTCCAACCCAGGAGGCGGGTTGTCATCCAAAGTCATGGGACTGGCTTCTTGGCCTGTCAAGTCCTTCTGCCCCCTAAAGATGGACTGAGTCTCCATCTGGTCCAGGTGGGTTCTCCACACCTTCTTCCTGTGGCTTATCTGCCTAACGCTAGATGAACACCACACAGTTATAAATACTCAGGTCAATATATATATGCAGGTATAGATATATATATTCTGGTCACTGTTTTACACTTTAACAAAGGAAACCTCTATCCTGCTTGTTCTATTGTTTGTGCCAACCCGACTCCCATCTGCCTGTGGTGTAGCTGGCAGGAAAGTGAGCCACTGAGTCCCACGAGCTGCCATCCTTACGTAGCCCCGTCACACTGGCCGACCGTCAGTTTCAATGCTCCCTGCTCATGCAGGCTCTTGAGGGCCTTGAATTCCAAGGGCATGGTGTGGGGGCTGGCCTGGGAGGTGTAGCCGTACTTGAGGCTGTCATAATAGTGGTACTTGACGGGGTTCTGATTCTGATCCAGTGGAAAGGGCCAGAAGCCATAGAGGTAGATCTGATTGCAGAAGCGTGTAGCCAGAGTGTACATCAAGAGGCCAGTAGTGGGTCTTTTTATGTGAACTTTGTTGGTCAGCCAATATCTGGATAAGAAAAAAAAGTTAAGAAAGATAATAAGATCTGGGAAGATGGCTCAGCTGGTAAAATGCCTGCCTTGCGAGTATGAGAATCTATTTGGATTCCTTAGCACTTATGTAAAAAAAAGAAAGGCATGATAGAATATACCAGCAACCCAGTTGTGCAAAGGTACAACACACGCATGCAAACATTCATTCGCACATGCACACATGCATCCACTAGCGATATACATTATAAATAAACACACACAGAAACAATAAAGAAATGTGTTTGTGAACACTTCCCAAAAAGAAAGAAATTCTATTCTGCCCAGCAGCCCACCTCCTGCCTCCTGTGACTTCAAGTCACATGTCCTAGGCTTCCTTCTCGGGAGATTGACAACTACTGCTGATTAAACCAGGACTACGCCTTGAGTTGGAGCTTTCCTGTGCATGCGTCCGTGATGTCTGGGGCACCACGATAAAAACTGGCACCCATGGTTCCCCATGTGGGAAGCGGCAGTACCTTGTCTTGAACACAAGACCCATTGACAACTGAAGCAGGGTTGGCAGTTTTCTGTAATGGGCCGGGCGATAAATGCTTTTGGGCTTGCAAGTCTATGGCTTCAATTATGACTATGCAACCATGCTGTAGTTAGAGCATGAAAGAGCCACCACCAACATACACAAATGTGTTCAGGTTTGGTCACATTTTAAGGAATGTTTGTTTGCCTAGTGCCCACTGCCTCACAGACGGTTATTAGTCTTCTCCACATCATATAGGTAGACTTCTTTCCTCTCAGTGTTCCCAGAAGCCCCACCCTCTGCGGCAGCTGACCTTCCCTGACCATGTGTATAGCTTCTCTGCAGAGCCAAGGAGCTCTGGCCTGCAGGGCTGGACTCTGTCTACACGTTAGTTCCAAAGATCTGTCACTGGATCTTACTAGCCATCTTGATTAGGGAGTCAGTGTTTCCTGTTGTTGGGGCTCTGTCAAAGAGAGATGGGAGGAAACATGGAGAAGGGCAGGGAGCAGGTTGTTGACGAGACAGCTCAGCTGTGTGTCTCTCTGTGCCTTAGCCAGAGCCAGAGCATGGAATGGACCATCTGCGTTCTGGATGAGGACCCATGCCCGGAGGATGGAGGTCTATAACTCAGACGGCCCTGTTGCTAGCTCTCTGTGTCTTTGAGAAAGTCACTTCTCTCTGATGGACCTTATTTTTCCCTCACACATAGTCCAGATACCTCCAGGTTCAAACATTCCACAAGAACCTAGAAAAATCTCTGCAAGTGAGAACCCTTCTGCTTGTTGTGATTCTTGCTGTATGGATCCAGAGTTCACCCTGAGTGGTCCCCACCTGTTTATTTGTGGTTAAAGCTCTGTTTGACCCTGGCTGCACGGCTCTAATAGCCAGGCTCCTGTTCCAGTGCGAAGGCAGGATTGCTGACCACTGAGCTGGGCCAGTGTGTCTCTAAACCAGATCCAGAGCATGATTTTCTGTCTTTAAACAAAACACCTCCATGGGACTGCATCCCATGGGCTCAAACTTGCCACTCTTCCACTAAAGGGAAGGCCAGTACCTCAAATGAGCCAATTAAATTCATGCTGGAAGTGGAAGGACACTAGAACATAACATTTATTTGTTGATGTGTGTATGTGTGTGTGTGTGTGTGTGTGTGTTCTTTGCAGCGACTTTAGCTGGCAAGGAGGGGTGGGGATGTAAAGGCTTCCAAGAAGTCCAAGAAAACTCTTTACACACCATGGCTTGTTCTGCAGCTCAAAAAAAGGAACCCAAAAGATTCCAGAGTCCACCCTAGAGGAGTTCCTTGCATCTCTGTTTGGAGGAAGCACTGGCTCCTGGATCAGATGAAGTCACAGATGCCTAGAAACCCATGCAATTACAGTAAAGTATGCAATATTTCCAGGTTTGCTCAAATAAAAGGTGTTCTGAGGACTGCCACAATCTGCCCCTCCAACAGAACTTGTCTGTCTGGTGTGATCTCCATGTCACTTTGGACCTTGAGATAGAAAGCAGTGGTCCAGATGGTCACAACCAGGCCTATGATTCTTCTGGGCACAGTGGGAGCTGGGCGGTCCTTTGGGCAACCATGGTTGTTCTGTAGGTCTGTCACTTGGAGATCCTTGTCCTTGTGTCTCCTCCTATTTTATGCTGTATGAACCTAGAAACGTCTTAGCAACTGCTTTTCCAACAGGGAATCAGATGGAGTGAGAAAATGAGCCGAGCAGCGGCTCTGGCAACTGCAGGCACAACACAATTGGAAAACAGCATGGAGCAAGTCTGTGGACACAATACAGACCTGTCCTTTCTTCTCCATACTGCTCACGTTTCTATGGTGATGGTCGGCCACTGTCCTCCAGCTCCCTCTCACAGCCTCCTGGGCAGCTCTCAGAAACCTATCCCTGTTCTTCATGCATTTAAATTCCACAGTGGGTTCTCTGCAGGACCCTCCCTGGCTACACCCTTAGCTTTGCCTTTCCCTGGCAGCACCAGCCTTCCCAGTATGATTGGCCACAGCTCTCTTCCAAGGCCCTGTGCCCTGTCATAGTGTACTCCCCCCCCCCCATCAAGATGCTGTTGCTCTTTTGTTCTGGCCTCTGGGCTGTAGCTGAGGTCACCTGCGTAATAATTTCTTTCCCAGGCTGCTGAATTCTCACGGGACTGTAGGGCACATGCTTGCTTTTCCGTTATATGCTGGGTTCTCGGGGGGGGGGGGGGCTCATCTGTCTTGCTTGCTGCCTCTGTACTGAGGCGCCAGGACTGTTGAAGAGGTGTATTATCACTCAGGAGGAGGGAGGGCTGATTTGAGAATGGGGGTGCTGTGTTTAGTCTTTCCTCCCCTCACTCGAAGATTCCACAGGGCTATCGCCTACTTTCAGTGGGTTAGGGTAGGGGCAAGGGTTGGGGTACCACTTGTCTAAAAGAAAATATACTGAGAATGCGAGGGGCAGCCTACGTGTTGTGAGTCCCGCTGTGGTCCAGGATGGGTTAATTGATGTCCCTCAGTGGCTGGGAACTTCTTCCCTCTGGTCACAGGGAAGCCTGGGTAGATTGAACACAGAAGCAGTATGCTGGCCTTTTTGTGTCTGCTCTGCTCCCCATAATGCAAATGGGCCTGGAACTCTGAGGAGGGAGGATCTCCTCCCTAGTCCTCTTGAGCATAGGAGGCACCAGCCAGGCTGAATTCACATTAAGACCCACACCGTGTGGCCCTGGACATATATGGTTTGGAATCGATAGGCTAGGTAACATCAGCCAGCCTTACTGTAGATGAGAGAACTCTATGGGGACCATGAAGCTGGAGATCCTAAGACAAGTGGGGAATTATTACCACTATCCCAAGAATCCACAGGATACCTGGACCACTATTGTGCTTACTTGGGTGTTTCTAAAAGGCTCTTTTGTGATGAGGTTTTTTTGTTGTTGTGTTTTTATTTTATTATTATTTTTTTTAAAGATGATACCCGAAAGGACAGCCAGTAATGGCAGGTCCTCCCACACATCCTGGGGAATGTTCATCTGCCTTAACTGACACACATTCATACTGGGGAGCTTGCCCTTTGCTAAGCTAGCCTATTACATCTCAACCCCGACGCCAAGTTTCTTAATTAGTTGCCCACTGTAACACCAGGAGCTTCAGCAGATGCCTAGGGACCCACTCCCAGTAGCCTGCCCACCGAGATCCCTACGGTGCCCTCCGTTAAATCCTGCTCTGACTAGGAGGTGGATCTTTAGAAAGAGCCAAATACGGGTTACCTTTGGAAGGGAAGCGGGGACAGAGTCAGTGTAAGGACAGGTGAGAACTCAGCCAGCTCAGCAGCCTGGCAGAAGGAAAATGGAATAAACTGAGAGTTGGGCTCTAGGAAAGAAAAATGGGTGTGCAGTCTCAGTGTTGTCGTATAAAAGGGGGCAGTGGTGACAGTGGCATCTCCAGGAATGACCAGTTTATGGTTGCACTGAAGGCTGACACTAAGATTTTCTGATTTAAGGAAAAAAAAATAGCACCGATATTCGAATTTTTTTCATATACATTCTCCAAATTTTAAACTGTTGGTAACTAATTAAAATGCCTTTAGAACATGGAGTGTATTCAGTGGTAGAACACTTGCCCGGCATGCACGAGGCTCTGGCTTTAACTCCCAACACTGTCAAAAATTTATTTCTTTAAAAATATCCTGTGAGACCTTATTGGGTGGGTCAGATAGACTAGGCCTGAGGCTAGGATAGCAGCCTCCTGAGTTAGCCTGCGCTTCCTCTTTGGGTGAGCAGAGGCAAATGTAGTGGACAAGGGAGGTTTTCTAGAACAGAAGCCAGATTCATAAGCACACAATTAGACAGGGTTTGGCTATAAAAAGGTGTGTTTCCGAGTCTTGGCCTCTGGGGCATTTTTCACCCTGTGGTGATTTCATATGAGTCAGAGTTAGGGCGGCATGGCTGTAGCTACAATTAGCGTTAGCCAGAGGCCATCGAGCTGTCCCTGACATTTTCCAGGGACACGTGAGCCACGGGTGGTGCCCTGTGCGTGGGTTTATTGGTGCTTCCTCCCTGAGCTAACGCTGCCAGATGCCATCCTAGGGATTTGTACTTTGTTTACTTTCTGATAGTAGGGCCTTAGCAGGGGAAGGCTTTCAGTAATGGATTTCTTTTTAGGTCAGTAGTGCTATGTCCAGAAAAGGGGTGGGGGAAGAGGTGAGTTTAATCAATGGGACAGTCACCCAGCGAGCAGGGGAGGGTGACATATTCATGCTGGGATCTCCCCCACCCCATACCTGTCTCCACCTCTGCCTAAGCTTAGTTTCCCCAAATTAAGTGCACGCATTTCACCTTCATGGAAACAGTCTCTGTTCCCTTTGTTCCTCTAGCTCCTCCCTGGCTCTCAACCTGTAATCACCCTACCTGATCACCATGAGCTTTCCCCGTACTCCTTTTCGGTGCTTAGCAACTGGGGCCAAGGCTTACTTAGTTAGATTCCTTTGTAGGATTCAGTCATCCAGCCCTCCCTGCCTGCTGTACCTGAGGACCTAGACAGAGACGATAGCATTTCTCCTCCACACATCCCAGCATCCTTACGACTAAGCTGGGTCATACCAGCGGTTCTAGCGCCCAGTCGACAACAAGAGAAGCTTCTTCTACTTCCTCTTTCCTGATCTGGAGATGGGTTGCCTAAAACAAGATGCATCCATCACGGATCTCCAGACCGCTGACTGGAAGAGAGCCTCGAACTACTCTTACCACATTCGATAAGAGTGAGAAGCAAAGACGGCTGGGACTGGAGGCTTTGTCGTTGTAGCGGGTCTGGAAATGGTGGTCCTGAGGTCTCTGTGTGCCAAATATCTTCTATACAAATAAAACTGAAAAAAGGGGAAGATGTGGGGAAGCAGAAAGGGAACGCTCACAGTGTGTACAGCTTTGGAAGTGTAAACAACGGGGACAGGAAGAGGACACCCAGCTCCGCAGATCCAGTGCCAGATTTTCCACCCAGAATTGCTAACTGGGGAAGGTGTTAATGGCCCACAAGTTTCCAGCATAAATCGGAAGTGTGATGGCTCTTGGCAGAGGGACCCACTTACTTCCGGCTCTGCCTCCAAGGTAAACAAGAACTCCTGAGCAGCGTCTGACAGGGACACAGGGGCTCTGTTTAGTGAGCAGCTTGTAATAGAAGCTGACTGTGTTATGTAGGGACACATCATTCTAGATTTCCTTTCTGTCTCCTCAGTCACTCTGGCCAATTTAGAGACTGTACGTGGCTGACTTGCCGAGGATTCCATTCCTTGGGATAACAACTGGGTGTTAAAACACAAACTAATTAATTTTGCCTTCCCAAACGAGGTCAGCTGGGTGCATCCAGAGAGTTGTATTGACAATGCACCTTTAATATCCTAGTCTTGAGATTTTAATTAGAAGGCAAAGTAATCTCAAAGAAGGCGGTAATTATTTTTCCAATTGACCACCCCAATGACTGTGACAGTTAAGCACCGTATTTTATGAGCATGGACAACAATCAATGATGATTGCCAAAATATTTTCATCTTTAAAGTGCCTCCTTCCGTCCCTGGATTTTTGGATACGGTATGTGGTGAGAATAGCGGCTGCCACTGGTTAGCGGTTGTCCCCCCCATATGGGACAAAGAGGACTTTCTCTAAGAAGCTAGTGACACTGTGGGACAGGCCCGTAATGTCCTTGAAGGGAGATGTGAAGGGCACTTGGTTATGCTTTGTGTAAACCTGGCAGCAGAACATGGAAGGGAATTCACTCTGATCTGAAGGTACCACAGCTCATTGCTGTTCTTTCCTTGGGTGTACACTGAGGTTTCTTTTGCACCCTGGTTTATCTCAGGATGAACCTGCCCATTCCGCATAACAGGTAAGTTCTGGCTTTTATCTTAGAATCTGGGGCTGTTGTCAAGAGTTGGTAAAAAGTTCAGTTGGTAAAGTGCCTGCCTTGCAAACATGAGAACCTGAGCTTAAACCCTCAAAAGCTGAGGGTTAGCCTAATCTTTGAGTCTTGAGTCCTGTGCTGAGACACTCCCTCAAAAAAATAAAAATAAAAAACAAAACAAAACAAAAAAAAACAAGTAGGTGGTTGATACTTGAGGAAAGGCACCCAAGGTTGACTTACATACACACATATGGATGCATATTTACTTACACACACACACACACACACACTACTGAATCCACGAGAATGAGGGAGGCTTCTGGTCTCTAGGTATCCAGGCTTACTTACACCAATGTTCTACCTAAGTTCACGTATACCTGAAACATGACCGGACTACCAAACGTTTCAGTGACCCTATGAGTACAGGACAAAAGCAATGGCTACTCAGGTTGGATACACCAGTGATCTGGGCCTGCAAACCATCCTCATCACCACTCTACCCAACTGCAATTGCTGCATCTTGGTTTCCAATGAAGCCCTTTCCTAAGGTTTATTGGTCAACTGCTCTTGAATGCTCTCAATTGTCACGCATCTTCCTGCTGAAGCCTTCAGAACCTCCTTGAATGGCTTTGGCTCTGTGTGTTGCTTCCCTTACCACAATGCTTTGTTTGCCTCTCATTTCCTCCCTTCCTTTTTTTTTTTTTTTTTTTTTTTTTTGGTTTTTCGAGACAGGGTTTTTCTGTAGCTTTGGTGCCTGTCCCGGAACTAGCTCTCGTAGACCAGGCTTGCCTCCAACTCCCAGAGATCCGCCTGCCTCTGCCTCCTGAGTGCTGGGATTAAAGGCGTGCTCCACCACCGCCCGGTTTTCCTCCCTTCTTAATTCTGTAAGGAAGTTGATTGACTTCCTATGTCGGTGTCACCCTAGATCCTAGCATAAGGCATGCATGAAGTGCACACTTCACAAATCTCCAGTGATGACTGGCAAGTTGAGCTCATGGGTCACCGTGGGGGGACTGCCAGGAGAGGTGTGTGGGCTCACTCAATTTTATTCAACACATCCAGTGGACCAGGACTGTGCATGCGACAGCTAACACCAGTGTAGACCACACATTGTTCCAACAAAGGAATAAAAACCATGATGCTGGTTATTTGAGGGGTCCCTCCTGTTACAGCGCCTTGCATGTAGTGAGACTGTTTTTCAGACTTAACTCTCACCTGTAACCCTAGAGGGCTCCGGAAAGACAATTTGTTGAGCTTAAATTTGTGGTCAGATTCTAAAGTTTAAACTGATGCCACCTACAAACAGATCTTATTCAATCTTGTTCATAACCAAAGGAATCCAGTTCTGAACAATAATCAGCTGACAGTTTTCAGTGGCTTGGTAGAGACGACAAAAGTTGATAGGACATAGTTTGGAGAGGTTCTGGGAAAGCAGGTACCTTCAGTAATTGTAGGTGAAAGTAAATTGGTACCTGTTGCTAGGGAGGAGACTTTGGCGCTATCCATAAAAATCAACAAGGCATGTATCCATCTCCCCGTTTAGAAGACACGTCTAAAGAGCAAGCCCACAGATGCATAGGCGTTAGCAGAACTCATCGTAAGTGATGGATGGATGGATGCCTGATTACTGCAGCCAAGACTGGGAACAATGCCTTTGCCTGCACAGGTGATACGCCAGATGTACCACGTCTGGCCAGGCAGCTTTGCGGGACCGCGAGGTGATGTGTATCCATATGGAATAATTTTGGGAGTTTAGAAAGGTGTGAGGGAACACACATTCCCCATGTGTGAAAAGAGACATAGATACCAAGAGCCAGTTTCACTGCTTGCCTCTTAGAGGAAGACAAGCGATGAGGAGTTTAACTTTCTGTCAACCAAACTTCCCTCATATAATTTAGATTTTTCTTTTTATAATGTGCACTGTTATTTAACACACACACACACACATTAAAAATGAATGAGGCTGGGAGATAGCTCAGTTCTTAGCGTGGAGATGTGAGCCTGATCTCCAGAGCCCGTGTTTAAAAAGTCGGGTGTGCTGGGACATGTTTGTAATGCCAGTGCTGGGCAGAGAGAGACAGGGAGACCCCTGGGGTTTGCTGGTCAACCAGTCCAGTTTAATTGCTGAGCTTCATTTTCCTGTAAGAGACTGGGCATGGGGAAAAATGTGGATGATTCTTGAGGAATGTCATCTCTGGTATTGACATCTTGGTACACCCTTACACACACATATATACACACACACACATATACACACATGTACCCACATACATACACCATCACTATCCACCACCACACAAGCACATACATGTACACAAATAAATAAATGCCCAATACTACGACTGTCTTTCTCTTCTATAGATGGTACTTCCAGAAAGATAACTCTAGTTCCTTGATTACCTGCCCACTGGAGCAGAGTGGGACCAGCCAGGAGAAGGATGTGGACTAGGAATGCACACTCTAGCCTGGGGTGGCATCCCTGGAGAGAGTGTCATCTCTGTGCTGGGGTGTCCCTTTGTTCTCTGCACCTTCCACCCTCTCACCCAGCCCCCTCTCTGGCTTCTAGGCTTCTGTTCACAGCGACAGGTGGCAGGGCCCCCTCCCTTGACTGTCCCTTCTAAGCCCTGGCAGGAGGGGACCTGACTCAGAGCCATCCCAAGACCAGGCTCAGCATTGCTGGTACTTAATTTGGCACCAATTCACAGGGTGTCTGATGTGGGATTTCCCTCTGTATGCTGTGATTACCATTGATTAATAACGAACACTGCTTTGGACCTATAGCAGGACAGAACTTAGGCAGGGAAAGCTAGGCTGAATGCTGGGAGAAAGGAGGCGGAGTTAGGGAGAAGCCAGGTAGCCCTGCCAGAGACAGACGCTGGAAATTTGCAGATAAGCCACTGCCTCCTGGCAATACACAGATTAATAGAGATGGGTTAAATTAATATGTACGAGTTAGCCAATAAGAAGCTAGAGCTAATGGGCCAAGCAGTGATTTAAATAATATGGTTTCTGTGTGATGATTTTCGGGGCTAAGCTGCCGGGCAGTCGGGAAACAAGTGGTCTCTCTTTGCAACAAATTACTAGCTGCCTCCTTACTACAGGTGTCTGCTCAGGACAAGCAGGCCGATGCCCCGCCCAAGGCGTGGCCCTCTCTGTAGGTCACGGCCTCCCTTGTTGTAATTAAATCAGAACCATTCATGACCAACTGCTGAGGAGTTTTCTTACTGTGCCTCGCTCAACCGCCTGGCTGGCTGTCCACTCTGTTACTCTCCTTCCTGACTAACAACAGCTAGCTAGCCAGGGCACTGGGCCACTCTGCTGGCTCTCAAAGCCTTTGGGAGAGCTGCTCCTCCTGAATCTTTCTTGGTATTCGAAGGTAAGCTCTGCCAGCTCCGGGCTTTCCACAGTGCTCTCTGCTTCTTGCAATGCCCAGGTCACTATCTCAGCTGGGCTGGTAGCTGCCAAGTGTACTGATTCATTGAATCAAAGAATTCTGGAGGGGGGTATAACTGTTAGGGACTGAATTGTATTCCTCAGATTCATTGGTTGAAATCTGTCCTAACTCTTAATACCTTGTCATGTGACCTTATTTGATGATAAGATCTCATAGAAGTATCCAAATTAAAATTAGTCATAGTCAAATTATAGATAGTCAAAATTAGGATGGGCTTTAATCCAAGATATATATCCTTGTAGATGGAAAGGTCCGTGCCACTGAGTGTGAAGACAGCCTTCCTCTGACAAAGAGAGACCAAGATTCATGTTTCATAGCCCTCACAGGGGACCAACCCTGCCTACATTTTAATTTTTGGGTGTCCAGCCTCTAGAGCTACGAGACAACCCATTTCTACAGTTTGACCATCTCAGGCTGGTACTTCGACCAGGCAACCCTCACAGAACAATGTATCAATTCTGTGGGAATGACACGGATTCCCCTCCTCACAGCCCCAGAAAGGGAGCTCACTCTGCCCAGACATTTCAAAAGATACTGAATCCATCATTTCTTAAAGGTGCTACCTTGTTGCTGAGGCTCTCAGGTGTTGGGATGTTTTTACCGTGGGCCAGATGGTTTCCTCCCCCCAACCCCTTTTCCTCACCTGCCCTGCAGCTTCACAGGCTCAATCTAGTGGATCCTCAAGGGCTCTATTTCACCAGCCTAAAGCACCCTGGGAGCCTTTAAGTGTCTGATGAGAGCGGCTGACTGAAGGAAGATATTCTCATTCTCCCTAGCTCCTTCTCTCCCCAAAATGTTTCAAGTCCTTGATTTTTCTGCTATTGTGGTCCTTTTGCAGTTGGGTACCCCCAAGTGCATGTGACTCTTCAAGTGGGATCTGGCCATGCAGAGTAACAAAGCAACCCCTGACCTACCTACCACGCAAAAGATGTCAAAACATCCTTTGCTGTGCCCAGAGAGCATGGGAACCTTTGGGGGTATCCATCCATCCTCTCAGTTTCAAGTCACCATTGTTTTCTGCCTAGCTGGAGAGTTTGGGATTTGTCAGAATTCTCAGTTTCTTCCCTCTGATTGGCTTAGGTTTCACTCTGAGACTCTGAATACCGAGACTTTCACTAAAATCATCTCACTTGTGAATTTGCTAAGTGAGCCACTGGCAAAAATGGAGACAGGGTCTGAGCCTGGCTGCCAGGGTCGCAGAGGTCTCGATAAGGTCAACATAAACGTATATGATGAATGAGAATGCTCAAAGGGTCAGTGGATGGGTAGGTGGAGAATGGTTGGTCGGTCTGGCAGGGCTATGGGGAGGTGGTGGAAAGATATGTAGACATCTCAATCTTATATAGGCAGAGACCAACTCTGGCTCCTCTCTTCTCATCTGTAAGAGAGACACTTTACCTAACATCTGAGTCTTGATTTCCTTCTGGGTTAAAGGTATCCTACCCACAAGGCTGTTCCAGCTGAAAGCTAACATTTGCCCCTTTTATTCTCCTGATTGTTAAACAGGACGCACGCAGCTCTTTTAGTTGCCACGAAGAGCCTCATCACCACAGCTGACCGACACTCTGTGTAAATGAAGGAAGTATGCAGATGGCGCATACCTGTCTGCTCTCCCTACAGTCAGGGACCCTGGGACAGCACACCGTGATATTTTCTGGTGAGCACTCCTACTTGCAATGTTTCTTTCTACCTCTCTTATGAATCCCTGGATGGATAATCTTCCTAAACTGGGCTCACAGGTGTCTGTAGTTTTCCCATATCTAAAAACAAATCAGAGTCAAGATGACTGCCCCCATTGTCCTTCCGGTGCAGCTCAGTTTAGAAGAGGCCACGGTCAGCGGCTCAGAGGACATAAAATTGTGGTGTCAACTGGTCTTCATTTATTGATGGCAACGGTTCGGTTCGGAAATTTAAGCCATGCACCAGAATCAGGCAGACCTGTTAAAACATAGATTGGTGTACGCTTTCCTACGCCTTGCGGTTCTGAGCGTCTGAGGTGACGTGAGCATTCTGCCTCGCTAACAAACACCCAGGTGATGCTGATGCTGTTCATCCAGGGTTTACATCGAGAGCCGCTGGGGCAGCAAATGGAACTGCAGGTCAGGGATCAAAGATCACCTCACTTTGTCCAGGCCACAGATCCACCACCACTGTCTTTGCGGAGAAAACAGGAGTGGAGGGTTTTGTTTTACCTCTGTATTTTGTTTTTATTTTCTTTTGGTAGTGCTGGGGATCGAACCCAGAGCTTCACGTATGCAAAGCAAGAGTATGTACTACACTCCCAGCCTATCTTTATCCTTGGTAGCCTCAGTATCATCTTCCTCTATTGTTTGCTTGTTTGTTTTGTTGTCTGCCTGAAAGATAATGCATTTTTTTTTTTGGCACTGTTATTGCTTCTCTTACTACTTCTACAAGCTGAAGTCCATTTTGGCTTTGGTAGTCTTGACTTTATTCTTCTAGAGTTCCTTTGCCGTTTCCTGGTCACGTGCGCTAGAAGTAAGCAGAAGCTGATGAAGAGCAATGGAAGGGTCCAGAATCTGTCCCTTACGAGGCGGCCTTGAGCAAATGGGTTACTCTATGAGGCTCAGTTTTTCCATCTTTAAAATGGGGATAATGGGACTAAGTCTAGTCTTGTGATTACATGGGACAAGGCTCAGCATGGCGTCTGGCCCCTAAGCATAGTAGCTATGATAGCATTGTGCCCCACATCTATTTTTCCGTTTTTCATTTCGGTTCCGCCACAGCACATTCAGAATGTGTGATGGAACTGGTGACGTCTACGCATGTTTGCTTCTCTTCAGAAGGCTGTCTCGTGTGCAAAGAAACAGCCAGGTGAGTCAGGGAAGACAAACCCATCTGGTCCAGGGATAAGAAGGTTTGAAGAAGATAGTATCCCACTAGATGCTATTATGTGTGTTGCGACTCTGAAGTGTTTGGACAGTTCACCTTGTCCTGACTGTTGGGAACGCTGCCCCAGGCCCTGGATAACTGCTATGTGGACACAGAATCTCTATGCCAGGGTGATTGCTCCCAGGCCCACTGAACTTCTCCGGCCCCTGCAGATCTGGACATGAAGAGGCACAAATCCCCACTGCACCCGATAGACTGGGAGGCAGATGCCACGAGTCTATTCTTGGTTGTGCGGCTTACTGGCTGGGTCACCTTGTATGGATCACCGGACGTTCCTGAGCATTAATAAGTGAAGATACTGGCATGCCTCAAAAGTTGCCTCTCCTTGGAGATCCTCACCAGCACCAGCGGCGCGAGAGTGCTGTATTCTCCAGGTCCCCACAGACGTGTGTTGTCTTCTGGCCACTTTATTAATTTGTTTGATGACAGCTATGCTTCTAGGTGAGAAGTGGTACCCCGCTGTGGTTTTATGCTCTCTGCAGTCATCTGCAATCCTGAATGGCTTGTCATATGCTAATTATCCAATTGCGTGTCTTCTGTGGAGAAGTGTCTATTCAAATCCTTCTCCCATTTTCTGAATTGGGTTGTTTGTGCTTCTGCTGTTAACGCTGTAGGAGTTCTTTACAGGTCCTGGATGTTCATCCCTCACCAAACTTACTACCTCCAAATATTTCTGCCTATTCTATAGGTTTTTTTTTTTCACTTCCCCAATTGATCATCATTTATACACAGTCGGTCCCCTGCCTTCTTCTCCACCATCCCTTGGACATTTCTCTCACGATTTCACTCTGCACCCCTTGCAAATATGTTCTTTCATTTTTTCAGTGAACCCCAGGTAAGGCCAGAGATGGAGGCAAGTCCTTTCCCAGGGACACAGGCTGCCCACTTTCTCACCCCAAGGCATCTCTTCTTTTCCCTCCTCTCCTGGCTCAGAGCTGGAGGTGGGGCAGCCCACCTGTTGCCCCTGCAGTATTCCCTCTTGGACTGCGGGCAGAGAGAGCTGCCTTCTTCCCCGGGATCAACAGCCTGTTTGTTTAAAGGGCTCATTACTGCAGCTTAATGCTATTTTGACAGATGAAAGTGAGTCAATTATAGCTAAAAATAGCTCTGGCTGCAGAGGTTTCTTCCAGGTGGCTGCCTGGCCCATCCAAAGGACTTTTGCTCTTGTTGCAAAAGTTGTCTGCCCCAGGTTATCTTCCAGAACCTCCAAATCAACTCAGGAGGGGCCTCCTTCCAGGAATAAAAGGCCTTCAAGGCTTGGGGCCTAAGCCCCGGAGAGCGAGGTTACTCTGACAGACCCACTCTGACAGAACTCAGTGAAAAGATGCTGAAGAGGTTCCCTGGGGCCTCTGTGTCCCTCTGGAACAGGGGTCACTCTGTCCTTCCACCCTCGAATGTGGTTACCCTTGTGGTTTGTTTCTTGAGATCTGTCTTGGGACCGGGATATTCCCTGTGATCACACATAACAAAATACGTCCAATTTTGGTCATAGCCATGAATGTCTTAGGGTCATCTTTTATTCATGAGCATGGGTTTTATGAAGGGGATTCAGATGGCTTTCCAGTTATTATGTTGAGGTGCCACCTTGGAGCATTGCCATGTGCCTCAGTTGGCAAGAAATCAGTTCTGGGGAGCGTCCACTGTCTTTGGAGTAGGGCTGTGATTGGCCCGTTGGTTGGGTGGACAGTTGGATAGGTCAGTAGGTGATACATATTCCTGACAGACATATCAAATCTATATCTAGGCAGGTACCCAAGTCTTCAAAACCTACTCCCTCCCGCCTCACCACCTAGGCTTCCGTAGATTCTCTCATATGCTAGAATATAGTACCACCATCCACCCATGTGCTTAAGCTCTGACCCCAAAATGATGTAACCAGAGATGCACCATCAGACTGCACCTTTGCCCAGAACCGTCCAGACAAACTATTCCTGAGTTTCCAACTAACAGCAATTAGGAAAAACACAGGTACTGTTTTTTTCAGGATTCTAAGATTTGGGGGTGACTTCTGACCCTGTCGTAGATAACTGGAACCAAGGGAGTGAGGGCTTACCATCCAGCTCTGCTGCTTGCTGTGACCCAATTTGTGACCCCAGGAAGTCTCCTGGCCCAGAGAGAGCCCTGGGGAGTGGGCCTGTGCCTGATCTCACAGTTGGGAAGAAATAAGCAGGAAGTTAGGAATTACCAGTCTGGCTGGGCTGCTGAAAAGCCCAACTGGTTCAATGTGGATTTAATCAATTAAAAAAAAATTTTTTTTTTTTACTGTTTTGAGACAGGGTCTCATGCAGCCC
Organism: Microtus pennsylvanicus; assembly: GCF_037038515.1. Lineage (NCBI taxonomy): Eukaryota > Metazoa > Chordata > Mammalia > Rodentia > Cricetidae > Microtus > Microtus pennsylvanicus. The sequence continues at coordinate 23,247,514 of NC_134596.1, forward strand.
AAGCAGGCCTTAAACTCACTTTGTTGCTGAGAATGGCCTTGAACTTCTGATCCTCCTGCCTCCCTCCAGAGCTTTCAGTCACCACACCCTGGTTGTGCAGTGCTGGGGACTGGACCCAGAGCTGAGTACAAGAATCAAGGATGGTGCTGACAATGTGTTTACAATGACAGTGCATCTGTATTAGTTGCTGTCCAGATGTTATTTCATTTAGTCTTTACACTCTGGCAATGTTACCCTTCCCACTCCCGATTACTGATGAGGAAATTAAAGTCTACAGTGCTTCGGGTGACATGTTGAAGTCAAAGCCATTTGCTCCTGGTGGAAACCACCTACCTGAGATGGCGGGTATGTGACAATACCTGTCACCATCTTCCTCCCCAAGTCCATTGCATCTGTTCGCATCGAGCCTCAAAGCAACCTCCAATTACTTTCTTAAGAGCACAGGGAGTAGGGAGCTCACCCAGACGAAACCCATCTGCCAACCGCCCTCATTGCTGATCGAGCTTCCAGAAAGGCCAGGAAGCTCGCTAAGAGCATTCAACTAACGGTGTGGAGATGGAAGCGCATCTGAGAGGCAGCCCTGTTTGCCACTCACACCCAACCCTCCTCAATGACGCCACACTCACCCTCGGACTGCGTGCAGCAGGCGCAGGGAAGGGTAGGCCGTGCGGACGTTGACATGATGCTTCAGGATGAGCGTGTTAACCCACTCCACACGTTCTTTGCCGCCCCGGGCCATAAAGGCAGGGATCCACAGGATGCTGCCGTTGAGGCCATGCAGCCGCTGCAGCAGCTTCTCCCGCCACGTGGCGTTCACCAGGTCCTCAAAGGCCCGCTGGATGACTGAGGGGTTCATAGTCACTAGGTCTGTCTTGAGGCCCACGTCCCGGGCATACTCCTGAACTGGAGCCAGGTTGCACCTGAGGGGTAAAAAGCAACCTGGTCATTTGGGATGGTCCTTCTGACATGAACTTTACCCTGCCCTCTGCCTCCTCTTGCTTCTTTTTTTCTTTCTTTCTTTCTTTTTTTAAAGATTTATTTATTTATTATGCGTACAGTATTCTCAGTATTCTGTCTGCATGTATGCCTGCGGCCAGAAGAGGGCACCAGATATCATTACAGATGGCTGTGAGCCACCATGTGGTTGCTGGGAATCGAACTCAGGACCTTTGGAAGAGCAGGCAGTTCTCTTAACCATTGAGCCATCTTTCCAGCCCCTTCTTGCTTCTTTCTTTCTTCTCATGGATGCATCATGGGTACTTGATTGGTCCCAAGCGTTTCCCATCTCTTTCTTCCTGTCTCAATGTTTTCTGAACCCCTGTCATATCCTTAAACACAAAACACCACTTGGAGGTCAGTATCTAAAAGAGGAAGCACAGTGCTGGCCCTCAGCCCCCACAAAGAGGTGGCTCTTAGTAGGTGTGTCCTGGCCCATTAGGTGACACCTTAGAGTGGAGACTCAGAAGACAGATTTCCAGGTTCAATACTCGGATCTGACACTCTCTACCTGTGTGGTGACTTTCTCAGCCTCTCTGCGCTTCCCGCGAGGCTTCCATGACTTTGGCTGGTGGCAGAGACCACAAGAACAGTGGGTACTCAGGATGCTCCTGGACCATAACGAGAACATAGCCCATGGTAAGTGCTGTCATGTTTCTATCGGGGGGGGGGGTGGTGGTGGTGGTGGTAGGAGACTATCAGGTGTCAGAGCGGGGAGGGAAATCTAAAGGATGGATGAGCAGTGTTGGATAGCGACGGAAGAAGAGCTGGTCTCTAGTTTGTAAAGTCAGAAGATTCCCACAGAGACTTGTTAAAAATAGGATTCCCCAGGTCCTGATTCAGCAAGCCTCAGAGCTTAGGAATTTATATGTATATATGTATATGCATGTGCATACATATACTTTCTAAAAATCTCTTCCTCTTTGGGTTCTAAGCAACTTTAAAAAAAACCACGATGCTATGAAATTTGAGGCACAGGAAATTTGCCCGAGGGCAGGGAATGTGAAGCAGTATGGGTGTTCAGAGGAGGGACATGAATTGGTCTGACTAGCACGGATTCCATCGGTGAGACAGGGAACAAGAGGAAAGTTAGATGAGACCTCAGAGGCTGGATATGCAAGGGCTTGTCACCGAAGGCAGTAGGAAGCCATCCGAAGGGTGCTGAGGGAAAGAGCAAATGGGCCGATCTGTATCCCGCTATCTCCTTGCTGAACCGGTCAGCCTGCCTATCCCCCGAAGGACCGCCTTGGGTCCCTTCCTCCAGAGTTCTGGCCCAGATGTCAAGGGGCCCCTGGGACTGAGTCTGCAGGCAGGAAGCGCTTACTGTCTTCCCTGGAGACCTGGATGGGAAGAACGATCTTTGGATCAGTGGGAATTAATGGAGAACCCAGAGCAAGTATGAGCAGTGTGGAGGCTGCCCGTGTGTTAGCTTCACAGTGTAATGCAGACACCATTTGCCTTTAAGCAACAACCTCTCTTCTTTGCCTGGGGAAGAAAGCCAGTTAAGTGGATAGCACACTGGCCTCGCTGAGTCCTGGGCTACACTGGCCACTTGGCTAGTATATTCTCCCTCCTACAGGTCAGTTCATTTTTACTGTGAACTTGTATTAATAACCCCATTTTAGAGACAGAGGAAGGAAGTCCTCAGCTACCTATTAACTTGCCCAAACTCCCTGAGCCAGGAAGGGAAACTAGTAGGATTTGGAAGCTTGTGATCTCTTGGGAGCCTCACCCCATCCAACACCTCGTCTCCATCCCTTGCCTCAGCTTTGCCTTCTCTGGCTATGGCTAAGTCTTATTGGGGCAAGAAATGCCGGGGACCTCTTCAGATGCCCCTGCTCCATGCCACAGAGAGTGGGAGATGCTTTCAGCACAGTGGCCTGTCTGGGGCCACCCATATCTCCTGCTTACTCCAAGGCCAGCTGAGCCAGGCTTCCAAAACTTGGCTGATTAAATCCCCCCCCCCCCCCCCGACAGGCTCACTGGAGATAACCACTGCTAACTGTAACGGGGCGAAGGAGACAGCACAGGTTGAGTGGGTGTCAAGCAGATTTGAGGGCTGCTCAGGTGGTAGGGAACACACTGACTGATTACTAACATAAGGACCAAAAATACATCACGGTATTTGTGCCCTCTGAGGGCAGGGCAGTTCACAGCAGTGGCTTCACAACCTACATTGGGTTGGGGTGGGAAGTTAAGGGGTCTGTGGGATTCAAGCTTGCCCAGTGATATGTCTTAGTGAGGACATTGCCACTAGGCATGTGTGGGGGCGGATCGTGGGGGGGGGTGAGCAGTTGAGACACGTGTGGCCTCTGAATGTTTCTTCCCACTGTCATAGAATACATGATTTTTTTTCCTTCATTTAAGTGGGGTCAAGTCCTTTCTGACTTTGGCTCTGGCAGAGGCGCTCTCGTTCAAAGAGAATTCTAGGAGAAGAAGCTGCACAGCAGACAGGCCTGGTTTCTGGCAGGAAGGGAACTGGCCCCTTTCAGAAATAACTGTATCCATAGGTACATGTAGAGTAAGCTGGTTAGGCTGCCAGCTCCACAGCCTAACCCTACTGTGTAGCTAGTCACCAGGATCTGGGCCATCCGTGCCTCAGTTTCCTCACTGGGAAGGACAGTGCTGAAAGTTAAATAGACTCATAGGTGTGCACAGGCCAACACCAGGTGCCATGAACATGCTATTACTAACGCGCTGAGGGGACAGCCTATCTAAAGGGTCTATGCTGATGGTGATTTCCCCATGTGTATGCGTGTGTGTGTGTGTGTGTGTGTGTGTGTGCACGTTGCTAAGAAGGAAGCTGAGAATGACATCTCTCCTCATCCTGGCATTGTAGTCTTGTGTCATCCTCTCAGGCCTAGCTGTCCCGGCCATCTCTGTTCCCAGAAGCTGGTGTAACCAGCATCTGCTCAATATAGCCTTCCGGACTTGCTTCCCCATCCTTCCCCTTGTGGTCTGCTCTTCCTTGTGGGAGGTGCTGCACACTGCAAGTTCACTCTGTTCTACGAGTCTTGAGACCTACTAGGGCTTCTGGGGTCCTGTTCCCCAGTAGTTTTCTGAGAAAGTGGCCATGTCCTGTGTGTCCCTTACATAGAGTGGGGCAGAAACATAAATGAGGAAAACTAATTTTGCAGACGTTGATAGGTGGAGACAGGCATCCGTTAGGAGGGACTGTTTCAGTATTTGGCATTGGCGTTCAGGCCTGTGGAGCCCTGCTGTGTGCTAGGCACACCAGGACCTGGAAATCAAGGCACAGCTACAAAAACGCCTATCATTTCAGGAGCTCGCTGTCTGGGGGTAAGGCAGTACAGGGGAGACACAGGGTTTATAGAGAATGAATACTCGGTGTCCCATCATGTGGGGAACACAGGGCATGCCTACGTGTGTTATTTCATCTAACATTTATGACATCATGTGTGATTGTGTGTGTGAGTGGAAGTATGCTTGTGGATATGGGGTCAGCAGAGCATGCTGAAGCCTAGGCTCTCTCTGTGCATCTTGCATGCATTCATGGTTGCATCTTGCATATAATTCGTTGCCGCATCACGCATAAACCCCTCCCCCCCTATGGTCTTATGGGAAACCCAGAGACTCAGGCTTACTTCATATCTCACGCCTCTGTATTTCAATAAGGCAACAGGCATGCATCCCCATTGAAGTGTGGAGAAAGCTGGCTTAGCATCTGGAGAGGCTTCATCACGGGGCGACCTTAGAATCAGCCAATGCAACCCAAACATTTCACAGATGAAACCAAGGCCAAGACTGAGCTTCAAAACCCACACTGGGAACTATGGGCTGACCCTGGCCACGACTTCTAGAAATTCTTTTGGGAAGGCCAAGCATCTTCAGGGTGAATCTTTTTCTCCACAGTTAGGAGTGGGGCTTAGTGTGGCTTGGGAAGCTGACCGTCGAAACGCATTACTCTGCCTGTCCTCCAAGAGTTAAATGAGGTTGGAGAGACTGCCTCACTGCTGGCTGTACCCTGGAGGAGGCTTTGCCCCGTGTCCTCCATTTTAACAGCCATGCTCCTATCCTTCCCCTCTCTGGCTTCCAATCAGACAAGTTCCACACATTTTCCTTTCTTTTCTTTTCCAGACCCTCTCTTTAGACTGGAGGGCTTAGAAATGTAGGGATAAGAGCTATTGGCTCTGCTAGCCACAGAGGACCTGGTCGGGGAACAAAAAGGAAGTAACTGGTACCCAGGCTAGTGTAACACCTCCAGTCTCAGGGGATGCAGGAGTGATTATACTCATTTCTTCCCATGTCCTCAGGTTCAGGGAACTCGCTGGTCATGATGCTCCCAAAACCCCAGAAGGAGAGATTCTCTTTGCACAAGGGCAGTCCTAACAGCAATATGAGATGCGGCACACATTTCTGCCAGGGCTGGGAGCACTTTGGGATGAAACTTGAGGCACCATGTGTCCTACTTTTGTCTAGAAGACAGTGATACCTTGTTTCAGAGTTTGTATGGCTCGAGGGTTAGGTGTCAGGTCTATGGGTAACTGTCGCAATGTCCCCAGTGATGGCAAAACAAGAGCTGATGTCACAGAGAAAATGACTGTTGAGTTTCTTTATCATTCTTCATTTCCTAGGTTTTGACTACAGGATACTAAAGTTACAGGTAGAATACGCCTTCCAGAATACTGGGAAGACCTTTATGGCCCCGGCACAGGAACTACCCATCCAGATTTTCTTAATCCCCTTTGTGCCAGGCTCTGTCTAGTGTTCAGAGAACAAGCCCTTTCTGTAAGGGCCAAACAACAAATATATTCAGCTTTGCAGGCTGTGTGCACTCTGTATTGCTTTAGCAAAACATCCCAGCTTTGCCCAGAAAGCTAAAAGGATGAGGGTGGGCCCGAGTGGCTGTGTTATAATAAAGTTTTATTTACAAAGCATACGGAGGGCCATAGTCTGCCCACCTCTAAACTCTTCTTTCTGATTCCCAACCTTATAATCCAGAATCACCTGGACTCTCTGGGTCACACAATGCTCCTGTCCTGTCCCTGTAGTGACTTAATAGATTAGATGGGCATTCTGATTGGAAATAAGAATCCTTGTGATGAATCTTCATTGTCAATCTGATTGAATTTAGAATCCCCTGGGAGACACACCTTTGGATATGACTTTGAGGAACTTTCCAGAGAGGTTTGACTGAAGAAGTAAGCCCTGCCCCGAATGTTGTTGTTCCATCCTAACGGCTGGGTCTCCAGACTGAATAAGAAGGGGAGAAAGGAGCTGAGCACCGACATTTATCTCTGTTTCTTAACTGCAGATGTGATCTTACCAGATGCCTTATGCTCTTGCTGTCACGCCTTCTCCATCATGATGGACCCTCAGACCACGTGTGCAAACAAGCCCTTGCTCCTTTAAGGTGCTTTTGTCAGATGTTAGGGTACAGTGATGAGACAGATCACTGATGCTCCCCCAAAGCAAGCATAACAAGCAGTGAAAGTTGAGAACAGGAGGCACCTGACAAATATGTCTTGTTTCAGCCACCTGACTTAAATATACCTGCCACTTGGGGCCCAAACCCTTGCCGTAGATGGTTGGTTACCTTATGACGAAGCTGTGCGTGTCAATCTCCTGCCCACAGCCGCTGTTCAGCAACACCCCCGAGTTGCCCACGATGGCACAAGTCTGAAAATGCTTATTCTTCAGGGGTGAGGTTCTGGGAAGGAGTTCGTAGAGGTTCTGGGAAACGTTCATTGTGCTGTCTCGATCAAAGATATAATGAATAATGTCTCCGGGCTTCAGGGTCCCCTTAAGGACGGAAATATCCTTCTCTGCATCCAAAAACTTTAAAATCTGCTTCCTGTAGAAACCAAATGAAGAAAGTCTCCATGCTACGAGATGCTCTTAACAGGCTCAGATGTTCTACTCCATGTCACCCTGCAAGGGTGCTATCACCCAGCAACCAGGTGAGCATACCCCGAGACTCAAATGCCTTCAAGGATGCTCTCTGGCTTTGCAGAAGGCCCTAGATGAAAGGGTGCTGCACCAACGCCAGGAAATCTTCAGTAGTGGGCAACCCCAGCCCTTTGGCCCAGCCTACACCAAACTTCCTGTCTTAGGGAAACTTCCATCAAACAGGGAGTGAGAGTGATGTGTGCCCTGATTCCCCATTGGCCTCTGCTTTTCCTAGAAGGCTTCTACGGGTGACCATGGTGGTGGTGGTGGGGCAGCAGAGGTGGCAGATATGTAGATGGGTCTGTGGAACTGTGATGGGGAATCACTACTTCCACTTATAAGATTCTGTGAGTGTAGCCTCCTGGCCTGTGCCCTGGCCCATTTTGTGTACTGCCTCTTATTTCCCTAGTGTTGTCTGGTGGGGGTTGTGAATCATGACATCTCCTTGGTCCTACAGAGACGGGATCCTCTGTGTCTGTTCAGAACAGCATGATCAAAATACAACACATCATTCTCTAGGTTCTGGGGTTAAGTTAGATCTAGAGGGAAAGTTCTAGAAGAGCACAGGGAAAGGCTGGAAGACACTGGAGTAGGTATCTTCATGAAATCACAAAAATTTAGCCAAACACAGCCTGTCTCTAGGAGTCTGAGCACCAGTGTGAGGTCTACTTATAGAAACCTAAGGATTGGAGCAAGGATGACACCCATAGGCTTGCTAACATGGAGGGGAGGGAGAACTCTCACAGGACCCACGACACTAGACAAGGAACTACAAACAACCAGGCAATACCAAAAGAAGGATAGTCTCCCCAGCTGGTTATCCAATGCCAAGTGCTCAGCCTTGAAGTCATACACACATATAAGCAACATACAGACCGAGCAGGTTGTGTTTATATATTTAGGACTATAAACATTCATATATAGATATATGTATGCACGGACACACCCATATGTAACAATGCTATGAGTTTGAAATGGCAGCAGACACATGAGGGAGGCTGGAGGGAGAAAAGGGAAGGGGAAAATGATGCAATTATATTTTAATTAAATTTTAAAAAGAACTGCTTAAGGAGCTAGAGAGACAGCGAGTCGGCAAAGTGCTTGTCATGCAAGCTCGAGGGCTTAAGTCTCATCTCAGGAACCCAGGCACAGTGTCAGGTGCCTGTCATCCCAGGCTGGGGAGGTGAAGATGCACAGATCCCTGGGGCTCCATTGCGAGCCAGTCTAGCCTACTCAGCAGGTTCTGGACTAATGGGAGACTGTCTCCAAGACCAATGTGGACAGCTTGTGAGGAACAATACCAGAGGGTGACCTCTGCCTTCTGCATGCTCATGCCTACATACACCCATGCATCCACAGATGACAGACACGCACATAAAATGCCTAAGCCACCAGTTTTAAGACATGGTGGTGATTGCAGTCATCCAGAGAAAGGAGCTGGGTGCTCGGGTCAGCTGGTCTAGTTGTATCTCCTGCAGCAGGTCCCCATTTTGCCTTTGAAAACCGAGCCAGGGAAGCTTGTCTTCCATCCACAAGTGTTCGTGTGGCTTGCAAATGTGTGCACATCTTCTTGGATGTGCGCTTGGTCACACTGAGCCCTGAGCCTGCAGAGCACCCTGAGGCAAGTCCTAGGAGCGTCGCAAGTCTGTATACTTGGAAAGGAGGAAGAATCTGGAAGCTGTGGCTGACACCTGAGGAAACCTGATTCTGTGGGGATCTGGGTCAGATGATTAATATACATCTAGGTCTGGGATGTTCTGAGACAGCCAAGGGGGCAGCCAGCACTCCTTGGGGATGGCACGTTCCATCTTCTAGCCACTGCCTATTAGTGAGTGGAGTCTCCTGTTACTGCGCAGGGAGAATCCACCTTGGCTGAGAACTTCTTACGTCTTAGCAGGAAACAAACGCGACTTATTTACTCCACTCCATGAAAGACTATACAACTTGACACGCTAATATACTTTGTAAATTGCTAATATCCCTTGCAATTACTTACCCCAAAGTATTTAAAAGCAAAGAGAGCCCCCAGAAAGCTCATAAATAAATACCTCTGTGAGGGAATTAATTTCTAACTAATTATGAGAAATTACAATCAATTATTAAATATCATTCCAAATCACTCACAGAATCTTTTATTGTGAATAATTTTGGGAACTAATTGAGTAGAGGGAGATTCCTTTTCCCTCTGGGTAGATATGTAGAAGGCATATTGTTCCTTCTACAGTGACTGCTATTTGCAGGCTCCTTACAGAAGCAATGGTCTTCTCTTCTACACAGACAGGGTGTGTGTGTGTGTGTGTGTGTGTGTGTGTGTGTGTGTGTGTACACGCGTGTGCGCGAGTGTGTGCGTGCATGCATGTGTGCATCCACAACTGTGTGTGAGAGTATGTGTGTATACATATGTGCACCCCTGTGTGTGAGTGTGCATGTTTGTATGTGTGCGCATGTGTGCGTCTCTCTATCCCTCACCGTCTTTTCAGAGTTCCTACAGGAAAGGTCCAGAAAGAGCTGATGTGGGTGGGTGCTGGCAGTAGGATTTTACCTCAGGTGCTATAATGAGGAACATGAAATATGGTGGTCAACCCAAAATATATGGCCAACTCTGAATCCCTGGAACCTGTGAATGTGATTTTACTCAGAAACAGCATCCTGGCAGATATGATTAAGGATCTTGAGATGAGATCATCTTGGATCCCCTGTGGGCTCTAAATCCAGTGACAGTGTCCGGTGAGAGATGGAGGATGAAGTTACACCGACTCAGATGAGGAGACAGACTAGATAGATATGGAGATGATACAGCCATGGGGACATCCAGGGCCCCCCAGAAGTCAGCAGAAGCAGCAAGGAGGGCTCTCCTGGAGCTGCTGGGACAGCACTCAGAACTGCGACTTCTAGAACCATCTAGGGGAGAATAACTGCTTGGTTTTAGCCTTAGGTTGGTGGGGGTTGCTGCTCTGTTAGCTCCATGGTACACAAAGGAAAGGACATGACGGTCAGGACAGTGCAACAGGGATGGGTCTCGCTTAGGTAACCCCAAAAGAGGTGCTGAGAAAGACGGCCTGGTGGCAGCTCCTCCAGGGGGCCTCTCAGTTGTCGGGCTCCCAGATGGCAAACGCTTTTTAGTCCCACACCCTTATTTTTTCTCCCCATGAAGCATCTAGAACTATGAGGTAGAGTCACTGAAGGGGGCAACTCCCTGCTTTGTGTGATAGTGTATGTATGTGGTCCTTCACCTTTCTTGCATAACTATCCGAGAGTATCCTCAGCTCTAGAACAACCAAATCTGGGCTGGGATGACAAACTGATAGCCTGGGGAATCAAACCTTTCCTTACCTGGTCCTGGCTGCCTCATTCCCATCCCCCATTCCCTGTCTTCTGTTCAGTGCTCTTTCAGCCCTGGTCACAAATCACATATTCAGAATGTGTGCATTCAGGATGTGCATGGTGCCCCTGATAAACTCCCACTTACCCTTCAGAACATAGGCCAGCCTTACCTAGTAGCCTTCTTGGATCCCTTAGAAAATGAATGGCTCCCTTCAGTACAATCTCCTTAGCTTTACCTCTTTGCAAGATATAGCACCGTCTGGTGTGAACATCCTACCATGTTGTCCTGTCTCTGCTTACTTTTGTATTTTTCTGCCTAACTTGCCTAGTTATGGGCCACAGGTCAGTGCTTGGAAATGAACATCGGATGGGTCAGTCATGACTGCATCTGAGCCAAAGTCTCAAGCACCGAAGTCATCATTTTCTCCATGTCCATCACCCGAGGATGACTGTTGTCTGAGGGTGCCAAGGCCAGGACAAAAACTTATCTCTGACTTGGACAGATCAGTCTCTTGGAGGTCGACCAGATGTCAGATCAATTCTGTGTCCCTCAGCTATAGCTCTGCGTTTTCATGTGGGTGGAGGTAGGGAGACAGTCTTTCATTCTTTAAGGGCCATGGGAGGTGGCAGACAAGGTGAAGGACTGCCACAGATTCGGGACATAAGTACCAGATAAAGGCAAACAAGAAACAACTCTTGATGCCAGAGAAAGATACCTGTGGCCTGCACTGCCCAGAAGCAGAGCTCCTGACTTAAACTGATGACCCTAGGGGGCTGGTCACACATGCCACCTCCCCTTGCCCACATGGCTGCATATCCACATGGGTCAGGTGGCTGGGCTTGTCCTAGATTTTGATTTCTAATTGTCATTTAATAGATGGAACCTGCTTCCTCAGGAGAAAAACATTCATTTCTATCCTAGCTTCTTTTGATAACAGAGAGTTGCAGTTTGGTGACTCATGGTACAGAAAGCCCAGGCCTGCCCCCCCTCCCCTTGTCCTGTAGGTAATGACCCATACCTGATCCTCAGAGAGAGCGTCTGGTTGTGTCTCCATTTGGATGAAGCCGGCTGGATGCCGTGTTTAATGCTCTCATTACTTCTGTCAACAACAGCTGGCAGTGAAGACCCATTTATAACGACTTCAGCTCTGGAAAGGGGGAAAAAAAATCGTGAAGGTAGACATGATCTGTGAGCCTGCCCATGACAAGTCTAATAGCTTTGTTTTCGCACGGGCTTGAATGTAAACTTCACAAGAGCGAAATTGCAGTTATTACCTGAGAAGGGAAGTCTATTTATCTTGGAGAATGCACGAACTTGCTCCCTCAGGAATAGCCTGCAGACATTGGTTCTTAGAAGCAGGAAGTGGGGGCCCTGCAACTCCTCTTCCCTCCTCCCATCTCTGACCCTCCAGGGGGCCTGCAGTCTCGGCCAGGACAGTGCAGGTTCCCTTCTCAGTACAGAGAGGACTGTCCACAAGAACAAGGTGCCAGCTGTTACGTGGTGGCCCGCAAACGTTAAGAGATAGCTAAACCCCACGTAGGACAATGTCCTTAGAGTCTGTGGCTCCGCCCTCCTTCCCTCATTCCTCTCATTTTCTTCTTTGTAAAACCTTTTCAAATACATTTGTGTTTGTATGTGTGTTGTGTGTGTGTGCACATGTGCGCGTGTACATGTGTGTGTGCGCACATGTGTGCATGTGTGTGCCTGCGTGTGGGGGAGTCAGAACAACTGGCAAGAGTTCATTCTCTTTTTCTGTTATGTGGGTTCTGGGAGTTAAGCTCAGATTGTCAGCCTTTGGGGAGTGTCCCTTTGATTACTATGCCATCTCATCGTGCCCCCCTTTCATTGCTCATAGAAAAAAATACCCATTGGATTATTAGTCTTCTATCTGCCTGTCTTACCAGGTTCCAAGTGTGGGATTTTTCTCCTATGTTTCCATTTCCTAACGGTTTAGCATAGCAGGTGTCCTATAAGTAACCACCTGTTGAATTTGACGTTGAACTTGGTCCTGAGAAGCCTGGTGTGGAGGAAGGAGCTGGCTGGTTTTGTATTCCTGAGGCAGATCCATAGGCTGGATATAAACCATCTTCCTGTCCAACTCAGGGACAGCAGGCACGGGAGGGCTTTTGAACGCAGATACTTGAAATCTATGCTAGTAGGTTTGTAAGAAACCAGGCTCCACTGATGGCTTTGAAGGCAGTCTAGGAGCCAGCCTGCCTCCTGCCAACACACACAGATATATGTGGGTCACGTCCCAAGTTCCTTTTGTCTAGCCGGCAGCACATTCTCTTGGCTAGAATGATAAGTGGGTTTGTAAGGCTGGATTCTAGAGCTTTTGAGAGTTCAAACCAGACACCTCTATCCTCTACATTTATCTTGGAACAGCCAAGTTCAGAAAGACCAAATCCTGTTAGTGAAGCCTGAACTCAATACTCTGTTTTGCTTTTCGCAGGCAGAGAAATTCTTTTCAGGGGGCCTGTCCTATATGGCACCCGCGCCGCATCTGCCCACCTCCATCCTTCTGTATCCTTCTGGCTCTCCGCACTTGTCTTGTAGCTTTGCAGGGGATAGACCAGGCAGCTATCTATCAGAGGGGCTTCAAGGATCTTATGGAAGAGAACAGAAAGCCCAAACTTTGGAATTGTTATGGTTTCATGAAAGGAAGCGGAATGTATTGTGTAGGTATTTCACAAACTGGGCATCTGTGGGCAAATCGCCTAACCTCTCCAGGCCACAGTCTAAGTATTTACAGAAAGAAGGGAGCTAAGAGGAACACACCAGGCTCTGAGGTTCTAGAGTCCTTAGAGGATGGCTATGTTTCCTACCACCTCTCAGGGGTCCAGGGAGGCTGGTATGGCTGCATCTTCTCTAGTACTGTTCCCTCTCTCTGGCTCTCTCTCTTTCTCTGTGTGTAGCATGTCAGGTTTCTTTCTCAATTATTCTCCTATTATTATTATTATTATTATCATTATTATTTTGGGTTTTTAAGACAAGGTATCTGTAGCTTTGGAACCTGTCCTGGAACTTGCTCTGTAGACCAGGCTGACTTCAAACTCACAGAGATCCACCTGTCTCTGCCTCCTGAGTGCTTAGAATGAAAAGCATGTGACATTACCATCTGGCCCATCTTATTTTTTGAGGTGGTGTCTCTCACTGAACTTGGAGTTCCCAGTTCATCTGGACTGTCTAGCCAGCTGCTCCAGAGGCCTACCTGTCTGCCTTCCGAGTGCACACCTCTGCACCTGGCTTTAATTTTGGTTTTGTTTAATATAGGTTCTTCAGATTAAATGCATCTCCCCAGACTTGCTCAGCAAACACTCTCCCCACTGAGCTATCTTTCCAGCCCTGGTACTTACTGCCTCCTTATGTGTGTCTAGAGGCAAGAGCAGTAAACTCAGGACCACGAGTACAGCGGTCACATTCTAAGGCCTCCAATATTCACGGCAACTCCCATTAGTAGGGAAATAGTTTACTGTTTGAGATGGGACATGGTCTTCTTCAGAGCATCATGGCTGCCATCTTGTAGTTTTAGGTGGATTTGGTACCTGGTGATGATGCTCCCTAAAAACTGGACATTTTGCATGGCGTCAGGCACGCTCAGGTAGAAAGCATCTGCAGAGCTCTGGACTCACGGAGGCTTGTAATGGGGACCTGCTCGGAAATCTCTAGGTGGGGTCTCCAGGCTTCTCCTGGGCCCAAGGTGGTAAAAGAAGGATCCAGGCACTGATAATGGTAACATGTCATTCTGATCCTGGTTCCTAGCTGACAGGGGAATCTTGCATAGACATCCTTGGTGCTGAACTTCAACCCTGGCTCTGTGACTATCTGACTAGAGGGCATGAAAAGGTCGCTTCAGGCTCCTGGCCTCCACCTTCATTTCTAGGCAATAAAGGCGGCAGCTTAGTTATCCTTAGGGACGGCCACTGTTTACAGCTATCAGATATTCTGCACTATCCAAACCCAGCTGGACAACTGAGGGAGATTTATTGTCTTCTGTGAATGTGCCCGTCAGGTCCCAGGATTCTTCTTTCATCTCCCAAACGCTACAGGTACATTTTTGGATTGAGTTGCTTCACTTTCAACTCTTGAACTTTGCCCTCAGTCACCAATCTTCGAGGCTATCAGTATGTCCAATGACAGCGGCAAACATCTACTGAATGTCTTAGTCATCTCAGAAGATCGGCTATGTAGAGCCTTAGAGCCATCAGTAGTTCAAAGCTGCTGCTTTATCAGTGTTTGAAAGGTGAATGTGTTTGCCCGAAGCCCTACCTAGAGAACCCAGGGTTTAAATTCAGGGCTGCCTGGTTTCTGCCTAGTTCTCAGACTCAATCTGACAGTGCCTCTTCAAGTTACCATGGAGACCTGGGTCTTGGGGACAGGGTCGCCTTTATCCAAAAGGGGGAACAGAGAGAAGTGTAGGGCATGTGACTTTCTTTATTTCTGCCGTATTTGCATGCTAGCCAAAAGATTCACTTCGTTTGAAATGCCATAGGGTCGAGGCCGCTGGCACTGTAGAGGCGGTGAGGGCAAGGATAGAGGAAACAGTTTCTCATGCCAGTTACACAAGGTCAAGATCAAACATACTTTATAGGTCGGGTACGGTCAAAAAAGACCTAAAAATACCACGGAAGAGTAAATAATGAAACTGAGTGTGGCGGCCTCTGGCTGTTGTGAACCTCTCAATCCCAACAGCAGCAAAACAGGACGTGGAGGAAGTACCACAAGAACTTCAGTTTGAACAGTAGCCTCTGTTCATGGCAAGCATCTTGGCTCCTTATATGTGGGTTTTGAGACAGAGGTCCGAGCGACGGTAGACTCATCCTTTTGTGGAGAACGGAGAAGGGGAAGCGCCAAGTATCTGCAGCATGCCTTGCAGAGTGTTTGCACAGTTCCCTGCACCAGTCTCCCCAACAGCTGGGGACTGTCCCAAAGACTTCCAGTCCCACAGTGTTAAGCATGAGTGTGCTTCCAGAATTGAGACTGCAATCCCACAATTAGAGTTAACATTACTTAGTTGACTTCCTACGTATTTTAAGATGTCTCAGCAAAGTTCTTAAATGCTTTATCCCCATCTCAACCTCCCAGACAAGTCATCAACTACAGTGAAATTGGATTAAAGTCCTGGCTTGCTTCCGGGGCTCCACTGCTCAGCAAAAATGCGGGTTCTAAGGAAGTTGGTAGGAGTTCAAGCTCAATGAAGTGGGTGGGCTCTTTGCCAGAAGGTAACTTGTGCCCACCTGTGTTTTCCATCTCTATAGCCTCTCTAGCCCCATGGACCATTTCATGATCTCCCACTGACAGCTCCCCTCGAAAGTGATTAAGGAAATGCAAAACCAAAGTGAAATGAAACAGATCTATTTGCTAAGTAAGAAGAGCACCACCCAGCAAAGAGGAGAGGCAGATTAATAGCTGCCTTACAGCAAAAACAAATGAACACAAAATCTAATTTACAAACCTATTAGATTTGCTATGTAAGCTGTTCACAGCTGATCTGATTGTACCTCTGCCTCCAGAATTCCTGCAAGACAAAGGAAATGCATTATTTATCAGCGCAGCTCTTCCTTGCAAAGCCCTCTTCAATCACCAGGAGACCCCAGAGCTCACCTGGGGGACCACAGAAAGATGACAACATCTGACTCTGGACTTTTCATAATGGGCCATGTCTTGTTTTCTGCCATAGCCCAGGAATCTGATGGGATATTGGGGTCTCTCAGAGCCTCCCATCTCCCAGATGAATGCGACCAACTGAGACACTCATTTGAGATTGGTGAGAGACGGCTTTGGAGACGTCTCCCTTGGCTAATCCGTGTGATGACATGATTTAGCACAACGTGGCATTGGCACCAGCAGCGCTCACTCTGACTCTCATCATCCCTTGCTTTCATTCACGGGTCGTGAGATGTTTTTCCTCACATTCACCAGAAACAGAAGCCACCGGAAATCCAACAGAGGCAGCAGCACTAACTCGGCAGTGCCTCTAACCAAACGCGGCAGTGGTCTTTTTTTTTTTTTTTTTTTTTTTTTTTTTTTTTTTTTGTGGCAGGATGCACACTGTTGTTAGTGTAGCATGGATGGGACAGGAGGCAGGTGGGCGATGAAGGGGGTCCTTTGTTCTGGGGAACATGCTCTTGAAAAGCTCAAGACTTTAGGTAAAACCTGAGTGCATGCTCTTGGCGCCCCACTCTCTGCTGTGCCATAGAAAATTCATACACAAGGCTAACTATTTTTCTTTATTAAAAACTCCCCACCCCGATTTATAGGCGATGCGAACAAGAAGGTATTTTGAATTTTACTTGTGTGTTAAAGTTCTACTGAACCCTTCAAAGAAGGGGTTAGTATACAGCAAAGAAACAATGAACATCCCTGGGGAAGCTGTGTATTGGGGCAAACTGTCATTAAATGAGAAGTCTTTGGGAAGAAGTTATAGCAAAGCAGCACACTGGATTTATACATATATCATCATATGTGCATCTGCATGTATATACATACATACATATATATGCATATATATAGAGAGATGGTTTTTTTCTGATCTGTTGAAATACAGTTTCAACATTCCTGACTAATAGTCATTTAGTCTTCTGTTTCATAGTCAGACAATCGGAGGTGGCATGAGGGTCTCTAGGATGTCGCCACCATTGAGTGTTACCCCTCGAAGCCTAGTTCTTTATGACACAGAGTAACATCACACTTAACTCTCATTTATTGTCTAATACTTAATTCATTTGGTTTTTATAGTCTTTCCATTCTCTTCGGAAGGCAAAGCTCTTGACCTTCTGACTGGGATTCTGAACACCTCACGGGTCCCAGTTCCGAACCACAGTCTTAGGGTTGACCCTAAGGGCTTCTTTCGGTGTGCCGTCCCCACTATCATGGTCCCCACTATCACGGTCCACACGCACCTCTCTCTCAGACCCTAGCCATCAAAGCAGCTGTCTTCGAGGGACGGACGAGCTGCTGGGCTGGGTAGTAAGTCAAACGTGCAGTAATAGTTCCAGACTAGCAAAAGAGATTGTCTAGCGATACCACGTGCATAAGAACTGATACATGATTTTTAAAGCATGTTTCAAAGGGAAATTAAGTAAATGGTTTGGAATAATTGACTAACAATCTTGGAAGAAATAACAAGCACCTTCCTGTGGATAGCAAAGCGAACTTTAAATGGGTTTAGCTGGTTATCATAGTTCACATTCTGTCGCTGAGACAAAACATTGGCCCAAACCAAGAAAGATGGGAAAAAAGATTTATTTCTTCTTACAGCTCCCAGGTAAGTCAAGGCAGGAACCGGAGCAGAGGCCATGGAGGAACTCTGCCTACTGGCTTGCTCGGCCTGCTTTCTTATGTATTAATCAAAAAATGTACCACAGGCTTGACCACAGATCAGTCTGATGGAGGCTCTTTTCAGTCGATGTCCCTTCTTCCTGGGGACTCTGGTTCGTATTAAGTTGACAAAACATTGACCAGCATGCAAATGTTCCCCAAACCAGTGATTCTTATATCTCTATAACCAATTTCCTTTGTCATCAAGGGTACCATTTATTTAAATTTTAAAATGGATTCATCTTTGAAAATGCACCTTTGTCCTAAACAAGACCACCCAAGAACCAGAGGTATGAAGTTGGAGCCATGTGCTTATTCACAAAACCCACAGAACCATTGCTAGGAAATTATTAATCTGAAGAACTCCTCAGATCATCTCACATCACCATGAGGAATAGTGGGGATACTTGCATCTCCCTCTGGGAACAACCAGACAAAAGAGGAAAATGCTTAGAAGGAAAAGCAAACATGAATTTGGAAGGACATGTGGCAGGTGGGGTCCACCAGGAGTCGACCAGGGAGCAGAGAACATACTGTACCCACATATGAAAGTGCCAACAAAAGAAAGGCGAGAAATGGGTTAAAAATATGGCAGTGTATTTATGAAGTGTTTGATGAGGGCCCAGGAGTATGTTTGAGGGTAAATGAGATAATAGAGATAGTAGATTCCAGGGAATGCTCTGCCTTCATCAGAATCTAAAACGCTGATTATTTAAAAGGCAAACCCAGCTCATGGGGGCTTCCATCAAACTTACAAGGGCTCCGGGTGAGGTGAAGGCTGCATCTGATTTAACTTTTAAAAATTATTCATTCAACAAAAATATTTGAATAACATCATAGCTGGGTTGCTTGCAAAGCTGACCACATACAGTTCCCCAGTTCCCGCCCTCACGAAGTACAGGATACCACAAGGATTCTTCATTTTACACACACACACACACACACACACACACACACACACACACACACACAGCCTGAAAACTTTTGTGTCAGGTGGTGGTGGCACACGCCTTTAATCCCAGCACTCAGGAGGCAGAGGCAAGTAGATCTCTGAGTTCGAAAGGGGCCTGGTTTACAGAGTGAGTTCCAGGACTGTTACACAGAGAAACCCTGCCTCAAAATAAGAACGAAAAAAGAAAAGAAAGAAAAGAAAAAAAATTTGTGTTTACTTTGTGCTTACTGAACAGACATTTTTCTTGTTGGTACCCAAACACTACACCATAGCCCTTAGAGTGTATTAGAAATTAGCAGTAACAAATCCAAAGTATAAAAAAAGGATGTGCATAGGTCACAGGCAAATACTGCACCACTTTATATAAAGGACTCGAGCACTTGTGGAATTTAGTAGCCGTGGGAGAGTCCTACAGTCAATTACTGAAGACAGTGTGTCCACCCTGCCCAGCTCCACCCTTGACTTCTGCCTACTGCCTTCTAGCAGTAGACTTCTTCCTCATCTCCAAGGTGTGACAATCAAAAATGTCTCCAACTATCAACAGCATCCCCTGGGATGTGGGGCAGAGACTTGCTGCTGGTCCAGAACCTGCATCATGCTATTGCTTTCAGCCTAGCGTCTCCCAGGCAACCAGATGGTCCTTATCATGCTTCCATGCTAGCCCCCAAGCCCAACACCTGCGCCTCCCTCAGAGCTACTTGGGGTTTGCATCCTCAGCCACTCTTTCCTTCTCCTTAGAAAGCATCTGCTTCTTTCTCGGCATCTTTTCCCGTCTGTCATCTCACAGTCTGACCCCTCCTCTTACTGCTGAGCGGCCGGCCGAGGTCTGAGTCTTTGTTCCCATTTCAGCTTCCTTGCCTTCTCAATCCACTGCAGCGTGTTTCCCTTAAGGATGAACAATAACCTTGTATTTTATTTTCCATGTTCTGATGTTTTGACATTTGGGTCTTGCTGTCTCTGCAGATAGCATCCCTCCTAAGGCTAACTAACCCTGCAGATAACCAAGGCTTGCATGGACATGAGTCCTTCAAGTACCAGCCAGCCATGACATGATGCACTTGCCATCGCCTCATTGATGGGGGTCCCACTAGAGGTCATTATTCCTCTTGCGCAATAACCCTAAGAGCAGATAGGAGAATCCCAGGACCACATCCTATGCTCCATAGCCTGCAGACATTATTCACCCTAGCCTGCTCACCAGCCTTGACCATCACCTTCTTACAGAAACCACACTAAAGGCTCTTGCCAATCTATTCCTCTTACTGTGTCTCCCGGCTTACCCAGTCTTTTCTGTGTGCCCACACGATCTGGCATGTATGCCCTCTCCCCATGAGAAATATTACCATGAAAAGCTAAACAGGGTGAGACCCTGTCCTTTTCAGTCCTGCAAATCATAGAATGCCTTGCCCCAGAACTTGGTGAACTAAGTTAGACTTCAATGATGAGATGCTCAGCTGGGAATTCTGCACGCCTGATCACACACCTTCATTACACCCATTTAATAAGACACTGTGTTGTCATAATCCCTAGGGCAGGGCATCACTCCCAGGGATTCTGAAGGTATTCGGCTTGAGAAGGAAGAACACAAACTGATGAGATGTTTGTTTTCGTTTTATAATATTTTACCTCAAATTTTATTAAAATAAATTAATACTTGCTTCGTTAAGGGAAAAATATGATGATCGGGCGAAAAAATTGCTAAAAATAATTCACAAAGTGAATTTATAAGACCACAGATGCTTAGCCTACCTAAACCAACAATGATGACAACCACAGCCACCCCCGAGAAAGTACTTTGCGTACCATAAAGCCTCAAAACCGAGCCCAAATATCAGCAATGGCAAGTGTCCGTTTGATCTTTCTACAATAGTCTCAGCTAAAATGTTGATGCAGTTTGGTCACTTGAAAGTTTTACAGTTTAGGAAGTGTTTGCTGCCACAGCTGTGATGTCCTCTAGCAGAGCACACAGTGACTAAGACAAGAAAGCGAGATGGTAGGTTAGCAAGACACAACAAAACCATGCGCGGTCGGATCCGTTCTGCTGAAAGCAACTGGGAAGCACACCGAACGGAATTTCTGCTCAGCTTCTGCATCAGAACCCAGTTATTTTAAAATATATATTTATCTATGAGACAGTGTCTCTCACAGTCTAGGCTAGCCTTGAACTCATAACCTAGGTTATCTTGAATTCCTTACCCTCCCACTTCTACCTCTTGAGTTTGGGATTACAGGTGTGCTCTACACACCCGGTTTCTGTAGTGCTATTGAACAGAACTCAGGGTTCACGCTTGTTAGCAAATCCTCTGCCCACTAAACGACAATCCCAGATTGCAGGTTCTTAAATTTTGTGTTAACTGTTGTCTCCTCCCCCCTCCCGTGCGCAGACAAGTCACAAACGTATCCGTTACTGGGGCACAATGTGCTGTTGTTGTATGTGAACATCAGACGCCATTCTTTATACTCAAGGTCATGCCCAGTGTCTATCCCTGTTAGAATTTCCCGCATTTGCAGTTCCTCACCGGAGAGTTGGGCTAGGAGAACAAACTTTCGGGCGCTGACAGCTTTAATTAAGAGTCTGGACCCAACTTAAACAGTTGATTAATCTTGAGAGTAGATGATGAAACTGAAGAGCCATTCCTGAATTTGTAGATGCTTCACATTGTTGGGAGGGTACTGAGTGCCTTTTTCCAATTCCTACATGAAACCCACTGAGCTCCTACCTGCTGGCTCCCAGGGGTACACTAACATATGGTCCTATGAGCATATGCTAGGGAAAGCGGTGAGGGAAGGGACAATTTGGAATTAGTCATGTGAGCAGACCTGGGGTTCCTACTGAGGGTCAAGAAAGGGTTTTGTTTTAAGGACGTCCTTTCCCCTCTATACCTGACACCACTGTCATCATTTTCAGCAGCAGCAGCACAGGGATATTAAAGCACTAATAAAGTTATTACCCTTCAGCATCCATCCCCAGAACATCTTATCCCAAAGAGAAACTATAGTCAATAAGCAATCCTCACCATTCCCATAGCTTTGATTCCATGGTCTGTCTTTAACAGTCTGCCATGGAGACCTGGCATATGAGCAAGGGACCCCCAACTGATTGATTCAGGACAAGTCCTGAACAAAAAGTTAGCAAACATAATGACTTTGCTTACTCTGAGTGGGAGGAGGTTCATATGTGCTTGCCTGGAGCTTTTGTAGTTTGGTTTGGGGTGGTATGTTAGGGTTTCTATTGCTGTGAGTAGACACCATGACCGTGGCAACTCTTATACAGGAAACATTTCATTGAAGTGCTGGCTTACAGTTTCAGAGATTTATTTAGTTCTTCATCATGGTGGGGAGCATGGCGGGGAGTAAGGCATGTGTTGCAGAAGGAGCTGATACATGTTGATATGCAGAAAACAGGAAGCAGACTGTCTCACTGGGCATGGCTTAAGCATATATGAGACCTAAAACCCACCTCCACAGTGACCACATCCTCCAATGGGACCACATTTACTCTAATAAGGTCACAACTCCTAATAGTGCCACTCCCTTTGGGGGCCATTTTCTTTCAAACCACCACCAATGGTCACATCAAGAAGAATGCCTCCATTGGGATATGGCTTGGACCAGGGAAGACTTTGCTCTAAGTATCCCCTTCCAGTAATCCTGGCCCAAGGCATCTTCAGTGATCACCATTAGAGAATCCTTGATGAAGGGAATATGCCTGTCTGCAAGACTACAGTGATGTAACTGCTGGCATCAGGAGACAAGAAGTTCAAGGTCATCCTTCCCAAACTCTAAGATGTGGAAGCTCTCATGTCCTTGCCCTTCACTGCCTTAAAAGTGGAACTAGGGAGATGACTCAGAGGGTAGAACTCTTGGTACACAACCATAAGGATCTGAGTTCTGATCCCCAGAACATAAATATAGAGCCCGATGCAGTACTGCATGTCTGTAATAATCCCAGGGCTTCTACTGAGAGACAAGAGGTAGAGATTGGAGGACGTCCAGGATCATGTAAGCAGGCTAGCCCAGCATGGGGAGTGGTGAACAAGGCACTTGATCTCAAACAACTGGAAGGCAAGGACCAACACCTGGGATGGCCCTTTGATCTTCACAGGTGTCCTAGGGTACAGGAGTGGCCAGACCCACCTTATAGTTGGCTTTTCCAATCACATTCCAAGTCACCTCCAAGGTTTTGTAGCCTCTGGGGTATGAGTCAGTTAAGATTTCCTTTAAAGAATCAGACAGTTAAGTATTTTAGGCTTTATGAACCAAGAGGAAAAAATTAAAGATATGCACACCCTTCAGAAATAAGAGAGAAAAATTTTCCACAAATGTTTTATTGATGACATTAAAAAATATAATAATTCAGTAGAATTTTTTTACTCAAATGTTCCATCAGTCTGCTGATGAGAAGAACGTAATTCTCCTGGGGGGTGGGACAGGATGGATAAGGTTTTTGCTTAATTAAAAGTTACTGCTCCTGCCATTGTTACGGGTAGGAGGCCTCGTTCTCCTACACTCTTCCCATGATCCTCTGAGATCCTTTGTCTTTCCTCTGTGAACTCATGTCACCTTAATCTTTCTGTTGGAACTTAGGCTCTGCCCTTCCAGTAATTTTCTGATGGGGGGAATCATAGATGGGAGATTCTTCTCCATCCTGCTGGTCCAACTGGATGGTTTCTCTCCATTCACCTGGTCCCTGCAGCCGCTTATAAAATAATCACTCTGTGGCTTAATATCAGTTACAATTGTTTGGCCAATGCCTTAGGCTTCTTACTGGCTAGTTCTCTTTTATAAATCAACCCATTTCTATTAATCTATGTATCACCACGTGGCTGTGGCTTACTAGTAATACCCTGGCTTCATGGCATCTCTCTGACTCTGCCTTCTCTCTTTTCCAATCTTTGTTTCGATTTCCCGCCTAGGTATATTCTGCCTGGCCATTGACCGTGCCAGCGTTATTCATTAACTAGTAATAGAAACACATAGTCACAGTATACAGAAGGACAAGGACATCCCACACCAGGAAACAAGCTAGAAGAACAAGCTCTGAGGTGAAATTCCAAGTGTCTGATTTCTCCATGAACTAGTCATTAGCTGTTTGATCTTAGATCATCCCTTGACCTATCTAGAAGCTTCTAGGTGCTTGTATGCCTATAGATCAATAGTATCTGGTTGGTATGATTGTTGAAAAGGTTACATGATCTAATGCAATGATCCCCTAAATGCAGAGCACACTGCAAACCATTGAACATGAATGTTGTTCTTTTGATTCTTTTCCATCCTCGACCTAAGGACCATGTGGTGGTTTGGATAAGAAGGGCCCCATAGCCTTGGATGCTTGAATATAGTCATCAGGGAATGGCACTACTTTAGAAGGGTCAGGAAATGTGGCCTTGTTGGAAGAAGTGTGTTGCTGGGGGTGGGCCCAGTGGCTTTCTCTTTTCCTACTGCCCGATACAGATACAGATGTAGAACTCTCATACATGGCTCCAGCACCATGTCTGCCTATGTGCCACCACGATGGTAATAGACTAAAGCTCTGAAACAAATCCTTTTCTTTTGTAAGAGTTGCCTTATTTATGGTGTCTCTTCACAGCAATAGAACAGTGACGACGGCAGAAATTGGTACCAGGGAGCTGGCCAGATTTGACCTGCTGGCTGTAGAAGGTTGGTGATCCCTATCGTAGGATGCAAGATGCTCCTTATATTCTCGGAGACATCAGTGCCACATTTCCCCCTGTCCCCCCGAGGACTTCCTTATGCTTGTATGTGGCGTTCACGGGTCTAACATAGGTCGTGAACTCCAGCAAGGCCGGCTCGTTACCAGTGCGGAACCATCACGATCGTGATCATGCTGGAACTGATCGGTGGTCATTTTCAGGAGGTGGAGTGACAGCATGAGACATTCCTCCCAACCGCTTCGGCTTCACAGGAGGCGACACATTTCGTCGTTGGCGCTGCCCATGCAGACTGGCAGTTTCTCTCGCGGTTGGTTCTCAGGTCGGGAATAACAGTTTTACAATGTGCTCGCCAGTATTTGAGGCTCCTTTTCTATACATCGAGCCTTATTTTTTTTAAAGGTTTATTTATTTATTATGTATACAACATTCTGCCTCGATGTGTGCCCGCACGCCAGAGCAGGGCGCCAGATCTCAGTACAGATGGTTGTGAGCCACCATGTGGCTGCTGGGAATTGAACTCAGGACCTTTGGAAGAGCAGCCAGTGCTCTTAACCTCTGAGCCATCTCTCCAGCCCCTCGAGTCTTATTTTTTTTTTTTTTAGCGGACTACTTAAACCCCATAGACAGGGAGGCTCCACAGAACACACAAAGGCTGGAATGTGTGTAGGTGTCAAATTGACAGTGTTACTTCTGTAACAGTTGAAGTCTCCGGTACTGGGTTTCCAAGAGTGTGTTTGAAGCCGAAGGTTAACTCAGCTAACGAGGATGGCTGTCTTCTGTGCCCTTGAGCTCTCCTTCCCCGCTTCTCCACATTCCCCATGCCATCCCGTCTTCTATTTTAAATACTAGCTTGATTTGATTTATACATTCGCTTTGATTTCAGCCAACTTTTTTTTTCCTTGTCAATCAGTTTCCCTTGCTGTACAAAAAGGTACCAGCTCACTCCTTGCTCTCCCCTCTGCTTCAGTTCAGAAAACAACCCTGGGAACCCAGAGCTTTGATTATGCTCCAGCCAATTTCCCCAGACTTTATATAAAAAGTACTTCTAGGCATCTGCACATCAAAATGCAAGTAAACAAGCCTCTTGGATGCCAGCATGCCATGCTAGGCTTATTCCGGGTCTTTCCTCTTTCTTACCTCTAGCCAGGGGCAGACAGTATGATTTATCACCCCAGCCAGAGTGATTCCAGAGCAAATGGAGGCGCAGACCTGAGAAGATGCATAAACTGGGGTTACCAATTCATGTGGGACTTGACCTCCAAATTGTTAAAGGAGACAGACTTTATACATCGCTAACTAAAATAGTGCTGCACCCTACAGTCCCTGCGGTTCTGAGATCCAGATAACAGCACTTAAAACTCAAAGGTGGTGACATCTGTATTAATAAATGAGCTGAAACTGGTGAAGAGTGGGACAGGCTTATAAAAACATTCTATTTTTACCTACATGTATGTGTGTGCTAGTATGCACATCGGCATGAGTGTTCACTCAGGCCAGAAGAGGGCACTGGATCCCCAGGAACTGCAGTGACAGGCTATGGGTGACCTACTGTGAGTGCTGGGAACCAAACTCTGGTCCTCTCTGAGAGCCAGAAATGCTCTTTAAGTAGCGGACCATCCCTCTAGCCCCAGTGACTTTTAAATGGAAGGTATTATTGTGGTTTGACTATGAAGTGTCTTCCTTGCGTTCATGTGTTCTATCCTGTGGTCTCCAAAAGGTGACACTGTTATGGGAGGTATGTGGAACCTTTGGGAGGTGGAGCCTGAGGAGAGGAAGTGTGTAATTGGAAGGGGGGGGGGTCTTGAGGTTGTATAGCTTGCTTGCCCTTTGGTGACAGGGAAGGCAATGTGACTAGATGCCTTCTGCTCCTGCTTCCAAGCCTCCCCCACCATGAAAGGCTGTATCACTTTTACTGCGAGCCAAAATAAACCCTGCCCTCCTCAAGTTGCTCTGGTCGTATCTTTAGTTACAGCAGCAAGAGCAACCAACACGGTGTTCATGGCTACAAAGCCTTTTCTGAGTTCATGCATCCTTCTTCCCTACAAGTCAGCCCGCCCCCCTGCCTTCCTGTTCTAGTCTATTTGCAGCAAGGTTCTCTCCACTCGGTTCTCAGTGCCCCCACCATAGACCATGGCCAAACACATGTCTGGGGTCCTGCCTACGCCAGTATTTTCATAGGAAGCAACTTTCTGCATATCCATTGTGTTCTAGGAATGAAGAGATGAGCCAAAACAGTCGCAGGTGCCCCCTTCTACAGAGAAGGCTCAGCTTCCTAGAGCAGGGCTTGGGGAGGAAGGATGGAGAACTCAGATGTCCTCCCATGCTCTTCTACCTGCATCCACTGGGCATGCTCTGGTCTAGGGCTTCACGTTAGCTGTGCCTTCACCCTGGGATGTTTGCTCCGGGGAGATCCCCATGGACCACTTCCCCGCCTTGAAGTCTGTGTGCAAATGTCATCTGTGTAGCAAGGCCTTTCCTGACCACCGTTTAAAACAGCATGGACTTTCTCTGTGCCCCCACTGTGCTTCTCCTTACTCCCCATCACCACACCCGCTTATTAAAGGCACTGTCTCCCTCTACTGTGGTAGCCCCATGTTGGGAGCATGTCTGCCTAATACTGCCACCCCCAGTGCTGTTGGGTACATCGCCTCCAGGGTTCAATTAATATTCATTAATGGAAGAACTCAGCCTCCCACCTTTCTTGTGCTACAACAGAGGAACCAGCTGTCTCCTTATCCAAAGCCAGTGATCTATCTCTGTTCTGAATCGCATCCCTTCTGCCTTGAGGCTCTCTAGCCACCGTACCTTCCGTCCTCCATGAACTTAACAATTCCCACTAGCTGCATAATTTGATACGTATCCCAGGGCTCTTGTAAGTCAGGCTAAGTTCCACAAATCTTACCTTACCTCACTGTTGCCTGCCTATAGCCCTTGAGGGAGGAACAGACGTTCATTTATACAGGCACAGGGAACATGAGAATAGCATCAGAGCTACACAGCAAGTGAGGACCTCAGGATTTGAACCTAGAAAATTGGTCAAAGATCTCAGCTCTGAATTACAATCCAGGCTTGCCACACCCTTCCGTTCTCATTTCAATATAGATTTACTTAATCTTGCCTTAAATTTAAATGGCCCTTCATCCCCTATTCTCCTCAGCCAATTCTATATTTCTTCCTATAACTTTGCGAAGATTTGCAAAGTCTCCTCTCTGTTAGCCGTCTCTTCCTTTCTACCCCGTTCTCTATTTGTCTCCCTCTAATCTCTCATACTTCTAGTCAAAGAATTCTTTTTTTTTTTAAATTTATTTATTATATATACAATATTCTGTCTGTATGTAGGCCAGAAGAGGGCACCAGACCTCATTACAGATGGTTGTGAGGTTGTGAGCCACCATGTGGTTGCCAGGAATTGAACTCAGGACCTTTGGAAGAGCAGGCAATGCTCTTAACCACTGAGCCATCTCTCCAGCCCTCAAAGAATTCTTGTAGGATCACCTAGCAACAGAATTTCTCAGTCCATATCTGTCTTTGTGTGCATTTTATTGCTATAATAAATGCCATGATCAAAGGGAACTTGGGGAGGAAAGTGATCACTTCACTCACAGTTTATAGTCCACCATGAAGGAAGCCAGGGCAGAAACTTGGAGGCAGGAACTGAAGTAGAACCTACGGAGGAATGCTGCTTGCTGGCTTGCTCTTTATGGCTTACTCTGCCTGCTTTCCTATACAACCCAGGATCACCTTCCCAGGGGTGGCACCGCCCACAGTGGGCGGGACTCTTCCACATCAATCATTAATATAGAAAATACCCCTGCAGATTTGCCCACAGACACTGCTTGGGACATTTCAATTGAGGCTTCTCTTCCCAAGTGACTCTGGCTAGTGACAAGTTGACAAAAACTGACTAGTGTGCCATCTTACTCGGCCTCCAGCAGGACTTGCCAGCAGTAGCTGCTTTTCTCTTCCAGGATAGAATATTGGGGGTTTCCTGGGTGCAATTCTTACCCTCTGCCTGGCTCACTGGGTAGCCCTGAACAGACCCTCCCTCCCTTAAAAGACACATGAAAAACGCCATCCATGGCACATCCTGGAGGAAGCTTGCTATTAGGAAGAGACATGAAACATTATTGCAAGGAAAGGGGTCCTTTAGAGTTCACAGGACATCTTTATCAGTCCTTCTGGCTCAGAGATGCAGTATTTTAAATTGTTTTCTTTTTAATGCCTTAAGGTTCTATCTGCAGTGGCATAAAATCCCTCCTTGACACTTTCTGGTGCCCAGGCAGATGGTGTCCACATTCTTGAATTCAATTTTTCTTTATATTCACACCCAAGCAGATTTTGCTTAGAATTACCCATCATTTTCTACAAAATTTGGATTTACATTTCCAAACACAAACATTGTTAAAAGAGTAAGTAGGTACACATAGTCTTCCCTTCAGAGCAAGTGGTCTCCTTCCCACTACCAAAGTTCCCTCCCCAAGAGCCATGTCTTCACTACCCCAGGTGACGGTTCTTGTCCCATTGGCCATGTGGACAAAACGCTGCCTAGAAGGACATGAAGATCCCCAGAGTCATTAAAAAT
The DNA here is from genome assembly GCF_037038515.1 of Microtus pennsylvanicus. NCBI lineage: Eukaryota > Metazoa > Chordata > Mammalia > Rodentia > Cricetidae > Microtus > Microtus pennsylvanicus. The sequence goes on from NC_134596.1 coordinate 23,276,274, forward strand.
GATCATGGCTTCATATGTGGAATCTTACCCCATGCCAGACACAGTACCAGAAATATGGTATGCTCACTTCCTTATTTCTCACCATTTTAGAGATAGGATATCCAAAGCTTCAAAAAGCTTCAGAATTTGCGCAGGATCACCCAGTGAATAACCCCAGAATAAGAGGTTTCAGGATATCATCCTGAAATCATGCATCTGTGAAAAGGGGTTTTGTAGCTCCCTTTCATTGGCTGCGGGTAAGGATTGAGTGTGTAGGCCCAGGGGTGCTAGAGAATTTAGCAGAAGCAAAGGTTATTCCACAAACCGCAGCGGGAGAGCTAAGCAGATGGTTCAGGAAAATATTCGAGTTAGGCTTCCTACTTGCCTTACGCTGATCGGTAAGTGTGGTCCAGTCATTGCAGGCTACGCTTGGAAACAGTTTGCTATGAAAACACACTCAGTCTATGACCCAGTTGTTTTGCATCCATTATTGACGGCCCTTCCACTGCTTTAACCTTGGCTGTCATTCCCTCTCTTTTATTGTAGAAGAAGCGTACTACTGCAGAACCCTAACCGGAAAGTTGACAGCCCTGGAAACTCATTTCATTCATGTCGTAGGGTGTGGATAAATCCATGCTCTTTAAAGAGAGGAGCAGAACGCCCGTCTGATGCGCCACACTTTGCTCTTGAACCTGCCGGGCGGCTACTTGAAAGGCCTCCATGTTCAACCAGGCTTTCTTCTTCTTCTTTTGTTCCTTTCTTGATGGCCTTGCATTCAGACGCGGCAGTGTTCCTATTAACGTCAGCTGCTGCCTTTTCATGACAGAATTTCTAGAGGACACCCGGACAGGGAAGACTTTGAAGGTGCTTTTCTTCTGGGGGCTTTGATGTGTCTCCTTGTGACCCTGCCTGGTCCTAGGACAATGGCCATTCCCTCTTCCTCAGCAGCAATGCTGGTCAACACTCAGGAAGTCTTACTGTTAGCTGGAAAGAGGTAGAGTGGGACCACTGGATAGGGGCTGGGAGCTCTAGCTTCCCACAGCTTCTGCTCTTACAGCTGAATCTTTCTTGGTCTTGATATGCTTTTTCTAAGTCAGGTCTTATAGGGTTCAAATAGAAACCCCTATGAGTGTTTGTTGCAGTGTTATTGAAGGTGATAGCCACTGTCCTTCAGAACAGAATAAACCAGATATTATTGCTTGCTGAGCTTAAGAAGTCTCTTGGGACTGCTGTGCTGTTTTCCCCATAGTGCAATCCATTAGGGTCCCATTAGAAGCCATGAAGGAAGGACAAGATGGTTAGCCATAGTAGGATCAAGCTTTCTAATGTTCTATGGCTTCCTCAGATGTGAAGCTGGGCTCTATCCAGAAGGAAGGGCTGCTAGAGATCATTTTTGTGCATTTTTCTTTCCTTCATGTAGGAGACAAATTTGAATGTCACATGTCCGTAGTTCATGGGACTGTGCAGGACAGAACCCTTGCGTAGAGAGGCCTGATCCCACCTTGAGAAGGCACAGGCTGGGCACAAGCCAAGTGTAATAGCTGGTGTTGTCAACTCAGTTGAAACTAGAATGACCTGGGTGAAGGGTGTTTGGTTGTGCAGGGTTATCTTTGATTAATCCAAGTGAGAAGACCTGCCCACCGTGAGAAGTGTCATTCCCTGACTGGCATTCTGGATTGTCTAAATGGAGAAAGGGGATTGAGTAGAAGTTTGCATTCATTGATCTCCTTTGATTACTAGGGCACTGTGATGAGCTGTCTGAATCTCCTGTGGCCTCGAATTCCTAGTCGTGGGAGACGGTAGAGGGTAACTTTAACTGTGAGCCGAAGCAAGCTCCTCCATAAAGTTGCTTTTGTCAAGAGAATTTAACCATGGCAATGGAGGAAGGAATGGAAGACACCAAGTATCTGCATTGCCCACAAACCAAGTGAGACTCTAAAACATCCCAGAGACCAGCCTCAGCTGTGGCAACACTTTCTCTGGTTTTTCCAGAAACTTCTTTTTCCCCATTTGCTTCCAGCCCTTCCTGGGTATTAGGGATATTAGCGTGGCCCATGCACTAACCCCCAACTTCCTCTGTCTTTCTCTAAGTTGCCCGATTCACCCTGCAATTTCAATCCTACTTTCAGACTCACTGATCATCATGGCTGCTTCCTGCACAGGCCTTACATCTGATAGACTATCCCCTAGATCTCTCCCGCAGGGAAGGACAACCCTGCCTAGTTCGTTCAAAGTCAGGGAGCATCTCCAACTCCCCCATCTCTCCCCATGATGCCTCCCCTTCCAAGTTCCATCACCTTTGCATTTCAGCTCACCCCTCAAAATGAGAGGAGCTGCTGGTGCCCCCATCATTGTGATAGACATCTCTCCCAGGTGCACAGTCTGCCAGGTCTTCCCCGGGAGGGCGTGGTTTCTATGATGCAGAGCTCAGCAGCTTCTCTGCCCCCTGTAAACTCCTCAGGATTCTGTCATGGGCACCACCAGCTTTCGACATCAGGTTCAGATTTCTGTGTGCAAGATCCTTTCTGAGCTGCTCTTTGCCCCGGTCTTCTGTTTTTCCATTCCTTCTAACTTTGCCGGGCAATGCAAGAGTGTCCTGGAGTGTGGGAGCTGGATCGCATGGCTGTACCTTTGAATATCAAGTTCTCTCCAAGAAATACCTTATTCTGTGTGTGTGTGTGTACTGAATTTAACATTTATAAATTGCCAGAGTCAGATCATAACTGGTTTAAATATGCATTTGGAGACTTGTATTATGCTGAACCTTTTTCTTTTCTTCCCTCCCTCCCTCCTTCCCTCCCTCCCTCCCTCCCTCCCGTCTTTCTTTCTTTCTTTCTTTCTTTCTTTCTTTCTTTCTTTCTTTCTTTCTTTCTTTCTTTCTTTCTTTTTCTTTCTTTCTTTGATAGGGTCTCTTGTAGCCCAAGTTGGTTATAAACTCTATGTAGCAGGGGATGACTTTCAATTCCTAGCCCTCCTGCCTCTACTTTTTGAGGGCTTCATTACAGGTGTGTGACATTACACCTCACACCTGGTTTTCTGAGGTGATAGGAATGGACTAAGTATTTTGAGCATACTTATTTTGAGAGAGTGCCCTCTACCACCCCATCTAACGCTAAAGCTTTGAAAATTCAGAGACCAATCTTTAAAATGGAACAGACTAGTCAGAAACTCGTCTGGCTTCTTTTGAGCCTTCTGGGGATCTGGCAGTGGTAGTCTCTGGTTGGTAGGTCTCTGTGGTGTTTGCTAAGCCCTTGAGGGCTTCAGGGATATGACCACTTGTCTGCTGCTCCCACCAGTGTTCTTCAGGGTCCCCAAGGCTCTGGGAGGTACTGGGCTTGAAGAAGACTTCTCTGTCCTAGGGTCCTCCTGACCACGTCCTTGCTGCCTTATGAGACGTCATGGGCATGCTCTGTGTGGAAAACAGGAACTCCAGCAATGTTGGTTTAGAGATCAGAACGTGGCTTTCTGCAAGAAAGGTCACTGTAGCTCACAGCAGGTAGGGGTCCCGTGGGAACAGCTCCGAGAGGACAGGAGCCTCAAAGGCTATGACCAGGTGGATGCTAATATCATGTATCTGAGAGAGGACTGGAGGAAGACTTCACTTTGACAGTTAAGGAGAGCCAAAACAAAACAAAGAAATAAAACACTACAAAAAAAAAAAAGCCACACAGCCCAAGCCATTGTGATGGATGGGCTTCTGTTATAAATTCTCCTCTCTATCCCCATCACAATCCTCTACGGTCAGTGTTCCCATTGCTTCCATTTCACAGAGAGAAGTTGAGTGTCGTATTTATCCTGACTAGGTTTTGCTGTTAATTTGACACAGCCCAGAGTCATCTGAAGGAGTTTTAGTTGAGGGATTGCCCAGAGCAGCCTGGCCTGTGATCATGGCTCTGAGAAACTATCTTGAATAAGGACTGACATGGGAGGGCCCAGTTCAGCTAACTTTCTCATATAACCCAGACCCAACTGCTAGGGTGGGCGTTGCCCACAATGAGCTATGGTTCCCTGAGTACCCGCCCTGACTTCCTTCAGTGCTGGGCTGCCCCCTGCAAATGTGAGCTAAGTAGACCCTCATCATCCGAAGCTGCTTTCAGTAAGAGTGTTTTATCATGGCAAAAGAAAAGCGAACTCAGATGATATCCAGTGATTGACAGCCAAGGAGAGAGCAAGAGGCAGAATTTGAACCGGGCTCTCGAAAAGACTCTCTAAATGGTCAGAGCCTGAACTAAGTTAAAGCCGAGAGTCAGTATAAGAGCACACTGAAGAGGTATCAGAGGGCGAGACGAGGCAGTCAGTGTTCCTGGTCACTGTACTCCAGAGAGATGTCAAAGCTCATTAAGTAGAGCAAGGGGAGTGAAAAGCCATGTCGGGAAGGAGGCGGCGTGCACTGGGGTGGGCTGTCCCTCTGACCCGACTCCCGTGTCTCTTCGTGGACTTCTGGCCCTTCGCTTTGGATGCTTCCAGCAGCTTCCAGAAGGAAGTTCAGGCTGGAAGGTTGTTTTCTGTTTTACACACCCACCCTGAGAGTGACCAAGATGTAGCAAACAGTTACACAGAGAGAGAGGGGGGGAGGGGGAGAAGGGGAGGGAAAGGGAGAGGGAGAGAGAGAGAGAGAGAGAGAGAGAGAGAGAGAGAGAGAGAGAGAGAGAGGGAGAGAGACTCAAGCAAACATCCTCCTGGCCTTAGGCATGGAGGTGTAACGACCTACCCATGCCTTGGGTGCTACTGAGAACACACATAAGAAGCAGGAATGGAGGAGACCTCAGTGAAGTGTGTGTTTAGAGTGGACTGGGAAGGGCTGTTTTCTAGAGGTCTAGGAGAGCCAGACTCCAAATGCACCCTGGGAAAGACTCACAGAAAAGGAATCTCTCAGGTGATTGACTAAAAGCCCAGCCCAGCCTTGTGGCTCGGTGCATTCAGGTCTTCCCTTCTGTAGATGGTGTTTCTGTGCCCCCCACCCCAGTACGAGCTCACTGGATTGACCCTCCCCTGTCCTCTCTCCCTCTCTGCTGTTTAGCTCCACTTCATTCCAAAGTTGTGGCTCTGTCACAGGACTTCTTGTGCTTCCTTTCTCTTCCCTCACGACCTTATTTTTAAACTGTGAAAACAACGTATCTGTGTGTATATGTGTGTGTGTGTGTGCATGCGTGTATTGCATGTGTGCATGTGCAACGTGTGTATATATGTGCATGTATGTGCGTGCATGTGTGTATGTGTGTGCATGCTAACTGTCTTCCAAGGTCCCAGGGCTCTCCCTCCTGCCTCCCATTGCACAGTAGACGTGCTGGGCCTGCAGCCTCCTGTTGCCAAACTTCCTGCGCTGCTCTGGTTTCCTTCTGTTGTTGTGACAAGCACCATGACCAAAGACAACATAGAGAAGAAAAGGGTTTATTTGGCTTACACTTCTGGGACACAGTCCGTCACTAACATTCCCTGACCCCCGACATGCTCACAAGTCAACTTGATCTAAAAGCTATTCCTTGGTCAAGGCTTTCCTCTCGGATAAAGACTTTCCAGTCAGATAACCCTAGGCTGTGTCAAGTTGAGAACTGAATCTAAGTAGACATATGTGTTCTGAGGATTCGAACTCAGGTCCTTACACTTGCCTGGCAAGGCTTCTTCCACTGAGCCATTTCCTCAGCCTGGCTTCTTTGGAAATTCACTTTTTTTTTTAAATTTGTAGACTGTTTCCCTTCTTCTGTCTCCTGCTCTTTTCTTCCTTTTCAAACCTCTGGCAAGGCCAGCCTGCTGTCTGTAGAATCTCATTCCACCTGACCACTCTAGCCAAAGCAGTTTCTCAAAGTCACCACGCTCGATGATGACCCAACCCGAGGGCCCTGGGCACCCTCATCTTTAAAGGGTGCACGTACTGGTAGCATGCCTCCCTTGCTCTCGATTGTCCTGTCCTCCCTCACTGGCTACTCTGCCCTTTGACCTCTGCCATCTGGCTTCTGCTCTGACTCTCCAAGTGAGGCCACAGACCAAGGCTTATTTCTGGAGCCTTTGCTATGATAGAGGTTCATCTACACTTTAGTCTCAGCCCCAATTGCTCTCTAAAATGCTCCTGGTTCTTACCACTTAGGGGACTCTGGACAAGTCATTCATATCTTATAATTGTTGCTATAATAATAATAATAATAATAATAATAATAATAAGGTGGCCTCCTGTGTCCCTCTTTGCTCTAATAGCTGGTGAACTGTTTTTTTTTTCTTTTCTGGCTATTTCTCAGGTGCCATTGCCCTTTGTTCTGGTTCACCCATGTTCATGACCACACAGATGGATGCCTCTGTTGAAAATAATCAGGTGTGAAACCAAAGACCAAACCCACCCAAGAGTCACACAGAACAGCTTCCTTTCTCCATGCCCCAATATTTGGATTATTCCCTAACTCTTCCTGTCTTTGCATGGACATCGCCACAGGTAGACCCTTCATGCTGTGGCTCCCATTGGCAGTGTGGGTGGTCCTCTCAGCTCCCTTACTCTCCGTGCCCCCTAGTAAACAGCTCCTTGTTGGCACTCAGGGGTCCACAGTGGTTCTTTTTTCTTTTTGACTCCTTTGAAGCATATGGACCCTGTGCCTGTCATCTGAAGGGGTTCACAGAGCACCTAAGACTCACTATAGATTCTCTCGGGCTTCTGACTCCTCAACTTACATCAGAGACTTCTAACTTCCTCCAAATCAAATCATACTTTAAGATTTTATTTATTTATTTTAGCACAGTAGCACTCACCACCAAGGTCAGGTGTTGCAGCTAGGCTGATGGAAGACCACAAACACAGGCCCTATGCAATGATGAGTTTTCCCGATTGATTGCCAAATCACTAAATTTAGCTATGTGTAGTGGGAGCTTTCCTGTGTCTCATTACACACACCCATGCACTTCTCTGAAATGTGGTATATTATTTATCAAGAATACCAATCCTACTGTAATACAATGTTTTCTCTGGTGACCCTGAGCGGTGGCAGGAATGATGATGGACCCCCAGTTTGCAATCTCTGAAGATGTTTCTCTGAGATGAGAAAGTGTCCTGTGCCATAGTTGGCATGGTGCAGACACTGTAGCCAGTTGGACTTTCTTTTTCCTTGGGTGGCCCTCCCCTCCCCTTCTATCCTCCACCTTTCTATGTGTAGCAGGTAGGAAGTGAAAATAGATCAGAATCTATCTACTGCACCATTCCAGCCTACAGGGTAAAACATTCAGATACATAACAAAGAACCTAGCTACCTCCAGGGAGTCTAAACCCTGTTTCAGGGAAGGTGTCTGTGATGGTCACCCAATCCCGAGGATACAGAACTAGGGAAAACCCATGACTTTATCTAGACAGTGTTGCATGGATAGGGAAACCGGCCCTGGGAGGCAAGGGCCTGCCACTGAGGCAGCCTGCGAGACTACAACCCGAATCCAGAACTCTAAAGGCTCCTTTCCTCTTTATCACACAAGACCTCTGCTCAGCCAGATCACAGTTTCCTTGAGCCCCTCATCTAAGCTGTGTCCATATCTGCATGCCACTAGCATCTAGCACAGAACTCAGAAGTCCCTGGGTGCAGTGGGTCATGTGCACAGTGCACACACAACTGTGTGATGACGTCACAAAGCTCGTGGAACTATCACAGAAAGCAGGTAGCAGGGAGTTGACCCGACGCTTTCCTCCAGGAATAAGGAGAGTACCATGGGAGGCTGCTGTGTGCACACTTAGTCAGAAATAGATGGCTTTTTGTTTCTTCTTCTTCTTCCTTTATTCCCCCGAAAGACAGGCTTGGGGTACGTTGTCCTCACTGGTTTCTCTGAGACGCTGCCTTTGAAAAATAGTTACTGAGCATCTACAGAACCATGCACTGGGTCCATAGAAATGAGCAAGCACAGACATAAACTCCTTCCCTCACGGAATATGATCTAGTGTGAGATGAAAGAGTAAAAATAGACCACCCCTCATGCAGATGGAGCGAGGCTAATCCCTGCCTGCTTCTAAGAAAATAAAAACAACGCTGCACAATAAGACTTGGATGAAGTCTAAAAAAAAAATCTAAACCCCAACACGCTTCACTCTATTTTATCTCAATAGATCTCAACTCCCAAATATCTGAGCTTCAAAAGGCAAGATTAGATACCATTAAGCCAGCCTGGCCAGCATTGATTTAAAAACCCTCTTCTGTGCCTCAGGATTGAGGAGGTTGTGGACCTCTGTTAATCTTCTTGTTATCAGCTGGATCTCAGCCTGCCAGGAGCCAGCACGCTTGATTCTCAATTCTGGCCACATTCCTCCAATCTTCTGGTTTCTGTATATGACGGCCGTGTGGAACCATGAAGCAGCTAGCTAGGAATACTAACTTCAACCATGGGCTGATCTTTCTTCACGGAACTGGGAGTGAGTAGGTTTACTAACTAAGACAGAAGTCAACATATGCATTAGTTAGCTTTGTTGTGTTGTGAACAAAATATCTAACAAAGAAGAAAAGGTTTATTTTGCTCACTCTCTCAGAGGGTTCTGTCCACAGCTCAGCACAGGGGCTTATGCAGAATCTCATGGCAGTGAGAGCATAGTGAAGAGCCTCTTCTCTTCAGGGTGGACAGGAAGCAGATAGTGAGGAAGGGACTGGGCACCGGGTAGACTCATCAAAAGCATGTTCCCTGTGGCCTGCTTTCTCCAGGTAGACTGTACCTCTTACGGTTTCTGGGACCTCCCCAAATAGCGCCACCAGCTGAGACCGAGCCTGTTGGGGGCATCTCATGTTCAAAAAGTAATGGTAAGTTTCATATCAGATGGCTGCAGAGCCCCATGTAATACCTCGCAGGTTTCCTCTTCTCTGGCAGCACAAAGAGGTATTTAAAGGATCCCAGAATGTATTTGACAGGACCTTGCTGGGCCTTCCTCAGGGAATTAGTTCCCTCTCCTCTCTTTCTCTGCCTTCCCTCTTCTTTCCTGGGTTTTCCAAACAAGCACACATTCTCTATCAGGCACTGGATGGATAAGGACCTGGAAGGTCAACACAGCACAGATCTGAATTGGTCCTGTCTCTCGGTGAGCTCCTGGGTAGCAGCCATGAACACTACCACACAATAGATACGAAGTGGTACCCAGGAGAGGCAGGGCGTTCCTAAAGAATTGCAGCCGGCGTTGGCCTGGTAGTGATGCAGAGAGAGGAAGGTCTTCTCGGACCTGACTCATCCTGACCTTCCTCTTGTCCAGATGGTACTGCCTTGAAGGTGGTGGCTTGAAGGTTGCATGAGTGTGGCAATAAGCGCGCGCGCGTGCGCGCGCACGCACGCGCGCACACACACACACACACACACACACACACACACACACACACACACACCACTATTCAAATCACCTGTATGATTGCTTCCTGGGAGGAGTCTTCCATTGGGTACTTCCTCAAGTACAGTGAATGGATCATTTCTGTAACCAGGGATCCTTCTAGGGAATTAACTCACTCTGTATAGAAATGCCTCAAGGAGTTGTTTTGGCTTCGCTACCTTTGGGTTGCTTAATGGCACAGGGAAGAAATCAGACTAGTGTGTTTCCTACATCAACCATAACATTTTTTTGGGTCTATTCTCCTGTATTTTGCTAACTCAACTTTATTGACTCAACACTTGCCTTTAAATTGACTCACTTAAAAACTTAAATGAATTTATCACAAAAGACATCTTTATATCACTACCATAAATAGAATACCAATATCCCTTGCCCTAAATAGAAGGTAATAGCAAAAATAAATACAATTAAATTCTTGGCTGCCATCCTGCTCAGGGGCTCTCTTTATCAGGAAGAGCAGATGGGTTTTAAAAGTCTCCCCTATACTTAGCCTTCATCACCCCTAGAGGCCTCCCGTCTCCATTCACGACAGTGGTGTATGGAATTAGACTACATGCCAGGCAGGCCACCAGATCTGCCGAGGAAGCCCCAGACCTCTGGAGGAAGTACTATGGCGTGTGCCAACCGTGAAGCCAGGCCATTTGTCATCTAAATGATCACGGCCAACCAACTCACCAGAAGTCTCAGTGAAGCTGAGGACTGCTTTGCTGTCCTGCTTCTCCAGAAATTACCATCTGGTACTACAGGCCTCGGTCAAGGCTGTGCCTAGACGCACCGGAGCCTCTTTAGACTCCTGAGTCAGGTCAACCTTTGACGATTCCTTCCGGCTTTACCTCATGGCCTAGGAACGCAGCCAGCTAGATGGAAAAAATTCAGGTCCCTCTTCTGGCTTTATGAAGCGATTACTGTACTCGGGTTTCAGTTACCAGTCAGGTTGCTCTTACAGGGTGTGTGTATGTGTGTGTGTGTGTTCACCATAGCACAGCCATGGAGGTTGGAGGACAACCTTGGGCAATGGTCTTCACTTTCAGCCTCATTTGAGCTGGTCTTTCTGCTGTTTGCCAATGCATACCCCTGGCCTTGCAGGTTCTGGAGATTCTCCTATCTCTGCCTCCCAAGCTGCTGTAGCAGAATTGGGATTAGAGATGTGTGCTACTGCACCTAGCTTTACATGGGTCCTGGGGATTCAAACTCAGGTCCTTGTGCTTGTCTGATAAGCAGTTTGCCCACCGAGCCATCTCCCCAGTACCTCCTGTAGTGTTCTTATAACAAATGTGTGGTCTACATAAAAAGCTCTTCATATACACATGGGGATCTCCCTTGTGCCTGGGACGAGTTACTTCTTTTCTTTTTACATCCATTGGAGAGTCACTCTAGGGCAACTCTGTTTTGGACGGAGAGACATAGACAAATTCTCCCTGGTGAGTAGGCACAGGGTCACTACAGAAGGCAGGGAGAGAGCAGTTACACTGATGTATCCTTTAGTGACCGGGACATGTCTGCAGAAATGCATCATTAAGCGAAGTTGTGGGAATGCTACCAAGTGTTCTTGCAAACACGGGCGGTGCAGCCTTCTGTCTGCTGACTGTAGGCTATGGCCTATTGCTCCAAGGACCAAATACCATGTTTCTATATTGTGTCCTACAGACAACTGCACACAGTGCTATGTGTTTGTTTATCCAAACACAGGAAAGGCACATTATTTTTCAGCTCCATTACAACCATAGGGAGAGGCTTCGCCATGTGCAGCTTGGGGTTGAGCAAAACATCATTTTGTGGTGTGTAACTATATTGCCACTAGTGTGCGTGTGTGTGTGTGTGTGTGTGTGTGTGTGTGTAAGCGTGCGCAGGCCTGAGATTCGGCATGTCTTCCAGACCTCTAGGTGATATCCAGAGTTGATGGTCTAAGGACCACACTTTGAGTGAAAAGACCCTAGCCTAGTGTCTCTCAATTCCTCAGAGGGCCTAGCAGTGACAGGATCTCCTGGAACTTGTCCAAGATGCAAATTCTCTCGTTTGGACAAGCCTTTGAGGATGCTCTTTCTGGTTCGAGGGCCATTTTATGGACCTCATACTTCCCAGAAGCCATACCAACTGCATAGTCCCATTTTCTTGCAGGTACTGTATGGTGTGAACCTGATGAGAAAGGAACCACATGCCTCCAATTTTCCTAGTCTTGTGGTTGCCAAATCAGAAAATCCAAGGTTTTAGGCTCTTGTCGAGTTCACTCTTGAGCCAAAGGGCATCCCCCCGCCCCTGCAGAGACAGAGCAAGAGAGAGGAGGAAGCTGTACAAGGCGTTGGGAGGGGTCTGAGTACCTTTGGCCTCCCTCATCTCCACCACTGCCCTGTGCCGTCCATGCACTTGAGTGTTTATGGGACCCCAGGGCCCCCCTCCACTGAATTTAGATAGGCAGGCAAGCCAGCAAGTATTTACACAGTGGCCACACAGAAAAGCATGAGCCTGTACTTTCCATAGTTCTAAATCCCAAGGGTTAGGGATTTGGGCCACGTTCAGCAAGTCTAGCCAAACACACTCATGCTATATAGTGATGGTGTTGGCTTTCTAATCCCCTGTTTCTGCCACTCCCTCACTCTCTGGCATGATTGCCTCCCTCCCATGCTTCTTGGCATCGTATTACCTTCCAAATGAAATAGTACCCTCATTGATGTTGCTTTGTTAAAACCACACCATGCTCTTAAAATAAACCAACGTGCCCGAGCACCTGCCAGGCATTCCCTCATTTGTGTGTGTGTGTCTGTGTGTGTGTGCGCGCGTGTGTGTGCGTTTTCGAAAATTGTAGTAAAGCACGTGAAACACATACTACTTTGAACTTGTGTGAGTGTTCTGCTAGTGGCCTTTGGTACATTTCTATTGCTGTGCAATCTTCGCCACCATCCCTCTATAGAACTTTTTTCATCTTGCAAAACAGAAACTTTACACTCATTAAATAATAACTCCTCACTCTCCCCCCTTCCAACGGTGATAATCCCTGTTCTATGGAGAATCTGGCTCTTCTAGGAAGCTCCTATATAAGGAATCAGGCGCTGGCTGTCTTTTTGTGACTGCATTAATTTCACTTAGGTTAATGGCATCAAGGTTCATCTGCGCTGAATGGAGCATTGTTAGAAGTTCCTTCATTTTTAAGGCTGAATAGTATTTCATTATATGTGAAACACATTCTGATCGTCCATTCATCTGCCAATGGATATGAGCTGCTCCTACCTTTTGCCCATTGTTACTGACTCCTCTGTGAACAATGGTATTATTGTACACCTATCTGTTCAAGTGTTGGCTTTCAATTTTTATAAAGTTTTGGGTGATTTTATTTATTTCCCTTTTATGCATATGAGTGTTTTGCTTGCATAGATGTCTGTGTACCACATGTGTGCTAACCCATAGAGGTCAGAAGAGGGAATCGAATTCTCTAGAATTGGAGTTGGAGATGGCTGTCCAGGTGGGTGCTGGTACTTGAACCTGGGTCCTCTGGAAGAGCAGCTAGTGCTCTAAATCACTGAGCCATCTCATCAGCCCCTCTGTTTTGTTTTAAGCATACCCATTAGTGAGATTGCTAGACTGGATGGTATGGAGTCTGTATTAGGGTTTTGGGGACTGTTCTATCGCTTTCCTTAGTAGCTGCAGCATTTTGTACCCTACTGTCTGTAGTCTGCATAATCATGAGGAGACTGTGGTTTAGGAAACTGAGGTTCAGAAAAGGGGGCCATTTGCTTGAGGGCACATGGGTAGTAAGCGTTTCTCCAGAGGCCAGCATTTCCACCACCCAATAATAGCTCCTTGTTGGTACTAAGGTGGAGCCTGGTGTCCTGCATCAGGGGCAGCGAGCACAGCTCCAGCCAGAAGGTAGTGCAGAAGTAAGGCTCTGGGTGGCATCAGGAAGAGATTTATAGGAAGACCCAAGACCTCACTCTGTGGAGTCAGAGCCACAGTTGGCAGCATGGGTAGGAAGAGATTTATAGGAAGACCCAAGACCTCACTCTGTGGGGTCAGAGCCACAGTTGGCAGCATGGGTAGGCTGTGGGAAGGCCTGCAAGCCATAGTTGTTTCCACACTGTCCAGAATCTTTTTTGAGGCCTTCTGCAAGCATGCCCAGACACAGCCAGCAGCACTGCGGTCCCTCTCACCTGTCCCTTCGCTTCTCAGAAATAAACATTTTGCTTAGGGCATTAGCTTGGACACCTTGCACAGTTCACTTAAAGTCAAGTCTTAGGAAGGCACTCTGAGTGCGTTCGTGACCTACAAAACAGCAAGCCAAAGCCACTGGGCCAGCAAGCTCCCTCTCTCCAGACACCCTATGCCTTCACCTCTATTATTTAAACTGTCCTGGCAATAGCGTGAAAGAAGGCGTGAGTTACCCGAGGTATCGCTCTCCTGAGTGAGGTCAACGCGCTTAGCCTAGAAACTAGAGATTAGGAAACCCAACAGCAAACACTTAGGTCTTACTGGGCAGAGAGTCCAGGAGTGTCTGCCCTTTCCTCAGCCTTGGCTGAACTGCCAGACCTCAGCGATGTCACCAGCCTGCTAGTCTACAGACCGTCCGCGAGTCTCTCCTCCAGACTCAGAAGTTTCCAGTATCCTTTTACAAACCTGCAGTGTGGCACAGACAATGGAACAGAGTAGGGGAGGTCCAGGGCAAGACTAGAAGGGCGGTCTAAACATCTTCAGTACCAAAAAGTAGCTAGGAGCAGCGAGCCGAGGCCAGGGCTAAATGAATACAGCTCTTCTTGAACTTGCCATGTGGTCACAACTTCCGGGACCTCTCTGAGCCTTCAGTACTTATCTCTAGATGGTCGAACAGCACAACTGGGGTACTTAGTGAGGCTATCAAAGTGAGCTCTCAGGGGGGTCAGGCCCTGGAAATGGGGGCACCCTGGAACTGAGCCTGACCTCTCCCTGATGAAGTCCATGATTCCCTGCTGTGTAGCTTCTGAACCAGGCTTCCCTGGCTTGGGGCAGTTGGCAATGTGAGCCATCCTTTCTTCTCTGGAAGAAAATTCCTCCAGGCCTTCACCATGTGCCTTGCTTCTCCTTCCCTCAGTGAGTCAGTCAGCCTCCTCCCCTCTTCCTCCCCCCACCCTCACCCCTTCCCTAACAAACATCTTCCACAGCCACTCTGAAGGGAGCGGTTGGGGGCAGAAGGCTGCTGGAGGGGAGGCAAAGGCAGTGGCATTTCGAAGCTGCCCCCCCCATTCCTATGGCCCATTGTGTCCTGGGCACCAGCACCCTACCCCTGAAAACCTCCCCCAGCCTTGGTGTGTCACACAAATATTGCGGTTTTGGTGACTACTCCCTTGGAGATAAGTACGCCCATCTCGTCACCAGATGCCACTCAATGCACCACTTTCGCGTGGTTCTTGCCCCCTGGGGATGGGGTTCAGGTCTCACTTCTGCCCTTTACTAGCTGTGTGACTCTGGATGAATTGTTTGATGACTCTGTGCCTTGGTTTCCTCACCTGTGCAGTGGGGATGATAATGACATCGACCTTATCAGATTGCCGCGAGGCTTAGATATCTAGTACCCGGCAAAATGACTTTGTAGTTACTGTCTATTATTGGCACCTTCCCTCTGGAGGAAAAACAACAAACTGTATGTGGAGGGGCGTTGTGTTTTTGGTGTGGTTCCCACCATGAACCGTTAGGAACCAGATCTCAGAAAGTAAGATTTTAAAAGCTGGTAGCATTAAAAATCAAAACAAAACAAACCAAACAAACAAACTGGGGTTCACAGACACTGGTTCCCAACCCGTTTAGCCAAAGAAGAGGATGTTTGGGCCATCTTCTAAGACTTTCTTCCACGTGGGGTCATCTTAGTAGCCACAAGAAAAGGAGAGCAGCATCTCAGGGCATAGAGGCTCTGAAGCAATGGCAGCTGGTAAGTGAAAACTGTCTAACTGCTCTGGACACATTGCGCCTTTTCTCTCTTTTTTATTCTTCTCTTTTGCATCCTTTGTCCTTTCTGCACGTCAGCATCTGGGGGACCACTGGTCAGGGGGATCATCTGGACCCCTAAGCTATGGATTAAGAAGCGACAGGAGCAGAAACTGCATCCCTGAAGTTTGGGGTGGGGGTTGGGGTGGCTGCGCTGGCGCAGGGAAATCCCCTTGACAGAGTGGAGAGGCTCCCTCTTGCAATGCAGATTTACAACTCACACAGCAAGCCAGGCGTGATGCAGGATTTTCCAGGGAAACAAATCAGCTCCCCCAAGTGCTTGCAAGTGTATCAGGAGGAACACAGCTGCCTGTGTGTAGCGCAGCCGCGCTCTCTGCTCTCCTCCACTGAAGCCATTCCCTCCGTGCTACTGTGCAGTAGGTGACAGCTGAAGCCAAGCACAGTCAGGGACAAACAGGTCCCGTCAGGACACTGGACAGCCTCCTGGCTGGGTGATGAATTGCGGACAACTGGGGAGAATTTAAAACCAGCCCAGCTGCCACCTAAGAGAGTGACTAATCTCAACACTTAAGGACGAGACTAGCACAGCAGAGATAGCAAGCCAGACCCAGACTGGCAAGAAGGCAGCCACTGGGGTTGTCGCCCTGACAGACCTCTAGGGAGGGACCTGTCTCCATCACCCCCCTCCCTCCAGAAGGAGAGAGACACAGCCACGGGCTCAGCGGGCTGTGGCGTTCCTATCTGCCATCTGCCTGTCTAACTCAGTTTTGCTCTGGGCAGATGTGAGATCGGATCCTCTCGAGCTTATCTAGATCTGTGCAGCATCCCCAGGCTTGATGGGTCATCATGATCCCCTAGTTTGACAGCGTTTTAAAAATAAATGCACTACTTTTAAGTATCCATAAAGAACATTTGGAGACGGTATACATAAGGGTGGGGGACTTTGCATTTCTATGTGGGCCGTGTCTCAGAGAGGTCACTTTCAGCGTCCTTCCCGGGCTGTACCCTTCATGCTGCACCTGGCAGACATGCCATGACTTTCTCATTAAGTGGGGATCTTTTGAGTGAGAGAGACTAGGACCTGATTTCACTAAACCTCAGACCTAGGTTTGTTCATTCAAAAAAGGTACTTCACGGGTTTCATTATTTCCAGCTTGGAGTCTTGGGCCACAAGCACTCCAGGATAGCAATGAAGCTACGAATGCAGCTCACTCCAAACTACCTTAAAACATTACGACTTTTGGGGGAAAAAAAAGTGATTTGTTTTAATAACTCGACCAAGTGGCTCTGGAGGGTGAACTTGTAGATGGCAATGTCATGTTGCAATATCAAAAGGTCAGGTATTCCTGGACCATATACTTCTCAGGAGGAGCTCGGACATAGGCTAAATAAAACATAATTGTGAACTCTGTCTTCATAGGGCACTTGAATGATGGGATGGTCAAGGTGCACACAGGGTGAGAAGCTAAGGAAGGTGGGGCTGGGAATGTGACACCAAGGAGGTAATGGCAGAGCAGTGAGGAAATGGGACATGGGAGGGGGGCAGGGAGAGCAGGAAGGCTAGCTTGAGTCGGAAGTCCCTGAAAGGGGGATGTGTGTGTGCAAAGGGATAGAAACGGGCAATCATGGAGCAATGCAGAAGCTTGTAAACAGCACAGAACGGAACAGGTAAAGCCGTGGAGGGATGAACGGGAGGCCATGACCAGGTGGCAGCCACTTCTGTGAATTCTCTCCTTAAAGAAGCGAGAAGCTCCCCAGAATCCCACCCTTTGTGTCAAGTAGTTATGATTTTTCACTTTTCACCATTTCCCAGATTGTGAAACCTAAACAGTTTTAAAACCTAGCAACTCTGTACTACAAGGGGAGAGAGGCCTTGCGCGCTGAGTTGGTTTCCAAGACGGATATCTATTTACAATTCAAATTGGATGCTGAAACAGTTGGCATCAAGGACTCAGAGCAAGGGAGTTAAAACCAGAACGTCTTTCTCTTCTATTTTATCTTTTAATTGTGTTTATGCTTGGGTGAACTATACTAGGATGGTGGAGGAGGAAAAAAAAATGAATGCCTCCCCCAATGACAAGGACCACCTTGAATAAACACAAACTCTTCTCACAGAGCGGAGGATGCAGCTGCCCAAGGCCATGTTCTTCTGCATCCGCATCCACCCAGACTCTTCCTCTGAGAAGTGTATTTAACCTTGCTGGCCCTGGATGGCAGGAGTCACTGCCTGCTCACAGACCGGGTCTCATTGATGAACAGCGCTAACTTCTCCTCCTCTGTTACTTTCTTAGACATGATTTGACATTTAATATGGTACTAGGACCCTGGCATGATTACTAGATGGCATCAATTCTGACCACTCAGATAGCCGTCTTAACACATCAGTTCTTGAGATGGATAGGTTTCTAAATATCTTTACTATCACCCTTGCTCTGGATGCCTGGATACAATAAGGAAAGTCTGATTCAGCTGCCACTGGAGTCTAGGTGGCAAGAGAATGAGAACGCTACCTCCTGCAGAAGATTTAGCCCACCGTCTGCCTGACCTCTGGCCTATGTAGACCTAGGGTCAAGTACTAAGAGGTTCATTATTAGCGAATTAACTCACAGCTTCAGTTTCCTTCCGGATAAACTAGGGGTAGCAGCAGTCCCCGCTGGAGATGGGTGGAGTGATGGGCCAGTGAACAGATGCTCCCAGGTGGTCAGTGTGGGCCTGGTACACGGAACACAATGAAGAAAGAAGTTCTTGGTGTCCCTGGTTGCTTGCCGTTGGGGTACCACAAGGATAGAATATGTTAATGTCTTGGACAACTAAGGATAGCTCTCGTCTGGTAAGTACTCAGTTCATGCTAACCATCATTACCATCCCCCTTAGTGCCACATCTGGGATTGTTAGGGTCACCAGTTACGCATTTATCTTTTAAACAGAGTTCTGTAGTGTTCCTGGGATTATAATGGCTCATCTGGTGACTAGAGCATTGGACGGAAAAGGTGGAGATCTGTATGAGGCTGCCTTACATGGAAGCAACCACAGTATGGCTTAGATATTTGATATTACATCAAACTAAGCCTAACTCATAACCCAGGGAGCTGTTTCTACAGGAGGAGCCCTTTGTGGCCTGAGGACCTCCGAGTGCCACTTTGCCCAAGGATGTTGTATGCCTACCTGCGACAAACTGGGAAAACCCATACTTCTTGAATGACTTCTGAGGGCCTATTGGAAAGACAATGTGCTTGACACAACAACCATGAACCACACTCCTAAGGAGGTGTCACACTCAAGACTAAAGCCCAGGTGATAACCAGAATGACTCAGTTTACCTAGTAGGTGTGTCAATGGTGCAGCCCACAGGTACTACACGCACCAAAGGAGCTATGAACATAGGCCAGCACAAAAGTATAAACTTAATTAAAATGTCATAAGTTTTTGTTTTGCCATTTCTTTTGGTAACTAGACAGCATATTGTGGACTTTGCAAATAACAATATCATGTCACAATATCTAAATGCTGAATATGCCTGATCCAACATGGGCCAGCCGACGTTAAAGCTCAGTGCTCCTGGGTTAGGTATGCGCTGCTTCACCAAAGCCCCATTCGATTGCTGGCTCAGAACTCGCCTGTGTTCTTTGCTCTCAGGCAAGCTTCCTTGGGTGCTTAGCAGAGAATTTGCCTTTGTACATGCATGTTTTCCTGCCTGGTGCAGTCCCAGCTGAATGAGAACCAGAGTGTCAAGAGTGGAACTTGGAAGAAAATCACTCAGAAAGAAGAGATGTCTCTCAGACGAAACCTCTGAAAGAGAGCTTTACCCCTGGCCAGAGCATATGTAGTGCAGGAGGCGGGTCAGGACCACAGACGCCACTAACCTACGATCTCATCTTCTAAGAAAGCATTGAGAGACTTCTGAAAAATGGGTCTCCAGGCCATGCGTGCGTGCATGTGTGTGCGTGTGTGTGTGTGTGCGTGCGTGAGAGAGAGAGAGAGAGAGAGAGAGAGAGAGAGAGAGAGAGAGAGTTGCTTGCTTCTTTCACTGTCCATTCCTTAATTCTTGGGAAACCTATCCCTAAAGTGACTCTCTGTCTTGCTTGCCCGATCACTAGATCTCAGGTTCCCACTGTCTACTGCCTTCCAGAATCACCATCCCCAGCACCCCAGGACCATGGTTCTCTCTGGTGGGTATTGGTTATTCTTTCTAGCAGAGGTAGCAAGGACTGGTCCAAGAACACTGTGGTCCTGAGTAGGATCCCAGGCTATCCTGAAAAGCACAGGACACGGGAGAGAGTCCTCTTGACAACCCTCCCCAGTCTCTGTGATGGGTCATTTACCTACACCTTACTATTCACACCCGAGGTGGTTCTAGGAGTCAGCGACTGTTCTAGGAGTCAGCTAAGGAGGGAGGTTTTAACAAGTGGGATTCCCATCCTCCCTGCCCACATTGTTGTTTCCTTCTCCATGCGTGGCCAATGCAATAAGCCTCCTCCCCCCAGGTTAAACATGGATGGGACCGAGTGCAAATGGAACTGGTCTATCAATGACGATCATGTGGCATAGATATAGGACCAAGGTGACTACATCAAACTAGGAGGAAGTCATAATGACTGACCAAGCTAAATGTCAGTCAGCCCAAACGCCAGAGTCAGCGCAGGGCAAGGTGCTGCAGCAGACCTCAGTGTGGGCTAGGTGGTGGTTTTCTTCAGGTAAGGGGCAAAACAAAAAGCAGTCGGGATCCCCAGGTGAAACATATCACAGAGGATTTGCTCACAGCACCGAGCCCTGAGTTTCAGTATACACTCTAAATGTAAATGCTCCTCTGGAAACTCCTGATGGCCTGCTGGAAAAATCTGACTATGGAAAGTGGAACTTTCAAAATGCCTTTGACAGGAAAGAGAGACACTACGTGTAACTGATCTTCTCATTACATTTTAAAAATTAAAAGTCCCTGGCGAAATAGAAGATACTCAGTAAGAAGTTTAGCAAATTGATGAGCAAGGGTGTTTGCTTATGGGAGAGGCAGCACATGTTCTTATAACAGAACTAGTGGGCATCTAGGCCCTTCGTTTCCCCATCGCCAAAGGTCACCCAGTGGTCTGGGCCAGGCAGAAACCCGGAAGTGCAGAAGGCCCATCTTAGCATCACGGTATCTTCAAGTATCCCAGAATGTGACTTCACCAACTTCTGTTGCGACCGGTGGTTCTCTGGCAACATACCAGAACAGCCATGGGAAAGTAGCCCGTTTCTGCCTGTGCTTAGGCGCTGGCGGCACGTGGTGTGTTAACTGAACATCGGTGAAAGTTTTCAGAGTTCTTGGGGAAACCGAGGATGAGGAGAAGAATAACGCCCAAAGGGGCTCGTGAAGCATAATGGAGTCCATAGGATGTATTGTGCATTACGGAGAGAGATAGTGTCAGAGCGAAAGCAAAGAGCGGGAAGAGACACCTGCCTGCAGGCTGGGGTCCCCAGGGCTTCAGCATTTTGGATTCTGGTCGCTCTCTGTTTTGGAGGGGCCTGACAGCACGGCGCATCCTCTGTTCGTGTGGATAATGAAGTTGGACAAAGGAGGGGCGCACGCAGCATGGGACGCCCGTATGTTTGGCTCCTCACAAATCCCACAGAGGACCGGATTCGCCCACTGTCTGCCATCCTCTCTGAGACCTCACCCTTTTCCTAAAGGCCACCTCAGAGCCCTGCTTCCCACATGTCCACCACGATTTGGAGGCTCCGGACAGGGGTCGGGCTCCGCGTGCAGAAGTCTGAAGGGCCGGGCGCCAGCCTCAATCCAGGGGGCACCCTGATGGTGTGACAGGCTCCTTCAGAGAGCGCATTCCAAGAAGTCCCGGACCAGGAGCAGCTCGAGGTTGTGGTCCCGCCCACCCATGAAGAGATGAGAACAAGCTGAGATCGTGCGCTCTTGGGGACCCTGGAGCCCACCGGCCGACTTTCCGGCAAGGTCTCCGTCTCTCTGCGCCTGCTGTGAGCGCACAGCAACCCGGGGTCGCCTGGGGAGTCGCAGGTTTGGCTGAACATTCAAAGCCAGCAGAGAGCCCGGGTCTCCAGCCCCGCGCGCCACACCTTAAGCAGTGCCAACCCCCCACGCCGGGATCCTGAGCTGGCTGGCGGGAGGCGTGGGAGCGTGCCTGTGTGTGTAGAGCATATTCCCCTTCTCCGGAGTCGGTGCAGAGTCTATCTTACTCAGCTCCCGCCAGGGGATTCCCCTCCCCCAGCTCAGAGATCCCCGCGCGCCCCCTGCCCACTTTGCCAAGGCGAGAAAGCGGCCGAGCCGGAGACAAAGAAACTCCTGCCTCCCTCCACTCTCCGTCCTTCTACCCGCCCGAGACACTCCCCGGCGCCCTCCCTCGACCCCGGCGACACCGGCGAGCGCAAACGCCAGGGGAAGGGACCAGGGGACAGGGAACAGGGTGGGCGAGTCCGCTTTTTCCACGCCGTGCGGCTACAGCTGCCCGTGTACCCCGCCCGGGGACACCCCTCGGTAGCCGCGCCCCCATCATCCACTCCCCAAAGCGTCCCGGGCCCCTGACACTAACAACCCCAGCCCAAACCGCCAGCCCCATCCCTCCAGCGGAGCGACAGGGGGGCGCGGCGCACACAAAGCGGATGGGGAGCGCGGAGCCTGGGGAGGGGAGGAAGAGATCCCGCCGGAGCTCGCGGCACGGACCCGGGGTGGCTATTTACCCGATTTCTTCTTCGATCTCCGAAATGTCTGCGAAGATGAGGAAGACCACAAGCAGCGTGAGCGCGGCCAGCATCCAGCTCCGGAACTGCAGCTGCATGGTGGGGTCGGCGCCCTCCGGGACCCGCGCGCGCAGGCCGGGGCGAGGAGCTGGGGCTGGAGGAGCCTCCGCGCTCCACGCGCAGCGGGGCACACACCCTGCGCTCTGGGCGAGTCCGGGCCGGCGGCGGCCAAGGCGACAGCGGCAGCGACAGACAGGGGTTGCTCAGGCGCGGCGAGCCCTCTCTCTCTCTCTCTCTCTCTCTCTCTCTCTCTCTCTCTCTCTCTCTCTCTCTCTCTCTCTCTCTCTCTCTCTCTCTCTCTCTCTCTCTCTCTCTCTCTCTCTCTCTCTCTCTCCCTGCTCCTGCCCGCCCCTCCCCTCTCCCCTCCCCTCCCTCCTCCTTTTTTCCCCTCCCCACGCCCCACACCGGGCTCCGGGCGCAGTTTGACAGCTTTGCTCCGCGCCTTGCCTAGCCTCCTCCCACTAACTCCAGCGGCCAGCCAGCTGCCTTTGCGACTCCCACCCGGGAGTGCTCAGAGTCTGCCACTCCCGGCCTAGGCAGGCTGGGCTTGGGCTATGGAAAGCGATCCGGAGACTGGCCTGAGCCACGGGGTAACTCGGGGCACTAGGGCTGGCTGGCAAGTGGCCTCCGCCTTCCTCTCTTTGTCCAGCGCCCTCGCTTCCTCTCAAAGTTTTCCCGACACAAAGACTAACACCTGGGGACGGTCTCCAGCGCGCAACGAGGAAGCGGTTTCCTCTGGGCTATGTTTCAGCAGTTGACAAATTGGGAGGGGAAGTGGAAGAGAGGAGGGAAGAAGAAATGCCTAAGACAGGTCAACTTCAGCAGAGATGCTCATGGTAATTTGTGGGCGAGGTACTCAGCCTGAAAAACATCACCTCCTCTATGGGCGGTCATCTCCATCCATTTTATACCCAAACCTGGGAGTCTGGAGCTCACCGAGTTGTTTGAGGTCTTGGCTAGAACCCTCGGATCCCCGTGTAGTACCTGTTCTACCTCCAATAGCAGGCATAGTACCCTCATTGTGGCTGATGCTGTATGCTCATCTCCCTAGCTCTTGCTCTTTTCTGGTCTAATCAATAACCCCCTGGAGTCCTATCATGATCAAAGGCCTTCTAGAAAAATACGGTTCCCACAAAGGAAGATGCACTTTCCCATACCCTATACTGGACTGTTCGCTCCTTCACACACTTTAGCTCACGTTGCATTTTGCACTGCCTCGTTAAGTGAAAGGACCCATTCATTAAGTTTTACTAGAACTAGGTAACACACACACACACACACACACACACACACACACACACCGCCCTACATGTAACTTTCCAGGAGCAGATGTCTTTTCCCAGAGGAGGGCTGTGCCCCTTCCACAGTACTCCCTCGCTTTCCCTCCCCCTTGCCATGATCATGCATGTCTGTTCCCTTCACAGCGAGTCCCTGAGAGTAGCACCCCCCCTTTTGTCCCCAGACATCAGAAGACAGTATCTCAGAGCTGAGGAGGTGGCTCAGTCAGCAAAGGGTTTAGTGTTCATGAAGCATGAGCACCTGATGTTGGATGCCCAGCACCCAAGTCCGCAGCTGTGAAAGTAACTGCATCTCTACCTCCAGTGCCAAGGGGTAAGGGCCGAAAGAGGCAGGTCCTGGGGCTTGCTGGTCAGCCAATGTAGCTGAATCGACAAGCTCCAGGTTCAGTGAGTGACTCAAAAATTACATCTCAAAAATGAGGGTAGAGCATTCCTGAGGAAGACAGCCAGCATCAACTTCTGGACTCCATACACTCATACAAGCATATGTGTATGCATTTGTAATACATTGTACACCCTACATGAACATGAGCAATACAACACACACACACACACACACACAGAGAGAGAGAGAGAGAGAGAGAGAGAGAGAGAGAGAGAGAGAGAGAGAGAGAGCTACCTTTTCTGTCCGTGTGACAGGATTTTCTAAGCGCCTTTCTCTGATTTGATGGGCATTCAGGAGGTGTGTGTTATTCTTGACAATATTTTGTCTTGTTTTTCCCCATTGGCCTCATTCACCAGCAGTAGTTATTGAACAGCTATCCTGTGCCAGGTTCTGTGCTAGAGGCTAGAGATAACAAGAGTCAAGTTGTTTCCTGCCCTCTAGTAGCCGTCAGGGTTCAGAAGGAAGGCAAACATGCAAGTGTCTGATGATGACATAGGATATAAGCTGCAGCGGAGCTGTGGTCTCCTATTTGTAACTAACTGATTAGTAAGATCACTCCAAAGAGCAAGAAGCAACCAGCTTGGCTCTGAATGTTTCTCTAGCTATATATTTTCCTTTTTTCCTGCATTTTGTGCGTGTGTGTGGGTGTGTGTGTGGTTTTATATGTGTGTGTATGCATATGTATGCATGCATGCATTATGTGGAGGTCTGAGGTTGATGCTGGGAATGACCTTTGATCAATCTTGCATTTTGTGCAATGGGGCGGGGTCTCTCCATCAAACCCCAAGCTCACCGATGTAGCGAGCCTTGCTAGCCAGGTTGCCCTGGGAATCCCTGACTCTGCCTTCTGAGGCTGGAACTATAGATGGGCTCCTAGACCCACCTGTAATTATGTGGATTTCTGAGACTATCAGCTCCAGGCCTCATGCTTGCACAGCAAATGCCTTACCCGCTGCGCCCTCTCCCTAGTCCCCAACAATTCTCCTTCTTGTGGCAGAACCTCATGAGGTAGTGCCACAGTGCTCAGTTCATCAGGTCGGGAAACCTCACTGCTGTGAAGGCCATTACAATGAAGTCTTTCCATTTTCTGTGTGGTGACTCATGTTCTCATTCCAGGCTCAGCAGTATTCCTCCTTTGCATCCACCAGAAAGGAACCATTCCGAGTGGCCAGCAAACAATGGAAACTTGCACCAAATACCATTCCTTATAGAGAAATTCGTGCGCCCAGGCTCTTGGAGAAGGCATCCCGGGCATATCTACTGGGGGAAAAAAAAGAACTTAACATTGTAGAGGCTCTCCTTCCAATGAGTCATTGAGGTGGGATTTGGCTTGTAGTGTAGTGTGGGACCTTGTCACTACTCACCATAGAATATTATCTAAGGCATTTAGGCACTCTTCTTGTGACCTTATCAGTGACCTGTGTGTTTTCTCTGCAACCTGAGTTCATCCCTGGAATTTGGAATGAGAATGGATGATCAGAGTGGCAGCAAGTGTCGATAGCTACTGCTTTAGTTGGGTTTCTGTCGATGCAACGAAACACCATGACCATAAGCAAGTTGGGGAGAAAAGGGTTTCTTTGGCTTCGACTTATTGTAGTCTATCATTGAAGAAAGCCAGGACAGGAACTCAAACAGATCAGGATCCCGGAGGCAGGAGCTGATACAGAGGCCGTGAAGGGTGCTGCTTACTGACTTGCTCATCATGACTTACTCAGCCTGCTTTCTAATAGAACCCAGGTCCACCAGCCCAGGGATGGCACCGCCCACAACGGGCTGGGCCCTTCTCCATTGGTCATTAAATAAGAAAATGCCCTACATCTGGATCTTATAGAGGCATCTTCTTAATTGAGGTTCCTGCCTTTCAGCTGACTCTAGCTGTATCGAGCTGACACAACACTAGCCAGCACAGCTATACAGCACAAGCTTTTGGTTGCTTGGTTTGACACTCTGGTCCTTCTCCTTTTCCATCTCATTTAAGCAGGTCCCCTTTTCCTACACTGGATTTCTCAGGAAAACTGGATGTCCTACAGCAATCATATTTTTTTTTTAGGCCAAGTCATTGAATGCTTGGGCTAAAATGCAGGACTTACATGGGAATGTCAGCAAATTAAAAGTCATTACCACTCATTAACATTTTAATTCGAATTAATAGAGTATAGTAGCTGTTCAGGCAACTCTGAGGGGCTCAGAAGTTTGTGTTAATGAGGGATACTGTAGAAGGAGGCTGTGCATAAGTCTGTAGCACACGGCAGTCAGACAGCCCTTTGTCACTATTCGGGCTGAGGGCTGCAATTGTCCTGTGAAATGCCAACCTCAAGAAGCGGAACTTAACAAGAGTTGGAATTCATGAGCACGCGTCAACTTCACCATCACTTTTCTAACTAACCCTCTTAATACAGACTGGCTCTGGAAAATTGGCACTTGAACACACTGCCTAGGGACATGTCAGATGGGGGCAGGAGCGTCCGGTAACACACTGACATTCATGAGCACACGTGACTGCAAGGCAGGCTGACAGGCATTTCCCTTCGCTCTCTCAGACTCCCTCTTTCATAAAGAGCGTCATCTCCACTTTTCACCAGACAAACTCAGGCTCGGAAATGCTAAATTTTCTAAGTGGCTCAGTTAGTGGAGGGAATTCCAATTCAGATGCTTCCACCATGATCCTGGAATGCCAACGCTCCCCCAGGACTCTGGTAGTCCTAAATCTGTTTGTAAATAGCTTCTCCTTTGATTTGGACTGTATCCCCTTAGTTTTGTCGTGCCTGGGGCTTGGGGAGCAAATCCGTCTTCACTTCTGCACAGCCTCCATCATCGACGAGACAGTAACCATAAATCTCCATTTTCTTCTTTCCACACAGAAAAGTCCTTTCAATCGTTACAGAATAAATAATGATTATCCAACATTTGAACATTGTACCTAACACCCTTGGAGGCAGAAAACACTGATACTTTTGCTTGTTCATTATCTCTGAAAGAGGAGAGAGAGAGAGAGAGAGAGAGAGAGAGAGAGAGAGAGAGAGAGAGAGGAGAGAGAGTTGGAAGATAGCCTGGGAGGGGAGTGGAAAGAGGCAAGACATCATAGTCTGGGTAGATTAATAAGTTAATGTGTTTCTGCACCTTCGATAACTGAAAGAGCCTGCCTTTTCATTTGAAATTTACACTACATTTGAGTGTTCTCAAAAAATGCCACGCTCCCCTCTTCCAAATCCGAATCAGAGTGGTGACAATATAGAACCAGGAAGGGGCACATTTGCATCCTATCTGTAACTTTCCTACATAGCAGAATTGTAGTTTAGCCAGGGAATGGAAAGAAATATACTCAGGCAATTGCTGCAAATGTCTCTGAAATGATCAGCCAGCGATGTGGGGAGGCCGTGGGGATGTGCTCCACACTGAGCTGGGAGGGAGAGAAGTGTGCATGTCAGGGGGTGTTGTTGCATTTTTTTCCTTTGGGATTTTGACAAACCCTTCAGTGGAGGTGAAAGACATCTCAGAACCGAGCCGTGAAGTCTAGTAGCAGGTGGCAGAGAATAGAAGAGAGTGTTCCCTCATGGTTCTTTAAGATGACCACTGTGACTTCTGAGTCCGCCCTCTCAGCCTGCCAGCTTTCCCTGCAGTCCAGTGTGACATCCCCATCCTCAGGCATCCAGGGCTAGGCCATGCTGGCCATCCTTGGGTCCATTTCGCATCTCTTCCCTTTGCTTCCATTTGAATGGTGGATCTCTCATTCATAAAGTTGGGAGTGTTTGTAGCAATCACAACCCTTCTCCATTCACACACAGGGTTCTTTTTTTCATCACTGTTTTGTGTCTGACACTGTTGACAGTTGGGATGTGGTGACTGAGGCAGGTGGACTTCTTCCTGATGAAGTCTCGTGGGGCTTTTCCCGATCTCCAGATGTTTCAAAACTGGGAACACATTTCAGCTTGCTTGTCTCTGATCAAATGCAGTATTAGTTTTCTCTCATATACACCAGGTCCTTTCATTTGTTTTCCATGAAATTTCAATGAAATTAGAAACTTCTAAGGGATAAAGATATATATTACTTTCTGGTTCCACACTGTGATGTACGATGGACGAGCAATATAGTTTTTTTTTTATTTTATCATGACCTTCTTCAAACCATCATACCCATGTTGTTAAAGTCGTAGTTGGAAAGAGAAACTAGTGGCAGGCACACCATGACCGAGCATGGCTACCATGCCTGAAAGTAATGAAAACACCTCAAGAATACAGAAACTAGTAAAGGGTTAAAAAATGAAAAAGTGATAGGTTCTAAGTGCTTACTGTTTTTGTTTCTGGTACAATTTATTGAATTGAAAATTTATGTATCCCATGTATGCTAATATTTAATATTATTTAATATATTTAATATACTTTAAAATGCATTTCTGTTACATTTATTTATTATTATATTATAGATAATAATACATTACCTTGCAAATGAAATAATACTTATTATTACAGTTCTATTACATGTGTGCATGCCACTGTGTGTATGTGGAGGTCAGAAGACAGCTTCAATGAGCTGTTTCTCTCTTTCCACCATGTGGATATCAGGGATTGAACTTGGGTTTGTCAGTCTTGGTAGCAGCTGCCTTTACCTTCTAAACCACCCTGTTAACCTCATACTTTGTTTTTTTTTAATGACTGCACCAAACAGTGAAAACAAGCTGTTTCTAGCATAATATTAGTTTCCAGGGGCAACATGGAGTGGCCACACTTCTAAAACTTGAGAGGCATTCTTAATGAAATGCCATCTCTAACACAAACCCCAGAAGGGTTAATCCACAATGGTATGTCACCACTGACTGCAATGCTGACTTGCCAGCATGAGAGCACACAGCATTGTGCACACGAGAGAGGTCCTAGGCTTCAGTTTGGTTTCCTTTATAATTCCCTTTGGGAATTCCCTTTCCCATGTCTCCTGCTCAAATAGAGTCTGTAAGACTATACATCAGCACTTGCCATCCCCATATTTTCCTTGACAAATGGCAGATGGAGGACTACAGAAAGATCTAGGGATGAGTCGGTTTGCTTGCATGAGTGTTTTAATTTGAATGCAAGACTAGTTCCCGAACCTTGTGCCATTCCTAATAGCAAGCCCTCTTTTTCATGGCTCATTTCATTCAATTTCCAGGTAATAAAGTAGGGGAAGAGATAAGAAAGAAAGTTACTTCTGTCTGGAAAGCTTAAGTGGCACAGCTAGCTGCAAGGGAAGCGGGGATGTGCTAGCTGCAAGGGAACTCGTGTTTGTTCTAGGTTTTATGTACTCAGCTGAGGTTCTATCAGGGGAGAAGGGATACATAGGTGGAGATAGCCACTGCAGTTTGCCACAATGGGAGAATCGAACACAAGTTTTACACAGTGCAATCTTATTATTCTTGCCTTATGTTTGTGTGGGGCAAGGACTGATCAGAGTCACAGACCATGAATAACTGAGGTATTTGTGGAGCTGGGCATCAATGCTATGGTGTCTTCATAATCCTTTAGCATCCTTATTTTACTATTTTCACACAAGGGGGTTGGGTCTATTGATGTAAAGCAATGCTTATCAAGAAATTTGTGGAGAAGAAACAGGTCATTTGTTCTTAAATGTTTAACGGATTGTAGAACGGTATGTGTCCTGGGACAGTGCCCAAGCCTCTTCACCAGCAGGAGTCACTGATTCGGGAGTTTTGTGAAACTCTGCAGAGGCTTCCAAATGCTGCTCAGTCTTCTGATTCATCTCAGAGTCGATGCATGGAACATGGCTCCAGTGTAGATGCATCCTGTATAGATCACACATGAGTGCTGGATTCTGGGCCGCACGTTGAACTGTTCCGGTTTAGACTTGTTCCTGAGGTCATATGCATTAGGATTCAGAGCCTTCTTACTGTCTGCTCTTGGTCTAAGTTTCAGTCTTCTTGATGTTAAATGGAGACGATTGTAGTACTTAACTCACAAGCTTCAGTAAGAATGAACTAAAATAGTATATCCAAACTGTGTATGAAACTAGCATCAACTAAGTATGTGGCACAAAGAGCTACATTTATTATTTAGTACGATACAAAATATAAAGGACATGTTTATACACGTATATAAGAACAAGTAATATCTACTACATATGTAGTATATGTGTAACAATAGGTACCTCTACGTAGTGAAATGTGGAATGGTCTCGATTTTTCTTCACACTCTTTTCTGCCTAAAAAAATTTTCTCCACTGTTCACAAATTACTCTCTAATCAGAAAAAAGCCATTAAAATTTGTGGTGTCTATTTTCTCTGCACTGATATTTTTTTGGCAGGGTTTAATACTCTTTCTCAATAATCCAATATAAACACACATATTTAGTAAAATTGGTTTTGCAAACAGTTTGCAACCTTCCTTTGGTATTTTGTAAGCATCTACCTAGACTTCATAGTGCCATTTCCAAGGGAGGAAAACACAAAACCTTCCTCCGCTCAAATGACCAGCTCTGGAGGGTGCTTCAGGGTTTCACGCTGCTGTGTCCTCTTCTCAGCCAGCCAGTCTGTCATCCGACTTAGATTCTTCTGCTGCCGGCTTTGCAGGAGAGTGGGCCCCATCCAGAGGGCTGGGGTTTCCTCACTGCACACGGCTGCTTAAACTCCACCTTGGTGATAGTGCAGGGGAGAAGCAAGAGCCTCGACTTCTCAGATTGTCTGCGGTAGCGCCTTTCTTGAGGCCTCCGGGTCATCTTGCAGGCCTTGCCGTCTTTGAGAAGAGTAACCCTCATGGTGAATATAGCTTTGAAACTACCATCCATTTAGAATAACTTCTAAAACAATTGGCTAGGAGATAAAAAGGAAGACCACCGTTTTAGTTTCCCCAGATAGCTTGTTGGAGATGTATAAAAAAGACCAAATTGTCTTAGCCTTTCCGAATTTGAAGAGGACAATATGGCTCCTTAACTTTATTATTGTTAACATGTTTGGGAAGGCTGTTTTATGACTTGGTAGTGTCACAAGCTCTTCTGTTTCAAATATTCTTTAGAGGACATTGGAATCCGATGTGTCACCGAAGCTTAGAGTAAATGTTTACTAACAGAGAGATAATTTAGGCGAATCTGAGTGATTATGGAGCTCTGTGGCTATGCGTCGGCCTTTATGTCAACATGTTATTGCTAATAGCGATGATTTATTTACTTCCAAGTCCTCGGTCAGTAGCAGCGCCTCCAGTTAGAGCCTGCGTCCAGTGAAGAACGCGCAGTCTGTTTCTGGAAATCCACCACGATGACAAGAGAGCTCTGGGCTGCTCCTCTCTCCTGAAAGCAATTTAATACAATTTCCTGAGTGGCTCTGGGAGAAGTTGTGGCCTCAAGCCATTTAACATACCCAGGGTTAGCTTGGGCCTGTCACAGCAGCCCCTGTAGTATTTAAATTACTCAAACACTGAGTTATCAAAACACATGTAGTTTTTCAATGCAGCAGATCATGGGTCTCAGGGATGGGAAATTCCACTGTCTGGACCCCAGGAGCCCATAGTCTAGAGACCTGTCCCCAAGGTGGTGTTATTGGAAGTCCTGTGGAACCTTAAGAGATGAGACTTTGTGTAAAGTCCTTAAGCTATTTTGAAAGTGGCTGTAAAAGGGGTCCTGGGACCTTGGTCCTTCTTAGTCTAGCTCCTGATTCCTGCTGTCCACTGTGGATATCTAGTAGCTTTATCAAAGGCACAAAGCAAACAGGCAGGCCAGTATCTCTGATGGAAACCTTCAAACCCAACAACTTAGCAGCACTTTTCTCTTTTTAAGTTCATTGCCTCGTAGCTCATTAATACAGCTAGTTCGGGACTTTTGTTTTCTTCTGGAGGGAAAGTTTGGGGCAGGGGAGTTTAGATGTAGGGAAAACATTTTTAGAGGACTACCATACCTAATTAAATGAACAAGATTTTTGGCAGAACTCTCTAAATTTTATCGGAGCGATCCACTTCCTGAAGCCCACTGATGATTATAGATTGAGGCTATTGGCTGTGAGCATGGAGGTCAGAAGGAGTGGAGAACCAGATAGCTAGGGTACTTGGGGGGGACTGACCAAGAAGGAGATTCTTCCTTCTCCCTAGTAATAATTTCTATTTGGATCGTTTAGGATCCTCAGTTGCTTCTCTGTGGGTTCAACCAAAAGAATAGCAAAAAGATTAGAGGAAAACAAACGACACTTGTACCAAACATGCACACACCTTTCCTTCCTTCTTGCTCCTCCCTAAATACAAAGTAACAAACCATGTGAATTTATGTTACATTGTGTCAAGTTCTTGCGATCAAGAGATGACTGAAGGAATGGGAGAGGATTTGGGTGCCATACGCATAGCACAATGTTTCCTAGAAGGAATTTGAGCATCCACAGACCCTGGCAACTACGGGGATACTGGAACCCATCTCTCATGTATCCCAAAGGGCAACTGTATTTATAGTGTGGTTTGGGGTGTGTGTGTGGGGATATCCACTCTTCATCTGTCATTTCCTGGGGATGGTCCAGGTTTCCAGCATTTTCTTTCTACCTTTTCAGCTGGATTAGTAACTTTCTAGCCCTCTTGTGTTTTTCTAAAGCTTTCATTTCCCCTGTCCCGTGGCTCATTTCAAAGGCTGCGCTAACAGCTGATGATCCGAGGCCTAAGCGGAAGGGATGCAGGGTTCTCCCTTCCCCTTCTTTTTACCTTCTGTTTGCCAGCCTGTGGGAGGGGCCTGCCTGCAGCCTGAGGGCCCCTGGGCCCACACCACAGCTGGCCTCTGCCAGAGGTGTGCCAACAAAAGTCGAAAACAAAAGCTGAGCTGCAGTCATTTCAAGCTCCATTAGGGGCATGTGTTGGGCGAGGAAATGAATGGGAAAAATGAAGCTGCCAGGGAAAGGACTTTTTTCCCTCTGTAGAATGGGATCGACCACAAATAATGATAGGGCAGAAATCACAAGGCAAGAAGATTTTTTTTTTTAAAATCACATTCAGCAATTTAAAAAATGTATTTCTGAAGCTTAGGGGCAAAAGAAATTGCCACTTTGTTTAGTGTTTTTCTTTGCATGACCAAGTAGGAGCTCGGCCCCAGGATAGCAGCACACGGCTAGCCCCTGCCGATGGGTGCTTTAAATGAAACAGGAATTGCCCTTCTGCGGCTACAGTAGCCATTTGAAAGGATAAATTCTTAGGTATCAATAATATTGATATCCGTCCTAATGTGTGGCTAATCGAAGACCATTTTACAGCTTTGCTTCCAGAAGCCAGTCAAGAGAAGGGCTCCCACAGGGACTTGTTAACTCCAAATTCATCCCCATCCTCTGACAAAATACCATAAAGCAGGTATTTCGAGAGAGGATGCGGGCAGGAACGTAGTTGTGGTTTTCGTAAACAGTCTATGGAGAATCAATTCTTATTCTGTCACTCTGTTTTCATATAACTTGGGCACTTACAGGAAGGGTTCCTTTCCTGTCATTTGTCAGTTTTCTCTTGATAGCGTTTCTCTTTGTTGTCTTGTTGCGATGACTGGGAGTTGCCACCAGGTGGCACTGTGCCAGACGAGGCTCTCGGAGCGCCGAGAGGGAGATTGCCGGGTTTAGCTCCCATCAGGAAAATTCCTAGCTAGGGAAGACGGAAGGAGTAGACTGGGACATGAGGAAACGGAGGGGAAGTGGATAAAGCTGCCTGGAAGGCAAGCATCTTGCATTTTGCCCGTGGACTGATCTTGGTGAAACGGAAGCCACGTAGCTGGAATTGAGATGAAAAGGGGGCATATGGTCTGTGGAAATCAGTATTCAAGGCAGAAGAATCGGGGCGAAATGCTCATGGATTACCCAAGATTGGTTGGAGAGTCCCGGTAATCTCTACAGAGAAGCCCTTTCATTTTACACTCCATCTAGCCTTAGTGAAGAAATTAAATTTGAGCAGTTCTTTAAATAATCAATACCAAAATCAATAACAGATTGACACCTTGCACTGTCCCCGATGTGGGCAAGGCTATAGTAAATGTGTGGTTCTGGCTGTTTCAATTTACAAGCTAAAACATAAAATTGTCTCCACTTAGTACCGTTATTTATTTATTTTGCAATTAGACCAACAGTCTTTTCCTTAATGCCTCTCATCTCATGGAAAATATACAAACCAGCAAATCCACTTCTCCAAGGGATGCCAGAAAGGGCAGCGTCAATATGGCATTTGTATACTCAAAGCCCACACACCAAGCACCAGGGAATTATAAAATAATGAAACACCTTCCCCTATGTGCCCAGGCCCATGCCCAGCGATCGGGGAGTTAAGCAATAGAAACCATAGCACCCCAGGTTTTTGCAAAAAAAGCAAACTCTCCTGACTTAATTATGGGGTGTGCCCGTCACACGTTGCTCAGATATAGCTGTACCCCATCTCTCATTAACTTAATGGATTCTCATTGTCAGTCCTCTATGGATGAGGAGTTGAAGCCCCTAAGTTTTGTGGCAAGTGTGGCTGTGTTTGTAAATGCGTCTTCCTACTCCCCGGCTCTGAAAGCCACAGCGCTCTCTCCGCTCAGGAAGTGCGAAAGGAGAAAGTGGGTACGGTGGCAGGTAGCTGTCATCATCCTCACCTATGCTTTCAAGTCACCCCAAATGAGAGCTGATTAAGCTGCCTGCTCTTTGTCCATCTCAGCTTTCCTGCTGGCCCGCGGCTCGGACTTCGTCTGTAGTTTAGACTGATCACAGGTCACTGATGGGGCAGCAAAAAAGATTAGGGAAATCTTTTTTTTTTTCTCCGTTCAAAGTCGAAATCTCACTCCGGGTGTGGTGGTACATGTCTGTGATCCTAGCTCTTGGGAGACCCAGGCACGGGGATCATGACATTAAGACTGTTTCGAAAATCAGATAAAAGGGCTGGAGAGATAGCGCCAAAGGCCCTGAGTTCAATTCCCAGCAACCACTTGGTGGCTCACAACCATCTGTAAATAAATAAATATTAAAAAAAAAGAAAACGAAATAAAACCAAGTCCTAACCAGATGTAAAAATTTTAAACAAACAAAAAAAAAACAAACAAAAACATAGCCAATAACTTAAATTATTTTGCCAGGCGGTGGTGGCGCACGCCTTTAATCCCAGCACTCAGGAGGCAGAGACAGGCGGATCTCTGGGAGTTCGAGGCCAGCCTGGTCTACAAGAGCTAGTTCCAGGACAGGCACCAAAGCTACAGAGAAACCCTGTCTCGAAAAACAAAAACAACAACAACAACAACAACAAAAAATAACTTAAATTTTTATCGGCTGTGTCTCAAGGGTGATCATGAGCCACGAACTTATAGTTCGGCCTTGTTTATTACTTATGTGTGGGTGCATGTTTATGCGTGTGTTCATGCACATGTGCGTACATGCATGTAGTGGCCAGAGGACAGGTTTCATTTCTCAGGAACACCATCCAGTCTAGCCAACTTTTGAGACAAGTTCTCTCGTTGGCCTGGAGCTCTTCGAATTGGCTGTGAGAATCCATGTGACTCTACCTCCCAGGGCTGGGATTACAGGGGTGTGCCAACACATGTCATGTTTTGGCTTAGGTTCTGGGGTCCCAGTTCAGCCACTCATGTTTGCAAGGCAAGGACTTTGCCAGCTAAGCCATCTCCTGAGCCTTCATAGCACATGTTAAAAACACACGGTTGCTTTCATAGAAACCACAGCATTTAAAGATGCCCTGGAATCTGAAGGCTTCCAGTGGGCCACAGGCACCCCAGTTCTCCACAGCTTGGTATTTTTACAGTAGGTCTAGCTCTCATACTTGAGATCTCTGGCTGGCTCCTGTGGCATCTCACAAGCGGATCAGCCTGACGCACAGATGTCTGTCCTTTGCTGGGGGTAGGCACCCTTACTCATAAAAGATTTAAAGGAAATGGGGACAAATCTTGCACACTGTTCATACAAGGGTAAATCGGAATGACTTCTGTAAAGGAAACTTTGTCAACATGAAAGAAATCTTGATATATGGGGACCTGGTCTATAGGGTGATTTTGGAAGTTGGTGAGAAAGGAATCCTCTAGAACCGTGAGGAGGAGGTCTGCCCTTCCTGCCCCTCTGGAACACTCTGGGTGTGGGCCTTTCCCACTGGGAAAAGGGGGACTCTTGACAATCTAGCCTATAAAGAGATTGATTCAAACTCCTCACCCCCCCATTAGAAGTTCATCTAATTGTTGGTGCTTTTCAGTTTATGCGGGGAATAGACACTGGGGCAGGCAAGGATTTTCTCTGTTTAGTTCTGTTCTCAGGACACCACTAGCATGGGAGTAGCCCTGGTTACCAACACGTAGGACCACATGAGACAAAACTGTCTGTGCTGAATGAAGGAAACTCTCAGTACAGCACGCAGCAGCCCACAGAGCAGGAGAAAAATTTTACCAGCTCCCCTCAGACGGGAGGATAATAGCCAGAATTTACGAAGAATTCCCGAAATTGAATACCAAGGAAATAAAACTGCCAATCAACAAATGGGCGAATGAAAAGGCAGTTTTCAATAAAAAGAACAGAAACGGCCAATAGCTATTTTTTAAAAGTGCCCAACATTCCTAGTCGTTAGAGAAATGCAAATTAAAACTACTCCAAGATTCCTCCTTGCCTATTTCAGAATGTCTTCGATGAAGAAATCTGACAAGAAATATTGGAGAGTTTGTGAGAAAGAGAGGCTCCCTTACTCACTGTTGGCGGGGGTTCAAGTAAACACAGCCATTGTAGAAACCAGTTTTGAGGTTCCTCAAAGAGTTCAAAGCAGTACTACCTTACAGCCCAGCTATTTCGCTCCTGAGCCTGTACTCAGGGGCCTCCATACACAGAGATATTTCCACGCCATTTTATTTCTGCCTTACTCACTGTGGTAAAGAAATGGAGCCACTCTAGTTGGCTGTCAACAGTTGACTGGGTAGTGCAAACCTGATACTGTCTTAGTTTGTTTTCTAAAAGCCGTGGTAAACACCATAACCAAAGTAACTTGGGAAGGAAAGGGTGAATTTGGCTTAAACTTCCATATCACTAATTTGTCATCAAGGGAAGCCAAGCAGGAACCTTGAGGTAGATACTGGAGCAGCGGCTGAAGAAGAACACTGCTTACTTGCTGGCTTGCTATTCCTGGCTTGTTCAGTTGGCTTTCTTAACAAGGCAGCATCACCTGTCAAGGGGAAGCACCACCCACTATGGGCTAGGCCCTTCCACATCTATCATTTATTAGGGAAACGCCCTCACAGACTTGCCTACAGGTTAGTCATGTAAAGGCAATTCCTCACTTGCAGGTCCCTTTTCCCAGATGGCTTTAGCTTGAGTTAAGCTGACAAAGAAAACCAACCAGTACAGGTACATATGCGAAATGGAATAATAAATACTATTCAGTGCTAAATAACAGTGAAATCACAAAATTTGTGTGAGAACAGATGGACTTAGAATGTATAATATTAAGTGAGGTCACTCAGTCTTTAAAAGGAAAGAGTGAACATTCTCCCTCATACTCAAATCCCAGCCTATAATGTATGCATGTATACATGCAAACAAACATACATCTGGGTAAATACAACACACAGAGGACAAGAAAGGTTGAGGAAGATGACGAGGAAGGACAGAATGCAGGTAAAGGACATGTGAGCCATGAAAGAGGATATATTAAGTCAACTGTTTTTCTAGTTTCAACTCTCATGGATTTTTCTTTCTTTCTTTTATTTTTGGCAGGTAAGTGCATAAAATGTACTAGTAGCTAAAAGTAAAATCCAAAGCAGCACTCATGGGCTTAGAATGGCTCTTCTAACTGCGTAGAGATTCATCTTGGAGATGCATAGACTTTGGGTCTGGGAAGTGCTTATTTGAGTGGCGATGTTACTCTGTCTGTGTGATAGTTTTCATAAGCAATCTCTTAACAATAACGTTATAGATACACACACATACCAATCCACAAAGTAGTAAGACTCTTAAAATCACAACGACATGCCTTTCAACCCAACAATTCCACCATCTTTAGGACTTTTTCCATAAGAAGACGTGTAAACGAGTAGGGAAATGTTTAGATACAAGGATGTTCATAACAGCATCATTTTTAGAATTATAACTGAAAGCCGACATTCCAGCAGTAGGGCTTTGTCAGTAAATCACATGACCGCCTTCAGTGGGATCCTAGGCAGTCATTACGAATGACACACTGTGATCTTCTGGGATGGAGACTACTTGCATTTTTCTAAGCTAAAGAAGACCCAAGTGTTTTGTTCACATTTGCATCTGCATACATACTTATGTGCATGTCTGGAGTGATGGGCGGCCTCTGAACTGGAACTGAGCGATGCCTGGCCGCTGCATCCCCAAACTTTCTTCCCTTGAGTAATTTGCCTCTGTCTAATAGAATATGGTGACCTGGAGCTGTAAGCTCACTCATGATGAGGTTGCGCCCGTCGTGGCTTCCCTTCGCTCTCTGTATTGGTTGTTTTACTTGTCATGTGCCGGAGTAGCAGACATAGGGACTAAGAGAGAAGACTGATTTTGGCTCGTGGCTTGAGGGTATAGTCCACCATGATAGGGAAGAACAGGAAAGCCATGGTAATGGAGGTGTCTCTCAGTTGTGGTGGCAGGAATGTGAGGATGCTGGTTCCCATCCAGGGAATCAAGAAGCAGAGAGGGTGACACCGGGACTCTCTTGGCTTCCTGCTTTCTTCCGTTGTTTATTGAGTCTGGGCACCCAGCTCATGAAATGATGCTGTCCATGTTCAGGGAAAACCTTTTTTTATTTAAACTTCTCTAGAAATGCCCTCACAGCCTTTCCTTGATGTGAGTTCCCTAGATGATTTTGAATCTAGCCAAGTTGGTGATGAAGGCTAATCATCACACCATGGAGCTCTCCCTACTGCCTTCTTGGTTACTTATTTTGATGAAACCAGATTCCACACTGGAAATGCCCATGTGGCAAGGATCCAAGGGTGGTCTTCAGCCAAGAGCCACAGGGACACTAATGTTTGTCCCATAGTGGAAGGGAACTGAATTCTGCCAGCAATGGAATGAGCTTTGAAGTGACTCTTTCCCGGTTGCATTTGGATGAGAACCCTTTCCAGTCAGCACCCTTGTTTGCATCCCTCTGGACCCCCTGAGGAGACTCCAGCCTAGTTGTGCAGGTTCCTCACCTTCAGCCCCTGGGGTGAGCTCTAAGTTTGTTTATCCTAAATGATGACTCACACTTTGAGTTCTAAACTATAATGTATTAGATATTGTTATGTCTGGGTGGCACAAATACAGCATCCTTAAAATGTTTGGGGCCTAGAGATTCCTTCAGCGTGGGACTGGTCGTCTTTTACATTTATTCTGATGAGAACTTGTGATTTGACATTGGCATTGAATAAGCCTTTAAAAATAAAGGGTGACTTAGCAGCTTACAAATTTATCTGCCTGATTTCATATACTTAAGACAGAGTTATTGCAGCTCTGAGACACACTCTGGATCTATGGATTATTTAAGACACATAGGGTGTGTCTTAGGGTTTCTATTTCTCTGATGAAACACCATGACCAAGAGCAAGTTGGAGAGGAAAGGGTTTATTCAGCTTATACTTTCACCTTGCAATCCGTTATTGAAGGGAGTCAAGGCAGGAACTTGAACAGGGCAGGGACCTGGAGGCAGGAACTGACGCAGAGGCCATGGAGGAATGCTTCTTACTGGTTTCCTCATCATAGTTTGCTCAGCCTGTTTTCTTACAGAACTTAAGACCATTAGCTCAAGAGTAGCCCCACCCACAATGGGCTGGGTCCCCCTTCATTAAACACTAGTTAAGAAAATGCTTTAAGGCCAGATCTTAAGAAAACATCTTCTCAGCAGAAGTTCCTGCTCCTCTTTTTGATAACTCTAGCTCGTGTCCAGTTGACATAAAACTAGCCAGCACAGGGGTTGTTATGATGTATGATTTGAGGCGACTTTGATTCACATTTTTGTCTCTCTTTTTGTTGTAGGTTGGGCTCTTGGGAAGCCGACTCAGATGTTCATGGTCACCACCATGTGCAAAAGAGGCAGGCAAGGAGCAGAATGGAGCCAGGAAAGCTGCATGATGGTGCCCCCTACGACTCCGTGTCCTAAATGGTCAGGCCTCTGTAGTCCTGCCTCCTTCAGCCAGTGGATGCTGGCTGTTCCTAAAAAAGGAGTGACCTTGGAATATGTGACACTCTGCTCCTGAGACAGTCCTGAGACAGGCTGGCCACCGAAGACTGTCTTCTGACTCTACTTCCAGCTCTGGGCAGTAGGTCTTTATTTGAATATGCCTGTGGGTGCTTCATTTCTGAGTAGACCTCAGTGGAAGAGACACTGTAAGTTCAGAGCTTGGCTAGGGGAGGATTGAGCTGCTCTTCAGACCCAACAAATGTTTGTCCAGCCACACAGGGAAGTCTGGAGCATATTGGACCCAGGTAAGTGTCTTCTCATTGGGTGTAAACCCTTTGCAGTGGGTCAGTGCGTGCTCATAACCATCAGAATGGGCAAGCCCGTGGGGGAGGCCGGTTTCATTGGCAAGGCTGATCCTGAAGGATCTGGCAGACAGACCCCACCACCGTTACAGAAAATCCTTCCTCTTACGAGGACCTGGGTGGACATTTCTGTTCACAGTCTGCCATTTTCATGTTTGACATTCTTCTGTATATGTGTTCTGCTGGTATCTTCTCTAGGATTGCAGCAAGCCTCATCCTTTTTTTTTTTTATGGACGGAGAAGAGTCTCAGAGGAACAAAAGCCAATGTCCTCTTACTCCTCTCCATGGTGCTCTGAACTCCCTGTGGGTCGGATTATGTTGGGTTGTGCTCCTCCCCTGATCCTTACTGTGGTCCTTGTGTCCATCTGGCTTCAGTATTTTACTGCTCCTGGTGCTACCATGCTCACTGCCTTCAGGAAGCTTAGCTCTGAAGCAGCCCCTCCTACCGCCTTGGCTTGCAGAAGACAGTGATATTCTGGCGCCATGATCTCTGGCCCCAGGGAACGACATTGTCCCTGAACTGCACTGAACGGCAGATCATCCACTGAATGTGCTGGCTTTTCCCGGAGCCTGGTGTCTCCCAGTGTCTCTGCTGGAAGGCTGAGCACCTCAGCTCTCCTTGCTTTCACTGTCACGAGTTCTGTGCTTTTAGACGGCGGCCTCCCAGCCACTTTGCATCATTCCTTGGGGTCTTTGACAGAAGGGATCTTGGAAGAGAAATCTCAAATCAATAACCCTTCTGCCCTATCCAGTCTTAAATTCTGACCCTATTGATCAGCACTAATGAATAATTCCTGGGTCTTGTTGGCCCAGGATGGCTAGGCTTGCAGTTTTGGGGTGGTGTGGACTTTCTCCTTCTGTCAGGCACAGTTGGTCCACAGCAGGTTATGTGGTAATTTAGACAAAATAACAGCCCTAATGGCAAGAAGGAGACACATGCACGATGTCTTGTCAGGAACTAGCGGCTTCACTGAGCCCTAAACCATATCAGTGAGGGTGAGGATTTTCCTGAGGGCTAAGAGAGTTCAGAGGAATCTGCAGACTCAAAATTGTAGAAATATCTGCCTGAATATTTTCAGCGTTAAAGGTTTGGTCTATTTATTTAGTCATCACTTGCTCCTATTCATTCATTCATTCATTCATTCATTCATTCATTCATTCATTCTTTAGGTCCTTGAGCTTGACATCACAGAGCTCAAGGTATAGGTTGTACTTCTCATGATATTTTCTTTTTTGTCTCTCAAAAGACACATGCGCGCGTGCACACACACACCCTGGGTATAGGTATGTGTACAGTGTGCATGCAGTTCTCTAGGAGGCCAGAGAAGAGAATCAGATTCTCTGGAACTGGAGTACTTGTGAGCTACCCAGGGTGGGCACTGGGACCCAAACCTGGGTCCTCTGGAAGGCAGCAGTGCTCTTAACTTCTGAGCCATCTCTCCAGCTCCAGGAGTTCACTTTCTCTTACCATGAAGTCCTGAACCTATCTCTTCTTCTTTCTTCCCAGCTGAGGCTATAAAAACCTCTTTATTAAGTGCCAGGAAGGTCTCGTGGCTCCCACAATTGCCTTTCAATTGCTGATCTAAGTATTTTTCTAAATATAAATGGTGCTTATCAATACACTGTCGTTGGTGTTATGGCCCTGTGGAAAGCCAATGAAGTCCAGAGAGAATGTGTCTTGTTGACATGATCATGGCCATGTCATATTGAGCACCCCCATGCATGCCTAAGACCCACAAGAAAGCAAAGCCTTCCCTTGGTCCATGTGCAGATGTTGACAGAGTGTGCAGATGTATGTATTCCTCCCCCTGGATGTTTACAGACTGAGATTGCTCTCTTAGATCTCGAACTGAGAGATTAGTTAAGCCCCTCCTTGTGCTGTATATCATAACATTGCTGAGTTTCTGGGTTGTGTAGTAGGTACCCTCCATTAGAGGAAGCACAGCCTACTGAATCCCAGCTTTTCTGTGTGTGTGTCTGTCATTTCTTCAGTGTCTGTCACTTGTTCATTCCTGGGTCACACTCATCAGATTTCCAGGATCACACCATGCTGGACAAGACATATCTCCACACCCCTCCAGGACACATTTCTGATAAATTGCACCAGCTACACCATTCCTTTCCACCAGCATGCCATCCCCAGCTTATCAAGAATAAAAGGTTTAACAATTGGATTCTCATCTTATGCCAGAGGCTCTTCACAGCCCACCTACCACTCAAAATGGAGTCACGAACAGCCAGCCGTCAGCAGGTTTCCTCCCT
This sequence comes from Microtus pennsylvanicus, assembly GCF_037038515.1. Taxonomy (NCBI): domain Eukaryota; kingdom Metazoa; phylum Chordata; class Mammalia; order Rodentia; family Cricetidae; genus Microtus; species Microtus pennsylvanicus. The sequence goes on from NC_134596.1 coordinate 23,318,590, forward strand.
AGCCTCCGTCACTGCCTCTTTCTATGACCTTCCAGTAGAATTATTCCTCATGGGGCAGGATGGCTAGCTTCTTGTCAACTTGACGCAAGCTAGAATCATCTAAGAGGAGGAAGCCTCGACTGAGAAAAGGTCTCCATAAGATCAAGCTGTAGGCAAGTCTGTGGAGCATTTTCTTAATTAGTAGTTGGTGGGAAAGGGCCCAGGCCATTGTGGGAGGTTCCACTTCTGGGCTGGTGGTCCTACAGTTTATAAGAAAGCAGGCAAGGAAGCCGTGGGGAGTAAGCCAGCAAACAGCACCCCTCCATGGCCTCTGCATGAGCTCCCGCCTCCAGGAGGAGTCTGAGTTCCTGTCCTGACTTTTTTCAGTGATGGATTATGATGTGGACGTGTAAGACAAATAAAGCCCTTTCCTCCCCAACCTGCTTTTGGTCACAGTGTTCCATCACAGCAGTGATAACCCTAATGAGGACGCTGGGTTTTCCAGGAGCAGATAATGATATGGTAGTTTTTATGGTGACAAACATCAGTGAGAAGGTTGAATAACTGGGCTAAAGAGGGAGTGGAGACAAGCATGTAGCCTTAACAAGACCTTAGCCCAACTCCTGGGGAGCTCTGGACTGAAGAATTTCATGCCTGGTGTTGGGAATGACAATCCAAAATTTTTTATTTCGAAGTGAAATTCAAACCACATCTCCTTCCTCAGCTTGCTTTGTGGGAATACGGCATTTGGTTCTAATTTGAATCCATAGTATCTGTTTAGAAGCGAGCTAATGGCCAAACTCTTGTCCCAAGCTCCGGTCAGTCAGGCTATCAGATGTCCTTAGTGAAGACATGGAGCAGCCTTCTGATCCCCATCTCCATGCTGGGTTGACTGACTCACGGTGCGCTCACTTTTGGAATTATTTCTTCTCCACTGGTTTAGATTTGCGCCTCCATTGAAGTTGATCCATCCACCAAAATGCTGGCTTATTCACCTGCCATGATCAGAAGGAGGGAGTGTCAATCTTCCTCCCCTTTCTCCTCTCTTTGAAAGTTCCGCTTCTGTGAAGGTGCTTATGGAAGGGAATTAGTGAAGGATTTTGTTTTTGAAGCTATAAACACCAGCCCGAGGCCTCATTCCCACTTCTGTCTAGTATCATCCCTTTTCCAATAAGAAGTCCCCTTTTGACAAGAGGCTTTGAGACCATAACCAGAGAATTTAGTTTCTTTCCTATAACTTGGAGAAAGCAAGCCCGCACAAAAGACCAACTTGAAACTTGTAAAAGGTCCGCGGGAAAGAAGACAACATGGGGTTCGGTGACAGTCAGCCTCGGGGTGGATGGATTGAAAGGCTGCCTCCTGCTATAATCTATCATTATATAAACTATTGGACACTCAGTTTCTTCAGGCAAAGATCATAGCCTATTTCTTTTTTGTCCTCTTTGTAGTAATGTCCTTGAATGGATTCTGTCTCTTATGCTCATGCATTTTTCCTGACAATCCCAAACAGCCCCATCCTCACGGTTCCTCAAAAGGCCCGTGTTGACCTCCTGCTGTGTGAGATGGTTTCCTAGGGAGACACAAACAAATGTCTATAAAGGCCTAATGGACTGTAGACAGTGTAATGATTCTATCAATGTCTGGCTTGGTGAACCAATGATGAGTTTATGGGGTTATGTACAGGAGCCTGGACCACTCAAAAGTAGTCATATCATCCAAAAGCCCTCGTCGGCTTGTTTGTCCAAGCATGGAAGATGGAACCCTGCATGTGATGTGTCTTTCCCCACCAGTCCTTAAAATATGCTTATATAAATGTATGTATATACATACATATATATGTATATATATGCTTCTATAAATGCTTATATATTTAGAGGAAGGAACATTATGAATTTGGTAAGTTTCAGGGATTTGAGATTTGTGAGTTATTTATTTCCTGAGTCTTAAGGAATCTCTCTCCAGTGAGGCTTGTTTCAACTCAAAGGAAACTGCTCCGTATCTTGCGGGACTGATGACTTCCCAGCCGCATCTACTCAGGTCACACTCTCCTGATTCCAGGTTTCCAAGCAACCACTTCATCTAAGACATCCCGTTCTTCTCTGGATCCTTGGCTCTTGTTTCTCTTCTGGCCAGAGCTGCGTCCCTGAGTATCCTGTAACTGTGTGTCCGTCTGACGCTGTCGTCTTGGGACTCTGAGGTTTTTGATGCCATCTATGTGCTGAGGACCCTCACATTTAGATCTCCAGCCTGACTTTGCCCGTGACTTTCAGTTGCAGAGAGTCAATCATTTATGTCACATCTCCATTGGAATATGCCATCTGCACTCCAAACATAACTCCTTACTCCTCCACTTCCTACCCACAGCTCCATAAAGTCTATTGCAAAGCCGATGTTTTTCTTCCCTTTCACACTCTGTCCTTTCCTCTAGGGACTGGAATTGACCAAGTATATTTCTCAGAATCCCTGCCTGTGTATATCCCATTTCCTCAACACCCTGCGATACTCTCCCTCTCTGCCAGGAGAGCAAGCTGGCTCCAGTGCCCTCCCATGGCTTGTGCTCCTTCCCTCTTTGAGAGGCTTTTTACCCCCAACCTCACATGCCGAAAATGTCTGCATGTGCTTCACTTCTGAGCCACCCTCTGCATCCCCGACCCCCGTGTCACCTTGCACCTAAACAGAAGAGTGGGAGGCACTACTGTGTTAGCCCAAGATCCAAACCCACCGAACTAAGCCTTTACCATGCGCCTGTGCAACTTCTTAGGCCAAAAAACATAAGAATAGTTGATTCCTCTCCTTCATCATCAGAATCTCGGTTATTTAACGATACACCTGAACTTCTGAAGGTTTAAATAACCTGGGGGAGGTTCATTTATCCCTGAGGCTGAATGTCACCAAACACAAGCTCTCTCTTGACGGAACCTGACTGACAGTGTCTTAACAGGGAAAACCAGCTCTTATATGCATCTTGTTCTCAATGAAGCTTACAAAGAAGTATCCAGCCGAGAGAAATCAAAGGTTTATCAAGTGCGGGGCTGGCATGGCTTCCATGTAAAGGACTCGAAGGCCCTGTGTGCTTCCTGTACTGTTTCTGTGGGCTGCCTACTTGTGATGGGGCTTTCTTATAAAGTAAGGGTAGACTATGGGGGGGGATACGTTTTGTTCAAACCTACTAAGCGAAAATACAAACATTGAGTCGGAGGTCCTAGCACCCTAAGGAAAGATTTTTAAACACTGGCATCACAGAAGGGTGTTTTTCTTTCTAGAAAACGTGGCCTCCTTTTGCCTGCTTTGGAACATCCCATTGAGGCCATTGCTCTGCAGAAACACCTCCACCACACTTGGTGGTGGGCACCTTCCTTCCTGAGGTTTGTCCTTGGGTTCCTAATCCTCACCACTTCAACCCCACATCTAATCACATGCAGTTTTACCTGTGACACGGTGCTGCGAAACACGGAAGCAGGGGCAGTGGGTAAAATGAAATGATAAAATAGATCCTCTTGCTTATGGGTTCAGTGGGAACTGTGAGTCAAAATTATGCATTTGGCAACACAGAAATGATACTAATGAATGCAAAACATATGAATCATATGCTTTTCAACCCATCAAACAACTCTTCAAGTGGAAACAAGACTCTGAAATCTAGTAAATTTGTCTAAGCCGAGATCCATGGTGTATTCATGCATGCCTACCCCTGGTAGTATTCCAAATTTTTAACCCTGAACATGAAAGAAAGAAATCTTTCGGATTTTTAAGGGGGTGATATCACACACGTCCTGTTGAGAGGAGACTTGAGGGTCAACCTAAATCCATCTATGGGGATGTGGTCCTAGCACTGATGTTGGAGAGGGAGCTCAGGGCATTGGGATTAAAGGCTGGTACAGGTGCAAGAGCGTGGATGTGGTCCCCCAAAGTCCACCTTTCCTCAAAAGTCTTTGAATGTGTGGTAGCTGTTGGCTTTCTATTGTAGTGACAAAATCCCTAGGATAAACAAAGAAGGAAGGGTTTTTGGTTGGTTGGTTTTGTTTTTGTTTTTTGGCTTACAGTTTCAGCGGGCTCAGTCCATGGTCAGCTGTCTCTATTGTCTTAGGTTTGTGGAATGCACAGACACAATGACAGGAAGCTGTGGTGGAGGAAAACTGCCTAGTTCCTGGTGGCCAGGAAGCAGAAAGAGCCAGAGAGGAAGTAGAGATAAGATACACTTTTTAAAGGCATGCCCCGGGGGCTCACTTTTTGCTGAGAAGCCCTTATCAGCCCATTCTGCTAGCTATGAACTAATAGATAAGACAGTTGATGGAGTGGGCACCCTTATGATCCAATCATTATCCAGTAGTATCACCAGCTGTAGTCCAAGCCTTCAACATGTGAGCCTTTTCAGAGGACACTTTTTATTCAGATCCCAGCACTATATCATCAGGTGCATGCTCCATCTGTAGGATTTCTAGACGGCATGGGGGAAATGGCACTCAGTAGCTGCAGTGGAGAGGTATCAGATAAACGGCATTTGAGCGATGCTCTGTGATTCCAGGGTATGGGAGATGCAGACGGAAGGGCAGTTCTGTTCTTATAGCCTGCTCAGATGGTGCTTCTGTCTATGAAGTGGCTTGTTGGAGGGTAGAAATAAATCTAAGGTGTCTCCTGTAATGATTCTGTGGGAGAGAGACCTTGGTGGCGGGTGGGTCCAAACCACTGCAGGCAAGAGCCCAAGGCGGATGAGGGACATATATGCCATGCAGACAGAGCTTAGTGGGGAGTTTTATTGATATAAAGAGTGTGGGGGAAGGGAAGGGAGAGGGACATATATGCCATGCAGACAGAGCTTAGTGGGGAGTTTTATTGATATAAAGAGTGTGGGGGAAGGGAAGGGAGAGAGATAGAGAGGGAGAAAGACAGAGACAGAGATAGAGACAGAGAGGCAGGCAAAGACCTACTTGCCTCCTTAGAAGACCATCCGGAAAGAGTGAGAGAATGAGCAGAGCTTGTCTCTTAAAGGGACCTTTTGTGCCTGTGTACAGACTACGTAGTGACGTAGCAGTTGTGGGCTGGCCAGGGTACTGCCTGAATGCATCCTGCCAGGTGACAAGCAGGATAATTCCTGAATCCCAACATCTCCTGCATGTCCCATGTTGAGAGGTCTATACTCTTTAGCTCAGATAATTTTGACAAATATCTAAGAAGTCTCACTATATTTGACAAATTTGAGACTCAGAAAGGGAATGAGCCTCTCCCCCATCAGGCCCCAGCTAAAGAATAGCGTGTTTAACTGAATCCCACCCCAACCCCTGTGTTGAGGCCCCAGCCCTCCATGTGATGGTATTGGACAGTGGGGATTCTGGGAGATGATATTTAGGTGAGGTCAGGAGAATGGAGCCTTCATGATGTGATTTGTGTCTTTTCGGGATATCACTGGAGAGTTTACTTCCTTCTCTTTGTCTCTGCTGTGTGAGGACACATCGAGGTCACAGTCTATAAGCCAGAAAGAACATTACTTAGCACCAGAACCCAGCCATACTGGCACTGTGATTTCAGATATATAACTTCCAAAACCATGAGGAAAGCATTTCTATTCCTAAATCTGTCTAGCCTGCCCCAGAATACCCCCACGGCATTGTCTGACTGCCGGAGCTAGGATACTGAGTTTTAGCACAGGTCTGTTGGAATGCAGCCTGTCCAGCCTGGAACACTGTGACATCTCTCCAGGGCCATCTATAACTTTACATTGTCTTTTGGCTGACCACACAGTGACAGTGAAGTAATTCACAATGAAACACACACCAACTTCCTCATCTGAGAAGCCCATAGCACTTAGGGGGGTTGTTTGTAGTGTTTAATGATGACGTTGGGGTACTGCTCAAAGGCAGGTATTTAATTTTCTTCCTTTGAATCCAGGAAGTCCAAGAACATTGCACAGTCATGGGTTCTATGGAGCTGTCTCTCACAAAATTACAAAGTCCAACATAGCAGGGGGCACTCACTCAGGGAAGCCGTCCTTCCAATATTCACCAATTTTTGCCTTTAGAAAACAGGCTTGACTGAAAGGAACACTAGGCTCGTTCTGAGTTGATCAGACATCTGTCAAAACATCTAAAAGCGAAAGCCATATTAAGGGCTTCTCAGAGAGCACAGCAGCTCCAAAACACCCACAAAAAGATGGAAAGTGCCCCTTGTAAGAGAAAGGGGACTGAGCGTGTACCAAGTTCATGTTCTGCTTCTCTTCTAGAATAATCTTGGGTTGAGACCTTTGCCCCGAGGTGGTTTTGCCATTGGTCATTACTTTAGGATTCTCTGACCCCAGGGGTCCTTGGCTCTAGGGGTGAAATCCTACCTTAGTTTAGGCCCAACCTTTGTAACTTCCCTCTGTTCCCTAAGTTACGGCTTGAAAGACCAATTCTGTTCTCTGTCTAACCACCAAGGCACCGAATGGAATTAGAGATCTGTGCTCTCAGAAGATGTCCTTCTGTGGGTAGAGAAGAGCTGGTAAGCTTCCCTTTGAACAAATGTATTGAACGCATGAGCGCCATGGAAGTCGCGGGCCATCTACCACCACTATGTGGGTCCTGGGGCTGAAACCTAGGCTGTCAAACTTGGTGGCTGTGCTTTGCTGCCTAAGCCATCTTTCTGGCCCAGGAAATTGCTTTGTTGTTTGGTTGTTTGTATTTTAAATAATTATGTGTGTGTGTGTGTGTGTGTGTGTATGCACATGCACGCAGGACAAGAATCATGTCAAATGTGATTGAAGAAGTTCAATCACTTCCCACCTTATTTATTTTGGGTACAAGTTCTCTCCTTGAATGTGGAACTCAATAGTTTGGCTGGAGTAGCCCCAGCGATTTTCCTGTGTCTCTCTGCCACCCACAATGACTGCCAGCCCACAAACAATAACCTGGAGACTTCTTATTGATTATGAAAGTTTGACTTTTAGCTTAGGCTTGTCCCCAACTAGCTCTTATAATTCAAATTAAGCTGTTATTATTAATCTATATTCTGCCATGTGTTGGTTACCTCTCCTCTGTACTATATGTCTGACTTCTTCAGTGTATGGCTGTGTCTCTATCATGCCTGGATTCACTCAGAGGTCCTCTCACTGCCTGGAAGTTCCACCTCTTCTCTCCTGCCTAGCTATTGGCCATTCAACTCTTTATGAAACCAATCACAGTGACACATCTCCACACAGTGTAAACAAACATTCTGTAAAACTCCCCCCTTTTCTATAAATAAAAAGGGAAGAATTTAACAGTAAAACTATATATAATAAGAGCAATTATCAGGTAAGAATTACATTCACAATGTCTAGTCCTGCGTATTTGGCAATTTCGGAGAAAATACTCTATTATCTATACTATCTTGATGAATCCAAAGTTTTATACCTAAATCATTTTCTTTTATAACTTGTATTACCCTCCTAAAAATATCTTTTTAGACCTTAAAATATTCTCTTAGATAAACAGCTTAAGCTTTTATGTCTCTCCACCTTATAGACTTTGCATTTCTTTTGTGAGTTTTTTTAAATCTTGAAACAAGAAAAACTATAACTATATCTATCTTGTCTTCAACCCTACCAGAAACCTGCAAAGGTAAAATATTACTTGAGTAAACAGGAAGTGCAGAGTAAATACCTTCCCAAGCTATAGAAACATCAGGCTGTCTGGACAGTCACCCAAGTTTCCTCTATAATGTTGGGTCACCCATCTTTGACTTAACAGATCTAGAATATCTGACAGACTTTTCTGTGAAGCAGAAATTTTGAAGGACTGTCTTATATCATCTTGATGAGGTTCAGCAGTTGCTTTCTTTTGTATTCTGATCGTTCAATTTGGATAGCGCACTGTCAACAGCCGAGGCAAGGGAGTTTCTTGCCTGGTGGCTAGATTTGCCATATTGAAAGCAAACTATATGGACTTTCTTCAATGCCTATGATTCTTTTCTGAAGTAGATTGGTGCTGCCAGCAACAGACATCTCTCACTGTCATGAAAAGCCTTGTGTTATTGAAGCATCTGAAGTACCATATTCTGTAGATATCTGAAGTGTTTGAAGTCTATCTATCTATCTATCTATCTATCTATCTATCTATCTATCTATCTATTTATCTATCTATCTAAAATATATCTGTTTAACCATGAAAACATTCCTAACATGACTACAAGTTTGATCATTATACTAACTTCTAACCTGCCTTTCTTAAATGTTTGTAATAATAGCTTTCAAGGACTAGAACTTCACATTACATTTTAAAATGAGCTGCATAGATACAATACCTTACAAGAGTAGAAACATAAATATATATATGTTTATATATATATACTATATATATATAGTATGCTGTAACAAAAATAACCATAAATTTGTACTAGTGCACAAAAATCCATAAAAGTGTAAAATATTTGAGATTAATAGTTTTTTGTTAGTTTGAAAGTAGATTCATTAATTTACCCTTTTATCTTATCATTCCTATATTCCCCTTTTTCTTTTCCAAAAGAAATCCATCAGTCCAGTCTCCCTTGCTTAGTTTTCTCCCTTACTATGACCAGTAACAATTTGTAATAAACTCCCCTAAATGATGACAAATATCCATAAATCTCTGAATGACCAAAAACTACCCACCCCCAGCTCTTGAGAATGTGGGTGTCAAATTCTTATGATTACTTGTCTCTTGTCTGAGGCAACAGTATCTTTAGGAGAAAACAGAAATAATGGTTAAGTCCTGGAAGAGCTAGCTACATCATTTGTTGTCTAGTCTCTGTGTAATGGAAAAGTACAGGGCTTATCTTAAGTCCTGGCTAGAGTGGTTTGTGGGTCTGAACCATCTTAGCTAGCAGCTTTGAAGTTGTGGGTGCAGATTTTTGAGGAAACTACAACAGAGGCATTCTGAAGGCTAGATCACCTGGGCTACTTGTCTTCACTGGCGTCTGGTCCTTTTGTTCTGAAAACACACAGACTTTTGAAGGTAACACATATATCTGTATTAACACAAGTCTGGAATGTGTGGTGTGCACAAATCAGCTAACGATGATTCTGTGCTCTGTGTTTAAGCAGGTAAAAGACATCTGTCAAATTTATGAGTACATTTGGAGTATATAACTAAACTGTAGTATAAATTTCCAGCCACACCATATCAAAGGATGGTGTGTAATAATAACTCATGAGGACTTTGTAACCAACAAGATTTATCATGTCTCATCCAGTCTCTGATCCGTTCCCATAGCAGAGTGATCAGTGTATATGTCATGTATCTTGTAGTTTTTATTGGTTTCTTCCGTCATCTTTGTAGCTATGGTTTTCAGGAAGTCTCCCCCAAACAAATTCGATCTTTATTAATTTTGAAGAAATTCATAGCTTTGGGTTTTTTTTTGTGGAAACAAAGGGATAACTTTTTCCCTAATGCAATGTATTTCCTGACTTCCATTCTGAAGTTAAGACTTCTTAAAATATATAAGTTGATTTAATTTAGTGTTTTTTTCTACAATCCAATGTCTCTCAGCAGCGTTTGCCCTTTGCTCATCAGTATTCAAAAAATTAAATTCAACAAAGCAACATACAGGATCTAAGTACCCTGTGTATTTCACATCCTTATGTAGCTTTTAGTAGTATTATTATTACTTTACTCTTTCTTTAAAGCCTTTATTATTTTTAAACTATTTAATTTATTAATTTACCTTTTATGACTGACTATATTCATTTTCCCCTTACTTTAGCACTTACGCATATTTTCAAGCACATTGTAACCTGTTCAGAGGGTTTTTTTTTAACCTGGATCTGGCGTGTGTGTGTGTGTGTGTGTGTGTGTGTGTGTGTGTGTGTGTGCATCCACAACATTTCTGTGGCTGCTGTATGGTTGCTAAGCACATGATGCTGGTGGCTGGCTTGACCCCCTTCAGGTCCTGCAGGCAGTGGCAGGAGCTGCACCTAATTGTCCCGGCTCTGAGAAGCTGCTGTGTCTGTACCATGGCAGAGTAGCACATTGGCTGCTCACAGCAGGGACTCTCAAATGAGCCATGCCTCTGTATCCATAAGCACTGGGCCTACCTGGTGGTTGCCAGGAAGCCATACCCAACTCTGTGTTCAGAACTTTTTTTTTCCCCAGCTTTCCAAGACCCTATGTGGATTTATATACCATATGTTGGGCATAAAATGTAGCAGTACTTTTTCTGTCAGGACTGCCAGCCCACAAATAATGACCTGGAAATTTATTATTAGTTATCAAAGTTTGGCCTTTAGCTTAGGTTTGTCTCCAAGTAGCTCTTGTAACTCCAATGAACCTACTTTTATTAATCTACATTCTGCTGTGTGGCTCTGTACCGTATATTCAACTTCTTCAAGGCTTACTGACATCTCTCCACCTCTCTTCTTCCTAAAGTTCTCTCTGTTTTTGGAAATGAGCTGAGCTATTGGTCACTTTAGCGTGATTCATAAAAACCCAGAGACAGATATTGGGGTTCAATCTGAAGGTCAGAAAAGCAAAACAGCCAGCCACTGGTTCTTACCTCTACCTCAGTCCAAAAGAGTGATCCTGCCTTCAGGAATCCTCAGAATGAGACTGCGTTTGAGAGCTGTCTTATAGTCCTCTCTAGGGTTGAGATGAAAAGCATGCACCCTGCTGCCTGGTTTGTATGGCAAACTCGTGTGGCTACTGGGATTAAAGGTGTGTGTCACCACTGCCTGGTCTGTAAGGCTGACCAATGCAGCTGTTTTACTCTCTGATCTTCAGGTAAGCTTTATTTATTAAAATACCATGAAATATCACTCCAGGTTGTTCAGCTCTTTATTACATCAATCACAGCCATACATTTTCACCCAGTATAAATATCCCACAACACCTAGCTTTTTATATGGGTGCTGGGGGTCAAACTTGGGTCCTCACACTGGTACAGCGAGCACTTTACCAACTGGAGAGTAACCCCTCCTGGCCCTTTCAAACATTTTAAGGCACTTAAAACATCTACAGTATGAATTGATCACACATGCATGTTTATATTCTTTATTTTTATGAAACACGTATGTTTTCCAGATTATTATAGAGATGCCATGCAGTATGTTTTAATCACTGCAGAGCCAGATAAACAAGGACACCCATTATCAACGAGGGTGCAAGGCTTTAGAATCAGATTTGTCTTCAGCTAGATGCAGCCACTTAACAGTTGGTATGACGTAGTTTCTCTTTGTGCCTCAGGTTTTTTTTCATTTTTAAAGTGAAAGTATTGTTTACCTCTTATAGACATGGTGTTTCGCTGCCATTCCCAGCATAACTAGAGTGGGAGCGTGGTGGGGAGTAATTCCGTAGTTCTTGGGTGTTCTGTGTGGTATGTCTTCCCACTAACTCCTGCTTAGCAGGCCCGTGTTTCTCTGTGATGTTTTCCTGGGGTTTTAAGGAGTCAGCGGAATTCTGGTTGCTGCCTTAGTCATGGTACTTCTGGGCAGCTGTTAAACAGGTAATCATGAGAGCAAAGGTCCAAACCCTAGGGACTCAAGGAGCAGCTGGCCTCTTAAAATACTCCGGGGGGAGTTTGATGCTGAGAACGATGCCTCTGGACTCTAATCTGGGACCAGGGAGCAGCACACGTCAATTTCATTCTCCCGAAACAGGTCCATCAGAAAATCCAGGATGCCTTCTGAGGGGGGCAGGCTTTGCCCTAAATAAGGAAAAAGACTAGGTCCCTGATCTCAATAGAGACCTGGAATGCAGAAACCAAATCTATTTCACACAAGCTTAGCGTTCAGGAAGTGGTGAGAAGCAGAAAGAGTCAGAGGGCGAAGGAACAAGAGTCAGACATTTTGCACTGCGGGGCAGCCCAGTCCTCCTGTGCCACCCAAGACCAAACCAGTCATTTGGTTAGAATGTTTCAGAAGAAACAGGAGCACCAAGGCTAGCGGGAAGGAAAGTAGATAGATAACACATTTAGGATCTTTCCAGGTGGAGGAAGTTATGGCTCCTATGGAGGAAAAAGAAGCAATCTGAGCCAGTTCAGACTTCCAGGTTGGGTAAGGGTAATTGAATCATCCTTCCTTCCTTCCTTCCTTCCTTCCTTCCTTCCTTCCTTCCTTCCTTCCTTCCTTCCTTCCTTCCTTTTCCTTCCCTTCTTCCTTCCTTTCTTCTGTCTTCTTTCTTCCTCCCTGTTTTCCTTCTTTCCCACCCTTCTTCCCTCCCTCTCTCCCTCCTTCCCTCCCTCCCTTCCTTCCTCTTCCTTCTTCCTTCCTCCCTCCCTCCTTCTCTTCCTTCCTTTCTTCTGTCTTCTTTCTTCCTTCCTGTTTTCCTTCTTTCCCACCCTTCCTTCCTTCCTTCCTTCCTTCCTTCCTTCCTTCCTTCCTTCCTTCCTTCCTTCTTTCCTTCCCTCCCTACCCATTCCTCCTTCCTTCCTTCTGAAGTAGCTAAACACAGGAATAATTTAGTAACCTGGCCTTTAAGTAGACTTCTAGAAAGAATCTCCTCTGCTTATGCATAATTAGATATAAAATCAGATGCAGAAAAATGATTATTATGACCTAATCTATTAATCAAAGCAGAAGCACCTGCATTGTGCCCCTCAGGAACCAAGCTCCTCCTTCCCCTGGCCCCAGATGCTAATCAGGGCCCCTGAGTAATTTCACTTCTCTGACCTTCCTCCCCACTGCAGTCTATTCTGAGAGTTTCTGTCGCTTTGTCTTAAAACTTTTGCAAATTTGTGTGGACTTTTATCTCAATTAATAAAACAAGAGGACTTACCTCACCACAGGTTACAGATAGCTCCTTTTTTGCTTCCTTCCCAGCTATTTTTCTCCCTGCTTCTCTCTCTGTATTTTCTTCCTTTCTCTTCCTTTGCTCTTCTTCTTCTTTTCTTTATAGATTAAAAAAATTATGTGTATGATTGCTTTGCCTGAATGTAAGAATGTGTACCACGTGGGTGCCAGGTGCCCCTGGAGGTCAGAAGAACACATCAGAACCCCTGTCACTGGAGTCGCAGATGGTTTTAAGCTACTAGAATGTGGTCCAGCCGTTCAGCTCGGTCTCAGACTTGCTATGAAACCAGCCTGGCCTCAACCTTATGATCTCCTGCCTTGTTTTTCTGGGCACTGGTATTATAGATTTGTACTCTGACTCTGTGTTCCCTGAAAATGCTTCCTGTATAATTTCACTGGGCAGTCAAGAGGTTGAAACTCCCAATCTGGAGCATCCCCCTATTGCTCAGTAGTCAGTTTGTATTCTTTTACTTGTATAGGTATTTCTTAAAGCCTGTTCCTGGACCCTGCATGGGAATACAGATTCTTGGGTCCTACTCTAGACCTACTGAGTCAGATTCTGTAGAGTGGCCAAAGGATGTATTTGAACACACACTGTCTTAGATTATTTGTAAACTCCCTTAGATTTGAGAAAGTCTGACTAAAAGATCAACTGACTCCCATTTCGCGCCACCCTGCACTGATGATCCTTCTATCTTCTTAATAAACGCGAGCTCCTTCTGCTTGCCATTACAAGCTCGAGACTTTAAAACGGCACAGCGAAGACCTTGGAAGGAAGAATCTCATTTTGATGTAATGCAGGCGGTTGGATGAAGCCATTTCTTTTAGTTCCGACACTCTGTGATTTTATACCATTAGATCTGTCATTATGATCTGTGAAGCACAGGTATGAATTGGTTCAAACTGTAGTACCGCAGACAGAAGGGCAGGCGATAGCTCTAAGCAGGGTTCACATATTCCCACGGGTCCTGCCTTGGAGTTTAAATCAAGCTGACCAATGGAGCTATGGACACCGCAGGCCTTCAGGACTGAGCTGTGTCTCCACCAGGCCATACACTTATAGCCACCATTATGGATCATTGTGGCTCTTGTTTCTTAGTTACTTAGTTGCTGTTACCATATGTCTGTTGTGCAGAATGGTGGGTCTTGGTATGACATCCTCACGTTCACATGCCATATCCTTTGTTCTGATTCAATGTGTGTCCCTTAGGTTTATCCTCCCCCGCTTCTAGCCATTGTTTGAAGCCATGTGCTCCTTTTCTGAGCTCTCGGCTCTAAGTCTGAACTTCTTTCCTACTCCTGATCCTTTGAACTTGAGGTTAACATTTGTTTCCCCCTGAATGTTCATCTTAGTTCTTCCTGGTGGACTCTTTTTTGCCTCACCTGGGGAGAAAGTACCTCACCTGGGTCTGGTTGCCTATGGAATTGCCTCAACAGCGCCAATAACAACCGTAGGGAGAGACAATTCCATGGCGACTTTTGAAGTGGGACAGAGAAGTCAGATCTTTTCCCCGTGCTCCCCAGGGGATCTCAGCGGGCAGCAAGGATTGACAACCATTTAGAAGTAGACAGCCACACCTCCCTACAGCTGCTGTCCCGACCTCATTGCAGCAGCCCGGGGTTACGCTTCTTCCGCCACCTCTCTGTGCCATGGAGGGACTCTTTTAACGACTGTCCCAAGCCAGTCGTTAACACTCCTCCCTCCAGGAGGAGAACCTGAAATTTGCCATCAGTCACGAGGATGCAGGCTGAGGGAGAGGCAGCTGACCAAAGAGAACAGAACGCTAACAGGGGAGACTCCCAGGTAGAGCTGGAGGGCCATGCGGAGCAGACCAAGGAGCCGTTAGCCATAATGAGCAACCTGTGGCGGGCGCTTTGCAGAGCAATACAGTTGATAAATACTCGGTACTTAAAGTGAACTTTGAACAAATGCCCGAGAAGAGATGGAGTGCTTTGTGCAAGGAGTAGCACATTAAGGGCTTGTTACAAAGAAACCGTGTCCCTGCCGCGTAGACCCAAGTGGAATAACAGCCAAGCTGGGGACTCTGAGATGACTCAGTGGGTAAGAACATGTACTGCTCTTGCAGAGGACCCAGAGTTCAGTTCCCAGCATCCATGCGAGGCAGCATACAAGCACCTGTAACTCTCACATCAGGGGATCTTCTCTGGCCTCTACAAGTGCCTGCACCCATGCGCGCATATATGTGCATACATACATACTCAATTAAAAACAAAATAAAATTTAAAAGTAGTTGCAGACTCTGTGGAAGTTGCCCAGAAGAACTTAGGCAGAAAAGTACATTTCCTCAAACCCTGATGATTGAGGTTTCTGGAAGGTATCCAGTGATACTGAATTGGTGGGTCACAGTGTTTTCAGGGTGAGATGGAATTGGAGGTTCCTATTGGGAGCTCACTGTGGGTTATTTGTAATTTGAGGGCTCCACCCAGTTTAAATTGTCTGTAGAGTAAGTTCTTTATCCTTTTAATTCCAGAGGACACTCATCATTTTTAATTAATTCTTTTGTTGTTGCTATGAATCCCAGAGCTAAGGAATCCTACTACACTCTTTTATAGAAGCGTATATGGGCAAGAGAGTTTGGGTATCTGGCTTGGTGACTGGGAAGGGAAGGAGCTCCTGCCATGGACCTGGTACCTTGGCAGCATTCAAATTCCTCTCTAGGATGCTACACCCAGTGCTAACACCATCGGGCCAGAGCATACACATCAACTGTGAGGCCCAAGGAATTGAAAAGCCATGGGAATCATGCATCTGGGAGGTTCTGTAATGAGACAGGAGCCACAATGATGTGGAGAGCACTCCAGCTGTCAAACTGGAAAGGTTGGGGGATCAAGTGGAGCGTTTCAAAGCAGTCATCCCTGCTTTTCATTAAGATGAAAACCCGGATACACTCGTCCCTCACAGAGTCAACTGATCTCCACAAGACAGCCCAAGCTCGCTGGCTCATCACTTCCTATGGTGGCGTGCCAGCGAGAATAGGATCTGGCTCCCTTTATCTGCCGGGTCTGAATGTTGATGGGAGTTTCTGATGGGAAGAAATCAACTGTGTTTTTTCTCTGTGATTTCAACGGACCTGCTTGAGAAAGAACCATCAGAGCAGAAAGTAAACCATAACAGCCGGAGAATACACTGCCTTCTCTCTTTCCTCTTTTTTTTTTTTTTTTTTTTTTTTTACTGGCCAGGAGGCACGTGACTTTTAGAAGTCCCACCCCTGGTGATTCTTTTTTGGAAGAGCTTGTTTGGAAACTCAGCAGAGGAAGGAGTTCAAGTACATTGCCACTGAAACCAGATTAAAAGGCAGTGATTACCTGGGAGCTGGGTGGATGCTGAGCCCACCCTGGCAATATGCTCCCGATAGCAGCAGGCAGACACATGTTAAGGTCTCCTTGAATCTCCTCAGAAGAGGGCAGATTAAAAGTACACAAAGGGATAAAAAGCCCAAACCTTAAACAGCTAGAAAAAAAGCTGGGTGGGCCTTTGCCAGGTCCCATCTCTTAGAACTTTGAGGCCAAATTCCATTTCACACCAGATTTAACAGAGAATTTTTCTGAAGGTCAAAACTCTGCCCAGTGCCTTTGAACGTCTTCCTCTAAAGCTGTGTTAATGAGCTTGACGACTTCAGGACCACAGTTCCTCCCTGCGGCTCCTGCAGGCTCGAGTCTACCCAGGACCTGGTCAGGAATTCTCTCATTCGGAGTTCCAGTTTTATTACGGACTTCTCTATTCCTTTATCTGAGAAGAAAGAAATATTTAGACATATAATTGGCATATAATGAGATAACTATAACAAGTTAATTAGTTCTCAATTAAGTTGCATTTGCCATACTTGCTGGATGTGTTCTAAGCAATTAGGGACATCTAATGAACTTGGAGGAACTGCTCAGCTTCTCACAGTCAGCAGGAAGACAAGAGAGAGCATCTCTCTTTGAGTCGGAGGCAAGCAGAGCTTTTCCTTCTTGAAGCCAGCATCAGGGGATGCAACCAGCCTGTCTCAAGATCGGCTAAACATAGAGCCAGCCAAGTCAGCGAGACAGTAGGCTGGAGCAAGAAAATATGTCAACAGAGTGACGGATTAGTGTTAGTGTACTGTAAGGATCTTTGCCTGTGGGAGCCTAGAGTTATGGGTTCAAGTCCTGGCTATTGCTTTTTAGTTATGTGATCGTCATAGTTCGTTTTCTATTCTAAAAATTCTTGAGAATGAGTAATCTCCAAAGAAGAGGATTTTTAGTCCTCAGAAAAACAGAAATGAAATCTGCATTCAGAGTCCATCTCTCCCCTGTCAGGATGGCTAGGATGAAGAGAATGAACGATAGTAGTTGCTGGAAAAGATGTAGGGCAAAAGTTAGTCACTGGGGTAGGGAATGTAAACTGGTGAGCCACTATGGAAATAAACAATCAAACTGGAACAGCACGATCCAGCTATGCGGTTCCTGGATATATAACCCAAAGGAAGTCAGGTTAATACACCACAGAATTATTTGCACATGCACATTTATTGGAGTATTGGTTCCAATAGTCAAGATATGAAACTAAGATGTCCAATTAACGAATGAATGGATCAAAAATGTGGTATATATACACAATGGAGTTTTTTTTATTCAGCTGTGAAGGGCAAAATTAGTTTATATGATCTGGAATAAAACTGGAAATCATCATGCTAAGCTAAATAATCTAGACTTAATAGGACAGATCTCATGTTTGTCTCTTAGATGCAGAATCTAGATTTAAACATACACACACACAAACACACATATACACACACTTACATACACATATACATTCACACAAATACACACATATGTACACACAGACATACACATACATCATAAACACACACAAAAACCACATGTACACACATACATACATCATACATACACAAACACACACAAACCGTACATACACAAACACACACATACACACACAAACACACACATCATACACATACAAACATATACATACTCACACACACACACACCATGAAATGAGCTTGGAACTATTACTATTTGGCAAGATACACACACAAACACACACATCATACACATACAAACATACACATACTCACACACACACACCATGAAATGAGCTTGGAACTATTACTATTTGGCGAGAGAAGGGAGACCAGTGGGAGACGGCAGGAGGAATGATGGGGAAAGAAAGGAAAAGATGGGCAAATAAGAACAGGGTCCATGACGTCATGCACGAAAGCACCATAGTGAATCTCGTCATCTGTGCACTAAAAGTCCTCTTAATAACACAATAAACTAGCACGGTGTCTCTTGGCAGTGTTCCTCTCAACAACAACAAACAAATAAAAAGATTGTGTCCCCGGTACCTGTTGAGAGTCTTCTTACCACACCATGCTACTGTAGAGGGCATCACATAACGAGAAAGTACAAGCAACACTGAGCTAACGTTTTTATGATGAAGCCACTCTTGAAGAAACCAAATACCCCACCCATTAGCCTCCAAGTGAATGAATCTGCTCACCTCCCAAAAGGTCTCTCCTGAAATGACATTAATATATACATGTGGGGATGAAGTTGCCAAAGCATGGATTGTGGAGGACACTTTTTTAAAAAATATTTATTTATTTATTTATTATGTATACAATGTTGTGTCTGTGTGTATGCCTGCTGGCCAGAAGAGGGCACCAGACCTCATTACAGATGGTTGTGAGCCACCATGTGGTTGCTGGGAATTGAACTCAGGACCTTTGGAAGAGCAGGCTTAACCTCTGAGCCATCTCTCCAGCCCCTGGAGGATACTTTCAAACCCTAGCAATGACTTGGGAAAAGATCCTCCAGCTTCCACGTTTAAGCTAGATATAACAGTGTAGAGCTCACACGGTTGCTGCGGAGATTGACCTGAGTATGAAAGTTTAAGACGTCTGTTTTCCACACACAGGAAACTTTGTCATTCATCTCTAGACATTTCTCTGTGACTTCTGTCATTCAGAGGGTTTGACAAAGATTTTACTTGGATAAGTCCCAGAAGAAGGGGTCAGTTGTCATAGCTGGAACCCATCACCTCCCCCCCACCCCCCGGCAAATTTCAATGCAGTGCCAAGAGGTGAAGTCTTCAGGGAAAAGCATTATCAGTACACAATGAGGTGCCCAGGTAGGCAAGGAATATACACGGAGAAGGTCAAGCAGTCATTTTCCTGTTAGGATCACGCCACGCAATGAAATTGAGATAGGAAAGTTACTTTGAGTTTATCTACGGAGCACCTTGTAAGAGTAGTAAAGTGATCCTCTCTCGGGAGAACGCAGGTATGGTGGGGTAAGGAAGGGGTTAAGCCTCCATAGCAGCGTACCTTACCAAGGGTGGCTCTCCCTAGATATTCCCTTCTATCCTCCCAGGGCTCACCTCATCTTTCGCACCAGCTATGATTAAAAAGCCACATCGAGAAATCGTCAGAAGGAGGGGAAAAAATTTACAAACTAATTTGCATTTTAATGAATTTTTAATTGAACCCAAATCTGTTGTTTCTGTTTAAAGATGCAGGGCCGACTCTGTGGTCTCTGCGGCTGAGGGCCAAGTGGGAGCTGCGTGTGATAAAAACAATAATAATGCTAAGCTTAATTAGCTTTGAAGACTTGTCTGGAAGGGCTGTGCAGAGTCTGGGAATGTAAGTGTTTTCTAGCAGCGGGTTAAGAAGCAGGATTGGATGGGTGGATGCTTCCTCCCCACAGATCAAGATCTCAGCTCGGAGAAGCCATGAGCCCTTTGCGTGAGGCAGGCTACTGGGGGTGCTGGCGATGGTGGTTTTGGTTTCTAGGCACAGGTGCCTGCCTAATTAGTCAGGGGTAGGTGGGGCATGAAATTCTATGCTGCTGCTTTGGTGGTGTGGTACCACCTGCAGCTGCTCCTTTTTCTCCTCCTTTCTTCTTCTTCCTTCCCTTTTTATTAAGAATTTTTTAAATACAGTCTTTTCTCATTTTACATAGCTATCCTCATCCCTACCCCCTCCACTCCTTCCACCCAGCCCTTCTCCCCATCTAATCCCCATCAACTCCCCAGAAAGGGTAAAGCTTCCCATGGGGAGTCAACAAAATCTGACACTTCCCTTCACGTCAAGGCATGACCAAGGCCTTTCTCCTCTATCTAGGCTGAGCAAGGGATCTCTCCATAAAGAATGTGCTCCTAGATGCCAGTTTAAACACTAGGGATAAATCCTGGTCCCATTGCCATTGGCCCTATAGACTGCCCAAGCCCCGCAACGTCCCTGACATTCAGTGGGCCTAGTTTGGTCCTATGCAGGTTTCCTGGCTCTCAGTCCAGAATCAGTGAGCTCTCCCTAGCTCAGGTCAGCTGATTCTGTGGGTATCACCATCATGGTTTTGACCCCTTCTCTCCACCCTCTCTTGGATTGGTCTCCAGTAGCTTGGCCCAGTGCTTTGTTGTAAGTCTCTGTATCTGCTTCCATCAGTTGCTGGATGAAGGTTCTATGATGACAATTAAGGCAGTCATCAATCTGATTGCAGGGGAAGGCCACAGAGAAAAGGTGTCCTCTCCACCGTTGCTTAGAGTTTTAACTGGAGTCATACTTGCAGATTCCTGGAAATTTTCTCTAGAGCCGTGTTTCTTGCTAGCCCTTTAATGGCTCCCTCAATCAAGACAGCTCTTTCCCTCTCTGAACGTCTGCATTTTGGAGCATTCCTGTTCCCTCATGTTCTCTTCCCCCTCCCCTTCTCTCCTCCCCTCTTCTTTTTCCCTCCCTTCTATCCCCCCCACACTCCCAATTTTTTCAGGAGATTTTGTCTGTTTCCCCCTTCCCAGGGTAATCCATGTATATCTCTCTTAAGGTTCTCCTTATTACCTAACTTCTCTGGGAACGTGAACTATATGCTGACGATCTTTTGCTATAATATTCTCTTATGAGTGAGTACACACCATGTTTGTCTATCTGAGTTTGGGTTACCTCACTCAGGATGGATTTTTTTCTAGTTCCATTCATTCAAATGCAAATTTCAAGATGTCATTTTTTTTAAACTACTGAGTAGTACTCCATTGTGGTAAATGTGCCACATTTTCTTTATCCATTCTTTGGTTGAAAGGCACCTACGTTGTTTCCAGGCTCTGGGTATTATGAATAATGCTGCTATGAACATAGCTGAGCTAATATCCTTGCGGTATGAGTGTGTATCATTTGGGCATATACCCAAGAGTAGTATTGCTGGGTCTTGAGGTAGATTGATTCTCAATTATCTGAGAAACTGCCATATTGATTTTCAAAGAGGTTGTAAAAGTTTTCATGCCTACCAGCAATGGAGGAGTGTTCCCCTGACTCCTCTACATCCTCTCTGGTGACCTTAGCCATTCTGACCAGTATAAGACGGCATCTCTGCGTTGTTTTGCATTTCCCTGATGGCTAAGGATGCTGAGCAATTCCTTAAGTGTTTTTAGGCCATTTGAGATTCTTCTGCTGAGAATTCTCTATATAGATCTGTACCCCATTGGACTTCTTCTATCTCTATTATCCTTTTGTTTGTTCTTTTCATGGTGTCTCAGATTTCCTGGTTGTTTTTGTGTTAAGGATTTGTTGGATTTAATGTTTTCTTTGACCAATGAGTCTAATTCCTTTATCATATCCTCCACTCCTGAGATTATTCTTTCCATCTCTTGTTATCTGATGGTTATGCTTGTATCTGTAGTTCTTGTTCATTTACCCATATTTTCCAGTTCCAGAATTTTTTCTCGGTTTGTGTCTTCTTAATTGACTCTATTTCAGTTTTCAAGACTTGAACAGTGTGAACTGTTTGCTTCACCCGCCTGATTGTTTTTCTTGGGGTTCTTTAAGAGATTTCTTGATTTCTTCCAATCTTTTGTTTTCTTTAAGGGAATTTTTCATTTCCTCTTTAAGGGTCTCTAGCATCTTCATAAGTTTATATTGAAGGTTGTTTTCTTCTGCTTCTTCTGCGTTAGGATGTTCATGTCTTCTTGTAGGTTCACTAGGTTGTGGTGGTGCCATATTGGCCTTTATGTTGTTGGATGTGTTCTTACACCGCTGTCTGCTCATCCCTTCCTCCAGTGGGTGCAAGTGGGCCTGTGCTTCAGGGGTCCCCCTTCCTCCAGTTGGTGAAGGTGGGGGCCTGTGGTTTAGGTGACAAAACAAACCACAAACATGGCCCCCATCTGCAATAGTTGTTGGGAGCTGTGAACCCCCCAGATCCTGAGTTTCTGGTAAACAACTTGTAATATTTGCAGCTACTCTGAGCACAAGACCCTCAGGGGTTCCTGATGGCCGGGGAGTAGTTTCTGGTGGGTTTGGCTGGGGTGTGGCTATCAGTTAAGGATTCCTATATAAACGGCTCTGGTACACAATAAAGGGCAGGAATTCTTGGGGCATTCCTGTTTCAAGGATGACCCGTGTCTCTGTGTATCTTTGTGTGCTTCAATCTCCAGCCCCTTGCCTGGTTCACAAACTGTATGGTAGCGCATAGAGCACAGACGGGGGTGGTGTGTTACAAAGAGACCTAGACAAGATTCTTGGCGGCATCTCAGACCACCGTCATCAACATGGGCACAGGTGGCACTGCAGGCCACTCACATTGATATGGTGCCCCACAGTAGCTGTGCCCACAGACATTAACATGGTTTGAGACCGGAGCACATATCATGGACATCCGAATGACTCTCAGTGGTAACGTGGGTCACAGACATCAACACAGCCCCCTGGCCTTATCAGGACCAGCGGCAGCATGGACCATGGCTCTCTATATGGCTGTAGGTGTCTACATTACAACCACATGTTGCCCTCTCCCTGCCAGATAGCAAAGCCGGGGGGCATCACCAAGGCTTCATTTAGCAGCAAAGACTGTGTTCATCTTCATGGACCTCAGGTTTCATCATGATCTGGGGCAACAGCATGGACTACATGCACATGCATGGGCTACATACATATGCATGGACTACGTACACATGCATGGAGTAGATACACATGCATGGAGTACATACACATTCATGGGCTACATACATATGCATGGACTACGTACACATGCATGGAGTACATACACATGCATGGAGTACATACACATTCATGGGCTACATACATATGCATGGGCTACATACACATGCATGGAGTACATACACATTCATGGGCTACATACATATGCATGGACTACGTACACATGCATGGAGTACATACACATGCATGGAGTACATACACATTCATGGGCTACATACATATGCATGGGCTACATACACATGCATGGAGTACATACACATTCATGGGCTACATACATATGCATGGACTACGTACACATGCATGGAGTACATACACATGCATGGAGTACATACACATTCATGGGCTACATACATATGCATGGACTACGTACACATGCATGGATTACGTATACATGCATGAACTACGTACACATGCATGGACTACGTACACACGCATGGACTACATACACACATATGGACTACATACACATGCATGGACTACGTATACATGCATGAACTACGTATACATGCATGAACTACGTACACACGCATGGACTACGTACACACACATGGACTACATACACACACATGGACTATGTGCACCAATGTGGCCTCTGGTGGCATCAAGGATGGTCTTTGGAGGCCGTCCCATTTGGAAAGTGATCCATTCCTTGTCTCAGACCCCTATCATTGCACAGAACCAGGGTGATCCAGCAGCCAGGCAGCTTGTTTGAGGGCTGAATCTGTTCAGCTCCAGGCTGCTGCACACCTTCCCGCCGGCCTGACTGGGCAATGACAACATGTCGCTCTTAAGACTCTTCTATCTGCCATTGCCTTTGCATCTTCAGTTCTGTCTCTCCACAGCGCATATACTGCTCTGCTTTTCTATCTTTCCCATATCTCCAACACATATTTGTTCATTATAGTGATGCCCACTGCATGCGCCATGAGGTATGGCATCCTGGCTGGCTTCTACTGCTCACCGTTATCTGTTAATTTTTTTATTTCACTTTTTTTTTCTTGAAGAGGGACTAGAACTCAGGGCCTCCTGGATGCCTTCGGCTCTATGTTAAATGGCAGACTTTTAGAGAAGGTCACACATAACTAAGGGTAGTGAGTCACTGTGATCAGTGCGGGGCTTGGTTAGAGGAGGAGAGCTAACCTGGTAGAGTATCTTCTGTGAAATCATAAGTATGTGAGTTTGGATCTCCAACACCCATATAAAGAGCCAAGCACAGCACTTGGGGTCTGCGAGCCCAGTGCTGGGAGGTGGGGACAGACAGATCTCTGCAATTTGCTGGCAGTCTAGCTTTGTGGCATCTGTGAGCTCCAGGTAAAGTGACAGAATCTGTTTCCACCACCCCCCCAAAGGTGTGAGTGATTGAAGAAAATGTCCAACATTAACCACTGACTTACACAGGGTCTTAGTTACTTTCCATTGCTGTGAAAAAACACCATGACCAAGGCAACTTCTAAAAGAAAGCATTTAATCTGGGGGTGGGAATCACCATTCCAGAGGGTAGTAGAGAGAGTCCATGATCATCATGGCAGGGAGCAGGGCAGTAGGCAAGCAAAACTGGCACTGAAGCAGTAGCTGAGAGCTTATGTACTGAGACAGTAACCAAGAGGCAGAGAGAGAGAGAGAGAGAGAGAGAGAGAGAGAGAGAGAGAGAGAGAGAGAGAGAGAGAGAGAAGGGAAGGGAAGGGAAGGGAAGGGAAGGGAAGGGAAGGGAAGGGAAGGGAAGGGAAGGGAAGGGAAGGGAAGGGAAGGGAAGGGAAGGGAAGGGAAGGGAAGAGAAGAGAAGAGAAGAGAAGAGAAGAGAAGAGAAGAGAAGAGGAGAGGAGAGGAGAGAAAATTAACTGGATTTTGTAGGCTTTTAAAACATTGAAGCTGACTCCCAATGGCACACTTCCTCCAACAAGACCTCATAGCCCTTCCCAAACAGTTCCACCAAGTATTTGAATGTATTCAAAGGCACAGCACAGACAGGTGTGTGTTCACACTTTTACTCAGTCATATGTACAAAACTGTATCACACACATGTAATCACATGCATACACACACACTAAATATTATATATATAATTATATCTCTATATAATGTAAATTAACTGATGATCACTGCATTTTGAAGAAGACCTTGAAACCTTGAGAGGCCACCCTTGAGAAGAACTGTCAGTATCTGAGTCTTCATCCTACTTGGTAAGATGGTATGGGTTGTTTTCCTCTTACATTTGGGTCAGAGATGGTAGATTTTATCACCCAGAGCAAACATCCACAGCAAGGATCCCAAAGAAATAATAGCGCTAACAGATATTATGGATCAAGTAGAGCTAATAGACTTCTATAGAACATGTCACCCAAATACATAAGAATATACCTGCTTCTTAGCATCTTATTGCGCATTCTCCATAACTGGCCACATCCTTGGTTACAAAACAAGTCTCAACAGATACAAAAAATTGAAATAACACCCCGTATCTTATCAGTCCGCAATAGACTAAAGCTGTATTTCAACAACAACAGAAGCCACAGAAAGCCTACAAATTCATGGAAACTCAACAACTCTCTACTGAATGATGCTGGGTCAAGTTGGAAATAAAGAAGTTAAAGACTTCCTAGAAAATGAATGTACAATATACCCAAACTTATGGAACACAATTGAAGCAGTGCTAAGAGAAGAGTTTATAGCACTAAGTGCTTTCATAAAGAATTTGGAAAAAAATCTCATACTAGCCACTTATCAACACACCTGAAAGCTCTAGAACAACAACAACAAAAATCAAACACACCCAAGATGAGTAGACAGAAGGAAATAATCAAACTGAGGATTGAAATCAATAAAATAGAAACAAAGAGAACAGTACAGAAAATAATGGAACAAACAGTTTGTTCTTTGAGAAAATCATCAAGATAGACAAATCCTTATCCAAACCAACTAAAAGGCAGAGAGAGACTTTCCAAATTAACAAAATCAGAAATGAAAGAGCGAGCATAACAACAGACATGGAGGAAATCCAGAAAATCATCAGATCATTTTTCAAAATCCCGTACTCCATAAAACTGGAAAATCTAAAAGAAGTGGACAAATTTCTTGATAGATACAACATACCCAAATTAACCGGGATCATAAAAACTCTTTAAACTAACCCCTGTTTAAATCTGTTTATAATTTAAACCTATAAGGAAATAGAAGCAGTCATTAAAAGTCTCCCAAACAAACAAAAAAACCAAACCAAACCAAACAAAACCTGGGTCAGATGATTTCAGTGGAGAATTCTACCATATTTTCAAAGAAGAACTAATATCAGTACTCCTCAAATTATTCCACACAATAGAAACAGAAGGAACATTGCCAAAGTATTTTTTTTATTGTTTTTATTCAGCTATGTATTTTCTTTCCTCTCCCCATTTCCTCTCCCCTCCCCTTCTACTCTTTCTCATGGTCTCCATGCTCCCAATTTACTCAGGAGATCTTGTCTTTTTCTACTTCCCACATAGATTAGATTTATGCACATCTCTCTCAGGGTCCTCTTTGTTGTCTAGGTTCTCTGGGATTCTGAATTGTAGGCTGGTTTTTCTTTGCTTTATGTCTACAACCCATTTATGAGTGAGTACATATGATATTTCTGGGTCTGGGTTACCTCACTCAATATGATGTTTTCTAGATCCATCCATTTGCCTGCAAATTTCAAAATGTCTTTATTTTTCTGCTGTGTAGTACTCCATTGTGTAAATGTACCACATTTTCTTTATCCATTCTTAGGTTGAGGGGCATTTAAGAATGGCCAAGATCAAAAACACTGATTGCAGTATGAAAGCAACACTCTTCCATTGCTGGTGGGAGTGCAAACTGGTACAGCCACTTTGAAAATCAGTATGGTGATTTCTCAGAAAATTAGAAAACAACCTACCTCACGACCCAGCAATACCACTTTTGGGTATATGCCCAAAGGATGCTCAATCGTACCACAAGGACATGTGCTCAGCTATGTTCATAGCAGCATTATTTGTAATAGCTAGAACCTGAAAACAACATGGATGACAAATTCTTTTTATGAGGCTGCAGTTACCCTGATAGCCAAACCACACAAAGATGCATCAATAAAAGAGAATTACAGACCAATTTCTCTTAGGAACATTGATACAAAACTATTCAATAAAATACTGGCAAACTGAATCAAAGAATACCATGATCAAGTAGGCTTCATCTCAGAGATGCACGGATGGTTCAACATATGGAAATCTGTCAATGTGATTCACCATGTAAAAAAAAAAACTGAAAGAAAAAAAGTCACATGATCATGGCTCGTGCTGGTGAGGCTGTGGAGCAACTTCCACTGTTGCTGGGAGTGCAAACTTGTACATCTCGTTTGGAAATCAATATAGTAGTTTCACAGAAAATTGGGAGTCCATCTACCTCCAGCCTCAGCTATATTATTCCTGAGCTTATACACAAAGGACACCCCACCCTATCACGACACTTGCTCAACTATGTTCATAACATCTTTATTCATAATAGCCAGACACTGAAAACAACCTAGATGTTCGTCACCCGAAGAATGGATAAAGAAAATGTGATATATTTACACAATGGTGCATTACTCAACTGTAAAAAGCAAGGACATCACGAAATTTATAGGCAAATGGAAAGGACTAGAAAAAAATCATCCTGAGTGAGGTAAGCCAGACCCAGAAAGACAAACATGGTATAATTCATAGGTCATTATTAGCTGTAAAGTAAAATATAATCACACTGTGGTCCATAGACCCAGAGAGGCTAAGTAACCAGAGAGGCTTAAGAGGGGCACAAGGATCTCCCTGGGAAGGGGAAATAGAACAAATTTTAAGGATGGTCTTGGGACCAGGAGAAATCAAGGGGAGGATGTAGAAAATACTGGGAGAAATGACTGGAATTGGGGTGCTTGGTGGCCAAGGTGGAAACCCAGTGCAATGGAAACTCTATGGAATCTGTAAGAGTAACCCTAGCAAAGACTCCTAGCAATGGGGACACCAAGCCTGAACCAGCCATCTTTTGTAACCTAGCAAGACGTCAAATGGATGGACTCAGATGATAACTCAGCTATAAAACTTTTGACTTACAGTTAGTCCTGCTCGCAGAGTATTCTGGGACCGGAACCTAGCATAATCTTCATTAAAGAGACCAGAGAGACTTCATTCAGTAACTGATGAGAAGAGATGCAGAGTCCCACAGCCAAACATTAGACAGAGCTCTGGGAGTCCTGACGAGAAAGGGGAGGAAGAATAGGAGAGTCAGAGGGATCAGGTACACCATAGGAAAACGACCCACAGAATTAATTTACTAAGACTCTTGGGGGCTTACAGGTATCAGGGAGCCTGTAGAGATCTGACCTAGGTCCTCTGGATATATGTTTATGCCTGAGTAGCTTGGTGTTATTGCAGGATTCCTAAGAGTGGGGGTGGAGGCAGTGATTGACTCTTTTCCCTACATATGGAACACTTTTTTTCCTACTGGGCTGCCTCGTCCAGCCTTGATGTCATGGTATGTGCTTGGTCATATTGTAGCTTGTTACACCATGTTTGGTTGATGTGCCTGGAAAGACTGCTCTTATCTAAGGGAAGACGGAGTGCGTGGATCTGGTGGGGAGGGTGGGTAGAAAAAGGAGAGGATGGGGGAGGGGATGGAGGAGAAATTGTCATCTAAATGTAATATATGAGAGAAAGGAGAAAGAGGGAGAGAGAAAGAGAGGAAGGGAAGGAGAGAAGGAGGGAGGGGAAGGGAAGGGACTTATCTCAAATATGAACATTTTTCATGGTTTTTTAGATTCTGGTATTATAAACTAGGGAAAAAATAATTTTTTCTTCACCCCATAGTCTGTTCTTTATTTTCTTTCATATTCCTTCTTGAGATAACAAAAGCACATAGGTTCTTGTGTTTCATGAGGCTCCTGGTATGTCTTCAACCGTATGTTGATTATGGCTTACCCACAGTGACTCACTCCTAATTCATGGAGGAAGTCAAGTGCAGAGAACTGGGAACCACCTGTCAAACGTAAGGATTTGAGAAGGCCAACAAAACTTAGGCTGCATATAAGTGTATGCATTCTCTTTTTCAGTCAAAGAAATCACTTGGACACTTCAAAATCAAAACTCATCAGCATGACCCAAGATATAACTGGATAGCATACAAAAAGAAGAGGCAAATTACATAAACCTTAAATTTTGTTTAGTGATTAATGTTTCATTATTCTTACTTTGTAAAATAGCTAGATACCTAAAAATACATTAATTAACTTGGTATTTGTTCAAGGTTTCAATCCACCTAACGATGTTGAAAATTGTATCTAACCTAGTTCAATGTGAAGCATAATTACTGTTGATAAAGTTCGTCAGAATAATGATTCAATTTGGTTGAATACAAATTGATGATTCTCATCACGTTAAACATCATTTATGAGTAGCATTAGCTTACTTGATTAGTAAACCTGTATAAATTTAGTAGACTTTTTTTTTCTTGAGCAAACAAACCCAAGGAAAATGACGCATACTACTGTATTATATTTAACATTAAAAAAATCAGGAAAATGTAGCTGCTTGTTCCTTAGATCAATGTCACTGGTCAAATTTTACTTAAACTATGAAAAACTGGATCCTTAAGATGTAATTGACCTAACAATTCATGCCAGAAGAACTTTTTAAACATCTTCAGGTTTCTCATTTCTGTGTTTTTACTTTGTGGGATTTTTAGGATTTTTTTTTACATGAGTACTTATTTATCTTTATGAGCTCATTAGAAAAGGGCTATGTAAGACATTATAATAAATCAATGCTCTCAGCTAGCTGGAGAACATTTTATGTGTCTACCAGGAAACACCAAGAACTTTCCCACCTAATGATAACCCTTTGCATAGAGATGGAGTTTCATCTCTATAACATTCCCCGGAAATTAAATGCAGACAGTAATATAAAAGCCATTAGTCCAGCTCTCAAAGGGTTAGTCTTCTTCCCACTGCTCATGCCATTCTTCACAGGGTTGGTACAAATTCGGCAAGTCAATCAACGCTCAGGAAAGACTGCCACACTGGACAACCCACCGTCTCTTACATAGCAGAGACTTGATCAGTATTATCTTTTTAGTGATAACCAAATGGCTAACATGTAAGTCAGCTTGCCATTCCTGCAGCAAATACCTGCAGTGCTCTACTTACCTGAAGAAAACAGTCATTCGGCTCATGGTCTCAGAGGTTCTAGTACAAAGTTGGCCGGCCCTGTTGCTTAGGCTCTTGCGGGAGCTCCTTCTGCTCCTTCAGCCAATATCCGTAAGATACCAGCCCATTGGGGCGTGGTCTCTCTCTCTTTAAAAAAGCAGCAACTGCCCTCCGCTCACTCTCTTGCTTCTGGCTCCGCTTCCAGCGACTAATCTCCTTTTCTGATTGCTCAGAGGGCTGTTGTCTGGGATGGTGATCTGTAAGTTTTCCCCTTTAAATAAATAACTATTCTATTAATCATAATTCCAAACCGGTGTGGGATTGTTTATGACTTATGCCTTTAGGCTCTGTGGTGAAGGGATGTATCATGGCAGGAACATGTGCTGGAGGAAATGGAAGAGAATACAGGGTCTCCAAAGGCATGCCTCTATCTAAAGGCCTCCCACACAGCCCCACCCACTACAGGTTCCAAGGCCTCCTAACACCACCATACCAGAGACCATCCCTTTAACATATGGACCTTGCAGTAGGGGCATGCAGTGACCAAATAATAGCAGTTGAGCCATAAAATCAAATCTGTAATCTTTAGTGCTAAAATGGGGGAGCAATTTACTAATTACACGTCAATCAAAGACCACCCAAATGTACCGGGTCAGTAGAACGGAAACAGTTTCTCATTTTGCCTTTCTTACTGACGAGCCCCTCGGTTCATAGGTTTCCTCCTGCTGTGCTCTGGGTCACACATGCAGCTCCAGGCTGAGCAGATGGTTCAGAATGGCCCTTCAGTGGTGGACAGCAACGCGGAGAGGTGGATGCTGTTAGCGTGACATGCCAACACCAAAATGAGAGCTAATTGCCACATGCCTGAGACTTGAGGCAATTGAGAGGGTAGCAGGGTTTGCCACAGATGCAGGTTTCGATGAGATCTTAGTTATCTGCCCAACCATTGTTCTCACTCGCTAGAGGACAAACTCAATCTCTATGAGGGCAAGGGTCTTGCTCAGGATTCCACAAGAAGTTATTGGCAGAGCCAGGACCAGGAATGGAGGCCTTTTGCCTTCCAGCTTCTACAGTGGGTGATGTCTATAGTAAGCTGTGTCTTACGCCCATTGATATCTGATGTTGAGTTGTGAAAGCTTGCCTAACTTCTCAGCGTGCTAGTGAGCTGTCTTCACACTTTCGTCACAACCATGACTTTGACTCTGTCACTGTAGAAGGTTTTAAGGAAATCAGGTTCCTCGTACTGAGAAGCTGCCTCATTTTTACATCAAGGCACGGTAAAGTAGACACTCTAAAAACAGATGTGCTCATAGATGTTGATAGAGCACTGTGCACTTATCAAACATGCTTGGCCAGTCAGTTTGATATCCCTTTCATCATGTCTGTGCTGACTTGTGCATACAGCTATGACCAAAGTCCAGGATATCCAGAGAGAGAACCGGTCAGCTCTGATGCTGGGTATTTCTTAGGCTGGCACTCTAAATCCTCACAGCAATTTGACAGGAGCCCTAATTCTGAGGTGTAGATGAGGGCACAGATAATTAATCCAATGCCACAGAGCCAGCCTTTCAGGGAAGAGTTAAAACCTGTTGGGCTGCAAAGTCCGAGCTCATTGCAAGACATCAAAAAGCTTCATTAAGCCCACCTACCAGGGACAAATCTGTGGAGGTAGAAGTCACACAGTGAAGGGGATTAAGATCCCAGGAGGTAAGAAGACTGGTTGTGGAGAAACTGAAAAGGGCAGGGAGTGGTTCTAACGACAGGGAGAAGGGAAGAGGGTCTGGGAAAGATGCCTGTGGTGACTGCCCTTTGCCAGTGAGCCTGTGATTCGAATGATGAGGAGTTTGGATGTAGGGAGGTGGGGAAGAGAGGGTCTGGCAGGTGGTCAGTGCTTAGAAATGTGGATGCATATGGCAGAATATGGAGGAAGACAAGCAGATTGGTTATGGTGAGTCACAGTGAGTTATCAAAGGGACTTTAAAAGATAATCATAGTAATAGAAATTCATCGAGCCCTTTTCTGTGGGCTGCGTTCTCTACTGTGGGCTGTGCACTTGCTATCTCATGCAGTCCCTTCAACCACAACCCTTCAAACAGATGTCATTACCACTTATAGCTAGGGAACTTGTGGTACAGAAAAGAATAGAAATGAAGCCAAGGCTTGATGCTACGATATTCCAGTGCTGGGATTTGAACCTGGATCTTGAGCCTTATCTCTTAACCACTATATGTTTCATTTCATTTGTATTTTAATAAATAAAGTTTGCCTGAAGATTAGAGAGTAAAACAACCCCACTGACCAGTCTTACAGACCAATAGTAACACACACCTTTAATCCCAGAAACCACACTAGTTGCCATAGAAACCGTATAGACATGCCTTAAATCCCAGTGGTGCACACCTCTCATCCCAGCCTAGACAGCTCTCATTCTGAGATTCCTGGAGACAGGATCACCATTTCAGACTGAGGTCGAGGTAAGAGTCAGTGGCTGGCTGCTTTGCTTTTTCTGGTCTTCAGGTTGAACCCCAATTTCTCTCCCTGAGATTTTTTTTTATTATTAATCATACATCAACTATAACTACTATTGGATAACAATGTTATGGTAGTATTTTAGAAGGTTTTGAAGAATACAGACTTTACCTTCTCCAAAAGGGAGACAGACAGACAGAGACAGACAAAGAGAAGAGAGAGAGAGAGAGAGAGAGAGAGAGAGAGAGAGAGAGAGAGAGAGAGAGAGAGAAAGATTTGCATACATTCCCTAATGAACATTCTGGGCCTCACTCATCCAGCTTGCCAGGGTGCCTTCAATCTTCATTCAGTTAAAGAAAGTAGTTGTCTCGAACCGTCTCTTAGGACAAAGTGAAGTGCTGGGGTTTGTGGTGGTCTAGGAAGAGGAATGTCCTCGAGAGACCCACAGCAGGACAGCTCCTGGAAAGAGTGATGCATTGGTATTGAGGAAATCAAAACATGCTTGTGAAATCCTGAGGTGAGAGAATGGGGTGGATTAAGGCCTTGGTGTGTTGGGCTGGGGAAGGACAGTGGAGGAAGAAAAAAGACAGTGGAACGACAACAGAGGAATTGAAGGGATGGCTTGGATCCTCTCTGATCTGCTGAGGAGTGAGGAAGTGGGAGGAGCGATGGAAATAAGGGGAGTGGGTATATGAGACCCGAGTTTGATCCTGAGGACCCTAAACAGCAGCAACCACAAAAGCTCCCGCGCACCAGGAGGTGGGGTATGGGGGAGTCTTGAGAGTGAGGCCTTCAACTTCTAGTCGCAAGAGCGCTATGACTTGGTCAGGCTACTTCCCTCCTCTTCCTCAAGTCCCTCTCTTATAAAACGGAGACAGCAATGCCTAATTCACAGAACTCTCGACAGGAAAAATATGAGATAATGTGGGTAAATTTAGCAGTAAACCTGAAACAGTCAAATTACACCAGTTCCCAAGAGCTATTTCTCCTAACTTCATGTCAATAGCTCCACGATCATTTGAAACCAGCCACAGTTGTGATGTGTACCCCACGGAAGGAAAATGCCGCAAGTCACGGTATTTTTTTTTTCAGAGACTTCACAATGCTTCATCTGCCAGACGATGCTACACAGAAAGCCTGGATGGTTAGAAAAGGTTATTTTATGTGAGTTTAGGGTAGGAGATGTGGAGTCTGTGCTAGTTAGGTTTTGTTTTGTCAACTGATCACAAACCAGAGTCACCGGGAAAGAGGAACCTTCCATTGAGGAAATGCCTCCCTCAGACTGTGGGAGGGCCCAGCCCACTGCACAGGAAGTCGTGAGTTGTATAAGAAAGCAGGATGGGGGGCTGCAGAGATGGCTCAGTAGTTAAAGTACTGACTGTTCTACCAGAGGACCCTGGTTCAGTTCCCAGCACCCACATAGCGGCACACAGCTGTCTGTAACTCCAGTTCCAGGAGACCTACGCCCTTACCCAGACATACATGCAGGCAAAACACCAGTGTATATAAAATAAAAAGCAAATTAGAAAAGAAAGAAAGCAGGATGAACAATTAATACATGGAGAGTAAGCCAATGGGCAGCGTTCCTCCACCATCTTTGCTTCAGTCCTGCTTTGACTTCCTGCCCCGACTTCCCTCAATGATGGGCTTTGATGTGTAATTGTAAAGTGAAATAAACCACTCTGCTCCTTGGCCCTGTGGTCATGGTGGTTATCACAGTAGGGGAAGCCAGGAGAGCCTCTCCAGGAGGTCAGATGAGATCTTTTCTTACGGGAAGTCTGCTCTTCCAGGTCTTCCCAAAGGAACTAAGGGAGGGCATTTGTAGATGGATTTACCCATCCTTCTGTGACAAGGCACAGGGCTCTGGACCACACCCACTAATCAGAAAACCCACACGGCCATGAAAACCACCGACGTGACGTCACACTAGCATAGTGCACTCTGAGAGAATCTAGTAATCAAATTTATGGATGTTTTCTAGTAAATTAAAAATGCTAGACATGGGGGAATTGTCATCCAGTCACCCCCAGAACTCCCGGGCACTCCCACTGTATGGCCCAGCCTTGCTTTGGGTTTCTATAGCTGCGATGTATGTGGGGGACCAGGAGGTTCAGGCCTCTACAGCCAATTTTCTTCTTCTCCTCCCTAGCCTCCCATATAACAGAACTCTCAACTTGAAATTCAGTACAATGGGAATAGTATGGTTCCAGAAGGGGGGCAAGAGAAATATTTGTGGACATTTAGGCATTCTGTATATATCAACTTATTTATTTATTTATTTTGAGACAGGGTTTCTCCTGTGCAGCTTTTGGAACCTGCCTTGGAACTTGCTCTCTAGACCAGACTGGCCTCGAACTCAGAGAGTTCTGCCTGCCTCTGCCTCCCGAGTGCTGGGATTAAAGGCGTGTGCTATCACTTCTCAGTTCTGAGTTAGATACTTTTATCTCTATTTACTGGTGAAGAAATGGAGGCCCAATGAATTAAGTAATTTGCCAGTTTCCCTAGGGAGTATGAGGTCAGGGCTTGATTCTGGATGAAAGAGATTCAGGGAGTTTTTCTTACCGGATACTGTTCCCTTGGCTCCCCAAAATCAAAACCAAACATTTACTTCCCATTCCAGGAGCACCATTTTTCTCACGCCTAGGAGGCGGTTTGTTTATTGATTAAAACAGTGGACGGCAAAAACAAAATGCTGAACTCAGTGGCACACACCTAATCCCAGCGCTCAGGAGGTGGAGAGAGAGGAACCTAAAGTCCACAGTCACACTGGGCTACAGAGTGCGTGTGGAACCATTTTGAACTATGTAGTGGCATCCTGTCTCAACAATAAGTGAATAAAAGAAAGTAGACAAAAAGATGTGGGCTGGGCGTGGGTGGAAACTTGATGCAACTCTTTTTCCATCTGCTAGGTCTGAAAGTGTGGCTTCAAAAATTCCTGTTGAAACTTAAACCCAAAATAACAGAATTAAGATGTGAGACTTGAGGTGATGATTAATCCACGAGGACTTCATCCTTACGAGTGCCATTAATGCCGTAGACACGATGGAAGTGGGCAAGTCCACAGTTTCATCCGTTGTGAGAACACAACCTGTGTCCCCTCTCGAGGACACAGTGACCGAGTGCTATCTTGAAGTAGAGGATATCCCTTAGCTGACTCTGACCATGCGGGTAAACATCACCTTTCCATTGTGTATAGATTATCCAGCCAGGGCATTTTGTTGTAGAAGTGCAAACAGATTAACATACCATTGCAGAGAGGTCTGAGGCTTAAGAGAGCCCTCCCATCTATGATAGAGAGTGGTTTACAGACTACATAGAACCCTAACCAGGGATAGATATCAGAGATTCAGGGTAAGGATGCTGGCAGACTCAAGGCAGAAGTCCCTCCAGGGTCTGCACACCAACCCATTGCCTCTGCATGGATGCCAGCTGTAAACATGCGTGGTTCAGAAACATTGACTCCCACCCAGCCAGAAAACCAGAGTGGTCGGAGCCAACACTCATTACCCCTGGGGCTCAGAGCTCTTGCCCACGCCAAGGTTAAGCTAGCTCACCCAGGGAGGTCATTGATGGGAGAGTTCGTCCCAGTACCACCGAGTACTCCACCACCAGGGGAACACTTAACACACTGGGAGGCCTTTGGCTCACTGGTCTCATCACTTGTACTCATCTCTTGTTTTTCTTGGCAACTGCGCTGGTGTGTTTTGTTTCTTTCTTTACATCTCATTACGCTTTCTCTCCATGATCACAGACCGAGCAGGCTTCTCTGGCTTGTGGGTGGGCCTTGCTCAAAGCATGTCTAATTGGGAATGTGTCTTTGGACCATGGCTTTTGTGAGTTCTTTACAGAGCAGTCGTCAAAACAAACCAAAGCAGCAAGTAGTGGGCACATCTGGACGAGCAATCTACTGCCTCTTCCCCAGTGAATGGGCACACGTGGTGGAGGAGGCAAGCAAGGGCTTTAGAACCAGGAAGGGCAGATGGGATGCCTAACCTTGCGTCTTGCTGCCTGTGTGACCTTGGACAGGCTACTGACCCTCCCCACAGCCATTTCCCAACACCAAAAAAAAAAAAAAAAGGAATGTTATCAGCTTTCTGCACTGGGCATGGAAAGTCAAAGGGGGCATAGCATTCAGCAAATGTTAGCATTTAACATCTGCCCACGGGGAGGGCTTGGTGGGGAGTATGATTGGCTTCTGCCATTGGCACACATCTCTTTCGATTTCACTTCGCTTTTGCCAATGAGTTAGTACCTAATCATGTCCGGTGGTTCTAACAGCCAGGCAATTGCCTTGGCTTGCTTATCCAGATGTTCCAGCACCAGCCACAGCTGATTCATGTCTCCATGCTGGGGATTTAAATGAAAATTGCCTTAGTCTTCCTTTCTAAAGAATATGTGTTAATTCTCTCAGCTCCAAGAATTGCTGGGCTCCAGACTCTCCCTCCAGGGAGAGACTTTCAGCAACGTGGCTTAGATGCTAGCTCGGCTAATGTTTGTTTAGTGAACACCTGCTATGTGCTAGGCTTTATGCTCTATGCATTCACATGGTGCCTCATTCACACCATAGACGATGTAGAAAACGTTCTAGGGAAAATTACACTCTTACACACACATGTGTGCACACACCTGAATATGTACACACACAATATACATAAATATTCAATCCCAATAGGATGAATTATACATACTTATATATACATATATATTCAATCCCAATAAGATGAAATATATATATTCCCAAATCCCAATAGGATGAAACTTCCCTGTCTTTCTTCTAGGCACTGTGTTTAAGATATTTATCAGTGACTATAACTTGGATAGCAGTCGATCAAGATTAGGCATCAAAGGATGGCACTATTTGGGGGATTAGAGACAGAGGGTGTTTATCAACCAGATGAAAATATTTCAACAGTTCAGTTATTTAATATTTTGACAGTTGTCCTGGCTGATCTAGACAACTAGATGAACATCAGCCCGGCTTTCTTCCTAAATGCATTGTACATTTCAGGGATGGTAATTTTCTTTTATATAAGGCAGTTGCTTTGGAGAGGAAACACAGCATGTAAGGTGTTAGGGAGAGCAAACGCCAGGTCCATGGCTTCTGGGATTTGGAGGCACACACAGGCTAGATGGGTCCATCAACCTAGTGCAATAGAGGAAGGAGCCAGCAGTTGTGACTTTGAGTCACATGGACCTACCTATGCTTGAGACTTTCCCTCTGTTTCTTATAACTGTGATGCTGGGCATGTGGCTGGGCTTGCTGGGCCTCGATTTCTTTACTTATATCATGGTGTTAGCAGTTCCACCTCACCGGCTTTTAATATATTTCATAAAGAGGCACACAAGTCTCTAACATTGTTACCAGCCATTAGTACAATCGGAATATTATTTTAAAATAACATTTCAAGTTTTCCTCACTCATGTTGCTTTCTCACTCACCCAGTTTTCTTCCTTTGATTTTTCTGCCTTCAGTCCCTTCCGTGGGGCTCAGGGTGGGGTGGGGGACAAGTGTACTAAGGAAGAAAGATGTGGCAGAAGGCAGCTACTGCCAGAGAGGAAAAGGAAGAGGAGTGAACATTCCTCCTCTGTGGGGAAGAAAGAGACAGCGAACACACAGGAAGACGGGGGTTGGAAACACATGTTCTTGATGTGTCTCTGTCTCCCTCCTCCAAATTCTTTGGAAGGCTGAGGACAATTTAGAGAAACATCTATACCATTTGGGGGCATTTCCAGAACAATATGGCTTGCTTTTTGTGTCCCATAATGTAGCTTGTGAGAATTCGTCTTGGCACTGGCTTAGAATGGATTAGTCTGGAAGACAGAGGGAGCGGGGTTAAGAACACTGGGCACTGAGATAGCATCCAACTCCCCTTCTGCCCCAGAAATTCCTGCATGGCCCTGTGGTTGATTTCAAAAGCTGAGAAATCCTGCATTTCCAAGAAGGTAGCTATAAAGAGACCCACTCCAGGGAACGCCTAGTGCAAGCTTATGACAAAGGCTTCAATTTTTACCTTGGGTTTTAGCAAGGTATCCAAGAAATAGATAGTAGCCCTTCCTTCCTTTCCACACCTAAACCCTGGCCAGGAGGCAAGGGGGGGTGGTCCTCAGCATGAGGCTGTGAGGACCAGTGAGTGAGCCCATGGCTTTGCTCCCCTCTTCTCCCACTTACCAGCTTGGGAAGGAAAAGAGAGAGGAGGGACTAGTTAACAGAGAAAGTAAAAAAAAAAAAAAAAGAGCCAGACAATGAACA
The DNA here is from genome assembly GCF_037038515.1 of Microtus pennsylvanicus. Lineage (NCBI taxonomy): Eukaryota > Metazoa > Chordata > Mammalia > Rodentia > Cricetidae > Microtus > Microtus pennsylvanicus. The sequence continues at coordinate 23,357,151 of NC_134596.1, forward strand.
TTTTGGTGAACACAGAGATTGCTATCTTTAATCAATAATGATGCAATTTCATCCTCCCCTGCTTCTTTAAAGGACAGCAGTGTCCAATGATGCAGGTACGGACATGGCTGTCTGTAAGTCTGGTTTGCTCACACTGCCTGTCAGTGGTAGCAGACAACGAAGCAAGCGTGACTCCTCAGGCCTGTGATTGCAGGTCTGGCAGTGGGCGTGCAGGAGGCTGGAGTACACAGTGTGCGTACAGCACAGAGAGCTCTTGGCATTTTCCATACACGGAGACTCATCATGCCTTGCCGAGGACAGCCCTGGAGGCTGGAGGGCCACGTCTGTAGAAAAGCACAGTAATCCAAGCTCCTCCTATCTTCCCTTAGTCTCTTTAACTGGACCTGTTGGGATGAGTGGTTTTAATTGATGCTCTTTTCCCTCACCCTGACCACACACTCCCTTTGACTGTCTCCAGTCAAGCCCTAATAGGATCCACATCTGTTCATGCCCCACCAGGGTTCCCCTAAAGGAAAAAGAATACCTCTTTGAAGCCACGGTATTTCACGCAATCCGTTCTCTGAAACCCTTGCCTCCTTCCCCAATGGCCACCACTTTCTTTCATCCTCACACTTACAGCCCATCACCTGAGCTACCTATGTCCCCCCCTTCATCAACAATCCCCCCATCCTCCTTGCCTTCCTTTCCAGCTTTGACCAGAGGGCCTCTCCACAGCATCAGGGCTCTCTTGCCAGCATCCTCAACATCCGGCAGAACTCCGGTACTGGATGCTGCCTTTCACCCTGCTCTGGTAAGAGGGAGGGGTACCATGATGCACTCATGGACTGATAGCAACGTTCAACTCCATGCAGGGCTGAATCATGCCCTGCACTGCTATTTTCTCCGGGCCGGTCCCTGTCCTGCTTTGTTCAACCGATTATGCCAACACGAATCCAGCCTCAGAAGGTGACGAGACTCTTAGCCGCCTGAGAAATGCAATCAAAGCAAACATCTTGGGAACTGCACAGTCCTATAGACTTGTACAAAGGTCCGGCAATTTCTCCTTCCCCTCAGCAGTCATGACTGCCAGTTCGCTTCCTCTGTCCCGGGCTCCATGTCTAGGATTGCCAACTCATCCCTCAGTCCTGTGACTTGCCACACCTCCATTTTTTCACTCATTTGTAGTGATAGTTTATTTGTATTTTAGTGAACAAAACTTGCCTGAAGCTCAGAGAGTAAAATAGCCACACTGATCAGCCTTACAGACCAGGCAGTGGTCATACACACCTTTAATCCGAGTAGCCACGCTAGTTTGTCATAAAAACCGGGTGGTAGTGGTGCATGCTCTTAATCTCAGCACTAAAGAGAATTATAAAACGGGAGGAGACAGCTCTCAGATAGTCTCATTCTGAGGTCCCTGAAGGCAGGATCACCATTTCGGACTAAGGTAAAGGTAAGAGTCAGTGGCTGGCTGTTTTGCTTTTCTGACCTTCAGGTTGAACCCCAATTTCTGTCTCTGAGTTTTTATTAACCGTGCTATACTTATTAGTGTATATTCATTGTATAAAAAATGAGTTAATAATGACCTTTTCATGTAAGCATATTATATACTTTGTATTCACACACCATTGCCCTGTTCTGTAGCCCCCTTCCCTTCTCATGGGTTCTTTTTCTTCCCCAATGCTTCCTCTTTTGCTTCCAAATCATATGTGTGTACATGAATAGTTATAACATGTAGGTTCCACATATGAGAGAAAACCTGAGGTCCATCTTTCTGAGTTCAATTTATTTAGTTTAGCTTCATGGTCTCCTGTTCCATCCATTTTCCTGCAGATGTCATAATCTCATTCTTTATGAGTGAATAAAATTCCACTGTGTGTGTATACTACATCTTCCTTACACACACACCTGCTGATGAATACCTGGGCCGATTCTATAACGTGGCTACTATAAATAGTGTGCAATAAACATGGATCCACAGGCATCTCATAGATGCCTTTGCATGTGTTTCCAGGAGCAGGACAGTTGGATCTAATGGTAGTTGTATTTTTAGTTAGTTTTTAAAAATCTTTTTATAAAGAAATTTCATACCGATTTCCACAGTGGCTGCCTCAGTTTACTCTCCCGTTCCAGCCGGGAATAAAGGCCCCGTGGTCCATATCCTTAGCAGCATTTGTTACTTCCTGCTTTTAATGACAGCCATTCTGACTGGAGTGGGTTGGAATTTGAGCGGTTTCTATTTGCATGTCCCTGAGGGTTAAGGATGCTGAACATTCGGTTCCTATATTTATTGGCCATTTGCACTCCATCTTTTAAGAAGGCTCTGCTCATTTCATTTGCTCATTTATTGATTGGGTGTTTTGCCTTTATTTTTTTTTTTGAGTTGTTTATACATTCTAGGTAGTAATCCCCTTTGAGATGTATAGCAGGCTAAGCTAATTGTTTCCTTTGCTTTGCAGAAGCTTTTTAATTGCACTTGTCAGTTCTTAAGATTATTTTCTGAACGATTGGAGTCCTGTTCTGGAAGTCTCTGCTTATGCCTAGACCTGAGGGTGCTTTCCTGCAGCAGCTTCAGTGCTACAGCTGTCTGTCAAAGCCAGGCTTTATGGTGTCTGACCTACTGGCAGCAGCGTTACTCCTTTAACAACAACCAACCAAAACCCAGAAAAATTACAAAGAAATACCATCCTCTTTGCGTGCAAATATCATGCTTTCCTGGGTCTTTGGGAACCCTATGGACTGCTTCTACTCCTTTCTCAGGAGAGGCTCTGCTCTAACTGCTCTCTAACCCAGCACTTCTTAGATGCATCCACACCCCTGCAGGTCTTGCGACCATGCATCCTCTTGGGCTGGACATCCGATTTCTGATTTGGTCTGGCATGAAGCCTGGAGTTGACAGTCTATCAAGGTTCCAGGTGTTGCTGTTGTGTGAGCTTGGGTATTACACTTCAAAACTCTCTCTCTCTCTCTCTCTCTCTCTCTCTCTCTCTCTCTCTCTCTGTCTCTGTCTCTGTCTCTCTGTCTCTCTCTCTTTCCCTCTCTTCTTTTTTCTTTTCTTGGTAGTCATGGCCAGAGGCATTTGTGGTTCTCTCTCCCCTGCTCTCTGTATTACTGGTTCTTGACCTGACTTGTATATTAATATCACCTGGAGGCTTTTGAAACTCCAGGAAGGGCTAGGGGCAGCAAGGAACAAGTTAATGAGCCTCTCTGGGAAGGGTACTTACTCAGCAGTTGTTGGGTGGGAAAGCATCCTAGATGACACAATCAGGCCACCAGGACTGAGAAACCCAGGCTAGCCCTTTGTTCCCAGTGTTCTAGATGTTAATATGTCTTTTATTCCTCTGACTGTTAATAACCTACAAATTTCAGACTTTAGCCCAGACTTTAGGCCACAGCTCCATCCTTTTGTGTTCAACTATGCCCACCCAGACATCTGCTTTGCAGAGACTTCACTCAATAGGCCACTCTTGAACCCATATCCTACATCATCCTTAGCATTCCACAACTCTGTGAAAGTTTTTTTTCCCACCTAGTTGCTCTCCAAATTGACTTATATTTTGCTCCAGCTCAGCATTCATTTCTTATGGCTCCTGTAGCAACGTTTTTTTATAAGATTGTAACTTCAAATAATAGAGAAATTGTTTTCACTGTCTCAGAGGAATGAGTCTGAAATAAACATGCCAATGGAGTGTGTAATGGCCTGTTCTGTCCCTTTAACAGACAAGCCCCACCCACTTCCCCAGACAAGTGGATCTAAGCCCTGCCCATTCCCCCCATGTCCACTGAGGCAAGCTGATCTTCCTTCCTCTTCCAGCCTGAGACCTCCTTGCTTTCCATCTCTCTCCTGAGGAGGCAGTGTCTGCCTCTCTCCCTTCTACCCACTTCTCCCCTTACCCCCTCTATCTCTCTGCTTCTCTTTCTCTTTCTGCCTCTCTCTCTCTGCTCTTCTCCCTTCTTCCCTTTCCCCTTTTCCTTCCCCTCCATAACCCACTAAATAAATATCCACCTTCTCTGCATGGTGCATCTTTGTCTCTCACCCTTCACATGGTTCTCTGCTTGGGACTGGCTGCTTTCTTGGCCCACCATGGTCTTGTGTCTGCTGCCCACTGCCGCCACTTGGGGATCTGCAGCGTTTTACCATAAGAGAGTAGTTCTCCATCTGGGGATTCTTGGGAAGTAAGCTGTCTCTTCCAGCCTTGGCCAGCATTCCTTGGCTTGTGGTAACATCGCTAGAATCTCTGCTCTATATTCATTTGTTTTCTCCACCTGTGGATGCTAAAATCTGTTTCTCTTTTATGAAGGTGTTTGTGATTGTTTCTCAGGCCCGCCTAGATACTCCATGATAGTCTCCACCTATAAATATCAATAACATATAAAGGCCCTGGCCTTAGGGCTTGATATCTTTGAGGGCCATTATTCAGCCTTAACATGAGATCCTTCATCCTTATTCACTATCTACTATTAATATGGAAAAACAACAGTTCCTAAATCACTCTGGAGTCCTGGACTTCTTTGCTATATTCAGATCCACATTTTATTGTCTCCTGCCTGAACTCCTCAGTGTTAAAAGAAAAATGTCTTAGACTAACTCAATTTTAGTAGTTATTTATTTGAGGGAAGCATAGCAAAAACGAAGATGATTTGTGAACTGGGCAGCTCCCAGAGACTTAGAAAGTGCTGAGAACTTCAGCCAAGTGATCTTGCAGCCTTTATAGAGAAATAAAAATGAAGTATAGAAAACAACTTACTTGCCCACAGCTTGGTCAATTGACGGGTCAACTGGTTACACACAGCTTAACTATTAGCTGTTTGCAGCTTAGCTAATTGGTGACAGAGTCCCCAGTGTCTGTGACTGAACACTGGGTTCATTTGATGTGCCCAGCCAGGTGCCGTGTCCAAAACCGTGGCCTTCCACAAGCAGTGACCCTTCAGCTGGTGCCATCCTTTCCTGTCTCACTAACTGTGCTGCTTAATTTTTGTCGACTGTACAAAAACTTGAGCCACTTGGAGAGACAGAACCTCAATTGAAGCATTATCAGTCCAGCTGACTTGTAAGCTTGTGTGTAGGTCCTAGCTGAGAAAGCCAGGAGAAGCAACTGATGGCTTCTGCATCAGCTCCTGCTTCCATCTTCCTGCCCTGTTTGAGTTCCTGACCTGACTTTCTGCGATACCAAACAGCGATATGGAAGTGTCAGCCAAATAAACCCTTTCTCCCCAACTTGCTTTTTCAGTCTTGGTGTTTCATTGCCACAATAGAAACCTTAATGAAGACATTCCCCAAATTACCTTAGTCAGAATTTAATCACAGCAACAGAAAAATAGCCAGGACTCTAACCCTTCCCCATAACGATCCCACTGCTTTATGTCTTCTGATGGCTGTCTGGGTCTCACACACTGCCATTCACCTGACGGCAGCATTGGGAGGTTTCCTGCCTGGGGCCACCCATCTATACACCCTGCCTTTTACGACAGCATGACTCCCCCTGCCCATGTGCGCCAGTCTCTGTGACCTTGTTTCCCCAGTGTACACTGTTTCTGTTTGGAGCGTCCTTCATACCCTTGCAAGGCCCTCCCTTGGTCTCTGGGATAGGTTTCCATGGCTACCTATGCTTGCACAATGGCAGGCCTGGCCACAGGTCAGTCGTAACTGAGGTTTAATTTTCTATTTCCCAACTGGATGGCAAGCTTCAGGAGAGCCAGGCTGTGTTGGTATTTGGAAATAAAAGCGAATGTTTTTCTCTGTGTTCTCAAGCTCACATCCCAGGCATTGCCACCGGTCACCAAAGTGTGGGCGGTGGTGAATTTTCCCAGTGAAGACTGCAGCAGGCACTGGCTGGGTGCTCCGTATCCTATTTCAGTTATCTCCTTGCTGCCCTGGGGTTCGAGGGAGACCCCAGAGGCAAAGAGTTCAGTCCCATAAGAGTTCCCGCCCCCACACTTCACATTCCAGGTAGGGTGGCCTATGCATTGACCAACAGACTGTATACCTGGGCTGCTGTCCTTTTGTCCTCAGGGCTGGTGAATTTGCTAAGACGGTTTGCAGAACACAAGGAAGTAGGTGGGCTTACCACTTCCTCTTAAGGCTGGCATAGAGGACGCAAGGAACAAGGGCAGGGAGTGGTTCCGGGGTGGGGGAGGGCCGAGTTTCCACACATGGTATCCTGCAGGCACCTGTATGCCTTCAGCCATCCAGACACCCCATGAACTCAGCCTTTTTGGGTTCTTAGTGAGGCTTCATGGTATAGGTAGGATTGATGACGTCATTGTCCACTAATGCTCAACATAAAATTCACCCCCTTTCTGGTCCCTGGTCCCTAGGTATGTGTAGTAAGGAGGCCGCTAGGTAGTTCCCAGCCCTTTTAGCCCTGAAATAATCACACAGACACTGTATTATTTAAATCACTGCTTGGCCTCTTAGCTCTAGCTTTTATTGGCTAACTCTTACATCTTAATTTAACCCATTTCTGTTCATCTGTGTATCACTGTGTTCATCTGTGACTTACCTGTTGAAGTTCTGGAGTCTGTCTCCAGCAGGGCTACATGGCTTCTCCCTAACTCCTCCTTCTTTCTCCCAGCATTCAGCTTAGTTTTCCCCACCTAGCTATGTTCCCCTATAGCTCTGCTATAGTCCCAAAGCAGTTCCTTTATTTATCGATGGTAATCACAGCATACAGAGGGAAATCCTACATCAGGTATGAAGCATCTAGTCCTCTATTCACATGGTTGTTTCCCTGGCAACAATTCTTGATTCTGAGGCCATCCAGGAACCCACCAAGAGTCACCTCATGAGGACTAAAGGTGCCAGGATCACTTAGGAAATGACAAAGGTATTGTGAGCTCTTTGTGGGGAACTGAGGTCAGAGACCAAATATTTAAAGAAAAAAATCTCCTAATTCTCTTATTTATATGGATTTTAGGAACTCCAGAACAGGAATCAAATGTATAATATAAGCTAATTCTATAACACATATATCAACAGACCACTATGCATTTAATATTTAGTATAATAAATATATAATTATATATAGGCCTTTCTATTACTTACTCCTTATTCAACAACGACTAAAGAGCCTTACTCAGAGTAGGCATCAAGCTGTATTTATTGGGTTGACTACAATGGACTTTCCCACAGCCTGTTGCCCTTCAGGGCCTAGGGCCACCATTCTGATCATTTAGACAACACCAGAACACAGTGGAAAATCAGTCCTGTTTGCAGAGGTTCAGGTACCCATTTCTCCACATCACTGACAGGGCTCCCCTGGGTGTTCTGTCTATCACATGACTCTGTGAGAAGCCAAGTCAGCATGATGCTGGTTTTCCCTGCCTGGCTGGAGAACTATCCTGCATCTACTATAATACCCTGGCTCTGGTTCCCCTACTTATTCCATGTCCTTGAGCAGGGCTGGAGTCTACAGCACCTACAACTATGAACTCAAATGATAACCATCTCAACAAGATCCAAGTATTATTCTCCTTGGAGCTCCTTGCTAATGTATATCTGGATACCAACACTTGCATGTATGCAACAGAACACAGGTTATATGGTGTTTAATAACAAGTGAATCCCAGTAACGGGTAAGGAGAAGGGGACCATTCTGCCTTATTGGTAGAGCATAGGACAATAACCCTGTAGAGAACAGGATGAGGGTCCCAGACCCTCTCACCCTTCATCCTTCCTTCCAGTATGTCCCATGTGTCTAGATGTGTGGATGATGTGTGTGTGAAGCTTACAGGAATAGAGGTGAGATTACAACCTTGGGTGTCAGCCTTTGATTTCCTCTTTGTTTGAGAAAGTGTCTTTTGTTTGCTGCTGGGTATATCAGGCTCGCTGGCCCATCCTGCCTCACCAGAGGTGTGCTGGGATTACAGATGGCTGTTACTGCATCTGCCCCACATGGATTCTGGGAATCCAAACTCAGTTCATCATGCTTCTGTGGTGAGTACTTTGCCCATTGAGCCATCGACTAGGCTTTGTGTTTTGAGACAGGATCTTTCTATGATGCTCAATACGGCCTTGAACTTGCAATCCTCCTGTCTCAGCTACTAGTGCTGAGATTGTAGATGTGCACCCCTATGCCTGAACTCATGTGTAGACCTAGAACTTGATAGAAGTGCAGAAGACCAATGAACCCAGCAGACTGTGATGCAGGAGCTCTTCTGGAGACACTCTCAGTCAAAAGCCTTTCTGGTTTTTACCTCCCATCCTAGTTCCTTGTCTTCCCCATTGATCTGAGAAGATCTTAGAGTCTAGTTCCTATCTCTGCTGGAAGATGGATAAATGTCAACTCTCCAATTCCTGGAACTTCATAGTCTTGCATCCTGCCGAGCCCCAGGCTTACAAAATAGGCAGGGTAAAGGGATGTGTGTGTGTGTGTGTGTGTGTGTGTGTGTGTCTGTGTGTGTCTGTGTGTGCTCGAGAGTGCACACATGTTGGGGAGTCCCTTCATTAATTGCATCTACAAATTTTCCCCTTCCTTTACCTCCTGACTAACGCCATCAACCAGGAAGATCTTCTGAGTCCAGCTCTTTATTTACTAGCTTCCCTTCCCTCCATGTTCCTCCTCTACACTGCTTTTTTAGGACCCATTACCAAGCATGGCTCCTCTCCTGGGCATGCCACCATCTCTGTAAATTCCCACCCACTCTTGAAGAAGCAGGTCCAGTTTATCTTCCTCCCTAAAGCGTCTCCCATCGCCGCTGGCGGTTAGTAATTTCTTCTTTCACACACTTTCACATCACCGCGTTCTCTCCCCACCCAGAAGAGCACTTGCCAGATGACCTGACCAGTGCCTGCTTGCTGGTCCATCACCATTAAACTGTGAACTTGTTCACTGGATCCATTCATCTTTTGATTGCTTATGGCTGACCTAAAGCCCAGCAGATAATTGCTGCTCAACATTTATCTGTTCCAATAAAGGAAGGAGTAAAAAGAGGAAAAAAAATCTCATCTATCCAGGTTGGAAAAGCCTCAGGCAAGTGAGGTGAGTGGTCCTGGGAGAATCCAAGGGAGGCTCCCCTCCTCCCAGCCTCCCTGCTTGTCCTCCCGATGCTCCCACTTCTTCTGTGATTTAATTGGGATTTGGCACTCCAGCCTCTTGGCTAGCCCCTCGGAAAAAGAGTCATCAGCAGTGAGAGCTCTCCATGTTGCCTGCTTCACACCTACGGGGCTTGCTGAGATGCCACCTCTGCCCCCCTCACCCCTCCAGCACCTGAGCTGGAAGCCCAGGGACCCTGCAAAGGACTGGATGACACAAAAAAGTACTTCAGAGATGGTCCTGCACCTGGCAGAGCCTTAGCCCAGCAGTCTCGGAGCTTAGGAAATTAATGAAAAGGGACTCACTTGGATTTTAGGCTGGCCATCAGAGGCCCCAGTGACCCCCTGAAGCTGGCAGTATTACAGGGCTAATCTGCTGACTGCAGGAGCTCAGTTGGTGTCCATTTGCTGGGCTTGCTTCTCAGGGGCAGCCAGGCCCTGTGTCCTCATGCCAGACAATGAGCTGCTGTGGGGAGGCAGCAGACACACTGCTATAAATGCCAAGTAGGGCCTGCAGTGCCAGGATTCAAGGGAGCAACAATTCCCTGGCAGCTTACTAGACTGAACCCTTTGGGCTCCCCTCACAGATTCAAAAAGAAATCTGGAAAAAGCTGACATGCAAAGAGGCCCTTTGGAGGGATGGTTTCTTTTGGTCCACCGCAGACCTACGGGAGCCAATGTCTGCTGTTCCATCTGAAAAAAAACACTTGGGGCTCCCAACCAAGTTGCTGCTCACAGTAAGGACCACATCTCTGCTTCCTACCAGCTGTGTCCTGCAAGATGACTCTTGACCAAACAGGACTATCCAGGCTCTTGAGCGAACAGGATGTGCTCAGGGGACCATTTCATCCCTAGCGTCTTAATTCTTTGAATCTAGAGGGATTCTCTGTGGGTCTCTGCAGTTGCTGCCTGCTTCTCAGTAAAAACGTGGGGCCATGGTCTGATGAGATGGCTCAGTGTGGTGATGTACTTATAAGGGAAGCTTGAGAATCTCAGTTCAATCCTCAAAGCCTGTGGGGGCGGGGAAAGCCAAGCATGGTTGCAAATTCTCGTAATCCCAGTGGTGGGAAGGTGGAGAAAATTGGATCCCTGGGGCTTGCCAGCCCTCCAGTCTAGTGTTCTAAGAGTTGTAGGTTGCTATGCTCTGATATCATGGCCAAAAGCAACTTGCGGAGAAAAGGGTTTATTTTAGCATACAGTTCCACATCACTGAGAGAAGTCAGGCCAGGAATGTGAATGGAGCAGGAACCTGGAGCTGATGCAGAGGGCATGGAGTAGTGTTACTGACTGACTCACTTGCTCATGGCTTGCTAAGCCTGCTTTCTTAAACCATTCAGAACCATGGTCCAGGGGTAGCACAAGCGACATTGAGTTGGACCTACACATCAATCATTAGTCAAGAAATGCCTCCACACACTTGCCTATAGGGCAGTCCTATGACCCTAGTGCTGTGGTTTGAATGAAAATGGACCCCATTATTAGGAGGTGTGGCCTTGTTGGAGTAGGTGTGGTCTTGTTGGGGAAATGTGTCACTGTGGGAGTGGACTCTGAGGTTTCAGAAGCTCAAGCCAGGCCCAATGTCACTCTCTCTTCCCTCTGCCTGCCAATCTGAATGTAGAACTCTCAGATACCTCTCCAGCACAGTGTCTTGCTGTGCTGATAATGGACCAAGCCAGCCAAACAAAAAATAGCTCTGAGCTCTAGGAAAACTTTTGAGGCTTTGTTTGTTTAAACTCCCCGGCACGGATGCTTACAGGACCAGAATTTCTACGGGCATAAGGCAGACAGCTTGATTGGTTTGTTCCCAGCTGATAGAATTGGGGCTCAGAGGTCAGAATCTTCATGGACTTAAACAATTAAGCACTTCCAAATAGCAGTTCCTTCTTCTCCCCGCCCCCCCTTCTTAGCCACTATCACCGTCCCTCTCTACCCATTCCTGTCCATCCTGCAGATTAGCCTGCCTAAACCAGGTCATCTGCTTTTTCCCAGCTCTCAGGGGGCCCCTGCTGCTTAGAGGATGGATTTTCTGTGAATAAAGTTACAACTGTATCCAAAAGTGTTTCTCCAGCATGATTGCTCCGATATCATCACCATCGCCATCATCACCATTGGGAATGGATGAGACATGCAGAACTTTGAGGGCCCCAGCTGTTTACTACTGAATGTGTATGGCATCCATTGGCGTGTGCGGGAATAAGTCCTATGGGTACTTCTGATCTGGGCTAACATTCGCCTTATCCTAAATCCTGACCTACTTGATTCTTGTCCTAAGATCTCTTCATCACCACCTCCTCCAACTAATTCCACATCAGGATACTTGTGGCCTCAGGGAACTTGTCTGTTGTCATTGGTTGTCCTTCAAGCCCCACCCTCCTTCCTTTTGGGGGTGGATCTACGTTATAAAGATGGCATTTGTGCCCAGTTGACAATTCCTTTCCCTCTGTAACAAGAGGAACCTAGTTACATTCTGTCTCTTTGCTGCTCCCTCTTCCTGCTGATGGCTTCCTAGAATACAGATGTAGTGGACAACACTAATGCAGCCTTTAGAGACCGTGAGTTAGTTAGCTTTCGTGGGGAAGCATTATCCAGAGAAGCAGAAAAGCCCCAGGTTCCTAGTAAGCATGGAGCCAGCATAGTGGCCTTGGACATCTGACCTCTAGAGAAATCCTTACCTGTACAGGCCACAGAAATTACATTTTTTTTTTTTTGTGACAAGGAGCCCAAGTGTTTGTGAACTTCAGCTGTGTGCAAATATTCCTTTTAAATATTCATCCAGCTTGTGTTTTAGGTCTGGCTTGTATCATGTCTTTCTCATATAATTGGTTCATTAGCAAATGACACCCCACACTGACGAGATTGGGGATGTGTCTCTCCTCTGTCTCCAAGGACAAAGGCTCCAGACTTACCCTCTTTGAATCTTCAGTCTCTGAGGTCTGAGGTAGAGCTTGGTCCTTATTAGATGCAACGTAGGGACCCCCCCCCCCCACCCCGAAACTATGCCAGGGTTTTATGGACCACAAGGTTCAAAGTAGAAGAAACATTTACTAGGTGTGGCAGTTTGAATGTAATTGGCTCCCATAATTGCATAAAGAAAGGCACCATGAGAAGGCGTGGCTTTGTTGGAGAGGGTGTGGCCTTCTGGAGGAAGTGCGTCCCCGTGGTGGTGGGCTTTGAGGTTTCCTATGCTCAGGATACCATCCTGTGTCTCAGTCTGCTCCTGTTGCCTGCGAGATGTAGGACCCTCAGCTATCACTCCAGTATTAGGTCTGCCTGCATGCTGCCATGCTCACTGACATGATGGACTGAACCTCTGAATCTATAATCCCGCCCAATAAACTGTTTTCTTTGTAAGTGTTTGTCATGGTCCGGGTGTCTTCACAATGATAGAAACCCTAACTAAGACACCGAGTTATCTTCTGCATGCGGCCTTGGTGGGTATTTTCCCCATCTCTGGTTTCGTTCCTTCTTCCCAGCCCCCAGCAACAGTGGGCTGTCTCTCACTGCACGGCAGGTGTTGATGAGAGGAGGCTAACTCACTGTCTTACCACAGACTAGCTGATCACTGAGGTGAGTGGGGTTCAAACCCTAAAGCAATGTTTCTCAACCTGTGGGTCGGGACCCCTTTAGGGGGGTCACATAGCAGATAGCTTGCATATTAGATATTTATATTATGATTCACAACAGTAACAGAATTACAGTTATGAAGTAAAAATGAAATAATTTTGTGGTTGGAGGTCACCACAACATGAACTGTATTAAAGGCTTACAGTATCAGAAGACGGAGAACCTTGGCACTACAGGGACACTTTATCTTTTTGTTTTGTTTTGTTTTGGTTTGGTTTTCAGGACAGGGTGTCTTTCTGTAGTCTTGACTGTCTTGGAACTCTCTCTTTTGACCAGGCTGGCCTCGAACTCACAGAGATCCGCTTGTCCATGCCTCCAGAGTACTGGGATCAAAGACCTATGCCACCCCCATCAGTCAGAGACATTTTAATAAACAAACAAAATCCAGTTTAAACTGGTTTAACTAGTAAGGGGGAATAGATTAACTCCTAAAACCCAAACCTTCTGTGTATGAGCTGGCATGAGATGGTTTACTCTTAGGTGGTTCCCTTAACAATCACCAGAATGCCCACGTCCACTGCAATGTAAACAAAGTAGGTTCATAAATATCCTTCAGCCTTTTGCAGTGCTGATAAGAATAGTATGCACGGGGGGGGCAGGCAAGGGTAGATACAGGCATATAGACAACTACTCACATCGTTCTCCATCCATGTACAGATTCCTGGCACAACCATGCACAGGTGCCTGGCATGTCAAAATTCCACATCTGTTTTTGGATTTGACGGAAAGGAAAGGAAAGAGGCCACTGCAGGGCATGGAGGTAGATCTGGTCATCTAGGCCTTGATCTAGAGCAGGAGGCATAGGCTTCTTGTGGGCCTGTCTCCCAACTCCCCTTGCCTCTCATTTTTTGGCAGACTGTATGTTTGAAGGCAGTTCAGCAATGGGCCCTCTAAAGGGGAGAACATATCATTGCCTGTCTTGCTACTTTCAGTTGCAGAAAGGGTACCAAGGTGCTGCGGTCTGGATCCAGGTGTCTCTCACCACTGAGTTCCTGTCCCCACCCCAGAGTTTGGCCTGGAGTAAGAGCTCAGTATAGATTCACGAGATGCTGAGTGAACAAATCCAAAGGCCTCCTCCTGTTCAGAGCACCCATGGCTTCACAGAATTCCCCTCACACATTGTCTCTGCCCGTGGTGGGGGAATCTGTCTACTTGTCCCAGATGGAGCTCCTGCTAATGCCAGGGTTTCAGGCAAACAGGGCTTGGTTCTCTTTCTCACTTAGGACAGCATGACTTAAAACTGGACACATAATTCAAGTGAGGTCACAGGAAAGTCAAAACCCCTGTGAACTCATCCTCCAACGTCTGGGATAGTCAATTGAGGAGCGCGCATTACAACCTACCTTCTAGAATTTCAGATCTTGCCATTAGCCTGGGATTACATCAGAGGGCTAGAGTTCACCCAGTCACCACAAAACACTCTGTTTTTGTCTAATTTGCTATGGCGAGTCACCATCCATGCAGGGGGAAAAGAACCCTACATTTTACGGCTCAAAATAGCTCTGCCTGTCTCTCCTCCTGTCTCTACAATCAGCAAGGGCCAGCCCTATGTTCCTCATGCTGTCTCCTGGCAGAGCCTTCTCTGAAGGAGAATGTTACTGCCTCTGTAATGAGAACAAAAATGTGTGCCACCTCCTGCCTCTGAGAGATAGCACCGCATTTTCTGAAACGCTAGTCTTGACCTGCAGTAATGGTTGTCCTCAGATGATGGCCGCTCCAGATAACTGGGTCCAGGGCTCTGGGAAAGCTACAAAACCACACTGAATGAGGCCACTCAGGAAATGGGCCTGATCTGGTATTTTAATCCTTTTAGGAAATTATTTGAATCAGCGTGAAGCTCATTCAGGATAGCTATAATACACACAGGCACCTCTATGTCCCTACAGAGATTCCAGGGACTACTGGAACCCACAGGATAGGATTTATGTTTGCTTGACTTGTGTGTGTGTGTATGTGTGTGTGTGTGTGTGTGTGGCGTATTCATGTGTATGTGTTCATGTGTGTGAATGTATGTGTGTGCGCGCACTTTTGTGGCAAGCACTTCACTGACAGCTCTTTCTCCAGCTCCGTGACTGGCTATTGATTCAAATCTTGTCTCTATTTGCCAATTGCTTTTGAAGAGAAAGCTAGTTCTAAGTTCTATAGATTCTGTGAAGGCTGCCAGGTACAAGAAATGCATTCCTCATTGACACTCTATTTTTAAGCGATTCTAGAGTGGATCAAGATGACAATTAAATCCAATCATCTCAGGAGACTTCTCTTTCCATGAGAAGGTTATAAAACAGACAAGACAGACTTTTCTTGTTTGTTTGTCTTTACAGAGGATAGTCTATCTGAATGGTTCACCCTCTGTGCTGGCTAATTTTATGTCTACTTGACACAGACTAGTGTCATCTTAAGGGAGGGAATCTCAACTGAGAAAATGCCTGCATAAGATCCAGCTGTAGCGCATTTTCTTAATTCATGATTAACGGGGGGGGGGGGGGGGGGCAGCCCATTGTGGGCAAAGTGACCCCTGGGCTGGTGATCTTGGGTTCTGTAAAAAAGCAGACTCAGCAAGCCAGAAAGCAGCATCCTTCCACGGTCTCTGCATTAGCTTCTGCCTCCAAGTTCTCTGCTCTATTTGAGTTCCTGCTCCAACTTTCTTCAATGAATGTTCATGACATGGAAGTCTAAGCCAAACAAACTCTTTTCTCCGTAAGTTTCTTTGATCAGGGTGTTTCATCACTAGGATACCATCAGATATTTAAGGATGGTTTTTAAGTCTTTATATTCCTGTTTTCGTTAAGTAGTTCAAAGTATGAACTTTGGGAGTCGAAGATACCTGCATTCAAAGCTGAAATTCAGCTTTGTAGCTAGGACTATTTAAATGCCACCAATAGGTAGCATTTTATCTGTAAAACAGGGACAATAGAACAAGGTCCTTAATATACTGTGCAGATTAATTAAAATATTGTACATGGATTGGCTAGTCTGAGACCTGGCACACACTGACTGTTTAGTAAATGAGTGTGACATGTTCACCATGTCTGTGAAAGAGCCATATAATTACGTACACAAATGTATGACTTGTAAGACTGAATGAAATCTGTCTTAGGAAGCGGCTGTCATCTTTGATCAACAGGTGAAAATTATGGGGATGTTCAAACCACAGTTCTTGTCACTCCGCTCACACCCCTCGCTTGGATGATCCAGCGGGACGATGCAGCTGATCATGACCTCTGTTCTTTAGTTTTCAACTGTGAGCATATGTTAAGTGAAGACTTTGGGGGCCTGGATCCTGCGAGACTATGGGAAGAGCTCCGTAACAACCCGCAAAGGACATGGATCCTAAAACTGTGGTTTAAAGGAGGAAAGATGTGTTTGACCCACAGTTCTTGGGTCTGTGAGGTTCAGTGTTAAAAGCAATATCTGGTGTGGTCCTTCTTGAGGGGTTCTGAAGCTGTGAAGTGCATTGCATGATTATGAACAAGAGATGAGACCGACATCCCACAAACCCATTTTCCGATGAATGGACCCAGTCCTCACTTCAAGGCTGACTCTCTTAATAGCTCTCACTGGGAAGGAAATTTCAACGCCAGTTTTTGTGGGGATTTCAAACCACAGCCACAACACAAGGGATTCTTAAACATCAGCCAGACACTTAAGGCCACAAATGACTCTTCTAATTTGATACCTACAAAAGACATCTAGAATTTATTATGACCATGTTTCCAAAACCAAACTGCCAAAAAAAATTTGCATTTCTCTCATTTACAGAGTCTCATATATGAGAATCAAATGAGAGAAATGTGATTATTTTTACAGTTTGGTTTCTTGTATTTATATTTGTTATACATGTGTATATAAATATATCTAATGGATTTTCTGTATGTGGCATATAAATAAGTATGCTGTTCTGGAGAAGATTCAGGAAGATGACTAGGGAACTAGAGAAGAGTGGCTAGAGAGGGTACCAAACTTCCTCCGGGTGTTATGAGTGTTGCTTTAATGCCAAGCAAGTTGACCTATGTGATTCTACTTGTATCCAACACTCTGGAGGGACATATGGAGTATTTAAACAGGATAGAAATTTTGTTCAACAAGTTGTTATAGGGAGTCTACCAGAGAAGACCACTCAGACACAGTCTGCAGAAAAATGAAAGAAGTTTTCCAAGCTGGCTGGGACTACACTCAGGTATTTAGGATCCAAGCATAGACCCAAGTGTTTAAAGTAAGGAGCTTTTAAAGGCAAAGTCCACATCCTGTTATATTGTTTGGCAGCTGTAGGGGTGGGGTGTGTGTGTGCAAGCAAGCAGTTTAATGGACTCTAAGTTAGCTGGGGCATCCTGATCTCAGGTTCCTAGAATAGAGCTGGGTATTTTTCCAAGGGGGCTTCCCATCAAGGAGACCCAATTCTAGTTAAACCTAAAATGGCGTTAGCAAGACTATGAGATGGAGGAAGCTCTGTGCCATCTTTTCCTGTCACAAAGCGATGGTGGAAAGAGAGTTGAGGGGTTTTAATAAATTTATAATGAAGATTATGGGTTTAGGCTGAGGTTAAAAAAAGGAGAACTTAAGGAAAGAATGAGTAAGTGTGGGCAGGCCCAACAGACCGGAGGCCTTTGTGGGGCCAAGAAATGGCTGGAATAAGGGTAGAAGAGTAAATGATGACAGGGTGGGCTGTGTGATTGCACTTATAATACAATCCGGATTAAGATGCATGCCTCAGCTTCCTCTCTGCCTAATCCCACACCCTACCTTAGTGCTTTCTGCCACACCAGCCTCTCTTTGAGTTCTTGAACAGGTTCAAACTCCCACCACCACCACCACCCAGCCAACACACACACACACACACACACACACACACACACACACATCTTCTATTGACTTCCTATTGTCTGCTGTAAGTCCCCTCCTTTTAGTGGTCTCATGACTTACTCCATCTTATTCATGTTGTCTATGAGCCCTCTGTCTAATGTAGTGATCCATGCCATCCATTATCCAAGTTCCTCTTGACCATAACAACCAATAACACTCTGCTGAACTGGATATGATCTCATTTGTTCATTGACTTCTTTGTTGTTATCAAGTTGAAGACCTAGGAAAGATCGCTGTGGGTCAGATTCCTTGAAGCATTCTTAGCGCTTTAACAGTGGTTGGTCCAGGAGGAGTTTGGTTAAGAGTTGATTAATAAAAACCAGCTGTCATTTTACATTTTTAAATTTTACTGATCCACAAGTGTTTTGTCCTCAGGAGGCTCAGGATTTTGGTTGAGCAGTGCTCAACAGGGGCAATTGAATTGAGTCCCCCAGGGACACTTGGCAGAAGCTACAGGTATTTTTGGTTGGCATCAAATGAATAGAAGCCATGGATTTTGCTCAACATCTAGCAATGACCAGGGCAGCCTTCCACAACAAAGAAGGACCTGCTTTGAAGAGTCTATCCATAGTGCTACAGTTTCAAGTCCTGCCATAGGCAAGAAGAAGACCCTCCTTCCCCACCGAACTGTTACCCAGATCAAATCTAAGTAAAACCTGAAGGAACCTCACAGCATACAGAAGCAGCACGTGTGAGAAATTGGGGGGCCCATGCCTTCCATCCTGCCTGTGAAGCAGAATCTGAGCGAGGGTGTGCATCCAGGATGGGTAACGGTCAAGACAAACAATCCAAAAGTTATCCATCTTCCTTTAGGAAAGGAGACAGCTCGTGGCAGAGAAGCCTTGCAACTGTTTTTTTTCCACCAAATGGGACCCTGATGGCCTTGAAGTGCACAAGTACACAATTATGTGGAAGTGGAAAAGCACAGGGCCTTGGTGGCCCCTACATAGTGAGTGTTTCTCAATTCCCAAAGCCCTTTCTATTCATTTGGAAAGACTCCATTTGCAAAACATTTATTCAGGGCTTAATTGCTAATAAGTCCCTGCATGGGGCCACTCCATTGAAAGGCTACACAATGGCATGGCCTGATAATCAATGTCCCATTCATGCACTAATCAGCAGAGACAAAATGGTTGCAGGAGAGCTTGCCCACAGACTCCAGGAGCCTCTCTCCCTGTCCCTCTGAGTTCCCCTCTAATTAGGGCCCTGTCACATGCTAATCAGAGCTGGGGTTCCTGGAAGTTAGGGAGAGCCCAGTTGGAGCTCTGCACCGCTGAAGGCACATTCTGAGAACCCACGAATTACCTCCAAATTGAAGCAGCAGCCCAACCAGCAGGAAGTCTGTTTTTTAACTGAGCTAGAGATTGTCCTTAAGGTGACCTTCATCTGTAAAGATCGGCCATCATGGACACTGTAGGGACAGTGTTCTATTTAATTTTAGTCACAAATCTAGGGCATGGTTTTTATCATTGATATCTTTATGATAGAGATGAGAAGACAGAAGTTATCTGCCTTTTCCAAAATCGTTTTGTGAATAAGTTGACTGAAAAGTCTTTAGGAACTGGAGCCGTAGCTCAGCTGATAAAGAACTTGCCTAGCATGTCTGAAGCCCTGGGTTCAATCCCCAGCACTGTGTGAAATCAATTATGGTGGCACATGCTTGTAATCTCTGCACTTGGTAGGTGGAGGTAGGAATTTTGGAAGTTCAAGGTAATCCTTGGCTACGTGGAGAGTTCAAAGCCAGCCTAGGCTCGAGACCTGGTCTCAAACAAACAAACAAGCCAAAACCAAAACCAAACAAAGCCCTGTAACTCACCAACAAATTAATTTACTTTTAGCACCCATGCTCCATATAAAATATTAGCTAACTGATGCCAACAGTGTATATAAAAATACATAGTAAACTCCATGTGGGCACGTAAGAAAGACTGCAACCCAAGGGAAAGACAATTCAGGGGATGTGAACATATAATTTGTGGAAGAGAAAGCCAACAGTATCTCAGGAGATAGTCAAAATTATGAATAATCAAAGAAAAACAAATTACAAACCAATGTGACACTTCCTATCTAAAGAGGTTTAAAATGACAGAAATTCTGGAAAGGTCCTGTGTTGGTGAAGATGCCAAGATGGGAACTTTGGAGACTTCTGACGAGTGTGGGTATTCTGCAGAACTCAGAGCTTCCTCTGTAGTGAAGTAGTTGTATGCAGCACCACTCAGCAATTCTATACCTTGCTATGGCATCCACAGATATTCCTTACACAGTTGTCCAGGAGACAAATATTCATTTCAGCTTTGGCTATAGTGCTAAGAAACTGGGGGCTGTATCATGCCAGCCATGATAAGCTAAAGAGGAACAGATCACCCAAAGGACTGATTATTTCCAACCATTATCACCTGCCAGTGTAGGACTCAGCAATCAATAACTTTAATAGAGGCCCGAGTCTCAGGAGTTTACCCTGAAGAAATACCTGGTTGCAGGAAGAACCACAAACTGAGATTACCTGAGCACCACCCAAGAACAGACCATCCAAATGCCTAATGTTCCAACCGCTGTAGCTAGGATCACCTGCCAGTACACATTCACCAGGACACCCCTAGATAAATGTCAGCAATCAGGGGTCCTGAACCTCAAAAACCCCTCACCCCCATCTTTACTACTATAAAAACCCAACTCTACATGAGCTTGGGGCTCTCTGTTTATTCCAATATGTTGGACGTGCAGAGAGACCGAGTTTGCAAACTTACATAAAATAAAGGCTCTTTGCTTTTACATACAAGACACGGTCTCCTTGTTGGCTTTCGGGGGACTTCGCGGATTTGGGTATAACAGGGACCGAGTGGGTGTTATCTTCTGAGCCACTAGATAAGTCAATGTGCAGGCGGTAGCATGTGGAGTATCCGTGTAAAACACCAGATTAGCCGTAGCCATGGTTACAGGTATGAACCTTTTAAGAAACTGCAGTAAGTAAGAAAGGTAAGAAGCCAAATGAAACTCAGTAACATTTGTGAGAAAACTCAAATAGATGCATACTAAACAGCACCATTTTTGCAAGAAATACATAAATAGAAGCCCAGAGGATTGGTATGCATTGTGGGAAATGGGCAAGCAGCCACAGAAGAGCTGGCACACTGAGAGGAAGATCATTCAAGATAAGGACATTTACAAAGGTGTGGGTGCAGAGAGGTGGCACAGAAACCAGGGTTGGAGGTGAAGATGTGATTTCACCTTCCCCAGCCCTGGAGACTGGGAGCAGTTAGCTAGTTACTGAGTCATGAAGAGAGAGTTGCCAGGAGAACTGTAGTGGTTTTCAGTGGTCCAGGCACCCTGCTAGGGTTCCTGACTTCATCTTTCCCCTTCCCTAGTTTTCCAACCAGAGGTTCACATTGGCCTACCAGCAGAGAGCCAAGGGTCAAAGGAAGTCAACAGCGTGTCCTCTCAGACCCGCTTCACCAGCAGGAGGACTGAAGAAAGGTCAGGTGGGAAGAGTGGGTGTTAGAGATGCACATGGCAGCCATATTACTGATGGATTGTGAGGGAGAAGGGGTCCAATTCATAAAATAAATGAATATAAACATGGGGGAAGGGCTGGCAAGGAAACACAGAGAGATACAATTCCCTACCTAGCAGGAATCTGAGACTAATAATAAAGTAATTGAAATGAAAAAAAATTAAAACATTTTTCTAATTCATTATTGATATCCTCCATTGTATGTGTATCTCTGTACTTTAACACAGGTGAACATACCATTTGATTATTATATAAAATTGGTCAGCTATTTACAGTGTGCTAGCAGACTCTGATACTAACAACATTTGGGGAACATAATCTTGAATGTATACATTTTTACTAGACTTTTGAGAAACAATAGAATATAGAGAGTTTATGAGGCAAACTTTTATAGAATTTCAGTTGCCCTGCAGCGCTCCCCTGGGATTCTAGTGTTTTAGAGCCCCCTCTCCGGGGCTGGAGATTAAAAACCACCTTCTTGGACTGGTCTTGTGGGAAAATAACCACAGGATCCCCAGGACTCGGGGCAAAAGCAGGATATTGGAGGGGATTTGGGGGGAGGATCCTGTAATGCTGGTGCCTCGGAGGCCTTGAACTAGACCAAAGACTCATGCAATGAGCATTGTGTGGGCGGGGCTGATTGGACAAAAGGGTTACTGCAGGGTGTACGGCAGCTCCCAATGCCTATAGGATGAATGAATAGGTGCTGGAAAGATAGAGGAGTGAGGTGGGTTTTTGTTGTTGTTTTGTTTTGCTTTCAATTGATTTTTTGGGGGGAGGGGTGGGAGGATGCTGCAGGGGTGAGGTGAGGATATGGAGGGACTTAGAGGTGAGTGTGATTGGGGTGCATAATGTGAAACTCCCAAAGAACCAATAAAGAATTATATTATAAAGAAAAAAATTACCTTCTTGATTGAATGCCTATCTCTCTGTGATTACCTAACCTAAGCCATCAATCTCCATAATGTGTCCTCTTTCTGGGATCCAACCTTTGATTAATCCAAATTTCTTCTAGCTTCTTTTATGAGTGTATTAATGTTTAAAATGTCATAGTCTATAAGAATGCAATTAAGTGGCCTCTGGAAGATTCCACTCCTTCATGGACTTGAATGATGGGTCTCCCACGAATGACTTGACCGTAGTGTTATCTGAGATAGGCTACTTTCTTGCTTTGCACTGCAGTTGGACGTTAGAAGTGGTCTTATTGTGCCATAGAGAATTGGTAGGTGAATTACAATGAAGTCTAGACTCTAAGATTAGGAAAGACTCCCCATGGGGATACGGTGAGGAGTCATTGGGAAAGATAGCTACTATCATGAACACTTCCTCAAACATAGGAGGAAGCAACTGGGGCTTGAGAAAATCCCTAAGTTAAAAACTCCAGTCTTGTTTGAGGTTGGAGTGTGGCCACGGAAGAGCTGATACAATTCAGAGATATTATTGGCCATAAGGTTCTGATGAGGAAGGGGCTGGCCCCCCTCTGACCCACACTACACACATCTCAGAAGTAGGGAGGACTTTCAAAATAGCTCCAGGTATCTGGAAGTCCAGTGCCAGGCTTTTTGGAATAAAATTGATTTGGACAGAAAAACCAGATAGAGGAGCCACTAAATAGAAATGCCAGAATTTCTAAAGCCTGGAGTTCAGGTCTGAGCCTTGATTCTGGTGGGAAACAGGTTTGGATGAGGCCTGCTTCATACCAGAAATGAGTGACTACTTCTGCTTGGGCTGGTGAGCGGTATATTTAGAAATCTGGGCTGAGAAATGGTCTATCTTGCATGCCTGATTGCCTTGTGCTTTCTCTGGGTTTGTTTTCTATATTTTATCTCTCTCAGTATCTTTCTCTCTCTTACTTGTACTCTCATGGAATAATGATTTTTGTGTCTTTGTCCATTTAAGACGTTATAACATAGCACATATGTTGAAGGTTCAAAACAATAGACATTTATTTTTTATGGTTCTGAAAATCGATACCTCTGAGGTCAAGGTATCAGCAGATTGAAGAAGTTCCATTTTCGGGTTCACAGATGGGGCCCTCTCACGGTATCCCCTCATGGTGGAAGGGACAAAAAAGCCCTTTGAGGTCTATTCTGAAGTCACCGTGATGTTTGGTCTTGATGGCCAACTTGATAGGTCTCAGAGATGCCTATACCTAGTGAAGGGCATCTCCGCACGCATCTGCAAGTGTTTCCAGAGAGGACTGACGTCAGTGATGGAACTGAAATGGACAGACCCACCCTGTGTGTGATCAGCACCCTGCACTAGGATGGAGGCCCATGGAAGAATGGACTTGTGCTTCAGGTGTCTGGAAACTCCTTTGCTTCCTGCCACCTGTGAGCACCAGATGCCCCAGGCTTTAAATGCAGACTGAATAGCTCCGACCCCCCAGGGCCTTCCAGGCCTTCAGTGCTGGAGTGGAGGTAGAAAGGCACCAGGCTATTTATTTATGATGTATACAATATTCTGTCTGTGTGTATGCCTGCAGGCCAGAAGAGGGCACCAGACCCCATTACAGATGGTTGTGAGCCACCATGTGGTTGCTGGGAATTGAACTCAGAACCTTTGAAAGAGCAGGCAATGCCCTTAACCTCTGAGCCATCTCTCCAGCCCGGCACCAGGCTTTTGAGACTGAACAGCTACTGAGCTCTCCGTCTCTTTAATGCTCAGCTACCCAGCTCCAATTGTGTGAGTGAATCCAGCAAATCCCATTGTTTCTGCTCTGTGCTCTCTATTCTGTCTGTTCCTCTATTATATCTGACTAATAAACTGGCATTCATTAGGGCTCCATCCTCAAGACCCATCACTTTTCCACAGATCCCACCTCCCAGTAATCATATTGGGAATAGGGATTTCAACATAGGAACCCTGGGGGCGGCATGCATATTCAGAAAAACATACTGTAATCCATGAAGTCCTTGAGTCATGGGCACAGACAGGGAGGTGGGACCTCTGAGGTGTCTGGATGGATGCTGTGATATTGGGAAGCCCAACCACATGGAGGCCAGAGAGGTCTAGTGACCTGGAGGTCTGACTTCTGGGGCTGTGGGATCTTCACAGTCACCCTGGCTGATTCCCAAAGGCAAAGTAAGTCCCTGAGAAGGACCATTCTAGCTGGACCTAGCTGGGCCTGTCTTCTCTATCTGGGCCCTCTCACCAGCCCCAAGCAACTTCCCGGGAGACTTCAGGGCATCTATTGCTTTCATGAGCCTGGGTGAAAATTTTTAGGACGTCAATCTTCTTAATCTTGTAGGTGAGGCAGGATTTCTGGAAGCCATGGTATATCTCATACCTTATACAAATAATGAAATATTCAAATTGTCCCAGTAAATTTCACGGGGGAAAAGACTGCCTCTGTAATATAGACTCTATATTTTGCCTTTACACTTTTACAATATCTGGCATGTAATATATGGCAAATAAATATTTGTGGACAAGAGGAAGGAAGAAGAGAAGGAGAAAGAATGGAAGAGAGAGAGAGAGGAGTAAAAGGAATCAATATAACCCAAAGATGCAATCTCCAGACACTGCTTTCACATATTCTAAAGGTTTTCTTTATTAGTTTGTTGTTATGCTTAATTATTAAATTGATTTATCAATATTTACAAGAAAAATGGTTGGTAGTAGGGAATCAGATTTTAAGATTTTTAGAAGCAAAACTGAAAACAGAGTATTCAAGCTCCTCTAAAAATTAGGAGGTGATCCATTGTCACTAACTCCATTTTTATTAGTGATTCATTGGGTCTAGATCAAGACTGTTCTTTATGGACAGAGTTGGAGAGTTTTCCCAGGAGAGAGCCCGAGGGCTGAGTGAAGCTCCGGGTCTGTTTGTCCAGGTATTCACCAAGCACTACGGGCTGTAAAGGAGCTGCTTCCCTAGAGGGGCACAATGAACACCTTCCTTCCTAAGTCTAGAAGTAGAAACAGCCATGACCTATTCTAAGAGCAGCTAGCTATAGTTCTTTCCTCCCCTTCCTTTCTCCCTCCGTCTGTGCCTCTGTCCCTTCGTCCCTCCCTTCACCTCTTCTTCTATCCTTCTTTCCTTCCTCCTTCCCACCTCCTCTTCCAACAATGTATCCATTCTTCCTCTATTCATTCATTCAATAAATAGCCATTTAATTATAGGCATGATACTAAGTTGGGAGATACAAATATCACTACCCTAGGTGGGATAGGCTGAGAGCCTGAAGTGTCTCTGGAGCAAGGTATTAACCACGGTGGTACATTGATATCATTTAGGTGATTTAAAAAGTACAGATGTCTGGATTCCCATACCCAGAGACTGTGATGTGAGATACGGAGCTTTTTGAACATATCCCAGTGAAGTCTAACTTGCAGCCAAAGTCAATGTATCCTTCAATCCTCTCGTCACTGTGACCAAGTACTTGACAAACCAACTAGAGGGAGGGAGGATTTATTTTGGCTCATGGTTTGGGAGAATCCAATCCATCATGGTGGAGAAGGCACAGGGTTAAATGACTCTGTAGAAATGGGAGCATGTGACTGCTACCTGCTCACATCTGGATAGAGCAGGATGCAGTGAGGGGAGGGGAACTAGAGCTAGGCTATCAGTCTCAAGGCCCCTTTCCAGCGCCGTTCTAACCTCTAAGAGATTCTATAGTCTCCCCAAATATGTTTACCACATGAGCAGGCACAGGGCATCCCATATCCAAACCACGACAATTGAGACCCACTCCTGATGATGAATTTGAGTTGTTGGAACAGATCAGAGATAAAAATAATCCAGAAGTAAGTATATACAGGGTTGCTAAAACACAATGGAGCAAGTTTGCTTTCAAGGAACAGCAAAGAGTAGCCATGTGGGAGGAAACAAGCTGAGCTGGTGGCACGTTGTGAAAGAAGAACCGGGAGGCTAAACCTGTCATCTGGAGGACTTGGAGAGACATTTGCAGAGGGTGAGATTTAAGCACTCCATCCTCACGGAGGACAGATAGATGGAGATGGAGAGAGCTCTCTCCAGACGGAAGGGCAAAATAGACAAGATAAAGTTGTGGTATCCTCCCACTACTGGACCGGAGTTCCAAGGTCAAGAGTGAAAGAGTCACAGGGTGAGTGATAGAAAGGTTAAAGCAGAGACCAAAGTTAGGTCACTACTCCGGTGGAGAGTTGTTAGTCTTTCAGAAAAAGAGAAATATCAAGATGGTGTTGCATTAGACTTTTCCCGAAGCACAGAGGACGAAGCTGCTGGGAAGTGGGAGAACATCAAAGGAAGCTGATGGATAGCATCCAGGCTGTAGACTTTGCATGTCTCTAGCGTGGTCAATGGGTGCATTATTTTAGTCTGAGTAAGAGACATGTTCTCACCCTTTAGAGTTCAGAAGCTGATTTAAGTTCAGAATCATTGAAAAGATCAATTCTGAAAATTGCTGTTGGTGGAAAGTGGCTTGTGGAGGTGGAAATGAAGATGCCAGGGAAGAAACAGAGTTGGGTCTTTATAAAAAGCCCCAAGGCTTGATGAAATGGGACAATTAGCAGAGGATAAGAGAAGTAACTTCTAAGCTACCTGTTCCAGGAAGGCAGGGGCTCCAGTGCTCACCTGTGTCTGTCTTTCAGTTCCTAAACAATTGCCTGTTTTCCCTAAATATTTGGAAATGGAAAACTAAGAGGACAGCAACAGGCAAGCAGACACAAATCCAGACAACTGTGACTCCCTATGAGCTAGCAGATAGAAAGAAACAGGGCTACTGAGATGACTTGGTGAAGTGCTTGCTGAACTCAGATCTCCAGCACCCATATAAGAAGTTGTATACGGCGGTCTGATCCAGTAATCTTGGCTCTGGGGAGGTGGAGACAGGAAGATCCCCAGGCTTGTTTGCTAGACAGTCTAGCAGGATCAGTGAGCTCAAGAATCAGACCCTGTCACAGCAAATAAAGTAGAGGGTGTTTGAGGAGGACACTTGACATCATTCTCTGACCTCGACATATGCGCACACAAGTGTACATCCGTAGGGGTACACACACAGACACATGTGCACACACATGCTCATGTGTACTCATGAACAGGAATCTTGAAAGACAGAGCGTGATGGAGATGAATCAACCGGTGTCACTGTCCTCAGGTACCTTGCAACTGCGTCAGAACTGCCTCCTGCCTACCTGGGAGCAAGAAGGGAAGAGGAAACTCTGAGAAGCCCCTGAGCTCTTGCCTTCTTAGGTGACTCTCAAAATGCCTTTCCTGTGCCTTCCTGAGCAGGACAGGGTCCTTTTGTAGTGTGTGTGTGTGTGTGTGTGTGTGTGTGTGTGTGTGTTTGAAATTTAGCTTGTATTTAGGCTGACATTTCCCCAGAAGCACTTGTATAGATAGTTGTTAAGATACTGAACAGCTTTCTTAGAAATTGGAGAATTGCTACTGCTGCTTAAGTGCCCTAGCTGTCCTGGCTTCACCTTTGGATATTACAACTAAAAAGTCAGTACAGGGTGTTCCAGGCTCCTAGTCCAGTTTCGTAGTTTGAATGTCAACTAGGAAGGAAGATAAGCCAGGCCAGACCTCCTTCCTGAGAGCTTCCTCCGTGCCCTTTTGTTCCCTTCCCAGCAGGATGGGAGCCACCTTCATTCCAGGGCCCTGACCCTTGTTCCTAACTCCCCTACTTTCGCTGGCATCTCTGCACTACACCTGGTTCTTATTCCACACCACAGCTGTGATCTAGCTATGAATTTCATGGCCGTGTCATCTCTTTTCCCAGTACCGCTTCACTTCTGGGTACCTATCTAGCCTAGAACTTCAGCCAGTCAACACCCTGCGGAGCATAGGCTTCTTCACTAGGCCTTCAAACACCAACCTTGGGTCATCTGGTTGATTTCTTGTCTATGATGCACTTCATCCAAGCCCCCCCACCCCACGTCTGCACCTTTCTCCAATGCCATTATCTGGCAGCTGCTGGAATGCCCGTGCCCCTAGCATTTAAGCATCTCGTAGTGAGGACAGCTGTCGTGTTACATAGAGGACCTCAAGTACCTGCAGATGTTCACTCTATGCTAAAGAGGGATCCTTTGCTAACATAGTTGAAGGAAACCTGAGAGGAGAAGGCTAACAGCAAGACCCGTGGCAGTGATGGTATCATTGGCTATTCCTCTCTTCTGGTGTCTTTGTTATGGGGCTAATAACCCCCTATTTGGTTAAACCTTAGTTCGAATTTCTGTAGTTGAATGATGAATCTTACCTGATACACTGGTTCGATCCCCTCAAATGAGGATTGCCACGTAGCTTCTGTTGCTTTTCCAAAACACAGTTTGCTTTAGGTTCATGTCAAGTGGTTGTGTTAAAGGTCATGGGTTGGAGCAGTTTGGCAATTTACTGAGCTCTAAATCTCAATTTTATCATCTGTAATATGGGAGGAGTTATGCCATAAGAACACTAAATAAGATAGTCCATCTAGTAGACTACTAGAGTAGAGTAGAGCTACTTACTCTGCTGAAGTTCTTATTGTCTGTTGTGTTGTATTCTCCTCCTACACCTGGTTGGTCCCATTCAGACCAAGACTTTGGGTGATGCAATGATCTTTATTTCTTAAGTACACCCAACTCTAAGGGTATCTATTGTCCCAGATAGCCCTCTGATTCTTTCCTCTTTTATTACCTTACCCATCCTCCTCAAACTCTGGCCCCTACCCACGTTACTTGCTGTGGCAGAATTCATGATACCCCTAATCAGTATCTTTCATACTTATTATTAGAACTCTGATTTGTTCTACATGGCAATATACCCAGCTGAAATATCCACCTTCCCAGATTTCTTGCAAAAGGTTTGGATTAATATTTAACTAGCAAACACTTATTATATTCATTTACTATGGACAAGACGTGGCTCCAAATACCTTGCCATTGAATTCTCATGGTGGGTCTATAAAGTGCGCATTATTCCTATTTTACTAATCATAAGAATGAGATATGAATTTAGCGGTGGAGCCAGAGTATGAACCTCGTCAGTTTGTAGACTCAAGGCTCTTAACTGATGTAGTTGGCAGTGTGCAGCCAATTCCAGTAGACATATCTGAGACAGCCTGCTTTCCTGACATGGCTGTTGACAATGCCTCTTACTGATGGAAGCAGAAGGTGGGGCTGCTGTGATCTTCTGGCAATAAAATAAAGGGCATGATAGAAATTGTGGCAGTGATGAAACCATGGCTGGTGTCTCTCTTCTAGAAACCTTGTTGGGTGTGTGCATGGGGGGGGCAATAACTCTCTATTTGGCTAGCCTTAGTTGAGTTTTTGTAGCTTAATGATGAACCTTAGCTGATACGCTGGTTCTGTCCCCCCCCAAATAAGGGCTGCTCCACGGGCTCATTTTCCATAGTAACTTTTTTGGGACATATCTTTCTTCAGGTTCACATCCAGTAGCCATACAGTTGCAGCCCACATGACAGAACTGTGTGGCTACTTGTTCATGTAGTTAGCTAAGAGGTCCCAACTGTCATTATTACCTTTCCCAAGTCCTCCTCTAACTAAGCATCAACAACAGTCACGGAGAGGCTTCCTTCATCAGATCTCTCTTATTTGAGCAGATGGATGCTGTGCCATTCTCTTTGCCTCTCTGGTTCTGAATGTAAGAGGAACACTGTAAGGTGTGGCTGGAGAGGAACTGTCTAAGCAAGGATACTGTAGCACAAAGAAAAAGCCGAAGAGTTGGCTTAGCAGGGGTTTAAATGGGAAAACAGAATTGATTTAAATATGCTGTTCTAATTATGATGCGCTTCTCATAGTGTTATAAGTTTCTTTTGTGTATTTGTTTAAATGATACCAAATAAAATATACAATAAAAATAACATAATGAAAATTCTAAAATCGCATTCATGCCTTATTCTACTATAATTGTCTAGTCATCTACTGCTTAGTGATGGGGGCATGTCCTGAAAAATGCATTGTTAGGTGATTTCACCCTTGTGAAGACATTAGAGAACGCTCTTACACCAGCTAAAACAGCTACATCCCAGGTAGTACCATCTTAAGGGACCATCATTGTATATGTGGGTTGTTGACTGAAACATCATTCTGGTAGCACAGAATAGAGATGCTTTTGGAACTAGCCTATGAGTATATAGATATAGTAAAGGAGACTAAAGTAGGCTGTAGTAGCTGATAACTCAAACAACATTGCTTACAATAAAAAATGACTGTGCCCGATCTTGTACTCATGCCAATGAACTATTACAGGGGAGCTCACTGGAAAATCTGTATCAGCAACGAAACAGCCCAACCTTTGATAATATCTATCACTTTTAATCAAAACTCACTGGCCAGTGTTCTTCCTTGAGGGAGATGAAAATATCAACTCTCTCTTCCAACGGTCGTAACAACAAACAAGGTATGATTCCACCATAGTTCACCCTGGAGAACCAATGAGTTTATTAGGCTTCCTTACAGAGAAGTGGATGCTAATTCTCCCTTGGCCACTTGCACCTTGTCCCCACCCCAGTCTTTCCCAGCCTATATACTCTAGCTCCTCTCTGAGGTCATCTGCAGCTGAAGAAGAACTGCATACGGATGATTGGCAGAAGCGGCTGGATACTTGGGTTAGGATCTCATGACCCTCCCAGACCCTCCTCTGAAGGAAGGAAGGTCAACAGTCAACAGGCCCATCTGTGATGGCCTTTTGCAAGTCGTTACAATTGATCTGATGAGGAGGGTGGCAAGTTGGCTTGGAGGATAATCCTGTAAAAGAGTCAGGATGCATCACACAGCCCCTCACAACCACAGTGGAACCCAGAGGTCCAACCGTGTGCTTAGACTGGAGGGATCCAGGACTGTCTGGTAAGAAGCATGTTGGATGTGACGGACCCGGTTTCACACTGAGTTTATATTATTATTTTTATCTGTTTTATATTTTGGAGACACATAAAGTGCTTATAACAGTGCCAGGCTCATAAATAAGTATTTATTATGATGATTTTACATGCATGTATTATTGTGAAATAATAGATATACATAAAGGAAACATAATAATAGGTATCTGAGAGTTTATTTTTTGACAAGAGAGATGTCTCATTAAATAGGTGCCTTTGGAATCAGACAATGGAATTTGAGGCCTGGTCTGTTGTTTTGCTGGTGCTGTGAGGGAATCAAAAAGGAAGGGAGCTTAGGAACTCCATCAACACAACACAGAGATAACAATGTAGACCAAGTCTAGGCCAGTTCATGGGAGAGAAATACGGGTATTGGAATTTTGGCAGAATTCCCACACCCTGCTGAGCCTCAGAACCTGTGGCCAACTCTGCAGTTGATGGCCTTCTGGGGCCACGTAATGATGAGTGCCACTGGACTGACGCGTGTTCTCTGCCTGGGAAAGACAGAAATTGGCTTGCCCCCAAAGTCCTGCCTGCCTTTTGGATCGAGTTCCTTCGACTATGCAGGACAGCCACACAGAGCCCTTTAAAAGGCACTTTTGATGATTTAATTAAATCTGACAGATTTTTTTTTAAAAAGACTACTAACTGGAGACCTCAACCATATTTCTTTTCTATTTTTTTCCTGCTTCTAAAGGTTAACAGCAGGCTTAACTCCTTCATTCACCCAGAACTGTATTTGTAATGAGTCTCCCAAGGGAACATCTTTCCCTCCCTCTGTGATGGAACCGGCTTCATCTACTTGGCTGGGGTGGAGGAAGCGCAGCAGCAATCTGTCATCTTCTGGATGGAGCCTTGGATCAGGCTCAGCATCCGCAACCCCCTCCAAAGCTATGTGCAGTCAAGATGCTTTCGGAGACAGAACAGCTGCCTCATCCATCCCGAATGGTCCTTTTCACCGGGATCTCATGAACCCCACCCGTTAATTACAAGTTCATGGGTGGAGATCCCCAAGGTCAAAGATAGTAGTCGGTCTGGCTTTGGAACAAGAATACCTCAGAGTCACCCGAAGGAAAAGCTAGGGAAGAAACAACAGAGAAATGAGATTCTCTCTTAACTGGATTCAGCCTGGTTTCTCTATCCCAAGTGTGAGTGGACTGATTACTGTTAACAGGTTACTGTGCAAAGAAAGGAAAGAATGGAGAGGAAGTCTGCTCTGGGTGAGCATGCTCACATGGAAGTATCTCCCCCAACCCCATTTTACTTCTTAGTGGTCTGGCTCCTACTACATATGACGACATGAGGTTTGCTTTCGTTGGACGAACTGACTAATCCCATGGGTCAGCAGCAGACCCAAGGCTTGGATAGTGTCTTTGACATGCCTGGTGTTTTCTCCTATCTCCCTTATACATAATCTGCCCAGGGCCTCTTCAACACTCAGTGAATTTTCATGCTGTTGACATCTCTCCCGAGGTCCTTTGCAAATTCTGTTCTTCCTTGTCAGATCCTCTTCCATTCATCTCCTGTGCCCCTATCACTAGCTTCCAAACATATCCCCCTAGGACCCTTTCTCTCAGACTTCTTTATAGGCCCAAGAGAATGCGCATCACTGAACAGGAAGAGAGCACACGCCCCCTGGTGGGGAAGATTAGAATCCTGAGAGAGAGCGCGAGAGAGCGAGAGAGCCAGAGAGAGCGAAAGAGAGAGAGAGAGAGAGAGAGAGAGAGAGAGAGAGAGAGAGAGAGAGAGAGAGAGAGAGAGAAGAGAGAGAGAGAGAGAGAGAGAGAGAGAGAGAGAGAGAGAGAGAAGAGAGAAGAGAGAGAGAACTGAATTTTGTGGGGAGGGGATAGAAAGAGGGGGGAAGGAGAGGGGAGGGGAGGGGATAGAAAGAGGGGAGAAGGAGAGGGGAGGAGAGGGGAGGGGAGACGAGGCTCATGATGGACGATGGACAAGGTCAAGAGTTTACAGATGTTCCTCCGTTGATAAGGATGCTATGTCTAAAAACTACCCATGTGGTACGTGAGTGCCACAGCTTGCTGCACTGTGCGCTCCTGACGGCATCACTGGGAGCTCCGATTTACTCCCACCATGGAGTCAAGCAGCAGAACCTGAGAAGAAGCGACTCCCTCCTTGTAGCCTGGGGAGAGGTGGAAAGTCCTAGACCCAGCCATGGTTTTTACCGGGTGGCATGTCATCTGGCTAATTCTGCGCCGTTGTAAAGCGGATCAGGAGCGGAGTCCGCCTAAGCTGGATGGACCTCTCTGTGTGTCAAAATTGCTTTTTTAGCATAGTTTAGCTACTTTGAAATTTCAAGTAAGTCTAAAGGCCATGCGGTTTTTATATTTGTCAAGAGAGAGCTTGTATTTACAACTGCTGAAAATGCTGAAATGGCTATGATGATGATTTATGTGGCTCACATTGATGCCTGTATTTTAAAAGCGTCTTGGAGTAGGCTTCCAGATAGGACCACAGGCTCTCCCTGGGTGATCTGTAGTCATAGTGATTCTCTCATGCCTGGGGACATCATGAGGGGGGATACCTTTGTCTTTTAGATTGAGCTATGTTACTCTGGCTTCCCTCACCTCTACTGGGGTGGGAGTCTTTTCTAAACACGTAGCCTGTCTTTCATATTGTATCCTTTCCCTTTATGGGAATTCCCAAAGTCAAAGGACCTCCAGACAGAAAGCCAAAGGACTAGTGAAAACCCAGGAAGACTCAGTAAGAATATTCTGGATGAAAATTACACACATCAGGAGGATATCGAGCGATGTGTGGTTCTCTCCATACATTTCCTCAGGACCCCCTCTTTTCCAGCTCCTAAAGTGGGGACCGCCATGACTTCTGTGGAGGGACACTCCTGAAACCAAGAGACAAAGGCATCACAGAAATGAATAACAACTATGGGCTATATACAATTAAGAGAAGTTGTATCAGATTAGCTACCAAAGCTCCCTTTTTCCTCCCCTGGATAGAGTTACACATAGTTTTGGTCTGTAGAATAAAGAATAATAGGAGGGAGAGAGTAAGTGAGGAAGAATAAGAGAGGGAAGTGATGGTGATTAATTCATATATATTATATATAATATCTATCTATCTATCTATCTATCTATCTATCTATCTATCTATCTTTAAGGCAGGATGGTAAACTGACTTATATCTCCTAGAATGATACATAGAAGTCTTAGTCTCTAGTACCTGGGAATGTTACTGCTTTTAGAAACTGGGTCTTTGCAATCAGGTTGAAATGAGTCATGCTGAGTTAATATCGTCCCCAATCCAGTGATTAATGTCCCTATAAGAGTAGATTCAGAGACTGAAAAGATGCTCTGTGGTTCAGTCATTGACTGCTCGTGCAGAAAACATGAGTTTGGTTCTCCGGACCCAGGCCAGGCAGCTCACAACTGCCCATGACTTCTGAGGCATCACTCATGAGGACGGAGGGGGGCTAATCAATGCCTTTATCTGCCTGCCACCTAACTTGTTAAAGCATCAAAGAAGTCTATCAGTCCTAAGTCTGACTGTCTCGGCGACAGAGAGGTGCAATGTGAAACTGTGACAGAACACAGTGGAAACAAGGGGCTCGAACGCTACACACGTGGGCTCTGTGGATAAAGAAATCAGAGAAGGAAGAAGCCAGCGGTCGTCTTTCCTGAGGAGGGGGCTGGGTAGTAGGTGCTTTCTGCAGAGCTTCCAGAGCCAGCAGGGCTGGATCCTTCTCTTAGATAAATGATTGGAGCTCTGCGAGAGAGGACTGGCGCATCACACTGGCTCAGCAAATGCTTCTCCACTTAGAAATGGGGACCGAGAGAATGAATTCCTTTCTTTCATCCTGGGCCATCTCTGAGATGCTGCACAAGGCTCCCCGGACTGTGATGCCACTCCTGGGAGAAGGCAGGGAGGAAAGTGGAAATGTCTGCCCTGAAACTTGACATGTTAAGTTTGCCCCCAAATTGACTAAAATTGCATTTTCTGCCTTCAAGCGGAATGAGGTTTCAAACGGAATATGTGCTGAGCTGTAGTAAAATAAAACTACATTTCTTGCAAACCCGAGTTTTATGAACTAGATTGAGAGTTACTGTATGTAGTGTTTGCAAACAGCTACACTGGGGCATATTGGGAGGCTAGTGCATCACAGGCCATGACCTTCCAGGTTTGGTTTATCTGAGCTCTTGATGATATAATTGCAGGCCATGGGGCTCCAGCCATTGTGCAGTCCCTGGAGCCCTTTGTGTATAGTGCCTCCCTTCCAAGGAATCTGCAATGCGTATTCTCTTGCACAGAGGACAGTAGAATGGCTCTTGGTTCTTAGCAAGAATAGAGCATGGTTTTGGTCCTCAACGCAACATGCTGAATGGTGTCAATAGCAACCCAGAAGAGTAGGAGTTCCCAAATGCATCACCCCAATTTGATAGTCAGGGTGGGAGTTGGTATGCACAAAAGATTCTGTGGATTCTTTTTTTTAAAATTTATTTATTTATTAAGGATTTCTGCCTCCTCCCCGCCACCGCCTCCCATTTCCCTCCCCCTCTCCCATCAAGTCCCCCTCCCTCATCTGCTCGAAGAGCAATCGGGGTTCCCTGACCTGTGGGAAGTCCAAGGACCGCCCACTTCTATCCAGGTCTAGTAAGGTGAGCATCCAAACTGCCTAGGCTCCCCCAAAGCCAGTACGTGCAGTAGGATCAGAAACCCATTGCCATTGTTCTTGAGTTCTCAGTAGTCCTCGTTGTCCGCTATGTTCAGCTAGTCCGGATTTATCCCATGCTTTTTCAGACCCAGGCCAGCTGGCCATCGGGATTCTGTGGATTCTTAAGTGTCCCCGAGACCAAGATGCAAGACTCTTCTTCATGTCTCATTTAATAGCTTTCATGCCTGCCCTGCTCATGTCAGGACCAGAATCAGTGGAGGAGCTGTTTGTAAATACACGATGCATCTTTCTGCCCAGCATAAGACTCTTTCAAGAAGGAAGTGTGCATACTTGCATTTCTAACCATCTCCATTGGGAGCTTTGCCTCTGTGGTTCTTTAGCCTCTCCCTGTGGTGTATGTAGTTTGTCCTCACCACCCTGCTTATCCTGGGTTCATAGGCTGTTGGGATGCGACTGTCTTGTGTGTTCACAGTTCTCACAGGCTGGTGCATATATGCTTACCTCCCATCCTCCACCTTTGAGCATGTGATGGTGCCATTGACCCAGAAAGATATGCTCTTGGTGGGGGGAGGGTGGTCCTGCACTAGAAAGAATATATTGCACAAGAGTTTGGACACAGGCCTTTTAATTTATATGGCTGATGTTTCCCTCCCAGAAAGGCAAAGAAGAGTTGAATGGAGTGTTTTCTCTTTCTTGGTCTTTGGAAGAGACTTTGGATCCTATGTGGCATTAATTTGGGATACACAGAAGACGGTGATGCATAAAAGTTGCTTATGTTTTTGATATAATTTAAGTCACATTTGTGGAATGTCTACTTTGCGTTATACCCTTATGAGGTCAGAGATTGCCCAAGACCAGTCTGAGTCTCTTCAGAAAAATGCAGGGAACTTTCTCGGCAAACAGTGTTGCTTCTTCTACGGACATGTTAGCCACATCTCCCACACAGGGCAGAACTTAGGGCCACATAGATTCCAGGGAAGGGAGAAAACAGCTGAGCAGAGCCTGTGGCATTTGGGGATTTCCAGTTGGGAGCTGTTGCAGCTGCATCTATTATCGGACTTCAAAAAGAAAAACAGTACCCCCACACCAACTTGCCCCAGAAAGACAAACTTATTCCTGGCCCTGGCTGAAGGCAAGACGAAGCATGTCCAGGTGAGCTTCATTAGGAACCTTGCTCGCTGATGTATGAAAGTGTTTCTTTGGTTTCAGGGTGAGAACCTTTGCCCAAGGGGATAATGAAAGACAGGTCCCCCTGCACCAAGTGTTTCCATGCATGGTATTTTTATAACCACATAGGCAAAATCAGATCATATTTTCAACATGCCATAGTGTGCTTCCCTGCCCTTATTTATGCATGTATGGACATTTATCAGTCTCTTTATAGCTACCTATTAAAAATCTATTATTCTCAGACTCTCTGCAGTAGGCAGAGACCATTACAAAAATAACACATCCAATGAAAATACAGAGCACAAGGTGCCGCGCAGTGCTCAGTCCAAGTGAGAGATCTATAACACAACTCTCTTGTAGCTAAGGCTCGGGGATCTAGTGAGAGAAGAGGAGATGAAAAGGTTGTAAGAGCCAGAGGAGCAGGAAGTTTGAACAGCAAGAGATGGCTGTTATGGAAGGGGGCAAGCTCTCGAGTCTTTAATTCTAGACAAAGGACTACAGGCAGCTAAGGAACGCTGAGAGCAGGAGAAACAAATAGTCTTCTTCAAGGAATAGCCCCCAGTTGGTTGCCCACTATCAAGTGGTCAGCCCTGAAAACATATGCATATGAGTAACGCACAGACTGAGCAGGCTATATTTATAGATTTAAAGACACACACACACATATGTCTGTCTGTCTGTCTGTCTGTCTGTCTATCTATCTATCTATCTATCTATCTATCTATCTATCTGTCGATAGACATAAATATCACACATATATAACAATAACTTAAGAAAAAGAAGCCATGAATTTGAGAGAGAGAGAGAGAGAGAGAGAGAGAGAGAGAGAGAGAGAGAGAGTAAAGAATGTACACTGAAAAGGTTATGGGGAGGAAAAGGAATGGGGAAGATAATACACTTATATTTTAAAATTAATTTATAATTAAAATTATATTTTAAAAATTAATTTAAAAATTTGATTGTTGTATTATTGGGTTGTCTCCCATTTTTTTTGTAAGAATAAGTGAAAATATTAACGACAGCTTTG
This sequence comes from Microtus pennsylvanicus, assembly GCF_037038515.1. Lineage (NCBI taxonomy): Eukaryota > Metazoa > Chordata > Mammalia > Rodentia > Cricetidae > Microtus > Microtus pennsylvanicus. Next base: position 23,394,798 of record NC_134596.1, read on the forward strand.
TGAACCAAATTTTCCTCTGATTTTACCTTTTATTTTATACTGTCGTTTTTATTTTTAATGTGACAGACTACTAAATTTTAGGCTGTCAGATCCACCAATCTGTATGCCTGCTTTGTGTACTGTTGCTCCATCAGGACCCCTCCAGGGTTTTAAAGCTACGTAGGCACGGCAAACCACAGCCACTTACCTGAAGCTGAGTGTAAGAAGCCACCTACCGAGTAGTTTACTGGCAGAAGTTCCTCTGTGGGGCTGACATACTTTGTTTCTCATCTGGACTTCAGGTGGTTTTGTGAATTATGCTCTGTGGGTCAGGAATTGAGTTGTTCTTGCCTCCTCCTGCTGTTAGACCCTACCTGCTCTTGCTACCATGCTTTGCTAGCTTTCCACTCCCTCCCTCCCTCCCGCTGCCCATTCTGAGTCCTTCCCGTTTTTTATAGGGTACTTTTTGAAGCTCGCAAGGTGCCAAGAATTTGCTTTCTGAGCTGCTCTTACTCGCAGAAGGTTTTAAGGGGCAGCAAGCCTTATTCTCGCAGTTCTAGAGCATGGTTGCAAAGCTGCTTGTTATGATCGGATTCTCTCCTCCTCACAACTCCTTCCTGGGGCTCCAGTTCCCTTTGACTGAAGGATGAAATGGAACCCTCCCCTCTAACCCTCCATGTTAGGCCTGGCTCCTTTCCTCAGCTCTTCTCAGGCTTCCTCTTCCCTCTTAAGCACTATAAGCTGCTGCTGAGACCTGGAATCCATTCTCAGAGAACGGGACTGTGGGGTAACGGAGTAGACTCACAGACTACACGCAAGAATCTCAGTTTTCAGTGACCAGAAGCTCACACAACTCCTAAAGTGGAGGAAAAGGCAATATATTCTATCATTAAATTCAAATAAATAGATAAGAATTGCTGTGGCTTATTGTATAGAGTGCTTAGAAACATCTAAAAGGCTGACTTTGGAAATCTTATCACTTCATTTTCTAAAATTCCTGGTCTTTAACCGCCTTCCCTCTCCTACTCATTCGAATCTGTAGTTTCTCAGCACGAGTTACTCTTCTCTACTAATAGAAGCTGTCCTTGGCCTAAGCTCAGGCACTTTTCCTCAGGCAGGTCACCATCCCTCACATCAGAAGTCCTGTCTTCCAGGACTTGTGGGACCTGAGCTAGCATGAGGCCCAGCCAGGATGGCTGATTAGCAGTGCTTGCTGAGAGAAGGTGAAGACAATGAAGGAGGGGGAGGGGGTTCTTCAGAGAATGTGAATTCATACGATACCACCTGGAGTCATCTTACAGGAGGTTCCCGTACATTCTCTGTGACTTAGCAAGTACGTGTGTAAGTATGTGTGTGTGACTATACATTTATGTAGAATGGGCACACACGTGGGTGTGGATGGGTGCGTGTGCTCATGAAGGATCATGCATGTGGAAGGCAGGGGGCAACACTGGGTGTTGTTCCTTCAGGTACCTTCTACGTTTTGTTTGAGACAATCTGGCATTGGCCTGGAACTTTGCCATCTAGAGCAGGCTAGCTGGTCTGGAAGTTTCTAGAGACCTTCCGGCCTCCACGATCCGTCTTACCTACCATGACTGGCTTTTTAAGTGGGTTCCAAAGATCTGAACCCAGGTCCCCGTGCTTGGAAGAGAAGTGCTTTATTCGCTGATCCGTCTCTCAAGCATTGTTCAGATCACACTTTTCACAGAGGCCTAGAATTCTCACAGGAAGAGACAATATTTCCCCTGGCGCTTACAGTGCCTTAAAGCAGGATTTAAATAGGAATCTGGCTGATCCTTCCAAATTCTTTCTCCACCACCAGTGTCTAACAGCTTATTTAACCAGGCTTGTAATCTCAGCACTTGGGAGGTTGAGGCAGGAGAATCATGTGTTTGAAGTTACCCTGAGTTACAGGGCAAAGTCCTGTAAAAAAAAAATAAAATATAATATGATATATCAATAACCATACACACTTACAAATGCCTAAACACATACACATATGCAAGTTTTTCCCCAACAGCTAGGCGATCAGGAAGACATGCCCTGTTGTTGGTACTTTCTTCTCTGCTGTGTGAGCAGGGGAAGCTGCTTGGGGATGTTAAACACGCTGAAAGACCCAGAACAAAGAGACACAAGGCCATGAGCCTGACTTGAAAGTCTGCCTTATGATCACTCTGCTCCCTGATGGTGGGTCAGAGACAGTAAAGAGGAAAATGAATCTCCATCCACAAGACTAGTTCTGCATTCATTCTCAACTGTGCTTAATTCTTTGGCCAACACGCATCTGTGGCCACATTGGCGGCTACATCAGCACTTTTTCTTTTGTGGAATGGTCAAGGGTTTTCATTCCATAATTCACTGGTGGTTGGGTTCTGGTCACCAAGGCAATTACAGTCTGTTCCCAAGACCCGGCAAATTGTAAGACACATGAAGAAAATGCTTCTTTCTTGTATTGTTGGTGCTCTTTAGCCTTTGAAAAATAAAGAAAAATAGAGAACAAAGGACTTTACAATGTGAAGCATAATACAATATATCCAAGTCTTACCTCCCAAAGACTATTTGGAAATCGGGTCTTTGACGGTTAATCAAGTTAGAAATCTTGGATAAATTCATTGACTAGTAGATTTTTGTTTGTTTGTTTGTTTGTTTTTCTGAGATAAAGTTTCTCTGTGTAGCTTTAGCTGTCCTGGAACTCTTTTTGTAGACCAGACTGGCCTGGAACTCAGAGATCTGCCTACCTCTGACTCCTGAGTGCTGGGATTAGAGGTGGGCACCACCACCTCCTGACTTGAGCCAGAGAAGAGCGTGGTAGTGGTGGGGACCGAGTGAAGGTAGAGACAGAGACTGCAATTATGCCACTGTTAGCTAGGAAAAACCTGGGGCCACCAGAAGTGGGGTGAGGGGAAGAGGGCCTCTTCTCAAAGAGTACAGCCTCTACTAATGTGTCCATTCCAGATTCTTGCTTTTCAGAACCATGAGAGGATAAATTCCTGCTGTCTTAAGTCAAAACATGTGGCAACTCGTTATAGCATCCCAAGCTCACATAGATATGGTAAAGGGAATGTCATGTTGCTGTCATGAATACTGGGAATAGGAAATGGTTTTGAACTTGATCATGTATCCAGCTGAATGACACTTGAGAATCATGATCAAAAAGCCACACATTACCCATGTGCCATTTCCACTCAGCTGACTTTGGAAAGCTGCTGAGCGCTTCAAGGAGATCTCATTGTTGACCTCAGTAGGCGAGTGTTTGAAATTCCTTCCTCCTTTCTCTTGTAAGTGACACTAGTCACTGAATTTTAGGCAAATTCTAAATCCAGATGATCACACTTCAAGGTCTTCATTAAGTCTGCAAAGACGTGATGTCTAAGTAAAGTCCTGTTTCAAAGTCCTGGCAGTGAAGACTTGGACATATCATCTAGCAGATGCCATACATTGCTCTAGCTGGTGCCACCTCTGTGGCACATTCACCCTGCACATGGAAGGCTGGCCTTTGCCCTTAGGCCTGGTCTTCTGTGCCCTCCTGAATCCTGAGAGATTCCCAGTGCATCCCTAGGTCCTACAGAAAGTGGAGTGCAAGGTCCCCATTGTCACAGTCACTTACAGAGGCACAAAGCTGGCACAAGGGAGAATGGAGATCAGGACATAGGTGGTGGTAATCCATGCTTTGGGTGAAAACTGAAGGGTCTTGGCTCAACCAAAGCATGCAGGAATGTGTAGCCCTTTGCAACATGGAGACCAAGTGGTTCAGAAAGAGACCAGCTTTTGCGTCACACGGACACAAGAAGGGACTTTCATTGTGCAGGGTGCTGATTCCACAATCGCGCGCAAGTCACTGACTCTACCTGAACCTCATCACTGTCTGCAAATAAGGCTGATCGCACATGACTTAAGTAATTACCATAGCAATTAAATGAAATAATAGAAGTGGCCATGTGGTAACGTGCCTAGCCTGACACCTGGCATTTAGTGGGCACTTCGCTAATGGCCAGGTTTCTTTAGCCATTTTGTGTGGGGCTTATTATTAAGGTCCAATTAGAAACCTCATTCGGTGAGCTCTAACCCTGTATTATGCAAGTGTAGTTGCTAGAAGATATGCATATGACTCCAAGGGAAAATGTCCTTGCTCTCCAAAGAAATAACAAGAGTAGGGGAGACTGAATGTAAACGGCCAAAGAGCGACAGCATGTCCTGCTGAAGTTTACAGTCCACACGGAGAGAATGTTTATCCTGCTTTCTCCAGTGCCTAACCAATACGTGTCATTGAAGAAGTGGAAAGGAGCTTCCACAGGGCACCGAGAGGAGGGGCATTCAGCTCATGGAAGGTTTGTGTAGGGATGTTCTACAGGATTATCCTCCAACTCAGCCGGTCTCCATCTTCAGGATTTCTGCTGGGCCTGCTCATGAAAGACCATTAAAGATGGTCCTATTGAGAGTTTCTCTTCCCTCATAGGAGTGGGAGGGGGAGCCATGGGACCTCCATCTGAGGATTCAGCCTCCCCTTCCAAACAATGTAGCATGATTCTGGCCTGATTGTGCATGGTGTTGGGAGAGGGGCTAGGTGGGGAAGAACGAGAGAAGGGGATTAAGTCTATGCAGCCATGGGTAGCCGTCATCCCTGCTGGCTACAGACCATCTACTGTGGCTACTTTAAAGTCAACTACGCTCCTGCTCATAACCCCTTCATTCTAATAACTAAGCCTCATAAACTCATTGGTTCTCCCTGGGTGAACTTCAGTGGAGTCTAGGTTTGTGGCTGGGACCTTAGGAGGAGGGGTAAACATTTATATTTCTTTCAGCGAAGGAATTTTAGCACCAGGGCATCTGGAAGCAGCCCTGGGTGGCTACAGGGTAAACTTCAAGCTTTTCTAGCAGTGTCGCGGGTTGGGAACAGTGCAAAGGGAACATGTAAAGACCTATGCCTTGTGCCAATGTTTCTATGAAGGCTTGGCAGGACCTCCATGCTCAGACATGCCTTTAAGGGATCCACGCTTGCTCCCGAGAGGAGGCAGGGCTAGAGTTGAAGCGGGGAGGTAGCAAAGCTGCTGAGACCGTGGCTTAAGGAAGAGCTCGCTATGGCCTGTCTTGGGTACCAGGCTATCATGGAGTGACTATGAATTCCTTCTTCATGTTGGATGTTTTTTTTTTTTGTTTTTTGTTTTTTTTTTTTTTATAGCTGACCTGCAATTCCTGAATTCAAGCAATCCTCCCTCTTCATCTTCCTAAGTAGCTGGGACTACAGGAACATGTCAGTGGGCCGGCTTCATGTTGGAATTGAATCGCAGACGACATGAGGTGGTGTCAGCAGGAGAGAATGTTTAGGTCATGGGAGAGAACTTCTCATGGACAGACTAATGTCATGCTCACGGGCTCACAGGTAAGTCCTCGCTGTCATGAGGCTGGATGAGTTACGACTAGATTGCAGTTTTAAAAGTGAGGTCATCCTGCGTGTCCCTTCTCCTGCAGGAACTTAATTGCCCCTTCTGTCAAGCAGATGCAGGGTCACATCCCTGAACGTCCCAGCCTCAGGAACTATAACCCCCCCAAAATCCTCTCTATTATAAAATGTCAAGTTTTAGAAATTCTGTTACAGCAACAAAAGCTACGACTAATGTCATTCCCATATACCCTTGAATCAGTGTTTTTTTGTTTGTTTTTCTTTTTCAATACACCTGCAGGTACACTGGGGGATTGTATATAATTGCCTGGGGCAGGGGGTGGGGCAGCAGTAAGTATCTGCTTGCTTTCCCAATTAGTCTAATATTGCCACCAAGGTCAATTAATAGTGCAAATAACTCCCTGGAAGCTTGGCTCTGCCATATAGAAAATGGGACAATGACATTTCTTGAGAAAGTGAGATAACGTGTATAGCATGTCTTGATACCGTTATCTGTGACTTCTGGAAAGGTAGAAGAAAGAAAAGAGGCCAGAGTCCCACACTCAGTCCCCCTCCCCTTTCTCTAACCGGGTTTACAGTGAGAGGCTAGATTGGCTGTGGGTTTGATCTGAGAATGTATTCATGGTAAACTCTGTCCTAACTGCCAAATGTAGCCTGGGTAATGGGGGGTCTTCTCTTTACAGCTTTATCCTAAGGGCGAGTCTAAGCCTTGGCAGCCCTTTGTTGGAGCGCCTAAGGGTCATGCCACCCTCTGACATCCACTGCTAACTGGATTGGGGAAGTGAATCTTTACAATGCCCAGATGGCCTGGAGCCTGGACAGGATAAGGTAGGTGGTGGGTGGCTGTGTAAGTCCCTTGAGTGGATTAAATGTAACTCCAGAGCTGACTCTGTGTCTGCTTAACCACTCTTTGTGTTATAACTGGTGGCCATTTTAAGACACCTTCCCAGTCTTGCAACTGTATGAAATTGATTTCATTTTATAAATGTTTTCCTTGGTCTGTTCGCACGCCTGTATGTGGGCAAACACATACATATATTCGGATATAATTTTACTTTGGAATGACATACAAAGTATTTTTTCAGTTTGGAAGGTTAACATTCTAATGTTGACCTCTCTGCCATAGTTTTCATAATTATTGCTTTAATAAGCATAAGTTATTTCCTCCAGATGGTATATTGCTTTCTTTAGGAACTAAAGGACATTTTTATTTATTTTTTATTATTGGAAAAATTCTACTATATTGTATATATGATCTTTCTAGGAATGACTGCCTTATGGAAAATCCAGACTAGTCTGGAACTTCTGGGCTCAAGTAATTTTCCTGATCCATACTTCCAAGCAGTTAAGAGCACAAGGGTGTGCCAACAGACCAGCTTCATGTTGGGACGAAATACAGGAAAGCAGTAATGTGTACAATGAGAGCTCTTGATTCCGGTAGATAGAAACACAAGTCCTGGTTCTGTTTATTGAGGGCCCCACTCGAGCTGTATTGCTTGTCTTCCATCTCGTTATCTCATGATCAGTATCTGTCAGGCATTGCTGCCTAACAAACTAGAAATATAAAATAGCATGCACTATAAACCTTAATATGTGCTTCTTGACTTATGATGAGGAACTGGAGGGATGGCTCAGTGGTAAGAACCCTTGCTAGTCTTCTAAAGGACATAGATTCAGTTCCTGGTACCCACGCCAGACAGTTTGCAACTGCCTATAACTCTACTTGCAGGGGGATCTGATGCCCTTTTCTGGCCTCCGTGAACATTTGCACGCATGAGGTATACAGACATATATCTCTCTCTCTCCAACACACACACACACTCACACACACACAAATAAACAATGTTTTTAAAAGATGCATTAAGCACTCCTAAACTGCTAAACCTGGTAGCTTGGCAAGACAGTATGCTGCCTCTGCCAAAGATCTTTCAAAAGAACTGTGTTGAATATCACTAGTCCAGGAAAAGTCATGATCCAAAATCCAAAACAAATTTCCATTGAATGTGCATTGCTCTTCATGTCACTGTAATAGAAAAAAAAAACCTGAGAAGTTGGGGGGCCTTCTCATTGGGATTGGGTGGGGTCGAGCAGATCTGGAGAGTTCTCAGTTTGGTAACTCTTCTTATCAACGTCGATGGGTCAGGAGGGATGCTGCTGTGCTGTTTGTCTTTCTCCCGCTTCAGGCTTACAGGAACCTTTCCTGATTGTGATGTGCACTTGGGAAATTGAGCTTAAGTATTTTGCAAGACTCCAGTCATGTGTACGTTAACATTTCATCGGCCAAGTGTGCTGGCTAGTTCTATGTCAACAATACAAGCTAGAGTTTCCTGAAAGGAGGGACCCTCATTTGAGAAAATGTCTCTATAAGGTCCAACTGTAAGGCATTTTTCTAAATTAGTAATTGAATTTAGAGGGGGTGCAGCCTATTGTGAATGGTGCCATCCCTGGACAGGTGGTCCTGGGTTCTATAAGAAAGCAGGCTGAGCAAGCCAGTGGGAGCAAGCCAACAGGTAGCACTCCTCCATGGCCTCTGCCTTAGCTCCTGCCTCTAGGTTCCTGCCCTGTTTGAGTTTCTGTCCTGACTTCCTTCAATGTGGAAGTATAAGTCAAATAAACCCTTAACTCCCCAACCTGCTTTTGGTTCTGCTGTTTTATTACAACCATTGTAACCCTAAGACGCGAAAAGCAAGTCATGTGGTCAGGTTTTAAAACTGGGTCAAAGAAATATATTCTGATGCTTCAGGGCAAAGAGCTCTAGTCATTTGTCGAAAAGAAGGGACACAGACAGGGCTAAAAAGAGGGAATTACTGTGTTCTACCACTATGTGTGAAAGTAGCAACTGCAGACGTGTGATAAGAGCAAAATGGTGTAACATTTTAAATAGTTAATGAGTGTTACCTCCAAGAACCGGGGGAGGGGGTGCTCATTGTTGTATATTTTTATACATTTGGTTCCAAAGCTCTTAAGAGTTCTTGGCATAGAATAAATACCTGAGAGTTAAAAAGGTTTTTTTTTTAATGAAATATTTTATTAGCCCCATGGATAAACTCCCTAACGTAATCCCTGCCCTTGGTGCCACCCTGACCTTTTTTGTTCTGCTGACACTCTGACTAAAATCCCAATGGATATCCCTCATATTCTATCATATTTCATTATTTCTCCACCCTCTTGTCTACTGAACGAGAGCTGCAAGAGAGATGGGCACATTCAAAATAAATAAATGGCCTTCTGGTTTTGTATGTCTTTTTTCCCATCCATAATATTGGTATTATTATTATTGTTTGGGTCTTATAGGTCCCCTAAAAACTCCTGCTTCCTATTTATTTCCTCTCCCCATCCACTCCTCCTCCATCTCCATTGAGAAAGGGGCAGGCCTCCCATGGACTTGAACAAAGCATGGCATGTCAAATTGAGGGGGGACCACTCCTCCCCCTACATCAAGGCTGGGCAAGGTAATCCAGCATAGGGAACAGGTTCCTAAAATCCAGCTAAGCACTGATCTCACTGCCAGGAGCCTCACAAACAGACAAAGCTACACAAGTGCACACACATACAGAGGGTTTAGGTTGGTCCCATGTTCTTTATTTGTTCTGAGTCCGTGTGCTCCCATGAGCTCAGGTCAGCTGTCTCTGTGGGTTCCCCCATCATGACCTTGACCCCTTGAGCTCATACAATCCCTCCTCCCTTCCTTTAGGAGGACTTCCAGAGCTCTGTCCAGTTTCTGGCTGTGGTTCTCTGCATGTGCTTCCATCAGTTACTGGATAAGGCTCTCTGATGACAATTCGGGTAGTCACCAATCTGATTACAGAAGATGTCCAGTTCAAGCACGCTCTCCACTATTGATAGGAGTCTTAACTAAGGTCATCTTTGTGAAATCCTGAGAGTTTTCTTGGCACCAGGTTTCCCCCAACCCTGGAATGGTTCCACCCATCAAGATGTCTCTTTTGATACTCTCTCCCTCTGTCCAACCCCCAACCTGCTTCCTATGCCCAGCCCACCCAACCCACTCCCTCAAGTTCCCTGTCCCCAGTTTACTGAAAAGATCTCTTCAATTTTCCCTTTTCAGGAAAATTCATGCACCCCTCTTTGGGCCCTCTTTGTTATCTTGCCTCTCTGGGGCTGTGGGTCGTAGGTTGGTTATCCTGTATTTTACTCCTAATACCCTCTTATGAGTGAGTACACACCATGTTTGTCTTTCTGGGTCTTGGTTACCTCACTCAGAATGCTTTTTTTCTAGTTCCATCCATTTGACACAATTTCTTTCGCAATATAATGTGCATAATGTAACAAAATGTAAACTGGAACCACAGAAGGGATACACATTTATTTGTAGCTCCTGCCCACACTTCTCAGAGAAGATCTGACAGTACATGCACACAGGAATGGGAACCAAAGGGCCCGTCTTAGAATTCTGTCTATTACGCCCCTAATTTCTCTGAAAAGAAAAAAAGTGACTCTTGATCTTTTTGCTTATGATCCAGATTTCTGTCAGTCACATACTTTGATAGGTCATTAAAAGATAGTTGAAATAACAGTGATCACCAGCACTGAATTTTCTATATCCATCGTAGTAAACTTGGCTATGTTTCAGAGCAAACTATTGATAACATCATTTGAAATCTTCAGTTGATTCTTGTTATTGACTGTTTACGCCCCTGAAATGCATGCTGAGGCCCCCGACTCCCAATGTGGTGGCATTAGGAAATGAGTCCTCTGGGGAGGAAATTAGACTTGGATGGGGTCCTAAGGATGCAGCCCCTGCGATTGGATTACTGTGTTCATTAGGAAAAGGAGAGACACCCATGTTTTTCCTCTACCAAGGATGTGGCCATCTGCCAGGCAGGAGAAAGTTTCTGCTAAGAAATAAACCTTGGCACTTTGATCTTGGGCTTCTCAGTCTTCAAAACTAAGCAACGAATAGCCATTCTTTCAGCCACGCAGTCAAAGTTCCTTCATTAGAGCAACTTGGCATCATGTTAATTCCAGCGACTTTCTGATTCAGCTATTGCTGTTGTCTGGATTTTGATTTTTTTCCCCACTCGGTTCCTTTGTCATCAATGCCTTGTCATAGATGTCAGGAAACACAGGGCTAGTCAGTTTCTGTCCTCTTCCACCCCGTTTCTTTTGTAAGGGAGAACAGAAACACTAGGCGAGCTGGAGGATGGCTTCTCGGAACCAGGCTTTCTTTCACTGATGAAATATTTATGCTGACAGGTTGCCTAGCAATGGTCACCAGAGCTGCCTGCATATACAAGAGGGAAACTCAAGGGGGCATTTCCCTTGGAAACACAGCAAAGAGAAGGCCCAGCTTAATGAACACAGTTCCTGCTTCCTTGATGGAATTCCTCCCAGTTTCAGGCAAAGAAAATGTTTCTTAGGGGGAATGACTATGTTGGCTAGAATAATTTAGCAGCTGGTATGGGAGTGGCCCAGGAGGGAGACCTTAGGGAGATAAAAGCAGACAGAGTGTTTGGAAGCACTTAGCCCCCATGTAGCTAAATGTTTTAATGTTGTCACTGTCTGCTGGTGTGCACCTGACAGCGATGTCCTCCTACCTATTTTCTCCCCTACTGTGCTGTCAAACTGTGGGTCCCCTAAAATCCTCTGGATTTTAAGTCATCAGACTAAATTTAGGAACTATTTTTTCCAGGGGGTGTTGATGTCCTGGTGTTTGGGCACTCTAAAGAGAGGAACTGGAATGCATTGTTTGGGTAGAATTCTGTTACGAAGAGTGTTCAGAGATACCAAGTGCCTACCAAGAAGTGATTCTTCTCTTCCTAAATGTTAGCTTCAGACAACTGGATGCCTAAACTGAAAGGAATCTTTGAAACCTTTGTGACAGAGTCCCCTCTCTCCTCTTCCCCTGAAATTTTTTAAAATCTTTTTTTGAATGCTGGGGGTAGAAGTCAAGGGCTTGAATATCTAGGCAGCTGCCACATCACTAAGCTACATCCCCAGTTCGTTCTCTGCATTTTTAACCACCAAAGACATTTCTTTTCTCTACAAGGTGAGGAAAGAGGGGATCTCAAACCAGAGTAAATCACCAAGGGGGGAATCCTGAGCAGACTATTCTCCATACCATAGCAGACTATTCTCCATACCTACAAATTGTATTTCAGTAAAATGCAAATATGCCTTTAGAAGAACGTCATGACTTTATTCAGTTTAAAGAGACTTTTGAAAGGTATTGTCCCCTAAACAATGTACCATGACAGCTATAGACATAGTGTTTACGTTGATGTATTATGAGTAATCAGAGAATATGTAAAGCCTGTAGGAAGTGACTCAGGTTTTATGCAAATACTTTGCTGTTTTGTACAAGGCTCTTGAGCACCTGTAGATTCTATATTTGGGAGGAGTGTTCTAAAATCAATTCCCTGAAGCTGGGTAACCCACCTTGGACAATGATCAGTGGTATGTGAAAGCACGGTCGTCTTAAGGAACTTAACAAGGTTCAACAGCTCAACCTAGAGATTCCGTTTAGGGGGCTGAAGAGATGGCTCAGTGGTTAAGAGCATTGCCTGCTCTTCCAAAGGTCCTGAGTTCAATTCCCGGCAACCACATGGTGGCTCACAACCATCTGTAAAGAGGTCTGGTGCCCTCTTCCAGCCTGCAGGCATACACACAGACAGAATATTGTATACATAATAAATAAATAAAATAAATATCTAAAAAAAGAAAGAAAAAAACCCAGAATTGTTAGAGATTCCGTTTAGTTGGTCCAGGTTGGGGCTGGTAGCACGGGTTCTAATTCATACATAAGGTAAGAGATTGTGAAGGGTTTCTCACATTGAGAACCGCTGGGTGGGGATCTTCTATAGAGTGCTCTAATTCTCGCTCCACCCATAAAACTTGTTAAGCACCTGTGGCAAGCAGGCTAGGCCATGGTGCAAGGTGCTGGCCTCCTCTCCGGATGATGCTGGGAGCCTCAGCATCACTCATTGCTGAGCAGGAATGACAGCCTGAACTGCTGCTTTCTGTGAGCTGTGACAGACACTCCTGTGGCTGAGGGAGTGCCCTGCAATAGAAGTGAGGTCTCCTCCCCAGAGCTCAGGGCAGAAAATGATTCCAATAGGATAAATTTCTTGTCACTGGACCAGAGTATAAAGCTAGTCCCTTCCACCTTCCTAATCTGGATGAGGATTCTAAAAATAACTCTCTGTACAGTCCTCTTGTCTGGCTTGACAGTCCTGGAGTCTGTTTCCTGCTTTTATAACCAAGCGGGATCCTTCTCAGCTCAAAGATGCATATTTGAGAGATCTGTAGCCTTCCCCAGGTGAGTGGAGAACTGGTAGGGATTGTGTTTACTATGAGAGTGGGTGCTTGTAGGAGGTCCTTTTATTTATGTGTCACTTTCATTGGTTGAATAAAGAAACTGCCTTGGCCTTTTGATAGGGTAAAACTTAGGTAGGCAGAGTAGACAGAACTGAATCCTGGGAAGCAGGGCAGACCAAGAACCACCATGGACCTGCCAGAATCAGACATGCTGAATCTTTCCTGGTAATCCACGACCTCATGGTGTTATACAAATTAACAGAAATAGGTTAAATCAAGATGTGAGAGTTAGTCAGTAAGAGGCTAGAGATAATGGGCCAGGCTGTGATTTAATGAATACAATTTCTGTGTAGTTATTTCGGGTGTAAGCTAGCCAGGTGGCCAGGACCAAAAGCAGGCCCTCTCTTCTTCAACAGGTGCTCAACCAATAGGTGGGAAATACTTGTGACATACACCAGAGAATCTTGCTCTATTTGCTGTCTGGGCTGTTGCAGAGAGGTACCATCCCTACATTTTAGTTTCTCATCAGACCAGCAGAGAATGTTATGTGTTGTAGAACTGGAAATACTCAGCTAAGCCAAGGAACATATTTATTGGTCTAAATCTTTTGAGTCTGGTTGTGTAGAAGAATGAGACCCATTGAAGGAGGGTTTATACAATATACTATACTCAGTGAATCTGCATATAAAATGGATTGTATGATCTATTTATACCTAACATATCTACCATCTAACAATCAATGCTGCATCTATCTAGTCTCTATCATCTACCAACTGTATTTATCTAGCATTGATCTATAAACTATTTTTGTAATCATTATCGGTTAATAAATGGAAGAAATCTATCATTGTATTGAAGTCAACAGCTGTGGGTACTAGTAGAATTATGAAGAAACTTTAAACTCTTTATATTTTCTGAATTTACCAAACAGCCTTTAATGGTTACTGATATCCCTTGTTCCTCTGAAAAAAAAATAACAAAGTGGCTGAAGGAAAGGAGGGTATATTTTGGGTCGCATTTCACAGCTACAAATCCACAAGCAGCTCACACTACAATACCAGATTTTGAAAAAGGTTTTGGTGGCTCATATTAAACAGCCTTTAGTTATGGGTGAAAATTCTGGGTGAAAGGTTATTAGAATTTGAAACTTTTAAATGCCATGTTAACCTCAGCAGGGTAATATAGTTAGTAACTCCTGACAATGATGGGTCTTCTGCTTTTTAAAGAAGGTGAAAGTGCTTTGAGGTTCAAGGATCAGTTCTGCAAACAACTGGATAAACCCGTGAAAATTTGTTCCAACGTGCACTGGCATTTTCTGAGAAAACATCTCAGATAAATGTTACATGCAGGAAACAGCTTCACATGGAGGTGCCCGCAGAGGCATTACCTATGATGGAAAATATGGGTACTTCCCCCCGCCTTTCTCTCTGCTTCTGTTTCTCTCTCTTTTTTTTTATTTTATTGAGAAAAGGAAAAGAAAGTTTCAGCCTCCTCCCAGCCTCCCATTTCCCTCCCCCTCCTCCCACCCTTCTTCCCCTCCCCCCACTCCTCTCCCCCTCCCTCTCCAGTCCAAAAAGCAGTCAGGGTTCCCTGCCCTGTGGAAAGTCCAAGGTCCTCCCCCCTCTGTCCATGTCTAGGAAGGTGAACATCCAAACTGGCTAGGCTCCCGCAAAACCAGAACATGAAGTAGGATCAAAACCCTGTGCCATTGTCCTTGGCTTCTCATCAGCCCTAATTGTTCGCCATGTTCAGAGAGTCCGGTTTTATCCCATGCTTTTTCAGTCACAGTCCAGATGGCCTTGGTGAGCTCCCAATAGATCAGCCCCACTGTCTCAGTGGGTGGGTGCACCCCTCGTGGTCCTGACTTCCTTGCTCATCTTCTCCCTCCTTCCGCTCCTCATTGGGACCTTGGGAGCTCAGTCCAGTGCTCCAGTGTGGGCCTCTGTCTCTATCTCCATCTATCACCAGATGAAGGTTCTATGGTGATATGCAAGATATTCGTCAGTATTGCTATAGGATAGGGTCATTTCAGGTTCCCTATCCTCAGCTGCCCAAGGAACTAACTGGGGACATCGCCTTGGAGCCACTCTAGGTTCAAGTCTCTTGCCAACCCTAAGGTGGCTCCCTTAACTAAGAATTGTGCTTCCGTGCTCCCCTAGCCAACCTTCCTTTATTCCAATCATCCTGTTTCCCCAAGTTCCCCCCATCCTCCCCTTCTCACTTTTCTCTCCCCATCTCCCCTTACCCCCATCGTACCCCACCCCCAAGATCCCAATTTTCTCACCGGCAATTTTGTCTACTTCCTATAGCCAAGAGGATAACTATATGTTTTTCCTTGGGTTCACCTTCTTATTTAGCTTCTTTAGATTCACCAATTGTAGACTCTGTGACCCTTATTTAGTGCTAGAAACCAATTATGAGTGAGTACATCCCCTGTTCATCTTTTTGGGTCTGGGTTACCTCACTCAGAATAGTGTTTTCTATTCCATCCATTTGCATGCAAAATTCGAGAAGTCATTGTTTTTTTACCGCAGCGTAGTACTCTAATATGTATATATTCCACACTTTCTTCATCCATTCTTCCATTGAAGGACATCTAGGTTGTTTCCAGGTTCTGGCTATTACAAATAATACTGCTATGAACATAGTTGAACAAATGCTTTTGTCATATGATCCGACAAGGCTGTCCACTCTATTTCTCTTCCAGCATTTGTGTTCTGCATCCCCTTCCCACTTCCTCTATCTTTTCACCTCCCTGGTTTGCTCTTTGTATTTCTTTGCTTTTCTCTCTGTTGTTGTCTTATTATCTGTGACTTTTCCCCTCATCTTCCATCCTTGTACAGCTTTAGGGTATGTGTGTGTGTGAGAGAGAGGGAACACTGTATATCCCAGGATAGCCTTGGATGTAAAATTTTACATGACCCTGGATATAAAAGTTTATAAAATAGGTTTATAAATCAAACATTTACTGATAATAAATCCTAAGGAAGTTTATTATTAAACAATTCTTTGGCATGCATATGATTTTGCCATCTGTTAAAGACAAAAGCAAATTTGCATAGTAATGAGAAAGATACACTTGTTTATTTTTACATAATTGAATCTTGGCTAAATGTTTGATACTGTAGCATCCACAGCATCTTCAATATTTTCTACATTAATTGATATTTTGATTTTATAAACATAAATGTTGAGAACAAAGCTTTCTATAAATATGTGGTACAAAAAAAAACCTGGCAGAAATATGTTTAGGGCCATTTCAGAAATCTTTGGAAATTCTCTTTTAATTTCAACTCAAAATTCACTTAATGATACCTTTGAATGAACTTCAAATCAGCAACTATTACAGAAAAATTTAAAATCAATCATTCTGGTACAACATCCAAGGATATACTAATCTGATATTTATGTGCCTAGGAATGATGGTAAGAAAATATTGTCTTTGCCACAATGAAGTCATTTTGTTTCTAGAAGAGCAGAAAACTGTTTTAACAGCAAAACCAGACAATCGTCTCACCTCTGCATCAATGTGTCGCAGTCTGTATTGCTTGGCATTGTGTGGCTGTACAAGGTATGCGTGCTCTGAGCTCAGAACCAAGGATGCCATGAAGCTGCGTGATACAAAATGTGTTGCCACAGACTTCTCGGCTTGGTTACACATTTGGTTTTGAATTTCTTTTTCATCATTGTACACTTAAAAATTTTGCTGTTGTCATATGTTGAAAGATCTCCACATTGAGGTATGTGAGCCCATACAAGGTCATGGCATAACAATTTCGGATACCAGGAGGGGCTAGAGATGGCTCAGTAGTTAAGAGTGGTTGCTGCTCTTATAGAGAGT
The DNA here is from genome assembly GCF_037038515.1 of Microtus pennsylvanicus. Taxonomy (NCBI): domain Eukaryota; kingdom Metazoa; phylum Chordata; class Mammalia; order Rodentia; family Cricetidae; genus Microtus; species Microtus pennsylvanicus. Next base: position 23,411,294 of record NC_134596.1, read on the forward strand.
AGTTCTCAGCAATCAAGTTAAGAAGCTCACAACCATTTGTAACTCCAGCTTCAGAGAATCTGAGGCCATTTTCTAGCCTCTGTGGGCACTTGCGTGTGAATACACACAAACACACACACACACACACACAGGATGGGGCGGGGGAATAAATCTTTTTAAAAAGAACTTGGAAATGGGGCATGCATCAAAACAAATTGGAAATAATTCCTTAATAAAGGCATTTGAAACTGCACACATATTAAACTCACAATTTACAATGAAATTAAACATCGGCCCGTGAAAATGACAACCATAAAAAATTTAGTAAACTGGAAAATGCTAATGTTTCAATAATAAAAGAAAGACAAGCCCAGCAAATAAAACTATATTTATACCGTATACCTTTATACATATGGAGATTATAAGCAATGTTTATTACTAGAGCTGTGGCCAGAAATAAATGAAATATCAGAAGGGAATCATTGGCAGAGTCTGGGGTGCAGTGTCGCCTTCAGCAAATGGTAGCTCTCGGTTACCTATGCGTGTAAAGATGCTCATAGTAAGGAGGCTGAAGGAAAGGCTCTCTGATAATTATTTAAGTTTTGGTAGAATTATGGTGAAATTTCCAGGAGGGATTTTTTTCTGTATTTCTTGTACTTCCCCACAACCTTGAAAGGATCATTTTTTCCTTTTAATGTATAATTAAAATCAAGCAAGACCAAAGTTAGTTCTGTTTGCCTACTCCATCTAACCCGCCAGTGGTGGAGGCGTAGGGAGAGTAAGGACGAGGGTCCTCTTGCCTCAACTGGTCCAGCTGTTGGATTGGGGTGGTCTTGACATTTCACACCAGATAGGAATGGCCTCAGGTGGTTCTTATACATAAAAAAAAGATGAAGCCCTCACAGACTGACTTAAAATCTTCAAACAGAGCAAGGGTACCTGGTAATACAATTTCAGGACAGATGGGAGAAGGGGCTGGGTGCAGAGCAGAGCACTGTGCAGAATTCTCCGTCAGTTCTGGGGCACCTGACATGTCTTCTTACTAATGTCTTATTAATCATTCACTAGCAAAGCTCATTCCCTCTTCTCCAGTTTTCCCACATCTGATAATAAGCCAAGTGACTGACAAAGGTCTTTAGAGGACAGGGTAAGAGTAACAATGGGTGAAAGTAACAATAGAGGTGGGGGTCTAATATTCTGAATCAAGGAGATCGATTTTTCTGAGACAATTGCATACATTTATATATAATGAATTTTGATCATTTTCGTACACTTCTCTTATCCTCGCTCATCTCTCCTGAGAAACTCTTTTCCCTTCTAAGGCTTTCTAAGGCTGTTTCAGAAGACACGTCAACTTAGTATTTTGAGGGGTTGTGGGCACAGTCTTCTAATTGAAGCTTTTTTTTTTTATCACCCAACATCTTTCATCTCCTGCAATCGTTCCTCTTTGCTTGCGTGGGTCCGTGAACTGGGAGGCTGATGTTTGGTAAAATGTTCTCTATTTCATCATTTTGATGAGTGTTTTCCATGAAATGATGCCCTCCCACTGGGCAACAGAAACCATCCAGATGAAGGTGGCTTTAAAAATTGGCCCTGGTACAGGTTTTGAATCATGTCATATCTTCATGCCGGAAGCCTTTTGCTGTACTTTGGTCAAAGATGGGGTCTCCGTTCATTCCCCCTGTCTGCTCTGGATGTCAAAACAGGCACTGGGGTTGGGATGGCAGGTGGCAAAAGGCATTTGCCATCCACGCATGAACTTCTGTGACCTCCTGGAATGGTTTTCTCTCCCTGGGTATCAGGGATGACCTATCTTGGCTTGGAGCTACCGGCGTATGTGGCTTTCTTTGGAACACCGATTAGGGCTCTTGAGCAGGGGTAGTCAGTTTCTCCCTTACCCTTGTGGATCTCCACTGGCATTCCGAGCTAAGGAACTCATTTCCTGCCTTGTTTAATGCAGAACCCCGAGGCAGTATAACCTTTGATGACTGAGTTAAACTCTCAAATAGGCTGGATAATCATTAGGATTTAAATTAAGGATTAAACACTCGACGAGTTTCCCAGTGTGAACACACTCAGTGCTGGCGCTTAGGCGTCTGCGGCTGTCACTGGCAGCAGTGACTGTGAACTCAGAGTCTCTCAAGGCACAGCTTGGGCTGTGAACACAGATTCAGTTGTTGAACCTGTGATGCAAAAATCCTTGCTCCCCTTATTATAAAATCCAGGCACTTCCGCAATACTCGCATGCCAATTAGCCCAAAGCAGGGTTGGCAAGGATTTGGAAAATCCAATCTCTGCATTGAATGCAGCCAAGCTTGTTCCGCCATTCCTAAGTGTACTTAACATACCAGGATTCTGACCTCAGTTTCATGCCCAACTTGCTGTGGGACCTTGGGTCAGCCACTCAGCTTTCCTAGGCCTTCAAAGACGAGACAGTTAGATCAGAGGAGGGGACTTCCACAGTCTTTATTTCTCCCTTGTGTATGCTCCTATGACATCACTGACGTCCCCCATATACCCTCTCATTTCATAAGATACTCAACATGTCAACAGACCTAGTTTGTTGATTCTCAGCCACATGAGCAAGCAGTTTGGGGGGGAAAACAGTCATAATCTCTGGTCACTTGAAAGACATTAATTTTAAAATATTAAATACATCTTTGAGGAAAAGAAGTTTGAATTGAGAAAGTTTGATTAATATAACATATCATACCACTCTCTTAAAGATGTCCGGTGGACACTTAGTGATCTGCGGGGTTCTGCTCGGCTTAGTTTAACCAGCAAATCCATCTTCCAAACTGACTAAACACTGGTCTTGATGGTTGATTCAAGATGACTTCGCCACTTCACTGCCCACTATCTCTCTGCCTTCAGCAGAGGGCATTTAAGAGCCATCTTGGATATGACTCATTGTTGATTAGACTAGAAAGTGGTACTTCAGCCAGACTATGCTGATCTACTCAAGTGGTGTATCTTTGGCCTTTGACTCCCATGTTGACTGAAACAGCAAAGAATTATCAGGCTGTGTTGGAAACAAGACGAACAGGTGAATGAAGAGAAGTAGTGGAAAGTATCTCTATGGTCACCCTGATACAATTTGTTCTTTGGGTTAGCTGCCCATTCCTGAGTGGTGTGTGTGATGTGTATACGCATGTGCATGTGTGTTTACCTGTGTATGGGTACACATATGTGCTTATAAATGCATGCAGAGGCCCAGAGGTCGATGCTGGGAATCTTCTTCTATTGCCTTCTGACGCTGAGATTATAGGTGGGCTGCTATGTCCATCTGGCATTTCTGTGCACTCTGGGGATCCAAACTCTGATTTTCAACCTTGTGGAGCAGTCACTTTAACCACTGCGCCTTGTCCCCAGCCCTTCTGGGACACCTCTTCAGCCTTATAGTAAATTCTCCTTTTCTGCTTTTACCGCCACGGGTGGTTTCTGTAACTCACAATGGGGGAAAAAATCTAATTTCCTTTTTATTTTTTGAGGAATTGCTAATAGCATTTCCTTGAATCTGCAAAGTAGTACATGATGATTTCTCTCAGAGCACCTTGGCAGCAAGTGTAGGCTGAGCCAGGAAGACCTCTAACAGTAAAAGCAGGGGCATAGCAGTCTGGGCACTTAGCCTGCTGGTTTGTTGGAAAGCAGGTGGTGTCGTAGGATTCCCAGCATCGACCTCTGGGCCTCTGCATGCATTTATAAGCACATATGTGTACCCATACACAGGTGGTAGTCTGGTTTCATCCCTGCTGCTGTAGTAAAATGCCCTGTCAAGAAGTGACTTAGGGGACTGAGTGGCTTATTTCAGCTAACAGTTCTACGTTTAGCCTATCATTTGGGGAAATCAAAGCAGGGCCTCCAAACACACACACACACACACACAGGCAAGAAGGGAGCAAATACATGCAGTATGCTCACCTGTTTGCTTGCGCTCAGCTGCATTTATTCAGGTTATATAGTTTGAGACCCTTGGCCTAGGGAATGGTGCTGCCCAGGGTGGGCAGGGTACTCCTGAAGACGAACTCCTCCTGGTGCCGCCACTCCAACCCAGCGCAGAAAAATCTCTCGTTAAAACTCTTCCCGGGTGATGCTGGTGGAGTTGACGTCGCTAACCACCTCGCTAACCACCACAGGTAGTGTTGGCAAACTTCCAATTGCTATAACAAACATTACATATACTGAATTTAAAAACAACAACAACAACAAAAGTTCACTTCAGCTCATAGTTTAGAAGTCCTTGTTCTTTTGAGTCCGTGATGATGTAAAATTCCCCCTATATCACAAGCCAGGAAGCAAAAAGAAGAGTGGTGAGTTCTTAAATCTACTGGTACCGTCTACCAGGTCCCACTTCCCAATGGTTTCCATCTCTTCTCAATACCTTGGGTTCCTTGCCTTTATCTCCTCTACCTCTCTGCCTACTCAACATCAGGACCCAAATCATAGCTGGTGGTTTGGGTTCAAGTCATGTCTGAGGGCAAGTACTCTAACAAACACATAGCTCTAGCAGAATCAGGGAAGCAATATTTGGATGTATATTCTCCTGAAGAATGGCAGGCGCTCAAAAAAGTATTGGTTATGTTTTTAAATTTTATGATATAATATCTTGCAGTGGCCTTATTGACCAGGGAGCAATTTCCCTTCCCAGGGTTCATTCATACCTAGAAATAATAAACAATTTGACTGTTAGTAAGTCTTCATATAGAAACCAAGCAACTTATGGCCCCAATCTCCACCATCTTTTTCAGCTTGCTTCCATGTGTAAAGTCAGTTTTTGCCCAAGCTTACTTGAACCTAGGCCAGACACCAGGTAACTGGAGACAGTCTAGACTTCCCAAATCTTCTGGGATTTATTCAAGCCAGTCTTGGTGCTTACTGGAGCCTATCTTTTCTTTTTGAAGTCCAAGACAGACAGGCTCCAGTAAGCACCAAGACTGGCTAAAGAAAGAGCTGAGAGTTCTACATCTTGATACATAGATAGCAGGAAGAGAACTATGACACTGGGCATAGCTTGAGCATAGGTGACCTCAGAGCCTGCCCCCACGGTGACACACTTCGTCTAACAAGGCCACACCTCCTAATAGTGCCCCTCCCTTTGGGAGCCATTTCCTTTCAAACAACCACAGCTCATTTGCCTTTATCATTGTTATTATTGTGGTGGCTTAAATAGGGATAGCCCCTATAGGCTCATATATTTGAATGCTTGGTCCATAGTTGGTGGAAATCTTTGGGAAGGATTAGGACAAGCAGTTCTCAACCTATGGGTCACAGCCCTTTTGGGGGTTGAATGACCTTTTCACAGGTGTCACATATCAGGTATCCTGCATATCATTATGATTCACAGCAGCAAAATTTTGGTTATTAAGTAGCAATTAAATAATTTTATGGTTGGGGGTCACCACAATTGAAGAACTGTATTAAAGGGTCACAACATGAGGAAGGTTGAGAACTACTGAACTAGAAGGTGTGGTCTTTTTGAAGGAGGTGTGTTATTGTTTTTGTTGTTTTGTTTTTTAAGTTTCAGAAGCCCAGCCATTCCCAGTTAGCTCTCTCAACTTTCTCTCTGCCTTGTAGTTGTGGATGAGATGCAAGCTCTCAGCGAGTGCTCCGGGGCCATGCCTGCTGCCATGCTCTCTGCCATGATAGTCATGGTCTCTAACCCTCTGGACATGTAAACAAGCCCCATATAATTTTTTCCTCTATAAGTTGCCTTGGTCGTGGTATTTCTTCACCACAATAGAAAAGTAATAAAGACAATTATTATTGTGTGTATCTCTCTATGTGTGGTACTGGCAAATAAACACAGGGCATGAGCACAGAGGTGAGCTTTCTGCCTCTCAATTTTCAGCTATAAGATTTTTACCTGCGATGTTTTATGCTTCTTCTATAATGCTCCTGGAATGAGTCCACGTTTTCCTGCTAATGATTCAAAAATGCTGTTCAGAGATCCCCATTGTTTCAGGGCTGGGAATAGTTTCAGCTGTTTTCACTTCTTTTGACAAATATCTACTTCCAGAATGGCGTCAGATATCTTGATCTTCTCAATCCAGCCTCATCACTTTTAGAAACTCTTCATAATTTTGATTTCATCATTTCTCATCATTGTATTGGGGGTATTTCTTTAGTGTTTTCTCCTGGTTTGTTTGTCTTCTTATCAAATGTATCTGATTTGCTTCCTGTATCTGTGTTGAGATTTTAATTTCAGTGAGTTAAACTTTCCATTTCTAAAATATGTCTCAATTCTCGCTTAAATTGTCTTTAGAAAGAAAATAAAATACTTTTTAAATTTTTAACACTTCATTATTATACATTTTTGTTTGTTTTTTGTTTTGTTTTGTTGCTTGAGACAGTATTTCTCTGTGTAACCACCCTGGCTATCCTAGAATTTGCTCTGGAGGCCAGGCTGGGCCTCAAACTCACAGAGATCTGCCTGCCTCTGCCTCCCAAGAGCTGGGATTAAAAGCATATGCCACCACTGCCTGGTTAAAATACTTTCAAAAGAATTCTAACCTAAGGCCAGGGACATGGCTCAGTGGGTGAAGGTTATTGTTGCCAGGGCTGATGACCCAAGTTTGATCCTAGGACCCACGTGATAGGAGCAAGTTGATCCTGCTAATGACCATCAGCCCTCCACATGTGTGCTGTGGTACACGCACCCAAATAAAAAATAATAGTGTATAATAGATTAAAAAGCCAATTGTGACCTAGGGACTGAGAAGATCACTTAGTTGGTATAGTGCCTACTTTGCAAGCTTGAGAACCCGAGTTTGATCTGGAATATTTGTATTATTAGAGCAGGTAAAGTGGAGACAGGGGGATGCCCACAGTTCACTAGCCAGCAAGTCTAACCAGTCAGTCAGCTCTGGGTTCAATGAGAAACCCTCTCTCAGAAAAGAGCATGGTCCAGAAAGACACCCAATGATGCATGTACACACTGTCTTGACTTAGTCTGCAGCTTCTGTGACTTCCTCCTCTGTAATTCTTTGGCAGTTTTCACAAATTCAGCTGCAGGTCTCTATTGGATTCATTTATCTTTTTGTTTTATTTTTTCCCATTGGGTTTTTGATAACCAGTCAGGGTAGTTGCATGCTAGGTTGAGGAAGTGACCCTGTGACGGGGTTTTGATTTTGCACTTTGAGAGATCTAGTTTTCTTGGTTATGGAGTAATGATGTATTCTCTTTTCCACTTGGGAGTTTTCCAGTGAGTGGCCTAACTTTGGACTTTGCATGCAGAGATTCTGAGATCATACTTTCTGAAGGTTGCTTCCCTGGTCCCTCCACACATACCACCAGTCTCCTATAAGAGAAGAGAGCATGCTCTTTCCCCAGGCATGGGCAATTGTATTGTCTTGGTTTGGAGGACGGAGTAGCTTTCTGTGGCTCTGGGTTTTATGAAGGACTAAAATTGTGTCTATGTAGACAGACAGCATAACTGTCTCCACAAACTGACGTGACAGTCAGCGGATATGAGGCCTCCAGTCAGGAGGAATTGGGGAAAGAGTTGCTGTGGTGGACTTATTGACCGGTGACGGAAGAATGACCACTACATCAGGATTCTACTCAGATCACGCTTTACTGGAGTGCCCTTGATTGATGGGGGGCAGGGAATGAGAGGGCAGGAAGCAGAGGAGCAGGGAGCGAAGGGGAGAGGCAGCAGGAAGCGAAGGGGGAGCAGGAAGCAAAGGGAAGGGGCACACTTAGGCAGCTGCTTAAATAGGGAATTGGCACACGGGTTGCCCTGTGATTGGCTGCCACCAACAGCTGACATCAGACCACATCAGGATAGGCTCAAGAATCTACATCCACCATGCATGCGGGAAGCAGGGATGCGCAGCTCTCAAAGGAATAGCCAAATATGGAGTTGTTTGTAACCAACAAGACAGGATGTCGGCGCCATCTTGTAATGGCGATCCTGTCCGGCTCACTACAAGTTTTTATTCCAGCTCTGCTGTACTGTGGTAGATGAAGCAGCTGAGTGTCTTACCCTTCATTGCTTCTAGGAGAGTGAGTCTCAAATGTTCTCACCAGGGAGCAGGCAGGGCCTTTGTGGGAAGTTTCTTGACTCCTCCCTGTGATGCCACATTTTGATGTTAAGCCCCTGATCTCTGTAATTAGCTACCCACAAGAGCCACAGACAATGAACTTCCCTTTACTTTAGATGCTTGACTCTGAGTTCCTAGGTTTCCCTTTTCTTTCTTCGTCCCCAAAGCTCAGTTGCCTGACTTTTGAATGCCCCTTTTCCCGAGAGTACTCTTGGTCCTGTGTCTCTGCGTCCCTACCCTTAGCCATCTCCCGCGCATTGCGTCTAGCGTTTAAATAAGATGTAAGAGCTGTCTTGATTCTCTTGTCTCCATATGCTTCCCATCTTCTGTGGGAGCTTAAACAGTCTTTGAAATGTAACCGTTGTTGAAACAAAACATTTTTATAATCATGTTATTACGTTGTTTGTGACAAACCTAAAAAGAGAAGCATCTGTGAGCTTTCTTCTTAGGGTAGAAGGAAAAGTGAAGCTGTGAGTGTGGTGTAGAATAAAATAAGGTCTCAACCTTAGCCAGGTGCCGATTTGAAACGTAAGCACAGACAGAATGGCCACTTTACCCTGCTGACCGCTGTTAAATGGAGCTGGCACAAATAAATCCACAATAAATATTCACTTAGTGGAGCCTAAAGCATGAGCTTGAGGCACTGTGAATTTTGAGCCAGCCTGGGCTATATAGTAAATCCCAGAACAGCCTAGACTACAGAGTGAGGGCTTGTCTCTAACTAACTAACTAACTAACTAACTAACTAACTAATAACTAACAACTAACAAAGCAAGCCTGGGAATGTTATTTGGTGGTGAAAAGACTTGGTGTGCAATCATAATATCTGAACTCAGATCCCCAGCACCCACACCAAAGTCTCACATTACATATTACTGTAGTGCAGGGAGCTAGTACTGGGTGGTTTTGTATGTAAACTTGATACAAGCTAGAGTCATCAGAGAGGAAGGGGCCTCAAGTTGAAAAATGCTCCTTGAGATCCAACTGTAAGGCATTTTCTCGTTTAGTGATCAATGGGGGAGGGCCTAGCCCACGTTCGGTGCTGCCACCCCTGGGCTCCTGGTCCTAGGTTCTATAAGAAGGTAGGCTGAGCAAGCAATGGAAAACAAGCCAACAAGCAATGGAAAACAAGCCAGTAAGCAGCATTGCTCCATGCCCTCTGCATCAGCTCCTGCCTCCAGGTTTATACCCTGTTTGAATTCCTGTCCTGACTTCCTTCAGTGATGAACAGCAATGCTCAAGTATAAGCCAAATAAACCGTTTTCTCCCCAACTTACTTTTTGGCCATGGTGTTCTGTTACAGCAGTAGAAACCCTGACTAAGACAGCCATGAACAACAAAGCCCAGGTCCAGTGAAAGACTGTATCTCTGAGGAATAAAGCAGAGCACGCTAGAGCAGGAGATCCAACATCCTCTGACTGCTGCACATGTGCCTGCATGGACACATCTGTGCATACATACATACACATACGTGCACACATGCCGCACTGTTGGTAGCTATTTCCCCAGAAATAAAACCATTAATCTTGGAGGAACTCTCATTAAGACGCAGGTGGCAAACAATTCAAAGGCTTCAGGAAGTCCCTGAAACTGACCAGAATCAGTAGGCCCTTCCCCTCCCAAACATATACAAGCAGAACCTGATGAGAGACACTCTCAGATAAGCTGAACTGTCTAGAAGAGTGTTAGATCAGATGAGCTCCCTGAACAAAGTAGAGATCAGTACAACTGTATGGAAGCTCAAACCAACTGAGCTATCTGGAAAGAACACTCTCCAACCTGCTGAACTACTTCTAGGGTTCATAGTGAACGCCAGGTTTCAGGTCTCATAAACTGTCAACCATGCTGGGTGAAGATTTGGTGATGCTACTGTCTTTAAGTGATTTCTGGTCTCATAAATAACCTCTGACCCATATTCACGTAATTAACCCTCTCAAAAGAAAATCTTCATTGGCTTAACAAGTTATTCTGTTGCTGGGGTGAGTAGATATTTGTTCATGTCCTTTAGGAATAGCATCACACCACACACACACACACACACACACACACACACACACACACACACACACTGACTGAACCAACAAACAAATTGAAATTCTCTGAGATTTTCTATTCTTGCCTGTACAATAAGAGTAACATTGCTACCATCATTCAGTTGGAAGCAGCTTGGAAGCAATCTGCTAAGTCCCTGCACCCACAATAAAAATACTGTTGGATGTTCTAGAAAAGGAAAGACTGTATTTGGTCAGCGAGGACCATAAGAGATTCTGTGGTTTAGCTTTTATTATGACCCCTTTATGAATGTCTAATCATCGCATCCTTGTGTGCCCTCTGTGCATTTTCTGTTGTCTGCATCACTTGGCTAAAGCTAAGAAGGCTGTCAGAATGGAAGGTAGCCCTTGTGGCCCCGGGAACGGTGCTTTTCTCTCCTGCCCCTCAGGATGCCCTTTCCAAAGACTCACCCCACAATCAGCTTGTTTTCTTGTCACCATTTCACTTTAGCTGTTGGCACCTTCCTTGCTGCTGCTGTCATCTCTAGCGCCTCTGCATCCTTCCAGTCCTTTGTAAAGGTCAATTTGGAATTAAGCTCTCCCCCTCCCTTACTTGCTCGTGTGGCTACATTGTTTCTGCAGCATGAGGCTCTCACTGAGATAGTGTTTGCCTTTCAGCAGCTTATCTTTTTATTACTTTGCGTTTTTTTAAAATCGTTTTAGATCTACATATGATTTAGGAGATTTTTATGAGTGGACTTCATTTTGGTTTGACCTTTGGCATGTAGACACTTTCATCTTTCAAACAATCCAATTCCACTGGGTGGTGGTGGTGCACACCTTTTTAATCCCAGCATTTGTGAGGCACAGGCAGGCAGATCTCAGTGAGTTCGAAGGCCAGCCTGGTCTACAAAGCAAGTTCTAGGACAGCCAGGACTATTCCACAGAGAAACCCTGTCTCAAAAAAAAAAAAAAAAAACAAAAGCAATCCAGTTCCTTCTTTCTTGACTGCTTATCCTGTGTCCAAGGCTCTACTGGGTACAACAAAATAGAAGTTTCAATCTTCGACTCTCAAAAATGCATGGTTTATTTAGGTGTGGTATAAAATAATGTGTAACCAAGTTGGAAGTTCTGTGCCTCAGACCTTTAAGTTTATGTGAACCTGGAGAGGAAAGAGAGTCCTATGGCCTGGAGTTACCTTTGGAGCTTCATGGGTCTCAGTCTCTTTCATGGTCCATGACAGAAAGGAAAGGCTGGAATGGACAGGAGGGTGTCACAGAATGGGGGAGGGGCATGAGTAACCTCAGTATGGTGACCCCATGGGTCACAGAGGAAACTTGCTGTTGCAGAACAGAATTTATGTTTGCTGTCCAACACGAGCCACTTAAAAAGGACTGTATTAGAGTGGGAATTACAGAAGATATCATAGAAAGACACAAATTGGAAAGGAAATTAGTGTGTGCTGGTGTGAATGACTTCTATTCTCCCAGGTCTTCTACCAGCAACAAACCACATATATTTCAGGCACATGCCAGCCATTCTGGTTTGAGCAGTGCCTGTTGGAAAGAGCTCTCCATCCCAAATGTTCATCTACAAATGCCAAGGGCTGGGTATGGTTGCAGTATGTCCCCAAAGGGTTCATACTTTCAAATTGAGTCCACATTAACAGGTATGTCGAAGCTGACAAGCTAACAATAGTATTCAGAGGTGGGGGCTGTGGGAGGGGATTAAGTTGGATAAGGTCATCAAAGGATGGCTCCTGAAATTGACTAGTGGTGACCTTATGAGAAGGAGAGACACCAGAAGATACATTGCATGAACTTCCTGTCTCTTGGCACAAGATGCCTTATCGGGACTTTGATAGCAAAAAGGCTATCAAGAGATGTGGGCTTGACTTAAGAAACCTCTTTTCTTCACCAGGTTACTCTGCTTCAGGCCTTTCAATGTAGCAATGTGATACTGACGGATACAACGCCTTCCATGGAGAATCACAACATTTTTGTCAACCTGTCTGACTGTACCTGCTAACCATACCCAGTAACACAGACAACTGCCCTGTGAGGGCCTCCTGTTCTTCAGCCTCCACCTGCTTATCAGGGATGGAGTTACCTGTTCCTTAGATTCTTTCTTGCCTCTTTTTCTGCTTTCACTGTGTGAATGCATTTTCTCCCTTCTGCTCATGGAAGGCAGGTTTGAGTGTTAGTATTTCCCACCCCAAACAGTCAGCAGTTCTTCTATCGAACCAGGAAGGGTTTTTACCTTTCTGTGTGATGATAATCTCCAGATGTCTTCATGGGTGAGCGTGTCAGCGCAGGTAGGGTTGGGCTTGGGCCGGCATGAATCAGGAATCTCTTACCATGGGAATGAATTTGACTTGCTGGATTTTGCTAAACTGCTGTAATATCTGCAGTAGGAAGTAACGTGTCTGAGACCAAGGCGCTGTGGGATGTGAGGCTGCTACTCTAAGGGCTTGCCATGAATTCCTTTGGGCTTCTTTTCTTATCTTGTTTTACAAGCTCTTTTTTTTTTAAAGCAGGAAATGATGGGCTGGGATGAAATGGAGCTGGGGGACATAAGGAACGAGCTGTCCCATGTTGTATTTGAGTGGTCCTTGTGGTAAGATACAAATTATCCATCCACATGCTCCAGGAATTTGTGAATTTGACCTGATGTTGCCCTGGTAACCAGAGAATGACCGAACAACACTAGGAAAGCACCGGAAAGATAAATCTGTGGGAAAAACCAACCTATTAATGAATTAACAGCAGGGATAATGAAGATGATGATGATGAGGATGGATGGATGGATTGATTTTCAGACCCCTTTACCTTTGTTCTGCATCTGCAGCCTTACCTCCTTTGTTTGGCTCTGACTACTGTGGCAACATAAACGTCAGAGGCAGTAGCTACCTTGTCTTGCTATTGTCTAAATCCAGACATGAACTGATTCCTTAACACTTTCTTGACTACAGTCAAGAAAAGAGTAGAGAAAGCAATGGTGTCGTGTGCAAAAATGAACCCAATAATCAGTTCAAGGGACCATTTCTTAGAATCCCCCAAGGCCTCCCAGCTGTGCAGAAATTGCTTGGACTGAGCTTGGTAGATAGATCAGTAGGTTAGTACTTACCTACTTGAGTTTGAATTCCCAGAATCCATGTAAAAAACTAGATGCCGTGCCTAAGTCGGTGATGCCAACACTCCTGCAGGTAGACAGGAAGTGAAGATAGGGAGGCTTGTGGGACAGCTTAGCCTGGCATTCACAGTGGAAAATCACAAGATCCTGAGGTCCTGTCACACCCATGGTGGAAGGGGATGACCAAAGCCCTCAGCTGTCTTCTGATTTCCACATGTACACAGTGAACAGGTGCCTCCTTCCACTCAAACACATGAAGTTACACACCAGAGTAAAATTAAATTCACAAAAATTTTTATTTTATTTTAAAATTTATTTATTTATTAAAGATTTCTGCCTCCTTCCCGCCACCGCCTCCCATTTCCCTCCCCCTCCCCCGATCAAGTCCCCCTTCCTCATCAGCTCAAAGAGCAATCAGGGTTCCCTGACCTGTGGGAAGTCCAAGGACCACCCACCTCCATCCAGGTCTAGTAAGGTGAGCATCCAAACTGCCTAGGCTCCCCCAAAGCCAGTACGTGCAGTAGGATCAAAAACCCATTGCCATTGTTCTTGAGTTCTCAGTAGTCCTCATTGTCCGCTATGTTCAGCAAGTCCGGTTTTATCCCATGCTTTTTCAGACCCAGGCCAGGTGGCCTTAGTGGGTTCCCGATAGAACATCCCCATTGTCTCAGTGTGTGGGTGCGCCCCTCTCGGTCCTGAGTTCCTTGCTCGTGCTCTCTCTCCTTCTGCTCCTGATTTGGACCTTGAGTCCGGTGCTCCAATGTGGGTCTCTGTCTCTGTCTCCTTTCATCGCCTGATGAAGGTTAATATTCAGGAGGATGCCTATATGTTTGTCTTTGGATTCACCTTCCAGAACCTGGAAACAACCTAGATGCCCTTCAATGGAAGAATGGATGAAGAAAGTATGGAATATATACATATTAGAGTACTACTCAGCAGTAAAAAACAAGGACTTCTTGAATTTTGCATACAAATGGATGGAAATAGAAAACACTATCCTGAGTGAGGTAAGCCAGACCCAAAAAGAGGAACATGGGATGTACTCACTCATATTTGGTTTCTAGCCATAAATAAAGGACATTGAGCCTATAATTCACAAAACTTTTAAAATGGCTTAGGGCTGGCAAGATAGTTTCATGGGTTAAGGCACTTGCTGCCGATCCTGACAACCTGATCCTCAGAACTTCCATGGTGGAAGGAACCAACTGACCCCCACAAATTGTTCTCAGATTATCACACATGCACCGTAGCATGCAGCTCCATGGTCCCTCTCCACCCACAATAAGTAAGTAAGTAATTAAGTAAATGTGTTTTAAGATTGATTGTACCTGTGAGAACCACACCATCCCAGCACGGCCTGTGGGTTTCCAATCATCCATGTGCTCTGGGCCAGATGCTTGACCATTAATCTGAGTGTAGGAGTTCTACCAAAATGGTGTGCTCAAGGGGCCTCAGAAATGCTGTCTGTTTTCCTGGGATCTTAGCTACATACGGCGAGTGACAAATCTCAGGGACAGCAATTTGCCTTTTGATTGAAAGTAAAATTCTCCTTTTTATATAACAGATGTTTTTTGACAGTCGCTTTTGCTGGTAGCGAATCCCTGTGAGAGAAAATAAGCCCACCAGGTCTGAAGGGGAGAGAAAATGTTGAATAATAAGATCTGAACCCAATTCTTTAGAAGCGGAGCAAGAATGAGGAGAGATGACCTACTTATTTTTTTTTTTTAAAAAATTGCTGTGGGTTTTTGTTTTGCTTCTGTTTGGCTTCACTCTGAATAGAGACAACTCTGGGTTCGTTAACAGGCATGTGGGTGAGCAGATTTTCGTTTGTGGCTTTTGTGTATCTGGGGTAGAGCCTACCTGATTTCAGAAAGGGCCACGGACCTGACTTCTTCCCAACTAAATTGGCTTCTCTTCCACTCCTGGGCTCTGACTATAGGCCAAGGCTGGCTGGTGTGTGGGTGAGGTTTGAAAGCTCTCTTTAGATAATGTAGTGTTGTTCAGGAGAAAAACCTGTTGCAATCTGTTTATATCAGAGAAATATTAAGAACAATATTGTTCTAAAGCACAACTGGTTCGTAGTGCCCTAGTTCCCTTTCCGTTACAGTAAGAAAATATCCAGACAAAAAGAAACCAGGGGAAGCAAGGGAGTGTTCGGCTTCCAATCCCAGGTCACAGTCTACCCTTGAGAAAAGCCAATGATTGAACTCAAGCAGCTAGTTACAGAGTCAAGAGCACAGAGAAATGAATGCCCCCATGCTGCCTGCTCACTTGCTGTATACTCTGCCAGCTCTTGTCATTCTGACAGAGTTTAGGTCCTAGCCCATGAAATGGTAGGACCCACATTCAGTGTGGGTCCTCCACCTCAGTAAACAATCTATACAATCCCCTGATCTAGATAATTCTTCATTAAGATTCTCTTCCTACTAGCTGTGGGGGTGTTGCGTGAGAGGAGCTGGAGCAAAGGGAGGGAGAGGAAAAGTCATATAATTTAATCGAAGTTTTTTAAATTGTAAATGATTTTTTAAAAGACTCTCTTCCCAAGTGATCCTAGGCTTTGTCAAGTTGACACTTGACACTAACCAGTCCAGAGGGTTTGAAGAAGGCTGGCACGCTCAGCTCCATATGCTTCCTTACTATGTGGAATGAGAATGGATGGGTCTGTCCACATATGGTCCTTTATGTCATGATGTTTTGAAGTTACAAGGCATGGTGCTTGGAAGGTAATGGGATGCAAATGCATTTGGGATATTGTTGGCTTCTGTTGGTCAGGGTGCAGCCCTAGAGGGAGCAGATGAGCCACTGTAGGAGAACTGTCCTTAAAGAGACACACCTCTGGGGAAGTCAGTGAAGGGATTTCTAGAGAGGTTTAACTTAGGATCAAAGAACCTCCTTGAAGGTAGCTGATACCACCAAATAGGCTGGGGTCCCAGGCTGTATAAGAGGGTATAAGAGAGAAAGCCAGCTGAGGACTATCATTGGCTCTGATGTGGAAAAAAAATAAAGAGCAATACAACAGACCTTTCAGAACAGGAGGTTGCATGCCGAAGAGGCCAGAACAAACCAGAAGGAGCTTAAATGCCTGGTCAATATGGAGCCTGTAGACAAACTCTGAGCTGCCTACTTCTGAAAATTTCATGTCTCAGAAATATGTGTGCTTAAGAAACCTTTCAAACATACATACAAATTGTGAAGTAATTGCACAGCATGCACCCACCACCCAGTTTCTACAGCTAACACCTCTATGTTTGTTCCAAACATATCAGCCCATCCATCCATCCACCCCTCTATCGCCCAGGCACCTCTATCATTTTCGGTGCCTCTCAAATGTACATCAGCAGTTCCACTCCTAAACACATGAGCCACTTATAACCAATTTCTAGAACTTAGCATGTTTAAAGCTTTTCTTCCTCTTCTTCTGAGATAGCTTCAGTAGACTGTTTCAGTTTTACTGTGATATTTGATGAGATCTGGAAGACACCTGTACCCATCAACGCCATCAGTATTGATAAGAATACTGTCACCCCCTCAAAGATGTCTTTACCTCTGTCCCTTCCCCAGAAGAAACCGTTGTTCTGGTTCGTCTTCCTTTGTGAACCAGGTGCTGGTTGTCTCTCTCTGCTCTGGAACTTCAGATAAATGGGACCGCGGGGCAAACACTCTTTTGTGTCAGGGCTTCTTTCATTCACAAAAGTATTTTACGATTAAGTCATGTTGCCACATTTATCAGCAGCCCGTGGTTTTCTCCTGTAAGCAGTATTGTGTTTGCGTGACTATGTGACAGTTTGTTTATCCATGCTGCTGTTGATGGACACCCGGTCTGTTTCCAGTTTCTGCCTGTTATAAATAAACCCATACGTACAGCATGGTACAGTTAGTTTTAGAGGTATTTGTTGTCATTGTCTCTTGTGGAATCGCTAGGCTTTCCAGAGAAATAGAATGGATGGGTGTGAGTGAGTGTATGTGTGTATGTGTGTGCGTCCATCTGTGTGTGTATGGGTGTGTGTCCATCTGTATGGATTTATTCTAAGGCAACTTAGAATAAACTTGCTGTTGGCAAGTTCAGATCTTCTGAGTATAGATAAAGCATGTCATAGCTCAAGTCCAAAGGCAGTCTGGAGGTCTGCTCCCCACTCTTTCTCCTTTGTAGACCACCAGCCTTTCCTGTTAATGCTTTCTGGACTGAAGAGGTCTACCCATTTGTCAACTGATTGAAAGTTAGTCTCATCTAAAGACATCTGTTCACAGCAATACCTATATTAGCACTTAACCCACTAGGCACAGAAACGTCACTGTCACAAAATAAAAATGCAAAGTCTTATGAGAGACCATGCCATTTCTTCCAAAGTATTGTACTATTTTATATTCTTACCAGATTTTAGATTCTCCTTGTTCAATGTTTTCAGTATTTGGCTACTTTCAACCTTAGCCAAAGTGTGCTGTGGAGTGGAATCTCACTGAGGTCTCAGTTTTTATTTCCCTCATAGTTAATGATGTTGATGATCATTTTACATATTCATTGGTTAAATGTGTGTGTGCTATGTATATCTTCACTTGCTTCTTCCGTTTATTCATTTGGTTACATGGATATTTTATTGAGTTTATATGGAATTATTGAGTTGTCAGATATTTATTTATTTTTAAGAATACTAACATTAAGTTTATTTCTAATTAAATTTATTTTTAAACAATCTTTTCTCATTTTACATGCCTATCCTAGTTCCCACTCCCTCTCCTCTTGCCTCTCCCCACCTCAAACTGTTCCTCAGAGGGGTAAGGCTTCCCAAGTGGAGTCAACAAAGTCTGACACATCACTTTGAGGCAGGACTGAGACCCTCCCCCCTATGTCTAGGCTGAGCAAGGCATCCCTCCAAAAACAAAGGGTTCCAAAATGCCAGTTCAGGCACTAGGGATAAATCCTGGTCCCACTGTCAGTGGCCCCACAACTGTCCCCCACATTCAGCTGGCCTAGTTTAGTCCTAGGCAGGTTCCTAGTTTGATCCCTGCTATCAGTCCAGTGTCAGTGAGCTCTTACTAGCTCAGGGCAGCTGTTTCTGTGGGTATCACCATTTTGGTTTTGATCCCTTTGCTCATATTATCCCTCCTCCTTCTCTTGTACTGGTCTCTGGAAGCTCGGTCCATTGCCAGCTGTGGATCTCTGCATCTGCTTCCATCAGTTGCTGAATGAAGGTTCTATGATGACAACTAAGGTAGTCATCAATCTGATTACAGGGGAAGTCCAGTTCAGGCACCCTCTCCACTATTGCTTAGGGTCTTATTTGGGGTCATTTTTGTCGATTCTTAGGAATTTCCCTAAAGCCAGGTTTCTTGCTAGTCTCATAATGGCTCCCTCAACCAAGATAGCTCTTTTCTTTCTCTCCCACTCTGTCCTTCCCATCTCAATCATCCCGTTTCCTCATGTTTTTCTTCTCTTTCCTCTCCTCCTTCTACCCCCTTCTCCTCCCTCCCATTTTTCTCAGAAGATCTTCTCTAATTCCTCTTTCCTGGGGTATCCATGTATGTCTCTCTAAGGGTTCTTCTTGTTACCTAGTTTCTCCGAGGTCATGGACTATATAGGCTGGTTATCCTTTGTTTTATGTCTAATATCCACTTATGAGTGAGTACATACCATGTTTGTCTTTCTGAGTCTGGGTTACCCCACTCAGGGTGTTTTTTCCTAGTTCCATCCACTTGCATGCAAATTTCAAGATGTCATTGTTTCTTATTGCTGAGTTGTACTCCATTGTGTAAATGTACCACATTATTAATCCATTCTTCAGTTAAGGGGCATCTAGGATGTTTCCAGGTTCTGGCTATTATGAATAATGCTGCTTTGAACACAGTTGAGCAAATGTCCTTGTGGTATGAGTGTGTATCCTTTGGGTATATGCCCAACAGTGGTATTGCTGAGTCTTGAGGTAGATTGATTCCCAATTTTCTGAGAAACTGCCATACTGATGTCTAAAGTGGCTGTACAAGTTTGCACTCCCACCAGCAATGGAAGGCTGTTCCCCTTACTTGGCATCCTCTCCAGCATAAGCTATCATAAGTGCCTATCTATAACATACTGGGCAGTATTCTTTCATGATTAAAAGTTTTCATTTTATTAAATAAAATAGATAATTTTATAAACTTTTTCTTATTATTTGTCATGGTTTTCTGTGACATGACTCTAAGCAACTTTCTGTTCATAGATTATGAAAGTGTTTTGGTTTCAACAAAAAAGTTTACAGCCACAGCTGTGATCTGTCTTGAATTTTTTCATGTACAAGAATGAGGACTTTATGGAATCCGTGTCCATTTTTAGTTGTGGAAGCCACAACTAAGATTTCCTTTCCTCACTGCATTGCTTTGGGTCCTTTGTACAGAATGAGTGTCATTGAGTCTATTTTGGAATACTTTGACACAAAGACTTATTACTAATTATGAAAGCTCAGGCATGTCTTTGGCTTATCCCACTAACTCTTATAACTTAAATTAACCCATTTATTTTAATCTTTGATTTGTCACAAGGCTCGTTACCTCCTCTCTCTGTTCTGCTCATGTGCATCCTCCAAGTCCGGCTGGCAACTCTGCCGTTCCTCTTCCCAGAATCCTCTTTGTCTCTGGAAGTCCTGTCTATACCTCCTGCCTAGTTATTGACTGTTTAGCTTTTAATTACAGCAATCAACCGCAAATTTTCACACAGAGTACAAATATCCCACGACACACTTTGATCTATTTGTTGATCCTATGTAATAAGATACTCTTTTGCACTTGAGATTTATGGTAAAGTGTTGAGTTTAGGTAATTCAAGTAGTTCAACTTTTTAGCTTTTGTAAAGATTTTATTTAGATAGATAAGTTTTATATCAATAAAAATTTTAGAGTCAGCTTGTCAATTTTGTAAAATCTTGCTAACATGATTTGGAGCATGTTGAATCTAAAAACCAATTTGTGGAGAAATGGCATATTAAAAAATATTGAGTATTTAGTCCACAAAAAATACTCTTTCTGCATTTATTTAGGTATTCAATTTCTTTCAGCCATGTCCTTATAATTTTCACTACAGACATTTTACATGTACTTTAAAATTAAATCCTACGTTCTTTATGTTTCCTGGTGCTATTATAAATTGGCGTGCTTTTATTTAATTGCTTCTTCAACATTAGCCAGTGTAATTGATTCTCTGTACTTAGTTTACATGGCCCAAACTATTTATATAAATTTATTAATTTTAGTTGCTTTGAAGATTCCTGGGGATATTTTTCTGTGTAACTACTCGTGTGGTCTTCAAATAAAGACTAATTTCTTAGGCCTCTGTGACACTGATACATTCTGTCACTTGTGGCAGTATTTAATCTTATCTAATCAGGCGAGCATCCCAAGTAAGCCTGACAACAGGTAATGCCAAACACAAGAATGCTTATAGCAGCATTATTTGCCATCTCAAAAATGCTTCCAAATAAATATTCTACAATGAGGGATTAGTTCAACAAACCCAGGGTCCATAGCGTAGGATGATAAAATACAAGGAATACTTCAAATCTTATTCTTGAATAATACTAACGATATGTGAGCCGGCTGATGAAGTATGTGAAAACAATACAGCAAGAGACAAACAAACAGAGCACACTAAGTTATTTTATGTCAGCAAATCATCTCAAGGTCCTGGTTTCTTACTCTCATACACATTTATGATTGCTGTGGCTCATTGTCACTTAGGACTCTAACTGGTTGCTCCCTCTGCGACTCTGAGATCTGAGATATGTGGTCTCAGGTGAAGAGAGCCTGGACAACAGGAAGGGAGTGCTATAGTCAACTTTGGTTTCTGTCTCATTGGGCAAAATTTGTCATAGTGATCTAATCTTCAAGAACCTTAGCATAGACAGCCTCATGACCAGAAGAGGGAAATAATCTAACATTGCTAGACATCCTTTAAAAGTATGCAGTGTTATTCCAAAATGCCATTCAGATATAAAAATATTTAATATTATAATAATACCAAATGCTACTACAGAAGCTTCCTAAAATAATAGCATATATCAACACAAGAAGGAGCTTAAATGGAATTACCTATAATGGGGAGCAATGACCCTACCAAACACCACACAGTAACAAATAAAAACAAAATAAATAAAAGTGTCAGGAATGGGTTACCTCTAGTGGAGTTGTTGGCTAGTGAGGTCCTATAGACCCCCAAACATTATAGGTACTACCATTGCCCTTAGGTACCCTTCAGAACTTGACAGTAAGGCCCTATTGCTAAAGACATCGTATACATCATATACTTGAGTGATAGAATGGAGAAATCAAGGTGGTATTGACTTGAAATTTTATCTCTGCTGGATAGTACTATGAAAATAATGCTAGGATTGCTATGCACACTACTGGAGGAGAAAATTAATTATCGATTTCATCTACCTGAGAACTGAAAGCTACAATAATGGCCTTCTTAGCAAGATATCCCCACTGATGCAATAGTGGCTTGGATACCATGGAAATAACCAACCACTTTCCATTTTTACTTAAGGTCCACTCCACTTGATTTTAGCCTTTAACTGACATAGTTATCAGAGTCAAAAACCTGTGGCTAGATAGGTTATAGGCCCTAAGGTAGAACCTACTATTACTCTTGCTAATGGTCCATAGTATTATACCACGTCCCATTGACTTCTTGTTATAAACATAGTGCACCTCACAACATTCTCAGAGAAGCTTCTGTACTTGGTTATTAACACAGAGACTTACAACTGGCCAAGGAGCAGAGAATAAGTGACTGTAGCGTATTCAGCCTTAAATGGGACATTTAGATCACACCCCTCCTCTCAAGACTTAATGGCCATTCTTAAGGGGAGAAGTGGCAGAAAGAGTGTTGAGAGCCAGAGGTGGTGGATGACTAGAAGGGAACACTATCTTCCCGACGCAACAGGGCAGTCACACATATAAACCCAGAGAGGTAGTGTCACTATACACAAGACTTGTACAAGCTCAGCCCAGGCAAGATCCTATCATGGAGGGAGGAGTAGATACAAAGACCTACCCCTCGCTGAGGAGCTATTGTCAATTAATAAACTGCTGGGAGGAGAGTTAATTTTCTTTAAGGATGCAGCCCCTGGTAGGCCCAACACATTCCAGTGGGTGGCAACATATTTAAGGGCATACAAGTATAACTAGTGGATTCTATGTTTTTTTTAAAAGGGGATGGACAGAGTTGAGTGGTATAATGAGGAGAAGATAGGAGAAGGGGATGAATATGACCAAAATAAATATGAAATTCTCAAATAATTCATAAAATATTTTAAAATTGTCATGGTTCATGTCAGACAACCTGCTGTGGTATCAGTGATATCAGTCAGATATCGCTGATGGAAGTTTTAGTCCCAGGGATTCCAAATATGTCAAACCCAAGGACATAGTACAGGAGAGCAAAATTTTCTTGGTAACTTGTTTGATAAAACAGGGGGGAGAGGCAGCAACCACTTCCACCCTTTGATACATAGATTTGAGCTGTTTGGCAGTTGGAATAACCCCGCATCCTGGCTGCTGATGTAAAGAATAAATTCCATTCTATAGGAACAGCTCTGCTGCATGTTGTCCCTCCATTGTATTTATAGGTAAACTTTTACCATTGTGTTAGAGCCAGCTGCCTTCGGATGGTAGTTTCAAGGACAAGAGCCTATTACTGTACTTCTAGATTGAGGGGCTGTTTTTTGGGACAACCTGGTATTAGATAAGGCAAAACTTATACTACTGGCAGAAGCACTATAGACAAGAGAAGAATTCATTAGCAGAATATTTGTTTATCCTAGTAGAATCAAATTATTGCTTTCTTTATAAATGAAGGAGCAATAGAATCAATTAAAAAGTGGCCATTGGAATACCCAGACAATAAAGTAATGTTGGCAACAGGAATGAATGAGCCTCATTGAAGCAAATAAATGCCTTTCTAGTAGGGGACCATTAAGCAAACACTGGGATGGCTGGGCAAAGAGGCTGGGTACCAGCACACTGGATGCAATTAAGATGAGCCTGTACTATAGCAGATGCTACAGAGATAACCAATTGCCAAGCTAATGAATACATGTCCAACTTTTTGATGGTCATTTCTTTCATATGAAGTGGGAAGTCACCCTGATGAGGATTTCCTTTCATGCTTTTTGTTCTAGGCTACTCCACCTCTCCAGCTCCAAGTGGAGCTATAGCTGCTAACGCCCCATCCATACTTGGTGCTCATGTTTTGCTTTCTCTGCTAACTGGTAACCAGGAATCCACACAAGGCCATCAGAAAGAATACAGGGCTATGCATCAAAATGTCAGGCAGAGATGTCTTATGGGAGTGAGCTATATGCTCGTGCCATCTGCTTGCCTTCTGGACCTACTCAAGTCCGGTCCCCCTGAGCTCACTTCTACTTAGCAACTGGATGTTGTGCCCAACTCTGTGATTTAATGAGTCAGATACTACCCAGCACACATTCAGCAGATTTCCTCCCTCATGCACAGGTGGCACATTGTCACTGGGATAATGGTCTAGCAGGATCTTCTACAGGATAGCAATATGGTTAAGGTCCTTGGAGATTATATGATGACAAACAGGAGCATTACAATGGTCTTGAGGCAAAGTCCTTCAATGTCTTCACCAGTATATAATGGAAAAGTTGCACTTGCTAGTCGGTAGCTACACACCCATAAGGAGTGACTATATTGGTTTTCTCTGTAAGTTGCTATATCTCGGATGAAAACTACCAGAAGTGTCATACTTTATTAAACTGTGAAAATGGAGAATTAGTCTCAAAATTCATGTGGGCCTTATTCAGGTCAAACAAGATGGTTATATGGGGTATCTGGTAAGAACCGCTTTTCCTTTGTTTATCAATATGGATATAGATGTTTGCTTTTTAAATGCCAGGACTAGAACCACTGATGTGGGAAGTCCTACCATTGCCACCAATGGTGTGGGAAGTCCTTCTGTCTGTGTTGCTTTTATTGGTTAACGAATAAGGCTGTTTCGTCCAGTGGCTTAGCAGAATAGGGCAAGGCTGGAGTTCCAAGCAGATAGAGGATAGAGAGAGTAGGCAGAGTCAGAGAAAAGCCTTGTAGCTTTGCACATGAGACAGATGCACTGAAATCTTTCCAGTAAGCCACAGCCACATGGTGATACACAGATTAGTAGAAGTGGGTTAATTTAAGATATAAGCATTAGCTAGTAATATGCTTATGCTATTGGCCAAACAGTGTCTCAAATGATATAATTTTCTGAGTGATTATTTTATGATCTGGGCAGCTGGGAATGAACAAGTGGCTTCTGCCAATACTTATGTATATGTGTTGCTTTTATTGGTTGATGAACAAAACTGTTTGGATCAATGGTTTGGCAGAGTAAAGTCAGGCAGGAAATCAGAACAGAGATATATAGAGAGAGTAGGCAGAGTCAGAGAGACACCATGTAGCTGCTGAAGGAGAAGGATAGGCTGGAACCTTAGGAACCTTACTAGTAGGCCACATCCTTGTGGCGATACGCAGATTGATAGAAATGGGTTAATTTAAGATGTAAGAGTTAGCTATGAATATGCTAGAGTCCTTGGCCAAACAGTGCTGTAGTTAATATAGTTTCTGTGTGATTCTCCACCTATAAAATAGTGTCTACACACTTGGGGCTAATCCGCAGGACCAGCCACCCACTTCAGGTCTGGGTGCTTGTATGCCCATTTGGGGTTAGGAGGAAAGTAGCTGAGAGCATGTCTGCCACTCCATACCCCTGCCTGGGCAAATGGCTTGGTCAGTTCTACTAGATGTGCACAGGCAGGAGAGCATGGTGGATTCCCACCACCATCCACAGAGATATTTCCAGACCGTGCAGTATGCTGCATGACAGATTTAGCTTTTACTCGGACAGAAAGGGTTTATATGCTGCATGGTGCTTCTCAGAGTTGAGGTGGTGAGTACCACTCCTATCCAGCAGGTCCAGAGCTGGCAGTAAACATACCTCTGCCATATTGAAAGATGAAGAGAGGTGGAACCAGCATTCAGGGCTGCCACAACCACACTGCTTACCATTTAAAAATGTTCTTTGTCAGAAAAGGATTTCAGATACACAATAGGACAGATTCAGACATGAAAGACGTCTAAACAAGACACAGTGTGTTAAAAAAAATATACATAGGCTTGGAAGAGAGAGGAAAAAGAGTATAGACAGTTATTAAAAGAAGTCTTTAAAGAGATAGTAAAAGTAATATAAAAAAGTATATACACACAGTCATAAAGTAGTAAAGAAGAATAAGCCATGTAAAGACGGAAAATATACAGAGAGTCTGGATTATGTGTATTATTGTGTTTTCTTTGAATTTTTGGACTGCAGAGAGACATTTGTTTCTGGTGTCTGCTATGTCAAACCAACATAAAGGTATCTTGACTTAAAAATTTGAGTCTAAGGATATATTGCTTTGGAAAACAGATTCTGCTTTTATTTCCACAGAAGATGAGAGCCTGTGATTCCTCCCAGGCTAATGTGGTGTGATGGAATAAGACCCCAAAAGTTCTATGTGAACCCTAAAAATACTTTGTCCCAGAAAAAGCAGAAAGAAGTTTGGAGAAAACTATGCCAAATTCCCCAAATGATTGTTTATAAATGTTTGTTTTCATTTTAAAGTGGTTGGGTATAAATCATTAATGGTTACAGTCCATCTTTTTTTTTTAAATAAATAAATAAAAAGGTAGATAAGATACAGGGATGAATGCTTTTCATTGGTATGGATCTTGGTCTATCAATACAAATTTAAGGTCAATTTGCTATATATATATTACTGTTCTTGTTTAAGGTATTATGTTTATACTGCTCATTTTAAAATGTAACGTATAGTTTAAGATTGCAGATTAATAGTAATAGGTAGTCATTTATAATAATCAAACTTGTAGTCATGCTAGTTAGGTTTTCTAGATATATAGAGACATATTTCAGTTAGGTAGATAATGTTCAACACTTCAAAGACCTATGGAATATAGCATTTAAAATGTTTTAAGAACTTAGCCTGTTTTCAACAGTGAGACATGTCTGCTTCTGGCAGCACCAATTATTTTGCAGAGGTTGATGGGCATTGAAGAAACTCGTTATGGAATTTGTCTTCAATGTGACAAGGCTAACCATTTGGGCAAGAATCTGTTCTTGCCTGGACTGCTTGATGATATACTGTATAAACTGGACATGCAGGACCCACAAAAATAGTGACTGCTGAACATTCCAAAAGACAGCATGGTCCTTCAGGGTTCCTGCTTCACAGAAGAAACTGTCAGGCACTCTGCAGGATACAGAAGAAAGTGACTGACAAACTGCCAAGATAGACAAAAGTCTTTTAAATTTTCTGCTTCTAGAAAAAATATCTGCCAGATACTATGGGCTTGTAGGCTGAAGATGGATTCCTCAACATTACAGAAGAACTTTGGATGACTGTCCAGGCAGCGAGATGTCTCTGTCAATCTAGAACTTTGGAAGTTGCTTACAATGCACTTCCTGTTTATTTATATATTATATCCTTCTGGGGTCTTTGCAGAGTTGAAGACAGATAATTATAGTTATAGTTTTCCTTAGTGATGATAAATGATAGATAAACTAGATATAAAACTTTAGACTCTTCAAGATAGGATAAATGATAGATTATTTCCCTTAATTTGCCAAATGTAAATGGACTAAATATTGTAACTATAATTCTTGCTTGATTACTGTTTTGTATATGTATTTTTACAATGATAAAGTTAAAACCTTCCTTTTTAATTCAACAGAAAAGGGGAGATGATGTGGGAAGTGCTTTTGTATATATGTTGCTTTTATTGATGAATAAAAGCTGCTTGGGCCAATGACTTAGCAGAGTAAATCCAGGTGAGAAATCAGAACAGAGATATAGAGAGAGAATAGGTAGAATCAGAGAGACACCATGTAGCTGCTGAAGGAAAAGGACACACTGGAACCTTAGGAACCTTACTGGTGGGCCACAACCTCATGGTGGTACACTGATAGAAATGGGTTAATTTAAGATGTAAGAACTGGCTAGGAATACACTAGAGTCATTCACCAAACAACGTTGTAATTAATATAGGTTCTGTGTGATTATTTGGGTCCATCTGTCAGGAAACAAAAGAGCAGTCTCCACCTACAGGCCACTGGACTCAAGATATGAGAGATGGATTGGGTCCAATCTCCATCCATCATTTTTTTTCTCTGAGTGGTTGCTATGTTGCCTGAAAATGAGATCAATTCAGAAGCAGGCTTGTATAAACTTTGGAAGGTCTGGGTTACTTTCTCCTTGATATAAAGTCACACTATACAGATGGGTGCAGATCACCCTGCAAATTGTATTATGGTTTGTATATGAAATGTTTTCCCAGGCCCATGTGTAGGGCCCTCAGTTTCCAGGAGGTTGTACTCTGTTGAGAAATTGTGGCAACTTTAGAGTTGGGGTTTAGATGAAAAAAGTATGCCATGGATACATGCCTCTGAAGGTTAGAGTTGGTTCCTGGCCTCTTCTTTGGTGTCTGCTTCCTGTATGCCATAAGATGAAAAACCTCCTCCACTACCCATCTATGATGTTCTGCCTCTTCATGACCTCAGAGTTAGCAGAGTCACTGACTAGGGACTGCAGTCTTTGAAACCAGGCACCAAAAGAAACACTTCTTCCCTCTGGTTGTCTCTAACAAGTAGTTTGTCACAGCCACAAGAAAACTAAGTAAAGCAGAAGGTCTAGAGATAATCACAGTCTTACTTGTGGGTGCTTTATCAGGTTCTTTCTCAAAATACCCAGCTTTCTCTTGGCCAGTGACTTACCTTGATTGGGAAATAGGTTAGCGGCGATGGCCTGTGTCCACACTTACAGCCACATACATAAACATTGAAAGCTAGGACCTACATAGGAAAAGAGACCACGTGACACTTGCCTATCTGAGTCCAAGCTCTCTGCTTTAATATAATAATTTCCACAGCCATCCATTTTCCTGCATATTTCATAATTTCATTTTTCACAGCTGGATAACACTCCATTATATTTATGCACCACGTTTCCATTATCTGTTCATTGGTTGATACTTTCTCAAAGTTCCATTTAGTCTTAATTATTCTGTTTGGATTAGCATCAGTAATTTGTTTTAATTTAAAAACTTGGGTGAAATACCCAGTGTTCAGAAGACATCGTATTGCTGTGGGGGGTTCAGGCTTGGGTGTCAGGGTACCCATGTGGCACGGAAAAAGATGAAGAGACTGGGTTCCAGGAGAGTTGTGTGTGTGTGCATGCGCACGTGTGTGCATGCGTGTCTATGTGTGTGCATGGTGTGTATGTGTGGTGTGTGTGGGGGTGCGTATGTGTGCATGTGTGTGCATGTATGCATGTGGTGTGTCTGTGTGTGTGTGTGTGTGTACGCATGCATGCTTGGGCAGGTACACATGTGCATACATGAAAAAGCCAAAAGTCAATCTTGAGTATCATTCCTCAGGAGTAAGATAACTTTTTAAAAAATGTATTTGTTTATTCTTCTTTCATATAATACATCCTGATTGCAGTTTCCTCTCTTTCTTCTCTTCCCAGTTTCCTGTCCCCAAACATTCTCTCTCTCCTGTATTAATTCTTCCTCCATTTTTTTTCAGAAAAGGGCGGGACTCCCAGGGATATCAACCAAACATGGCCTAACAAGTTACAATAAGACTAGCCATATATCCTCATATCAAGGTTGGAGGAGGCAACCTAGTAGGAAGAAAAGAGTCCCAAAATCAGACCAAAGAATCAGAGACAGCCCCTGATCCCACTATTAGGAGTCCTACAATAATACTGTGCTATAAAACCCATAACATATATGCAGAGGACCTAGCTCAGACCCACACGGGCTCCCTGGTTGATTCTGTGAGTTGTGGAAGACAGGATCCTTTGTCAGCCTGGAGCTCTCTGATTAGTCTAGACTAGCTGGTCATCGAGCCCCCAGATATCTGTCTGTCTCAAACTCCTTGACGCTGGGATTAGAGTGCACACCACCCCACCTTTCTCATGTGGGTGCTGGTTGTTGAATTCAACTCCTTGTGCTTGCTACAGTGAAGCCATCTTCTTCGAACTCTTTTTGACTTTTCTGTGGGTACAGCTTAAATCTGCCAGTGATTCTAATGTGGAATCTCTTTAGCCTCCCCGCTTGCTGTTAGGTTCCTTTGGGTAAGCTTTTAAAGGGGGTGCCCCCTACTGCTTATGTTGAAGTTAGTTTGTGAAGATGTGTTTCTTTCCAGGATCATCCTGTGGGAATGACGGTTCTGTAATAGCCGTGTTTCATTTTATTCAAGTTTTATCATGTGTATTTAATAAGGCATTCAATAGGAAATGCATCTTTTTATTTTAATTGTCAGTCAGCCCCTCTGGTAGGTGGGCCTCCCTCTTGCTACCACAATACAGACATGCAGAGGCTCAGTAGAGGGCGGAAATAACGACCATCCATTGAGCATGCTTTAGGGTAAGGAATAAAGGAAAACATCTGAGCATTATCTAAGTGGAAGACCCACTCCTGATTACGGCGGATGGCTGGTGGCCGCAGGACGGGCAGGATGTGAGAGCAATAAAAATAAGGACACAGAAACATGGGATGGAAGACATCTGGGAAAAACAACCCATGGCCAGTTCTAGTTTCAGAGAAGCTCACTTGGGATACTTGTCTCTCATCCTCTAGAAGGGGGATGGAAGAGGGCTGGACATGAAGCAGGGGTTGCTCTCTGACTCAGAAGAGGTCGGGCGTGCGGCTTGCCCCTGATAAGCCACCTCAGGCCTGTCTGCTAGTCATGGGACATCTTGGATTGTGAATATATCTTTTGATGACACAGCCTGGCATACCTTAGCTAGTGTGGCAAGAAGAGGCCAGGGGTGCAGCTATCAGGGGTGGGGTCAGTGTGTTTGTTCCTTCCCTGCAGCTGATAGACACGTCATCATTACTAAGCATCCTACATCCGTGGTCACAAGTGTTCTTTCTCATCCATATTCATCTATGACATCTGGGAGCCGCTAAGTGACACAGATGTCCTTAGGGGCCAAACTCCTTCAAACTGTTCTTTCCTTTGCTTAAGGAATTTATTTATTTATTTATTTTTTGAGAAAAGGAAGCTAAGGAAGCTCAGAAGAATCCCTGAACATGGGCCTGGAAATGTTCCTGTGAACTATTTTAACCTTGGAACACTTACCCATGGCCTTGAGCTAAGCATGCCCAGGAATGTCTTTTCTTCTTTAACTATTACTTTAAGCTGAGCATACTCAATTCAAATGTATCTCTTAGACTGAGCATGCTCAACAATGTGTTGCTCACTGACAGCCAGGGAGCCCACATGGGACTGACCCAGGCCCTCTACATTTGTGTGACAATTGTGTACCTTGGTCTTCTTGTGGAACTCCTAGTACTGGAGCAGGTGCTGTCCCTAACACTTTGGCTGGCTTTGGGGAACCTATTTCTCATACTGGGTTGTTGCCCAACCTTAATATAAGGGAAACAGCTTAGTCTTACTGCAACTTGATACGCCATGCTTTGTTGATACCTATGGGAGACCTAGCCCTTTCTGAACAGAAACAGAGGAGGAGTGGATTGAGGGGGTGGAAAAAAGGTAGGGGGAAGGTAATAGGAGGAGAGAAGGTTGGGGAAACAGCAGATGGGATGTAATATAAATGAATAAATTTAAGTTTTCCTTAAAAAATAGTATGCTTACCTATACGAATCTGTTTATGCTCCCTGAATCCAGTATTTTGTTTAGGGAAGGCATTGCTTGGAAATATGTTGTATTCACTTGCTACTCCAAGCAATAACCCTTTATTTCCCAGGCTTGTTTGGGCTGTGGAGCTGGCAGGATATGAACCCAATGCCTCTGGTTACACAGTCAGTTCTATCACAATGATTTTGGAGTGCTTCACTTAGGGCAAGGTGGGACTCTGGAGTAGGCAGGAAGGGCTGGTCCATCACCTGCTACCACCTGACCCAGTAGTATTTCTGACCCCAGGTTCCCCTGGTTCCTATGCCTGATACCTCTTATCCCAGTCCCAGTGACCTGCTTGCTCCTATTTTTTTCCTCCCTACTTTGACTAATGAGAACCAGAAGCCCTCTTACTGATCCTGCACCTTAAAATCCAGATCTTACACCTTCCTCAACCTCCCCTTCCATCACATCTTTTAGAGCTTTCACAGCTGGATGGAGGGGCCATATTCTCAAACCATTATATTACACATCGTAGCTTTTTGCATGCCTATATTACAAATGACCATTTCATCTAGGTAGGTGTCCCTCATGATAGGACAGCTTTTCACAGACAAAGGACCCCTGTGGTTTTCTTTCCTTGTGTAGCCTCTTAAAGAGGTCTTACATATGTGTTCTGCTTAAATGATTTCAAACCTATGAATTCCTTTAGCATGGCTTCCTACTGTGTATTATAAATATTTTTCACAACTGGATTGTTAATTTGGTTTACATTTTGTGAACCTCGGAGTTCAGATATCCATGAAGGGAAAAGAAGAAGAATGAATTAAATCTGAGCCTGGCTCATTGACATACCCACTCTTTGAGTTCTGATCCATCTGAAGCTTTCCCCTGCGTGTCCTTTTACACACTATCCACTGAACAAGTGCCTGGAGCGAGCGGCTGAAGTTATTGCTACCAGCCATAGGTTTCTGAGCTGAGAGCAAGCCAGTCTAAGGTTCTTAATGTTGCCACCTCCTTTTGTCTAGGCTTCACCCCACTTCACACACTTGGCTTCAACAAAACAAGGCCATTTTGGAATGAAAGAGAGCTCAAGACACCCTTGAGACCCCAGTTGCTACGAGAAGAAAAGAATCTAAGAAAAGAAAACAGATTGCAAAGAAAAGGCCGAGGAAAAGAACACAAATAATTCAACCAAAGAGAACACAGGAATGGACTAGATCTTTTCAAACTCGTTGCATTTAGAGGGAGGCCTCCACAGCCGCTGAGTAGTCTGGGCTTTGCTTCTCCTCCCCAGGGTTAGCAGGTGGAGGAGGCTATCAAGACAGCACGGCCTATGAAGCATCCAATGAAGCATCTTAACCCTGAATTTGAACTGTGTCTTGCAGCAATGCTGTACCCCCTAAGGGTCCCACAAACCTATTCTCTCTGCTCTCAGACTTTTTAAAAGTTAAAGCGTATTGTGCAGAAACTGATGGAGTTCAGCGTGCTATTTCAGCACTTGGACACAGAAGACACTAATTATATCCAGCCCTTCTTTATTATAGACATTCCCAAAGGTGTGTCTCCCAGATGATTCAGAATCCGGGAAGCTGCTGATCGAAATTAGTCAGCACACTGATGCGTTCTGGCAAAATTTCTAGGACTTCAGGACTCAAGGTCAAAGAAACTTGTTTTTGAGTAAAGTTCTACTGTCAAGTAACCATCTTGACCTTGAATCAGTGGCACTACTTCGGCCTGACTGTATGAAAGCAAATGTCTCTTACTATATCCCAAACCACAGGTAGGTGATCACATTTGTGGTTGGCACGTTCACAGCAGCTAAGCACAAAGCCATGCTAAATGACGGCCAGAGAAGTGATGCTGCCAGGGGGCAGGATTCAGGTTTGCAGGTGTTTATGCCCACTCTGGGAGCTGACTCCTACTCCTTTTGTTAAAGGTTTATTTTCATTATCTAGGGCTATATGTTTATGTGGTGTGTCTTCACTCAGAAGAAGAGGGTGTTGGAGCTTCTGGAGCTGGAGTTACAAGCTATTATGAGTCACCAGTCTTGGGTACTAGGAACTGAAGAACTCAGGACCCCTGCAAGAGCAGCAAGTACTCTTAAGCCATGGGCCCTCAACACCGCTCCTCTGGTGGAGTCTCCATCTAAGGATGCCTGCTCATTGAACTACTTACACCCAAGTGAGAAAAGCTGTTAGCCCCATCTCTATTGCCCTTTGATGAAAACTCTGGTTCCAGGAGAGGTGGCCTATAGAAGCCAGTTGTGGCTGGAGAATGTGTCAACCCGAGAATACTCTGCTTTAGTTAAAGAATAGCCCTCTAAATGTCAGGTGTACATTGTGAAGATGTGTCTTTGCCCAGGTGCCTTCTGATTGGTTAAATAAAGAGCTGAAAGGCCAAATGGCTAGGCAGGAGGTATAGACAAGATTTCTGGGGGAAGAGAGGAAGAGGAGAATCTAAGCACACAGGAGAGACCAAGAAACACAGAGAGGAAACAGGAGGTGCAAGATGGGAGAGGTAATGCCAAGTGATAGAACATAGATTAATATAAATGGATTAATTTAAGTTATAAGGGCTGGTTAGGAACAAACCTAAGTGATAGGCTGAGCTTTCATAATTAGTGAGAAGTCTCCATGTCTTTATTTGGGAACTGGCTGGCGGGACAGAGAAAGACTCGTCGCACTTAGGCACTGCCTTGAGAAGGCTCCCATGCATATGAACTTCAAGTGCCCCCCACATACATTGATGTCCTTAATCTGCGCATTTGCTTCCTTCTTAAACCACAGTAAATAAGTTCGTCAACTCTTCTCCAATTCTCCTCAGTCCCCATAAAAGCAATCCAATTGCTCTGAATGCGTTTGCTTCTATTTTGAAAATGTAGATGCCTCTGCGTCACTGTAATTATAGAGTAATGATTTATCTTCCCTTTCACTCTCAGTGTGGTTAGCATTAAAATAACATAATTTACAAAACCGTAATTTAAAAAAAAAGTGTTCATTTTTCATTATAGATTTAATGTGCACTTATTAAACAAACAGTTTGGGGAGGAAAAGAAGCAAAATTTGTAGGAGAATGACACTGTAAACATGAATAATGGCTGCCTTTTGCAATGCTGTCTTTCAGGTGTGCCTGGGCATGGAGTTTTAAAAATACAGCTGCGACCAGCCTTAAAGGAAGTTTTTATATCTCCTTTTCTTACTTAGCCCAGAGAATCTTTCCCATCATAATAATATAATTATAGCTTAGCCTCCATGGACATAATTTATAAAATATTTATTTATTTTCATGTATACACACACATGGATGCTTGTGCAAGTTTATGTGCACAATGTGCACGCAGGTGCTCAAGGAAGTTAGAGCTATCAGGTCCCCTGAAGTTAGAATTACGAGCAGTTACGAGTTACCTGATATGGGTTCGGGGAACTGAAGCAGAGTCTTCTGCAAAAGTTCCTAACTGCTAGGCATCTTTCCAACTCCCCATAGGTCTAATTTTTAAAGAGAATGATGTTCTATGGGTACGTAGCACTTAGTTGCTGAGAGTCATCAGCCTGTCTGTGTATAGTCATGTGACTATCACCCTTTTTTATTTCTTTAGGATGGACTCAAAGTAGTGGAGTTTTGATGATGATGATGAAGAAGAAGAAGAGGAGTGATTTCTCTTATTTTGACATCCATTCTTTCTTTGGGTAAAGAGATAGCTGTGCACTATGTACCACAGTCCTTATAGACATCCCCTGGGTGTCAGAGACCTTTTCAATCACAGGGGAGGGGCTCTCTGGTTAAAAGTACTTGCTGCTCTTGTAAAGGACCTGAGTTCAATTCTAAGCACCCACATGTGGGCTCACAGCTGCCTGTAACTCTAGTCCATTGGATCTGGCTCTGTGTTCTGGTTTCTGTGGGCACAAGTCATGCAGGTCATACACCAACACACATGCAAGCCGTCACTCATATACACAAAATTATAAAAGCATCTTTAAAAAGAAATAGATAAAGAAGTAAATAAAGGAAGAAGTTTGCATTGAAGAGCTGAGGTCCTTGTGACTGGACTTAAGACAGGCCTTGAGCAGCCTATGACCAATAGAGACAGCCACCTTAGTGTAGGATGGTGCGTGGCCTGTTGCTCCACTGATCACAGAGGCAGTCTAGGATGGTAACTCTCAACACTGCATATCCTGCACCATAGAAACCTTATCAGATATTCACAGCTTGGGGGTCCAGTCTGGAATGAATTTTAAAGAATTTCCAACCTTTTAGGAATACAAGAGGATGTAACTAACAAGCCAAGAAGCATGGTCGTACACCAATTTTAGGAGGGTCATTGTAGGAGAGAGATCTGACATGCAAACATTCTGAACCCTGCTACCCAAAGAGTCGGCTGTACAATGGCAGCAGCAGAGTCACCTGGGAGCTTGTTAAAATGGACCTCGCATCTGTCCCTGGACCAGCTGAGTCAAAATCACGAGGCTCTTGCTTTCTATAAACTCTGACTCGGCAGGTTTGGTGTGCGCCTCCTGAATTCCCCTCTCACATGAACTTTCAGGCCGGTTACACTTGGAAAAAAAGCAAAGCTCTGTTCGGAGATCTCCGTGCTTTAAAAATATACACTAAAAATCAACCTGAAAAACAGCACCATGCTGTATACATAGCATAAGCTACACATCAATCATAACTCTCATTTATTGAAGAAGGAAAAAAAAACAAGGAGACCGATGAGGTGATTTACAGAAGGGTGACCTGCTAGCTCCTGTAGATGCCAGGATGTGGTACTTCTGTGTCCCACCCACAGAGGTATGGCTTCGGCTGCTGAAAACACTCAGAACTTTAGGTAACAACTGAAACCCCGTACTGGGAGCATTCCTTAACATATGTAGATTTGTCTCCCTAGCTCCGATTTTGGAGCTCGGCTAATATTTTATCATATAATTACCACTTTCTTCTTAAATATGGGACTCTAAAACTATTAGCTGCCTTATGAGGTGTGACTTCATCTTGAATGTGGATTTTTTTTTCCTGAGCCATTACATTTCCAGCTTTGCCCAACACCATTGATTTCTCACGTTATGCCCCTTGAGGACTATCAAACACACCTGGAGCTGTTAATGTCTTAGGTGTTATTTGATCAGAATCGGCTGCCGTTTCTCAGGCATGGACGTTGAGCAGATCATTTTCTAGCGGTGAAGCAGAGGAGCGAAGGGGAAGCATTTGAGCTGCTGCCTGGTGCCTGGCTTGTTTTTGTTTTTGTGAATTAGCTTGATCTGCATGTGAACTTGACTTCGGTCTTCACTGGGAATGCAGCCTGGCGTCAATGCTGATAGATCCCGACCTGTTAAGTGTTAAGCTGTCAGCACAGACCCGTGTCCAGACTCTTCCGTCCAGCCTTCTTAGCCGACAGTCGCTTTCTGGAAGGAGCAGGCTTCATTCCGTACCTGCTACTCATGTGTCAGTCAGCTGGCTGCATGCAGCCTCTGGAGCTATTACCAAGAGAGGAGAAAAGGAAAAAAGGCACATTGCACTTTTAAATTACATTTCAGGCTAAACGATCTCATTACTTCCAAAGTAAGATGAAATACAATATAATTTTGGCATATGCCTTGGCAGCCTCGTTCTGTTCAATAGAGTGCTGTTGGTACTTGGGGGATGATGGATAAGTGGTGGGAAAAGAGACTTAGCTGGTTCAGTACCACCAAGATCTCGGTCAATATGGAGCAGTAAGTGACGGTAGATAGCTCACTCTGCCACTGTGAGGCAGTTGGACACATTCATTTACACCGACAGCCAGGGAGGCTTATAGTACAAACAACAGAAAGGACACACTGAAGGAATGACTGCATAGGACAGTTCCACTGGGCATGTTCAGCCTCAACAACTCGCTGCCAACTTGTTAAAAAAAGAAGGGAGGGGACAAGCCTTACTCTTCCTCAGAGTTTATTGCTGACTGAGGCAAATTCATGCTTTAATGACCACGGCACTCTGATTCATTCAGCGTACGAATCCCTGTGGCCTGTGCTTTTAAAATGGGGTCTGTGGGGCCTGTGGACACAGAGCCCATTGTGTTTCTGAGCAAAGGAATGTGCATTTTCTGAGAATCCCTAATGATAGGCTCTCTTGAACATTATAGCACCCAGTTGACACCAGTTCAATTTATAGTGTGCTGAGCAAGGCAAGAATGGACTATTTGCCTTTGTGCTTTAATTTGGACAGTTCTTGATTCCAACCAAACTGGCAAAGCACAAACTACAGACCTGCTTCAAGGCAGCTGGGAAGCTGGCCTGCTGTGTTACTCTGAACCCCTGAGTTTGCTCTTCAACTCCACCAGAGTATGAACCACTGGAGCAGGAGATGTGTCTCTGGGTATTATATTTTGTGCGCCATTCCCATCCCAGACTACGTAAGGATACAGCATCCTCAGTCAGCACACAAGAGTACTAAGTCTTCGTAGGGCATTTCAGTCATATCAACATTTAATCAGCCAACTGGATAAAGAATAAGGGTCAAAATGATTACTTTTAGAACAATTTATTCTAATTATACATGTAGGTATACGTATATATGTGCATGAGCTTGGGGAGGACAGAAGAGGGTGTCAGAGTCCCTGGAGTTGGAGTTATAGTCAATTTAGTGACCGTTAAGAACAGACCTAGATTGCTCAAGAGACATTGAGCAGAGAGAAAATGAAGAATGTCACACCAACAAGCAAGAACAAGAAAAAAAAAACTTTAAAACATCCAAGAAAAAAAGATGCAGGTGACAGCCAATGAAGAACAACAGCTGATTTACCGACAGAAACAATGAAAGCCAGACGGCAGTAGAGTGGCATTTTAAAGGACTGGAATAAAAATTTTAAACTCCACCTAGAATTTTATGGTTAGGGGTGGAAAAAAAGCTCTGTCAGAAATGAAAGCAAATAAAGACCTTTGCAGACAGAAAAAGAGAAAGCGAGAAGGATTTTATTGCCATCAGAATCACACCAAAAAGAAATCTGTTAAAGAAAATCCTTTAGACGGAAGGAATGTGATGGCAGGTGGGCATCTGGATCTGCACAAGTGAGGAGATGAGAAGTGGTACCCAAGGGAGAGGCAGGAGGCTAGACAGGGTCCATGGTGACAGGCAGGAGGCTAGACAAGGTCCATGGGGGAGAGACAGGAGGCTAGACAGGGTCCATGGCGACAGGCAGGAGGCTAGACAAGGTCCATGGTGACAGGCAGGAGGCTAGATGTGGTACCCAAGGGGAGAGGCAGGAGGCTAGACAGAGACCATGATGACAGGCAGGAGGCTAGACAGGGTCTGTGGTGACAGGCAGGAGGCTAGAAGCAATATACTTGGGGAAAGGGACGACTTTCTTTTTGCAATTTTTACATTTCAAAGATAATTTGCTCTTTGAAGCAATAATAATGAGACTATATCACGGCATCTAAAACATATGTAAAAATTTATATTGATGCCAGCAGTATCAGAAAGGCCAAGAGAGAAGTGGATGGAGCTTTCTGCAAGGTTTTGTACCGCACATAAGGTGAAGCAATGGGATTGTTAAGAAAACTCTGCTAAGTTTAAGATGTGTGTTGGTATACATGTGGGGGATAACTCCGAGGCATCAGCTCTGTCCTTCTGCCTCCAGAAACTGAGCTCAGGTTATCAAGCTTGGTGGCAAGTACTTTTAACCACTTGATATCTCACTGATCCATATTCTTACTTTTCATTATATAAATTAAATACACAGAGTATGAAATTTATCATCTTAACCATCTTGAGTGTCCAGTTCATCCAAGTTCCTTTGTATTCTGGGCAGTTAGTCCCCAGAGCCTCTCCTCAATGAGCAAGGACTTCCACTCCTCCCCCTCCATCCTTCCCCACCCTGGCAACCATTCTGCTTTTCTACCTTACCTAACTGAATGGCACAGTTTTTTCTTTGGGAACAACTTATTTAATTTAATATAATCAAGAATCATTCGTGTTTGTCATGTGTCAGAATTTACTTCCTTTTAAATGCTAGACAATATTACATTATCTTCCTATACCATATTTATTTATCCTTTTGTATATCAATGTTTATGTATCTTGGCTTTATGAATAATTGTTTTGTGAACATGTGTGTGGTTGAGTTGTTACATTTATTTATTTTCTTATATTCTGCTTGTGTAGTTTTAATTTGCTTCTTTCTCTCTCTCTCTCTCTCTCTCTCTCTCTCTCTCTCTCTTTCTCCAATTTCTTTGGGGTAGGGTCTGGCTTCTAGGTAGCTCTGGCTTTCCTGGAACTCATTGTGCAAACCAGGCTGGCCTCCAACGCAGAGCTCCACCTGCTTCCACCTCCTCAGTGCTGGAATTAAAGTCATGCACCGATGACCAGCTTTTTTCTTGTTTCTTAAGGAAGAATTTAAATGACTAATTTGAGATTTTAAAAATCCTTTCCTTTTGCTGCTGCGTCCGCAGCCATGAGTTTGCTCAGGCCACAGAAGAGGCTTGCCTCCAGCGTCCTCCACTGTGGTAAAAAGAAGGTGGACCCCAATGAGACCAATGAAATCGCCAATGCAAACTCCCAAAAGCAGATCTGGAAGGTGATCAAAGATGGGCTAATCATCGGAAGCCTGTGACGGTCCATTCCCGGGCTCGATGCCGGAGAAACACTTGGGCTCGATGGAAGGGCAGGCATAGGAAAGAGGAAGGGTACTGTCAATGCTCAAATGCTGGAGAAGGTGACCTGGGTAAGAAGGATGCGGATCCTGCGCCGACTTCTCAGGAGATACAGTGAATCCACGAAGACTGACCGCCACATGTATCACAGTGTGTACCTGAATGTCAAAGAGAATGTCTTCAAAAACCAGCAGATTCTCATGGGGCACATCCACAAGCTGAAGGCAGACAAGGCCTGCAAGAAGCTCCTGGCTGACCAGGCTGAGGTTCGTAGGTCTAAGACTAATGAAGCAAGAAAGCACAGGGAGGCGCTGGAGGAAGAGACCAAGAAATAAAGCTTGCTTCATGTCTGTACATAGTGGGCTGCCTGTGGCTTCAGGTGGATCAGTCATTAAAATAAAACAAGCCTTTGTTGAAAAAAAACATTATCAGCATTTAATGCTATGAATTTCTTTTGATTTTCTATTTTTGATGAACCCATAAATTTTAATAATTGGTGTTTTCATTTTTATTTTATTAATAATACCTCCTAATTCATATGATGATTTTTTTCTTTATCTAATGGGTGACTTAAAAGTGATATTCACAGTACAAATATTTGGGACTATCTGTTATTGATCTATAAACTTCTTTGGGTTCGTAAAACATGCTATGCATTATTTTAGCGTATTTATATGTATTTGTGTCGGTAACCGCTCTATGTGAATGTGAAAATTCTGTATACTGTGCTGTTTAGGGCCTAATGTACCAGTTAGTTTATTTATTACTGTGACAATATGCCTGCTAAAAATGATTTAAGGAAGGAAGTATTTGTTCTGGTCTGCAGTTTCCAGGAATACAGTCCATCCTGGCAACAGGAACAGGAGGCATCGGCATCCAGGAAGCAGGGAGCAATGAATGCTGGTGTTTGGCTACTTTTTCCTTTTTATTCAGTCGGGGATCCCAGTTTATGGAATGGTGCTGCCCATGTAGGTGGGTGGCTCTTCCGTCCTCAATCCACCCAGTCTAGAAACTGTCACAGACTTGCTCAGAGGTTTGTCTCCCGGGGGGATTCTAGATCCAGTCAGGTGGACACTCAAGGGTAGCCATCTCGGGAAGAATGTAAGAGACCCTGCCTCCTTAAATGTCAATTGAAAGCATTGTTCAGGATGCTTCGACCATCAAAACGCAGCTACAAGCTAAGGACGCACCTAATCATACATTATACAAATCCCAACAACAAACTGAGATGGATAGTTTATCTAAATGTAACGCTGGCAGTATAAAAATTCTAAAAAAAATTTTTATAAACACATACTGAGAGAAGATTTCTCAGCTATAACCGTAAAAGTACAAAACACGGAGAAAATATCACAGAAGACATCATCCTTTGCTTGCAAGGATTATGTTAAGGGATCGAAAAGACGACGCATAGTCTGCAAGAAAATACTTTGCTCTGTAGCTCTTTCCTCACAGTTGGGACCTAAGCTCGGCTGTCTGGAAGCAAGGGAGCTGCGATCTCCCACAGCGATCCGTCAATTAACGTACCTTCGCGGAGGGAGGGAGACTCTCCTCTCAGGAGACCCCTCGGCTCCCCAGGTTCTGTAAGAAGTAAACAGCCAACTGGGATGGGACTCTCTAGTGGAATTTACACGAGGTAAACGGTTAGCGGGTGGGCCCTCTAGTACTGAAGGTGCTTCCGGGTTCTCAGAGGTACCTCTGCCTCTTAGTCACTCCAGCTCCTGTAAGGGACCCAGTAAACTCACTGCCTCACCAGGCTGGACTTTCTTTGGTTTGTCTGTACAGTCTCTATCTGGGACACACAGAAATTTCCTTCTGTCTCCCCAATGGAAAGCATTCAATGTATTTATAAACCACACAGCTGATAAAACGCGTGTATTCCAGATAGGCACAGAGCATCCAAAAGCCAATCAGGTGAAAATCTGACCAAATAAACGCACGGAGGTCTTGCTGGAGTTCATAGAGGACCATGACAACATCAAAGGCTGCTCAG
Source organism: Microtus pennsylvanicus (assembly GCF_037038515.1). Taxonomy (NCBI): domain Eukaryota; kingdom Metazoa; phylum Chordata; class Mammalia; order Rodentia; family Cricetidae; genus Microtus; species Microtus pennsylvanicus. Next base: position 23,452,728 of record NC_134596.1, read on the forward strand.
TAACATCATTACTGGTTTCTTTATTAATTTGTTTTAGACAAGTAAGGAATTTGGGAGACTGATAGCAACATATTTTAAGGTTTGTACACGGTCAGATGTCAGCTCTGTGAGTTGAGAGTTGGGGTATCTTCTTGAAAGACTGATGTGTATCACACTTGCATTTTGAAGCTTTACCTTAAATCTGTTTTAGCTCTTAACACTACTACCTCAGCTTTTTTTTTTTGGTTTAGGATAAACATTAAATTCTGTTATTAATAATTTTACTCTTCAGTCACTTGCCTCTGTATTAGGAACTTCTACATAAATGCACATCAAATTTTTAAAAATCAGGTCAGAAAGATCAGTAAAATTGCCCATGATTTTTATCAATATGTGTGTGTGTGTGTGTGTTAAATGTATAGAATAATGGGTGCCATTTTGGGGCATTTTCATGTGTAAATAGCCGATTTTGTGCTCAGTCCATTTCCTTCTCTTACCCTCTTTCCCTTGACTCCCCTCCTCTCCTAACAGTTGCCCTTTTTACCTTCACACAATTTTATTTTAACCTCCATTCTCCACATGAGAGAAAACAGGTATTTGTATTTCTGGCTTATTTTATATAGGACTTTGCACCATTCTCCTAAAAATGGTAGGATTGTAATTTTAATAGCAGAATTGGATTCCATTGTGTGTCTATATCAATTTTTATATGTATTCCTGTGCTGATTGCACCTATAATGATCCTGTAACCTGGCTTTGGTGAGTCCTGCTATAGTACATATAGGGAATCGTGTCTTTCTATGGTAAAATCCCATGTCTTTGACAACAGACTCTGCATCCTTCTTATTTATTGGAATAAATTGCTTGCTTTGCCTTATTTATATTATCCTCCAACACTGCCTTCCATCTTGATGTTTTTCCCATTTGGTTTTGTGTGGTTTTCTCTTATTAATAAATTATATGGGTTTTCTCATTTCATTTTTTACCTAACAGCATTTTTTTGAAGATGTTTTTCCATTTTTCTTCTTTTGGTGGTTATCCATAAAAGTCTAGCCCTCGTAGTTAGTGTAAATTAATCAATATATTCATCCTCCTCCTGACCAATTATTTTGTCTCATGTTATGAGACAAAATAATTAATATGAAACTATCTAAACAATCTGAGAAATAGTGAGAGTTAAAAGTACTAGCAAGATGAACAGAAATCTCTGGGCAGCAACAGCAGCTAGGCTGAGAGACTGACAGCAACATATTCTAAGGCCCATGCATTGGTCATAGGCACGGTTACCCTGGGACTCATGCCACTCCCATGTCTCAGGTTGGACACACCAAAGTCACTCAAGTATTGCTTCTCCTTTGTTCCTTTTCGGCTTTTTCCCCAGGGTTATCTGGGCTTTGGTTGACCTTCTAACTCAATCCTTCATGACCCACAACCCCATATTTTCTCTCAACCCTGATGCACGCTAAATTCTTTAAAACTCCAAATTATCCCTGAGAGCGAAACATTCTCATTTGTAGAGTCGGCTGGATTTCTGCACTCTCTCCTTGGCCAATCACAAGCTACTAATGAGCTAACAACTAGGCTGAAAAACTCTCTGCATTTGAGACTCTGATCTTGCCTGCTCACAGAGTTAGTTCAGCATCACAGGCCGCAGCTTATGAGGGGGATGCTCAACAGAATTAAAGCACAAAACGGCTTTTCAGTCCCGCGGCGACGCCAAGAATAACAGTCAGCGATTCCTATCATTTTCCCCAAGTTCTTGATGTGGCGACTCAAGCGAAATTGCCTCTCTGTCTCCTTCCCTTTGTTTAGTACTTCCCATTCAGGCCACAGAATGAGGAAATGCCTTGCTCTATAATGTCTGCATTTAGATAAAAATGCTGACGATGAGTGTGACAGCTTCAGGGTGGCATCGGGAGACGTTTGTCACCAACAGGTCGCAAAGTGTTTAGCTGTTCCCCAGGTGATGCCGCGAAGATCGCCGCTATGCAAGAAGCAAACAAAACGCCAAATCATTGTGAGCTCCACCCCAGGAGAGGGATAACTGGCTCTATGGATATGCTGTGTGTGCATCTTCCTGGTTGATTGACCGAGTCCAGTGAGGTCAGCCATGGGACACAGTCTGGGGTGGTGACTGCTGATTCTCTACTTGACAAAACCTAGACTCACCTAGGAGGAGACCCTGGGCACAGACTAGACTGGGCATAGCTCTGAGGTGTTATCTAGACTAAGGTTAACCTCTGAGAATGTCTGCGATGACTTGCCTTGATACTGTTAATTGATCTAGGAAGATACTTCTTAATCATGGGTGGAACCATTCCCCAAGGAGGGGATCCTGGACTGTATAAAATGAAGAGGGCAAATGGAGCACTAGTATGTGTGTATTCCTTGCTCTCTGTTCCCAGTTATGGATGCGATATGACTCACTCCCCCCCCCCCCAAACTTCTGCTGCTATGACTTCTCTGCTATAACGAACTATAATCAGAAACCATGCGCCACAATGAACCCTTTATCCCCTAAGTTGCTTTGCTTGGGTATCTTGTCAGAGCAACAGAAGAGGAAACAAAGACAGTGTCCAACGCAGGGTTAGAAGTAGGCAGAGCACACAGACAGCAGGCAGATTCACTTCAGCTTCAGTGACTGGGACATCCGAACTTCAGCTAGCTTGCCCAGGCAAGGCTTGGTGGGGACACACAAAGATGGGTGCGGTTTTGAAATTCCAGAAACACCAGTGCCTCCCGAGCCCACCTGATTCCCCGAAAGGCTTTACATGCCTTTAACACTGATGTGCCTAAGGTTGGCTCGATTTCATCAAATTATCGAAGGGCACAGCCTCCCCTTAACAAAGGGCTCCGATGGGAATGCGACTACCACAGTGACCATTTCCCTCCACTTCGAAGGGACTCGGAATGCAGAGCAGGAATTCCACCATGGAATATTTCAGAGCACACTCAAATTTTAAGGAAAATAGCTAACAGGATTTTCCTTTGAAGTTTAAGGCTTTTCTACTTCAAAGGGCCTGGCTGTGTTATTTGATGAGTCTGATTCAAAAGTTTGCTGGGAACCTTTTGTGGAGTGGATGACACGGTTTGTTGGAAGTACAGGTGAGAGTTCAGCAGTGATTCGGTTGCGGGTTTTCAGGTCGTCTTGAGTTTCAATATCAAGATGCTTTGAAAGTTTGTTGTAAACCCGTTTATGAACTCAACTGTGTAAACAGCAGCCATGTGAAACTCCCATCTCCCCAAGTCTCCGCCTCCTCTCTGTCAGCAGCCATATTGCTCACTGCTCAATAATATTTTTCCAGGCCTTCTGCTCTAGCCAGGTCCCTTACTTCTGAGTTGAGGCTGTACCTATTCTCGTGCAGAAGCCTGAACTTTTCTTCACTTCCGTCAGTGTCTCCCTAGACATTTATAACTTCTGCTGTCTGTAATAAAAACCCCATTCTGATTAGTTTTATGTCAACTCGACACAAGTTCAAGTTACTTGAGAGGAAGGAACCTTAGTTAAGAAAATGTCAGAGGCACACACTTTTAATCCCAACACTTGGGAGGCAGAGGCAGGTGAATCTCTGTGAAGTCAAGGCCAGTCAGGTCTACAGAGTCAATTTCAGGATAGCTAGGGATTCATAGTAAAACCCTGTCTCAAAAAAACAAAACTAAAACAATCAAACAAAAATCTCCATAAAATTGGGCTGTAGAGCCGGGCGATGGTGGCGCACGCCTTTAATCCCAGCACTCGGGAGGCAGAGGCAGGCGGATCTCTGTGAGTTCGAGACCAGCCTGGTCTACAGAGCTAGTTCCAGGACAGGCTCCAAAGCCACAGAGAAACCCTGTCTCGAAAAACCAAAAAAAAAAAAAAAAATTGGGCTGTAGGCAAGCCAATAGGGCATTTTCTTAATTAGTGATTGTTGTGGGAGGGCTCAGCCTGTTGTGGGTGGGGCCATCCCTGGACTGGTGGTCTTGGGTTCTATAAGAAAGTAGGCTGAGCAAGCCATGAGGAGCAAGCCAGTAAGCAGCACTGCTCCATGGTCTCTGCATCAACTTCTGCCTCCAGGTTGCTGTCTTGTTTGAGTTTCTTCCTGACTTCCTTTAGTGATGAACAGGGATGAGGAAGTGTAAACCAAATAAATTCTTTCCTTCCAAAATTGCCTTTGGTCACGGTGTTTCATCACAGCAATAGTAATCTCCCCCAAAGGGAGAGATGATGATGATGATGATGACTCTGATGATGGTGGTGGTGATGGATGATGATGATGATGGATGATGATGATGGTGGTGGTGATAATGGTGATGATGGTGGTGGTGATGGATGATGATGATGATGGATGATGGTGGTGGTGGTGATGATGGTGGTGGTGATGATGGTGATGATGGTGGTGGTGATGGATGATGATGATGATGGTGGTGGTTGTGGTGATGGTGATGATGACTATGATGATGATAATGGTGATGATGACTATGATGATGATGATGGTGGTGATGGTGGTGATGGATGATGATGATGGTGGTGGTTGTGGTGATGGTGATGATGTTGATGATGATGCTAACTGAGTAGAGAGCAGTACAAACATAAAGACCCAAATCTGATACCAGAACTCATGTGAAAAACTGGATATGATGATGTGTTTGTCCCACGGCTGGGAAGGCAGACAAGTGGGTCCCTGGAACTCTCTGGCCAGACAGCCTAGCATAATTGGGGAGTTTCTGCCCAGGAAGGAATCCTGCCTCCAAAATGAAGTGGACAGTTAGTTCTTGAGGGGAAATCATACTGTACATTATCCTCTGGCCCAGGGGTAAGTACTCAAGTCGCCTCTCAACTTGATTTAATAATAGTTTCAGAAAACAAGCAATTGGTTTTTTTTCTTCTCAAAAAATGAGGCCTGGGGTGGTGCGGGTTTCTGGGGCTAATGTGACACCCCTGCAACAGAGAGGACTGCCTCTGTTTCTGCTTTGTTATTCCAAGCATGTGGTTTTCATCCTCAAGGCTGCCTCAGGATAGCACTACGGATGCCATTGCTACTGCAGTCCCATTTATATTCTGGCTAGCAGCAAGAGAGAGAATCACAAATGCCAAAGAGAATGCCGTCTAACCAGCACCCTCTTAAAGAGCGCGCCAGAAGCCTGGTCCAAGAAAGCCAGTGGGAAGATTACAGAGCACCCTAATCGTGTCACTTCTAAATGAGAAATATGGCTGTTTCCTATCTGCACAGTCTCTAGAGCCAGGGGCTGGCATCTCAGGCCACAGGGAGCCATTCTTGCCACAGGCAACTCGGACTAAAACGCAAGCATTCACGTCAACCATTCAGGTAGAAGCCTCTTCCTTCCCCACATTACCACTCTACACAAGGCTTCTCTGGCTCATCTTTGGCCACACCCACCCCACGGTAGCTGGCGACCGCCTCTCTAGAGTCCACAGAGACTCTATCACGGGTGAGTCTCTCACAGCCTGTTTTCTGTGCTTTACTCAGACCGGAATGCAGAAGGTGTTTAACTTGTTGCCCATTCCACATCAGATCATAAACGCAAGAAGTTCAGAGAAACCTGTTATCAGCATCTCCCGACCTCACTAGAGGCGAGGCGCTGTCAGAGCAGTGACCACTTTTGTTGGCTGAATAAACACATAGATATGTGATGACTGACTTTAGTTGTCACCTTGGCCAGATCTGGAACCTACAAGCCTCCTGGCACCCCCCGGAGGACTTTTCTTGGTCAACTTCTTTGAAGTAGGAAGATCCATTCTAGATGCCCAGATCAAAGGACACGGGGGAAGGAAATTTTGCTTTTTGCCTGCTTGCTGTCATTCTCGCTGGGAAGTTCATCTGTCCTATTATTATGACGTTCCTCTGCTTTTATTAGAACCAGCTCTTTCAGGGTTTCCATGTAGACTCTCCAGGAACTGTCCTTCAGGCCTTCAGTGCTAGGTTAGGTCAGATGAGACATCTAGCCATGAGAACTGACCAACAGCCAGGTTCTCAGCCTCCCTGGCATGAGATAGCCTCTGTTGGATGAGTACCAACCACACTGTGTAAGCCAACCTAATAACCTCCTTTTACCTAACACATGCGCCTTCTCAGTTTCGTTCCCTTAGAGAACCCTAACTCAGGAATAAGGAAAGCATGTGTCTGAGCTACTGTTCTATTGCTGTGATGAAACACCATGACCAAGGCTACTTTAAAGCATTTAATCGGGGGTTTGCTTATAGTTTCAGACCGCGAGTCCATGACCATTGTGGCAGACAGCATAGCAACAGACAGACAAGGTCTGGAGCAGCAGCTGAGCGCTTACATCTGGTCCAGAGAGAAAAACTGGGCCTAGCATGGGCTTCTGAAACCTCAAAAAGCTCACCACAGTGGCACGCTCCCTCCAACAAGGCCCATCCATCCTAATCCTTCCCAGACAGTCCACCAACTCGGGACAAACATTTCAAATAGATGAGTCTATGGGGAACATGGCTGGTGGTATGCCAGCTCAGAGTGGGAAGCAATCAGGAAACATCAGAAGCTTGAAGAGATTAGTGATTAATGCCCATCAGAGTAGATTGTTGCTAACTCCAGATTCTGTCGTTTACTACAGGGTTTAGAGAAGATAGTTTTTTTTTTGTACAGCCATTATTAGAAGATGATGAATCCGTGGCGGATTTTATTCAAATAGAGTCAAAGTTCAGAAGAGGTTCATGAGGATTCTTGGGATTCCTGAGGCTCGTTCTCTTATCTCTTATGTGATTTGTATGCGATACCTTGAGCTAATGGTGTTAAACTTGAAATTTATCCAGTTGCCATTTCGAAAAATCGCCATTTCCCTGTTAATTCTGCTCAAAAATTAAGAAGGAGGCAGCGGAGGTCAGCTACCCTCTAAGGTCAGGACAAGAGGGAGCCTGGGGGCGAGTGGATGTGCAGCGCCCCCAGCTGGACTGGGGAAACATCACACCCTGCAAAGTGTCCTGCTCGCGGTAAACACTTTATTGGATCTTTCCCCAGAGTCACTTTGGAGACAGAGTGGAGAAGGAAATACTTCTGACAATGGGCTGTGTAGGATTTACTCAGGTAGCTGGACACTCCTTTGTTCTGTTATGCATAAAGGAAAGGGGAAAATGTTTACCCAATAGAGGAATGAATGGTTTTGTTGTCCCAATCAGACATTTGAATACGTAATTAGAAATTTAAAAAGAAATATTTCTGCTGAAGAGGTCTACAATCCAGGAAGCTTGAGAACCCTCTACCCTCTGAGACCCAGCTGGTAGACTTTGTACCATTGTTTTTAGCTTGATGAAAAAACACAAGTGAAATCCCAATTTGACTTTGGGGCTTGTAACTTTAGCAGTAATGGTTTTATTTCACCTTAGTGACTCAGAGGTTCACTTTAGTATTATGTAATGTGACTAAATCACAGTGAATAAGGTCCATGGTGGGGGAAGGGGGGTCAGGATGGCCACAGCTCATCAAAAGCAAGAATTAGAAGGAGAGATGGGACTAGTGGGTCTTGGGACCATTTCGAGTCCTGGCCTCCAGCTGCTCTTCCCCGCTAGAGATCTTTACTTTCCTTCTGATTTGAGTTACTAAAGGCTGTGTCAAAGTTGTTTACCAGCTCTGCTTCACGAGCCCTTGTTGCCTTGGCCTTGAGGATCAGAAGATAAGGTTTTCACCTGTTGGCCCACCTGACTGTGTTGGGTAAATAAGCCTCTGTGGTGCTATTGAATAGGGGGCTTCTTACCAGTGACTTAGAGGTCCGTGTGTCTGTCTCTCTTTCTCTGTGTCTTTGTGTGTTTCAACCTCCAGCCCCTTTCCCGAAGCTGGCAAACTGTATGGTAGCGCATAGAGTGCAGATAGGCCGTGTGCACGGCAAGTGGGGAGAGTCATGCTCCTGAGGTGGGAATGGGTGGCTTCTGATCATCCCCCCAATAAGAGAAGGGGGTCATCCATACAGAAACAACTAAATGTAAGTGAAAAGTATTTGTAATTCCAGTGGACTGAGTCAGAGCAACAATGTGATGTTTCTGATTATTCGAGAGCAAGCGCTTTAAGTCTATATGGAACTCTAAATATGCTATCTCAAGTCTTTTTTTTAAACATGTGTGTGTGTGTTGCATGTATATGCACCTGTGTGTGTGCATGCCTACATGTGGGGAACTGGAAATTGACACCAGGAATCTTCCAAAATTCTGCCCTCCCTTATCTTTGGAGACAGGGTCTCTCACAGATAACTTATTGGCTAGCCTTACTGGCTCAGCGCGCTTGGGGGCTCCACCTGTCTCTACCCCACCAGTTCCAGGGTTACAGAGATCCTTGACATGCCTGAACTTTACAAAGGTGCTGGGGGATCAGAACTCAGGTCCTTATGCTCACACAGCAGGTACTGTACTGAGGGAACCATCCCCCCCATCCCTAAAAGAGTCTTAATAGGTCTGTTCAAGGTGTTCCAGCTTCCGAGGCTCCACAGTTGGCAGACATTCTTGTTCTACTCAGGGAGAAATGAGCCTGATTTCGGGAAACATGATGCATTGCTCTGGAGAAACTCCTTCATAATTGCTCTGGATTAATATGGGTTTCTCTCGCCTTGGAAATCAGGATGGGATTCTCAGAGGGAATAAATTAATGGCCCGCATTTCCACGGCTTATGCTAAATGATTTGATCTTTCCTAAGTGTGACAAGTGACCTGGGCAGGAGATCCTGAGAACCTCTTTCGTGATAATTGTCCCGTTTTTGTTTTGAAATGGTTCCTGGGGTCTAAGAACTCAGAGCAGTGCCAAGCCACAGTGTGGCTCACAGGACAATCTCTCATTTTAATGGGACAACCTGCCTAATAATAAAAAAAAAACCACATGAAAAAACCTGGATCTTACTTATGAAAGACTGAATTCCTGCTGAGGGCCCCTAAGACTTCAGAGAAACCCCTTTGGATGGGACTGAAGGAAGCTAAGTTCAAAGCCCCCCCCCCCAGCTTCCTCAACTCAACTACTGAAGGAACCTCTGTGGGAAACGGCCTCACAGGCAGCGGATGACACCCAGAATGGAGTGCAGGATGCTGGTGTTCCAGGGTGGCTCTCTCTGGTGCATCAACACCGGAAACCTGGAACCCTCAGGCCTGTCTGTGAGCTGGGTAAGTGATTCAATCCCTTGAAGGCAGTGGTTCACAACTGGTGTTGGTCTGTCCCCAAGGGGACATCTGACTATGACTAGAAATAGCCCTAAATACCTGGTTTTCATCTAAATATCCTATGGTGCCCAGAACAGCCTATCATGAAGAAGGACATTGGTTTCAAACTCTAGAAGTATTGAAAGCAGAAGGCCTTCAAGATTCTTGGTGTGTAAACTTTGCCAGGAGAGGGGAACAAACACCAGTTCACCTAAGATAGGACAAAAAGACAAGACAAAGAAATGATCCCACTCAAGTCTGTCTTGGTAGACTAGTGATATAATTAGGGCTAGTTACATTTTATTAGGAGCAGGAGTAAGGAACTACTTATAGAGCAGTGGGCACCTTACCAGTGTCCACACTATTGAAGAAAACATCTCACCTTTCTCCAGCAATGGTCAACTTCCTATAAATTCTCAGAGGCAGGTGAGACCTCCACTTGTTCCATGGGTTCAGAAGGCCAGCAAAGCGTTTCTGGGGACCAAGTGGGAGTGTCGACAGTGTGTGCAGAAAATGATGAACTTTCTGAGTTCTGCGATTTCTCCGGCAAAGAGTGTGGACCACCTGGCCTAGATTTTGTCTCTCTGTGTGTCTGTCAATTCTTCATTCCCTAACCGCTCCTAGGCAGATCAAGGCCCTGGAAACCTTGCGTGAGTGCCACAAAGGAGTCATAGAAAATGTAGTCTCTGTGATGGGTGGGCTCCACAATGCTGTCAGTAGGCATCCCTGTACTAGTACGTCACTCTTTCTTATGATCAAGTACTAGTCTGCAATAAGAACACATCACATTTGGTTTATTGATGGGATGGTGGCCACTGGAATTATTTCTTCTTTTTGACTATTATGACTAAAGTGGCTATGAACATTCACATTCAACTTCTGTGTATCTATGTGTGAAGTACACATTTTGAAATGAAATTAAGAGGTTATAAGTATGCAGGTTTTTATTTTTAACACTTTTGAGGAATTGCATGGCACTTTCAACATTTGCTGCATACCCATCACTCGGCATGCATCTCGGCTGGATGTGTGAGTCTGAGCATCTTCATGGTTTTGCAAATCCTTGCTGTTATCACCTTTCAATCTCAGGCACACTAGTAGGTATGCCATGGCAAGGGGATTTAAAAAAACCAAAACAAAACTAAGCTTTTTATTACAGTTTCCTTCTGTTTGCTCTTTTTTCTGAGTTTAAATTGTTTTGTGTTTATGCACCGTCTCATCTTCTTATCCTTCATCTCTCTAAGTCCTGCAAAATTTCTCAGACTAAATCTTGTTATTGGTCGTTTTGTAATATCTACCTAATTCTTTTTTTTTTAAAATTTCATCACATGGTTTTATTTTCTGATTTTCTATAACTTTCTCCTTATTTATTCTGTGTGTCTTTCACATCATGCATCTGGATCCCTTTCATCTTCCTGTCCCTTTGTATATGATCTGCCCTTTGCCTTTGAAACCTTCCCCTAAATTAAATAAAATAAAATTTAAGAGAAAATTTAAAAAAAGAGAGAAAAGAAAAATCTCATCATGGAAGCTTTACTGTGACACACTGAGTCATACAGTATACCCTTTCCTCCAAACATCTTTACTTTCAAAAGTTTATTGTTGTGAGCCATTGGTCTGGTACGATGCCTCTGGTTTCTGCTTCACCACGTATACTTGACCCTCGCTAGGGCTCCTTTTGGTTATTCTGTTGTTGCCCAGTGTCATGGAAATCCTGAAGCTTTGGATCTGCAGAACATGCCTGTTCACATGTTCCAGCAGACTTTAGATGGGGTGATTGTTGAGGTGGGCCAATTCATAACCCTGGTTCGAGGCCTGAGTAGTTGCAGGATTGGTTTGCCTCTTTCATCACCGTCTTCATCACCAGGATGAGCTCTCTAGCATTGTCCCTGCTAGTTCACCCCATGCAACGATGAGCAAGGGGCAAGGGCCAGTTCTCCTGTTTGCCCTCACCTACATCATTAGGGCCAGCTTGCTCTACTATGTTGCTCAGGCAAGGAGAAGGAGACACTCTCCTGAGTGCTGCAGATGGTGGGGTCAGAGACAGCTCTTCCTCTCCTATGACCTTAGGGCAAGCTCTCCCTTATACCAGGAGATGGTTCAGTCGGTAAAATGCTAACTTTATCACAAGTGTGAGGACCTGAGTTCAAATGCTGAGCACCCATGGGAAAAGCCAGGTGTAGCGTTACACACCTGTCCTTCCAGTACTGGGGAGGTAGAGACAGGAGGAACCTCGAAGTTCACTGGCCAGACAGCCTAGCCAAATCAGTGTGCTCCAGGTTCAGTGAGAGACCTTGTCTCAAAAATAGAAAGGTGGAGAATGAATGAAGAAAATGGCCAACATTGACCTCTGACCTCCACACACATGTGTGTTCACAAATCTGGACAGGTTCTACATGCACCTATATGAAACATATCACACACACACACACACACACACACACACACACACACACACGCATGGAAATGGATCTTGCACCTCATTAGTCTTCCAGACGGTGTGAGCCTGTTCCTTCTAATGACCGTATCATGCACACCTCCTTTTGACTGCTTCTCTTTTCCCAGAGACCCTGGGGCTTAGCTTGTACTTGTTTGCTGTAGAAGTTCTGGAAGATTTGCTGTTCCCAGTGTTTTCTGGGCCTTCCTTTTCAGAGCTGCCCTAGATATGCTTATTTGGTGTCCCTCTGGTTATTAATGAGTTTCTAGGGGGAAGAGAAACACCCCAGTAATGCAATACGCACCCCAAGTCCAGGAAAGTTTCCAAAGCAGTGAAGACCTACCCTGCCCCCTTTCTACCCTTCCCACAAGCCTTTCCCTTCCTTCACGCCATCACGCCAATCCCACCTCCTGTGTCACTTTGTCTCTCTCCTTTCACTGTGGTTAGCACTCTGCGTCTCTTAGAAAAATGCTCTCCACTTCTGTGCTTTGGGGTAGTTAAATGCCAGCCATGTCTTTCCCCCCAGTGCCTGTCATTTTCCTTTTTGTCCCACTCACTGACCCTGTAAATGGCATTTGATGCACAAGAGCTGGGACGGTCATTAGCTTAAAATGACTTTAAAAAAAAAATCGTTCACAGCTCTGAATCCTGTCTTTGAGGGAGGAAAAAAAAAAGGTGCCCAACAGTAAATTCTCTGGCATCCTTGCTGGCCCAGCTGGAGTCTGATTGCGGAAGAATGACAGGCCCTGTGTACCTTAGGTGAGTGACAGAGCACCCCTGCTGTCCTGAAGGCAGGCTCCCAGGACCCACGTGCTTTCCTCTTGTTCCTCTAAAAATGACTTTAATCTTTCCTCTAAAAATCTCAAAACAAAGCTTCTATATATGTCCTGTTTGAGTGTTAGCAAAAGCAAACCATGCAGAGGAAGACAGCAAGCAGCAATGTCTAATTAAGCTGTGTAGTGTATCTTAGAACTGCCAGGGATTGAACTCAGCAAGCAGAGCAGGGGCCTGTTTTTCCCCCACCCCTTCCTCTCCCTCTCTCAGATTCTTCCATTCTGTGTGAAAAGCTGAGAGACTCTGGAACCCCTTTGCATTATGCTCTTCCTTGACTTAGAAATGTTGGTTTCCTGAACTGAAAAGGGCACACATAAGACCACTGCCCACTTGAGAAGGGCACACCTGCATGAAGCCATCTTTGATACCAGGGACTCGCTTCTATTTTCTTGATTATGTACCTAGCCATTCACCAATATTATACCATTCTTGATTATGCATCTCAAGTAATCTTAAAACCAGCTAACGTGAAACTTCTGCTTCCACTTTCAAATTTGTTTTGACTATTCTATTGCCTTTTATTTTCCACATAAATAATGGAAGTCCTTTGTGGTATTCTCAGAAGATCACTATTAGATATGCAGAGGCCAGAGTGGGGAAAAGTGACACCTTCATCTTGTATCTTTCTTAAATTTACGTGTGTGTTTGTGTCACATGTGTCCAGGTGCCTGTGGAGGCCAGAGAGGGTATCAGCTACTCTAGAGCTTGAATTATAAATGATTGTGAACTACCTAATGTGTATGCTAGACCCGAAACTGGGTTCTCTGGAAAAGCAGCAAGCACTCTTAACTACTGAGTCATTGTTCTAGCTCCTAATAGTGTATCTTTAGTCCGCAAAAAGGGAATACATATCAGTTCATTTGGATCTCTTTTGACTTGTTTCTTCAGGTATTGTTATATTCTAAATTCAAAGTCTACTCATTTTTAATTAGACTTGCACCTACAAATCTCACACTTTTTGCTAAACAGTATTTTGTCTAATATTTTTGATTTCCAGTTGTTCATTGCTACTGAATAGAAACGTGATGGATAGTTGCATATTGAGCTGACAGTCAAGGACTTTGTTAATCTACCTTTAACATCTTCTATAAAGACTATTGTCTCTGAATGAAAACAATTGTATTTTTTCTTTCCAATCTATAGCCTTTTAATTTATTTTCTTACTTGAATTACACTATGAATTTTCACAATGTTCAATAGGAAGCTGGGAGGGAACATCCTTCCTTTGTTTTTTGTCTTGGGGGAAGGCATTAAATCCTCCACTCTGAAGTGTGTTTGCTGCAGGTGTTCCATGGATGTACTTCATCAGATTAAAGAAGTGTCCTTCTGTTCCTAGCTTGTTGCCAGTTTCTATCAAACACTGACTCTGAGCTTTGCCTAACTCTGTTTTCTGCATTCACTGATACGAACATATGGGTTTACTTAACCTGTGAACCTGGCGAATGGTACTGATTGATTTGTGCGTTAGGAGTGCATCTTATGTTCCCAGAATAAGCTACATTTGACTGCAAAGTATTCGACTTTGCACATATTGTTAGGTTCGATTTGTTAGCTCCTGAAAATTCTTTTATTTTTCTACTTTTCCAGTGTTTTAAAATATTTCAATTTTTTAAAAAAACTCCTATACATATATATTGTATTTTGAACACAGATCTCTTTCTTCATTCCCTACTTCCTGTATCCTTTTTTTTTGTCTCTATCACCTCCCATTAGTCTCCTTTGTTCACCTAGACAATTTCATTTTTTTCGTTACTATATTCACACATGCTTTTGTGTAGCTTTATGAAATCTAGGACCCACACATACTGTGTTTGTCTTTCTGAGACAGACTCTACTTGTCTAATGTGATTGCTTCAGTTACATCCATTTTTCTGCACACGGCAAAACTTCATTGTTCTTTATGGTTGAAACAATTCCACTGTGAGGAGACACCATATTTTCCTTATCCAGCCTTCTGTTGTTGGATACTCAGGTTTGTTCCATTGCTTTGCTATTTCGTGAATGGTCTGCACTGAACGTTGAAGAATATAGCAGACATCTGTATGACTTGTTACTGAATTAGCTTTCTTATTGCTGTGACAATTTACCTAACAAGAAGCAAATAAAGGGATGAAGGAGTTATGCTCTGTAATTCAAAATGATATGGTCCACTGGAGCAGGGAAAGCATTATGGTAAAGCATAATTAATAAAAAATCAGAGGGAGAAATTGGGGTTCGTCCTGAAGATCTGAAAAGCAAAACAGCCTGCCACTGGCTCTTACCTGGACCTCAGTCTGAAATGGCGATCCTGCCTCCAGGAATCTCAGAATGAGTCTGTGTCTGAGAGCTGTCTCCTCCCATGTTATAATCCTCTCTAGGGCTGGGACTAAAGGCGTGTACCACTGGGATTAAAGGCCTGTACTGCCTGGTTTCTATGACAAACTAGTGTGGCTAGTGGGATTAAAAGTGTGTGTTACCACTGCTAGGTAGTAAGGCTGACAAGTGGGGCTGTTTTACTCTCTGATCTTCAGGCAAGCTTTATTTATTAAAACACGAGTAAAATGTCACTACATTACAACCTGTGGAGGTTTTCTGTAGAGGTCTATGCTTAGTGTAAAGGAATCTTTGCTCTGAGAGGTGGGAGCCGCACTTACCTCCGGGTGTTAAGAATAAGCTACAGAATGCAGCATCCATCATATCACTAACCCCAGGTACTTGTCTAGGTTTCTAGTAGCAGGCATAGCTTCCCTCCTATTGAGTGGGCCTTCTGCAATATTAGACAGCTGCTGGTTACTGCCGAGATATGCGTGGCAGTATTCTACCTTTAGGGATGTCTTGCTAAGATAGTCATTCTTATAGTTCACAGCTGGATAGATTATTGAAGTTATGCCACTTGGCATAACAAGAGCCATAGACTATATCTAATAAAACCCTACTACTAGGCACAAGAAACCTCCTCTGAGTTGTTGGTCAGGGTAGTCCAAATGACTCTCAAAAGAACATAGGGTTTTGCTGTTGGTCTCTGTCACCTTTCAGAGGTTGAAGGTTAGCTTCTGAAGACACCACACACTTTAAACACAAGACTTAGAAGAGTTGATCTGGATCTTTCCTGAAAGCCTTCCTCCTACTGCAGTCTGCTTTCATAGTTCCAGAAAGAGGGTGATCAACAAATGAATGATCTTTTTTGATAGGTTCTTTAATTTCGATAGGTTTACAAGTATTTTATCCAGAATTTTTGTGTTCATGTTTATCATGGAAATTGGCCTATATTTTTTTTGTCTTTGTTTTTTGTCTTTCTCTAGTTTTGGTGCTAGAGTAATTCTGGTCTCATAAAAAGGTTTGTTATTGTTTTTTTTCTATTATGGAATAGTTTGAAAGGAACTGTTGATAATTATTTGACTGACTGGCAGAATTCAGCAGTGATTCTATCTCAACCTGGTCTTTTTCATTTAGGAGGTTAATTTTTTTTTTCCGTTTGCTTCAATCTTGTTATTTACTTACTTATCTCATTTGGGTTTAATTTTGACATGTCAAAATCATCCAGAAATTTCTCTGTGTATTTTAGACTTTCTGGTTTAGTGTAATGTAAGTTTTTAGTGTAATGTAAGTTTTTAAGGGATATCCTAATAATTTTCTGAATTTCATCATATCTGTCATAATGTACCTACTTTCATCTCTAATTTTACTAATTGTCTTCTCTTTTTCTCTCTTGATTAGGTTGGCTAAGGTTTTGTTAGTCTTGGTTTTCAAAATACTAACTCACTGTTTCATTGATTCTTCACAATTATTTTTGTTTCCATTTAATTGATTTCTGTTCTGGTCTTAGTTATTTCTTTCTACTGATTTTGTATTTGGTTTGTCCTTGTTTGTCCAAGGTCCTAAGGTGCATTACTAAGTTATTTATTTGGGTTTTCTTTAATTTCTTAGTGCAGGTATATATAAACTCCCCTCGTAGGATAATTTTCATTGTATCATATAGACTTTGGTATTTTGTTTTCATTTTTATTTGATTCGGTGGAATTTTTCATTTGATTTTTGATTTTTCCCTGTTTGAGATGTGCTGCTTAAAATTCACGCGTTTGAATATAGGTTCTAGAGCTTCCTTTGCTCATTATAGTTTTGTTCTGCTATAATCAGATTGCAAGAAATTACTTCAACTTTTCTGTATTTGTCAGACTTGCTTTGTGTCCTTATATATGATTTAGCTTTAGAGACTATTCCGTGGGCTTCTGAGAACAATGTGTATTCTCTAGTGTTTCGGTAGAATTTTCTGAAGATGTCTGTTAAATCTATTGGCTATGTGGTGTCGTTTAATTCAGATGGTGATAGTGGAATGTTGAATCTCCCGATCATAGTGTTGGGATAATCTGTGATTTTATATCTAGTGGTATTTGTTTTATAAAATTAGGTACCCCCGCTGGGCGATGGTGGCGCACGCCTTTAATCCCAGCACTCGGGAGGCAGATGCAGGCGGATCTCTGTGAGTTCGAGACCAGCCTGGTCTACAGAGCTAGTTCCAGGGCAGGCTCCAAAGCCACAGAGAAACCCTGTCTCGAAAAACCAAAAAAAAAAAAAAATTAGGTACCCCCTCATGTTTAATGTGTGTATATTTAGAATTATAATGTCCTCTGTATATATTGTTCCCTTAGTCAATATGAAGAGATTCTTGTCTCTTCTGAATAGCTTTGGTTTGATTTCTATTTTTCATATGTTATAATAATGACATGTGCCTGTTCTCTGGTTCTGTTTTATTGGCATACCTTATCCTTTCATGCTAAAGTAACATCTGTTTTTTATGGTGAAGTTCATTTGTTGGATGTAACAGATAGGTGGATTGTGTACTGTAATCTGCTAGTCTGTGTCTTTTGGTTGATTAATTAAGAATATTAATATCCAAAGTCATTATGAAAAGATATGAGTTAATGCCACCATTTTATAATGTTTGATATTTCTCTTATTTAACTGTTCTGATGTGGTTTATTCTCAGTGGCTTTAAGGATATGTTTAGCTTTATCTTCAGTTCAAAGGATTCCTTCAAGTATCTTTCATCATGAGTTCCTTTAGCTTGTTTTTATTGTGCAATTTTTTCCCTTCTTTAATTATGAAAGCTAGTTTTGCTGAGTATAGTAGTCTAAGTTGGCCTTTGTTGTGTCTAGAATTTGAAATAAGTCATTCCAAGCTCAGCTCGATTTTAAAATTTCTCTCGTCAAGTATATTTTCATTCTGGTGGGCCTACCTTTATTCATGATTTGGTCTTTCTCTCTTTTTATTAACAGTGTATTTTATTTTCTATATCTAATGGCTTAATTATGTAACAGGGGAAAATCTTCTTTAGGTCTTGTCTGTTTGGTGTTCTAAATTCTCTTCTATCCTAACTGGCATCTTTATCCAAATTTGGGGGCATTTTTTTCTGATATGGTTTTGTTGAAGTTTTCTATGACTTTAGAATAAAATTATTTTCCTTTTTTGATGCTTAAGGTCTTATATTTAGTTTTTATATCTCAAGCATTCCAATCATACTTACATGTTACTTTATTTTTTTATTTGATATTCCAATCCCTCCTCCTTCTTTTCAAGCACAGACAACATGGAGCTTTTTATTTGACTTGGTATGTTTTTTATTCTCACTATTTCTGTTTTTTTAAGTGCTTCTCTTCTTTGATGAATTCCTCTTTTGTAGCTTGTATTGATATTCTCATTTCATTCAGCTGTTTGTGTTTCCTTCAAGTTCATAAGGAAGATTTTGTTGTCTTTGATTTTTTGAACATATTTATAATCATCCTTTTGAGTTTTTTTTTCCTGTGGGATGAGTAGATTCTGGAGAAGTTACATTCCTGTGGCTTCTCAAAATACTTGTGTTCTTTGGTTTCTAACTTGTGCATCCAGAGTCAAGGTCATTGCTTTATTTGTTTGTTTGTTTAAAAGTCTCCTTATTCTTTCATTGCAAGGATTTGAGCCTTATAAGACAACTTGGGCTATGGTAGGGTTGCAGTGTATTTTCTCACTGCTAAACTGGTGGTCAGGGCACGAGGTTCAAATGTTAGTACTTGCCTTTAATTAGTGCATCACCTGCAACACCAATCACTATCAATGCATGGGCCTACTATGAAAGTATAGTACCAGTCAAATAAAAACTAATCACCCCTTAAATTCCATTCATTTTTGGAAATAAAGGAACACTGATAGTTGTGTATTCACAGACTGTGGATAATGCATGAAAAGAAAAGAAAAAGAAAACGTGGTAACACATGATAAGTATTGGGTTTAGAGGGGAAAAGTAGAGCAGGTAAACATACCTAGAAAAGGAACAATAGGGACAAAGGAGAGGGAGATGAAGCATTTTTAGCTAAAGATTGCCTGAAAAGGGGCAGGTAAAGGAATGGAATCAAAAACCCTATGCTATTCCCTGCTTTAAGTAGGCAGAGATACAGAGACTGCTTCAACCAGGCCGGCCTGTGCTCTTTGGAAGTGAAAGATGAACAGAGAAACCAGTGGGGGATAGGGCTAAGGTAGTGGAGTGGTTTGCTAAACTTCAGGTGCCGAACATACTCATGGGCATTCCTACAGGTGACTGTTTGCTAGTTCGGGCCCCATCTCCTGTTCCTGTCCACTCTCCATAACTGGTCTTCATCAGCCTAGCTCGTTTCTGGAATTCCCAATGTTGTTCCTGTACACAGTTCACTGGTGGAGACCACCCATATCTGCAAGGTCAGCAGTAGCAGGGCCAAGGCCAGGGGGAGTCAGGGTGAAAGGGCCAAGGTGTGCAGGCTCTGGCTGTAAATAGACAGGTGAGGCTAGTGCAGTTGTAAACAGTGGGACTGGAGCCAAAGTGAGCAGGCTGCTGTCATCGAGACAACTTGGAGCCACAGCAAGCAGGCTGTAGTTAAAAAGTTGGCGGTGAGCATGATATGGAGGATGTGGGTACCATGGTGGAGTCCCCTAAAGGGTCTCTTCAGAGTTGAAGATCATTAAGGCTTCCCCTCTTGCAGGGAATTTCCTTGCTACAATGGTTAAGACTGTTCCACAGAGTGGCTCTGCTCACCTTGGCTGCCAACTGCAGCAGGGGTGGGTATCCAGGTTCATTCCTGGCAGAAGTTTGCTGGCAGGTGGGGTGAAGACTATTCGGTGAGATGTGGATATGGCAGGAGCAGCTGACTTGGCAGTCGCTATAGCAGCCCACATCCTTCTCCTCACCTCAATTATCTCTTACACACGCAGCAGCTGCAGCTCCCAGTCTGCAATGGTGCCTGGGAGTCAACAGGTTTAAACTCTGTGTTGATGTTGATTAGAAGTTTGTTTCCCTGTAAACTGAATTCAATGTTGCATGCAAAGCAGAATTCACTGTAGTCAGGTAGGGTTTATTCCTGGGATGCAAAGATAGTTTAATATATACATAAATGTGACACACTACCTCAACGAAATGAAAGAGAAATGTCATGCGACACTCTTGATGGATGCAAGACAATCACTTAGCAAAACAGCCTTCCAGGCGAAAAACTATCAACAAATGAGGCTCAGAAGGGACATATCGCAATGCAGTGAAGACATACCTAAAAAGTCTGCAGGGAGGGTCCTCTTCATTGCTGAGATTGGTGCCTAGCCCAACTGTCACCTTAGAGGCTTCTACCAACTGATAGAAATGGATGCAGACCCACAGCCGAACACTAGGTGGAGCTCAGGGAACCCTGAAGAGGAAGGGGAGAAAGGATCCTAGGAGCCAGAGGGGTCAAGGATACCACAAGAAAACCCACAGAATCAACTAACCTGGGTTCACAGGGGCTCACTGAGACTAAGGCCACAACCAGGGAAGCTGTATGGGACTGACCTAGGCATTCTGCATACATGTTACAGTTGTGTACTTTGGTCTTCTTGTGGGACTCCAAACACTGGGAGCAGTGGCTGTCTCTGACTCTTTTATAGGTCTCTGGGTCCCTACTCCTCATACTGGGTTGCTTTGCCCAGCCTTAATACATGGTGAGGCATTTAATCTTACTGCAACTTGATATGCCATGTTTTGTTGATATCCATGGGAGACCTGCCCCTTCCTAGACAGAAATGGAGTGGGAGTGGATTCGGGGATGGGAACAGAGTAGGGGAGTGAGGGTGAAAACTGGTGTAGATTGTTCTTCACTACCCTTTGGGTATTTTAAACTATCCGTGCTCATATCCATCTCTGTCATTCTTAAAACTGGGAGCCTATGTGTTTCCATTTTTGTTCATTATTGCTAGAGGGAAATTCATTCCATTGATCTTTTCAAAGAATTGGCTTTCACTTATATCGATTTTGATGTTTTCTGGTATTTACTTTGTTTCAGTCCTTTTATCTTTATTATTTTCCTCCTCATTTTAATTTCTCTCTTTATTTTTTCCTCTTTCCCATAAATGCTTAAAGCAAATCTTATCTTACTTGTTTAGGGTCGATTTTTCTAATACAGTTTTTTTTTATTATAAATTGTTTGCCATAACTTACAAACTCTGATGTGTTGTAGCGTCATTTCCTCAGAGCAAGTCTTTCTGAGCTTCTCCTGAGAGTTTCTATTTCATCTGTGACCTACTTAGATGTGTGTTGCTTTACGTTTGAATATTTACATGTTTTCCAGCCGCGTGTCTGTTAGATTCTAGTGTAGGCTTCTGCAGTCATAGGGCAGATCAGGTGCTGCCCCCTTGTGGCAGGGTGATGAGAAGAATCCCTCTTGTAAAGAAGAGTCTCAAAGAGAGAAAGACTGGAAGAGGGGGCAGCAGGGTTAGAAAGTGCAGAGGGCACCCCTGTGGGGAGACAAGCAGTGTGAAGCTGCAGCTGCTGGGGGATGCTCTCCTGAGGGGAGGGAAAGGGGAAGCGTGCTCTGAAGGTTGGCCAGTCAGCCTTGAAGAGACCAGTGGTCTTGCCCATCGGGCTAAATATGGTTCCCATAAGCCTGCATCCAGCCGGGGATTCTGGTTAAAGCATAACTGCTTTGTGAGATAAACCAGTTCTGTTTTGTCTTTCCCCATGTATCCAAAGACTGTGACCAGGTACCATGCTTTAGAGAGAACCCATTGTTTAAGACTGAGTTAGACCAGTGCTCTGAGAGCAAGAAGCAATCCCGAAGCTGGGAGCCTGTGGTCAACACGCCACAACCCAGAGTGGGTGGAGGCTTCTGGGAACAGTTTACAGAGGGTCGGACCCAACACCCTCAGGAAACTCACGTGGTCAGAGGTCCAGCTGGGGCTGTGACAGCCACTGTGGTTAGCTGAGCACCTCATCTAAGGGGAAATGTGGGCTCAGAGAGCTCCTAGCCTAAGATCAATGAGTGGCCCAACATTTTTCCTTTGTTTTTGAGATGCTGTTTTTTTTTTGTTGTTTCTTTATTCTTATATTCTTTGACAGTTTCACTGTCAAATGTAATGGATTTTAGTCGTGAAAAGCCCTATGGGCCCCCTATCCCCTCTCCCTCTTCCACTTAATCACTTCTTCCCAAGAACCCCCTTTTCTATTTTCGTGTCTTTTTGTGTGTGATCCACCAAGTAGGCTACCTTTATGCTGCAAGGGTCACTACCAGTGAGACCAAGAACCTGGGAGCTCCAGCAGAGCCCTGGACTTATACAGCCTCATCCATCCAACAGGGAGGTGTAAGCCTTGTGGGTTCAACAGCACAGATGTCCACCTGCCTGTGTGGATCAGTGCCACTTGCTTCTTCCACCGCCACCACACTTGGGAGGCATCCCCAGGCTAAACCGTCCATTAATCTAGGGAACACAAACTAAGGAGCCTCAGGAATATCTGCTCACCCCAGACTGCAAAGCAAAATGTGGTCAGCAGGAGCTCCTGATGGGCAAGGCACAGTCCTAAATGGCAGGGGGCCCAGACAGGCATTTCATATCGTAGAAAGCACAGCAACATTCTGTGGCAATGGTCCCTGCCCCAAACTGGCTAACTTCAGTTCAAAGCACCAGCAGGAGGTCGCTCCAACATTCACCCTTGTTTTCTGTGCCCTTATATTTCCATTTTTTTAATAAATTATAGTTTGCATATTATTTAAGATAATTTTATATTTAGTTGTCTTCTTGCATTTATAGAATATACATTTGAAATAAAAGCAGAAGGTAGGGGTAGCACCTTGGAGAGGAGTAGGAAAAAGAGAGGTGTAGGGGAGCAATTATAAGAAATGCACAGTGATCGAGATATGTAAAAATGCCACAGTGAAATCCATTACTTTTATACTAACTAAAGAATAAAAATTTAAACTGGCTTATGTCTGAGGGTTTCTATTGCTGTAAAGAGACACCACGGCCAAGGCAACTCTTATAAAAGAAAACCATTTAATTGGGGTGGCTTACATATTTAGGAATGTAGTCTGTTATCATCATGATGTGACATGCTGGCATGCAGGCAGACATGGTGCTAGAGAAGGAGCTGATATTCCCATTTCTTGACCTGCAGGCAGTGGGCTGAGACACTGGCTATGGCTAGAGCATATATGAGATCTCAAAGCTCAACTTCCCAGTGACACACTTTCTCCAACAAGG
This sequence comes from Microtus pennsylvanicus, assembly GCF_037038515.1. NCBI lineage: Eukaryota > Metazoa > Chordata > Mammalia > Rodentia > Cricetidae > Microtus > Microtus pennsylvanicus. The sequence goes on from NC_134596.1 coordinate 23,475,596, forward strand.
CCGTACCTACTCCAACAAGGCCATACTTCCAAATAGTGCCACTCAATGGGGGAGGGGGGCATTTTCTTTCAAACCACCACAGAATATAAAACAGTTTCTAGGCTGGCGAGCTAGCTCAGTGGGCATTTGCTTTTAAGTCTAGTGTTCAACCTCCAGGACTGATAGGGTAGAAGAAAAGGACAGACTCCTGTGTATAACCCTCTGACCACCACATTGCGGTATCCTCATGAATGTACACACACATTAAATAAATAAATAAACATCATAAAAATGTTTGAACAGTTTCAGATTTGTATTTTCCTATCAGGGGATGAAATCAGCAAAACCTACGGAAATATTAAAGAAAACACTTAGGAATCTGAAACAGTTTTGGATGCCAACATTTTGGACAAAATATACATTAGCCTATCATATTGTTAGGAAGCTTGACTGGCCATATAGTTCTTTCTTATTTATCAAGGCCCACCATGCTAAAGAACTATGATGAAACAGTAATGCCTTGCTCAAAACAGTGATCTGTACCCGGTGATTTATATGCATTCGCTGGTATCCTCACAGAGGGCTTTCAAAAGTTAATATCTTAAAACTTTTTTCCAAGTTTGAGTCTTGAAGTCGTTAAGTACCTTTTCCAAGGTTATATGTCTATTAAAAGACATAAATAGATTTCAAATATAAATTCTTAAAAGGTGTCCAGAACACTCTGCTTTCAGAGAAGAGTGAAAAAGAACTTATTCTTAGACATAAAGTATTAATAAGCTCATCTAAGCTATAGTTGGAAAGCGGGGGAAAGCTTGAACACTCATTTTGTTTTGAATTTGAAATTTTACCTTAGAATTAGAAACAGCGGCAAAGTAGGAAAAGTCTCACTGGGACATTGCGCTGCCCAAGGCCTGAGGTTCATAAAACTATTCCGAGAGATGTGAGCAAAGTCAGGCAAAACTATGGCAAGGAAAATAAGATGGCTGCTGGTAGTGTGCTATTCTTAGGTAGAACACAAGGAACTCCATTTTCTAATAACTTTATCGTTAGTAGAAGTGGGAACATGGCTGACAGATATTTCTCCACAGATTTGTCCCTGTCATTTTCCCACAGGGACAAATCTTGAGGAGCCCCCTGTTGAGTGAAAGAAAATGAGTATGTACATGGAAGGGAAATGATCAGCTCACTTGAGAATCCATTTTCAGTTTCCTAAGGAGCTACCAAATTATTTGCTGTAGTTGCTACACTATGTTGTATTCCAACTTGGAGATCCCGAAGCGTCCTGCTACACAACCGCTGAGATTTGGACATGACTGTGTCCCCAGTGGCTCATGTGCTGGCCTCTTGGGTCATGGTGTGACAGTGTTGGCTGTAGAACCTTGAGAGGGGTGCAGCCTAGTGAGTAGTGACTAGGTCGTTAGGGTCAATATTAGAAGAAAGCACCATTTTGAATTGATATGCACACAAGACTCTCCATCACTGTAGAGGGCGGAAGGAAGCACAGCTACAGCTGCAGCTACCTCATTCACCTCCACCCCATCTCCTCCTTTTCTTTCTTCTTCTCCATCTCCATTCCCTCTTCTCTTCCTCTTCCACTTCTGATTCTCATTCTGCTTCTTCTTTCCTCCTCCTCTTCTTCAGTTGCCATTCTTTTCTTATTCCTCCTCTTCCTTTGGGACAGAGTCTAACCATGCACCCCAGCCTGGCCTTGAACCTACTGTGATGCTCCTGCCTTGGCCTCCTGAGTACTGAGTTGTGGGCTATGCCACCATGCCCAGCTCTGGCTTCTTACTTTGCTCATTATATCTCTCCCTCTCATACCTAATCCATTAGGATGCCACCCACTGTGGTGTGAGAGGGCAAGGAGGAGATTTATGAGAGTCGATGTCGTTATGTCTGGACTTTTAGCATCTAAAACTGAACTAAATAAATGTACCTCTCTTCTGTATACATTACCCAGGTTAAAGCATTTTCTGAGAGCAATAAAAAAACAGACTAATAAAACACCCTTATAATCACATTTTAAAAACAAAACCCTCTAAATGAACATTGAGTTGTAGCTCATTGTGACTGCCTTGTCACCGCTATTTGTGTGTCGTCTTTGAAGAAATATGATTCAAACTATTTGCCTATTCAGAGATCACGTTACTTATTTCTTGCTTTCTCAGTTGTGGGAATTCTTATAGTCTGGATATTGGTTCTTTGTCATGATATATATTTGCGTGTTTTCTGCCATTTCAAAGGTTGCCTTTTCGGTCTCTTGACCATGCCTTGATGCTCAGAAGTTTTAAATTTTAATGTCGCCCAGATAGAAGTGGACTCCTGTACTATCTGTCCTTTTGTGACTGGTTCATCTCATGGATATCCTCAAGTTTTAACTGTTTGTGAACAACATGCATCTGGACACGTATATTTTTATTACCTGGGCAGTTTGTAGTATGAGCAAAAAAGCAAGCTGAAATTTTATATATACATTCCCATTTCCTTCTGGGAGCTTTATAGTTTCAGCTCTTACCCTTAGGTCTTTGATACAGTTTGAGTTAATTTTTTAATGTGATATGAAAGTCTAACTTCATTTTTTTGCATGTGACTATTTACTTTCTAAAAGATTTATTTTTATTTTATGTGCATCAGTGTTTTGCCTTAATAAATACATATCAATGCACTGCATTCATGCCTGGTACCTACAGAGACCAGAAGGGGGCACTGGGTACCCTGGAACGAGTTACAGATAGTTGTGAGCGGTTATGTTGGTGATGCGCTTGGAACTCAGGTTTTCTGCACGAGCAGCTGGTACTCTCAACTGCTGAGCCATCTCTCCGTCTATTGTTTGCTTGTTTGATAGTAAAGGATTTTTTTCTCTGTTTAATGATCTTGTCACTTAAAAAAAATCATTTGACCCATTGGACTGGAGACATGGCTTGATAGATAAGCACTCACCACACTAATGTGACGTTCAGGTCCCAGCACCCATGTGACTGCCAGGTAGGCGTGGTGGCCTGTTAACAGTTCCATCGTACACAGTAGACAGAAACAGGATCCACAGAGTCAGCTGGCTAAATAGACTAGTTGCAGCAGTGAATTCTAGGAGAGAATTCAAAGAATAAGGGAGACAGCGATGGAGAAAGACAACCAGTGTTGACCTCTTGCCTTCACAGTGTTAGGGATATGTGTGCACATATACTCCACCAACATGTACCCCCACATGCAAACATGAATACACACTATACACACACACACACACACACACACACACACACACACAATCATTTGATCAAATATTTTCAAGAACTTATTCATGGGCTCTATTCTATTCCATAGATCTATCAGTCTGTTTGCCAGAACCATACTGATCTGACTATTATAGTTTTCCAGTGCATTTTGAAATCAAGTATTTTTCTTTTTGCTTCTTTCTTGTTTTTCAAGAGTGCTCATTTTTGCTATTTGAAGTCTTGTAGATTCTATAAGATGTGCTTTTCTGTTTTCTGCCTCAGCAAGCACGTTGCTTGGATGGTGGTGGGAATTGTTGAGTCTTTGGATTGCTTTGGACATTTAAACAACTCTAATTTCCAAAGTTCCTGGACGTGGGATGAATGTCTTTCTGTGGGTGTCATCTTTTCATGCTTTTATCCACATATATGGCTTTTTCTTTTTTTAATAACCACTGCATTTATAATAGTAAAAATTGAAACCAACTTAAATGCTTGCCCTTCAGTGATTGTTGGTTAAACAATCCACAACCCTGGAACATCCTAGCACCAATAAGAAAAACCCGAGTTGCCAAAAGTTGAAGAGAGAGAGGCAGCAGAGCTAGGATCCCACAGAATGGACATTATTGGGCGATCTATTGACCAGAGTGTTGTTCCAGGCAGCAGCTGAGTCTGGATAAGAGGCACATATACAGATCGGTATGAAAGTGATTTCACCCTAACTGAAATGTACTTGGTTTAACAAGGAGTCGTGGACACTCCTGGTACCAGTGTCCAATTGTCAAGATCTCAGTAAATAGTTTCGTCTGCCTCTGATTTACTAGGCAATGATGAGAGAAATAACGGAACAGGGATCCTCAGGGGGCAATCACAGTGGTTATGACTCAGCACAGCTGCGGTCGTGTTAAACCTAATCCATAAACCAGGCTCCACCCTCACCCACTAGTCAACAAAGGAAGCAAATGCACTGCTGATATCCTCATGATTTCTGCTAAGCCCCCAGAGAACTTCCTGCGGAAAGTAAATCCTCAAGTGTTGTACACTAAGAGTCCACTTAAATAACATTCTCGAGATGATGAAATTATAAATATGAAAGGTTTGTGATTCCTAAGATTGAAGGGTGGCTTGAGGGCAGGAGGAAAAGGGAGTGTGGTAGACAGGAGAACAGGGGGCACTGCGGTGCTGGAAGGGTTCCGGATCGACAGTGTTGATGCTGATATCCTGTTGTGATGCTCTACTCTGCTTTTCACAATGAAACCCACTGGGGACACTAAGTAAGTGGTACCTGGGATTTCTGCTGTTTCCTACAACTCTATGCGAATCTATAGCCCTATCAAAATAAAAGGTATAATTTAAAGAAAAAAAAGGCACAGAAGCGCACATTATCTTTTAGAAAGCTTTCCATAAAATACTGATAAAGAGATTCCCCCACCATGCTGCTTGGGAAGTAGGTGGGTATTATAACTCACTTCTCAAGGTCTCTTGAGAATCAAGGCTTTTTGTTTTGATTTGTCTTAATGATGTTCAGAATCAAAGTGTCTTCTAGCCTGAATAACACTGGAAATTTTAGGAGCACAGTTGCTATTAGAAACTAATTGGTACTGAAGAGAAGAAGGAGAATGTGTCCCAGAGGGTGTGATGCCCTTGTCTGAGTCAGGTGGCTTTGAATCCTGGCCCAGCAGCATGAGTGCCATGACTGCCTGCAGGCTGGTACCTTGCAAGCACTTGCAGGGAAATCTGCACAGTCAGATAGTGAGGGCTGCATTTTCTGTTGCCCAGCCCCATCCTAGCCCCGCTTCCAGCCTTATGTTCTGTAAGCAGAGACTGCTCTTTCATTCCTGGCCACCCAGACCCAAATAATCACACAGAAACTGTATTAATTACAACACTGTTTGGCCTACTAGCTTAGGCTTCTTATTAGCTAACTCTTACATCTTAATTAATCCATTTCTATTAACCAGTGTATCACCACAAGGTTGTGGCCTACTACTGGTAAAGTTCCGGCATCTGTATCTTTCAGCAACTACATGGCTTCTTTTTGACTCTTCCTACTCTTTCTTTATCCCTTCCAGCCTGGCTATGTTCTGCCCTGCCATAGGCCAAAGCAGCTTTATTCATTAACCAACAAGAACAACACATATCCAGAAAGACATCCCGCAGCAATGTTCTATATATAAACATACCAGTTTCTCCATTGTATGTTGAATGAGTGGGAGAAATTGAATCCCAAGAATTCTGAAAGGTTGCTAATGGTGTCTGTGTGTAAGAGATTTGGCTTAAGCAGCTGATATCTATCTTATCATTTGTGTGTGTGTGTGTTTGTCTCTGTGTGTGTGTACATATCCATGTCATATTGCATTTGTGGTGGTCAGAGGACAGCTTTGTAGAATGGGTTCTCTCCTACCTTCATATCAGTTCCAGGGATTAAACCTGGGTTGTCTGGCTTGGTGACAAGTGCCCTTACCTGCTAAGACATCTCAGTGTTCCAGCATTAGACATTTTAAGCAGGAACATATTTAAATTTCATTGCACTCTTTTGATGAGTACCTTGTTATTAGGGAACTGTGTGTTGGGGAGACAAAGCAGATCTCCCATGAATGTTCTGCAAGTGGATGAAGATGCCAGGAAGAAGGTAACCAGCTACCCCAGTTTAGCCTAGATTTGTGGGTGACCTGGGTGCTGAGACTTTTAGTACCAACAGTAGAGAAGTCCCAGGCAGCATGGTCACTCCTGATGGAATGCCAGCCCTAAGTTCACACAACCTCCGAGTCTTCATTCTCTCTGCTGCCCCTCTCCACCTCGCAGTTTCTTAGAGACCAGAGGGAATTACAAGTGCTAAGGAAAGTAAGTCACATTGGGCTTTTAAAAGAGGGAAGTGGGAATAATGACGCTACTTGGAGGAACAAGAGAAAGTGGTAGGCAAGGAAACCTGTATTTATATTCTGTTCTGTTCAGTTTTCCAAAATAATTGGTGAATAGAAAAAACGAGAGGCAAACAATTAAACTTGAAATGTACTCAAATGAGAAAACAAGGGAGAGGAGAATGGAATTTGTGTGTTTTAAATTGTTCATGAAGTTTTAATAAATAATGTGTGCCCCTCGAAAAACAAACGCTAACGAATGAGATCTGGAGGGCGGCTGGCTGGGGGTTTGGAGATCAGCATATGCAGAACATCAATCCAGAAATTGGATGAGTTAATGGCTCCACAGGCAAGCCGGCGCCTGCTTTCCCGGGATCACAGCACACACAGATTTAACCCCTCTTCTCTCTGTAACCTGCTTTCTGAATAAATGTTCACGCTGCAGGAAAAGTGTGATACGATCCTTCGGGAGCAGAGTAACACGGGAGGCGAGATGCAGAACCAGCAATAGCGTGGCAGATGCCAAATCCAGTGACCACTGGAGCAGAGTTGGGTAGCAGATGTTGTGTTACCATAGCAACTGGTGGGCAGCTCCAAATGAAGAAGGGACTCCATTTCCCAGGACTGAGACCTGAGGGAGACTTTGAACTCTGCCTGTCTCTAGAGCTCTCTGGCTTTGGAAATGTTGGGGGCCAAGGAGGAAGTGAGAAGAGACTCTTGCAGCCTTTTTTTGTCCCCCTTCTCTCTCATTGTCACTATGCTGTAGGTAAAGGAGAAAGACACAGTTTTCTTTATTTTAATACCAACCTTTGTCGGGAAGCATGCTCCCAGCTGTGAATTAATGAGTTGCCTTGCCTCTGGGAGACTGGGTGATGATCTCCTGCACAGTCGAACTGATGCCGCCTCCCACCTCCCTTCTCCGCTGTCCTTCTCTTCCCTGCTTCTGTTGTTGGCAGCTGAATAAGCCCTGTTACAGTAGCACACAACCTCCCTATTGTCCTCCCTTTCTGCATCAGACTGCCTCATTGTGCTTTGAATTAATTTTTACTAGGAAAGCCCGAATTAGCATGTGAACACCACAATTACATTGCCTTCTGGTTTTTATGTCAAAAGCCTTGATTTTAAAAAAAAAATACAAACAGCTATAATATTTCTTGATTATTTTCACCCCTTCTTGGCATTCCTTATTTTTTTCCAAAGGATTCCAGGCATCAAAAAGAAGCATCCTACAGTGGCCTCCACTGGCCTCTGGAGGGTCCTTGAGTCTCCATGGGGAAAGAACAAAGGCTCTGGGAGAGGGCAGGTTCTGAGCCTCAGTTGCTGTTGCTAAAGCTTGGGTCTCCAAAAAGCAATCCCTTAGAGTACGAGCCGCAAATAGGAAGCCTTCTGCTATTTTTCATCTCATTCTAAAACCCCTTTTTCTCAGTTTGTGTCAGTGTTCATAGCATGGGAATGCAATGGCTCATATGCATGTCTGTACAATTTTAAGCTCTGTAAATATCTGTGGAGGTTCCAGCCTATAAACTTTGTACAGACACTTTTAATTCATGGCACCACACAATGTGGTTGTTTAGAACATAGAAATCAGGGCTGAAGATGTGGCTCAGTGGTGAAGAGCACCGACTACTCTTGCAGAGACTCTTGGTTTGGATCCAGTACCTGTGTCTTCTGACTCACAATTGCCTGTAACTCCAGTTCCATGGGATCTGGAAGCAGATGGGAGCCGATGTAGAGACTCACAACAAGACATTATTTGGAGAGAGAGTCTAAGTCAGAGGTCTCCATCAGGTCCCTTCCCTTGGAGATCAGGGGACACCAGGGAAGAGAAGGAGAAAGACTGTACGGTCAGAAGGTGAATGGAAGACACCAGCAGAACATGTCCCACTGAATCAACTAAGCAAGGCTCACAGAGATTGAACCCGAAATCCCAGAGCCTGCATGCCTCTGCACTAGGTCCCTATGCATGTATGATAATCTGTTAGCATAGTATTTTTTGTGGGACTCCTAACAATGGGAGCGGGTATATCTCTTTAGCCTGCTTTTGAGACTCTTTTCCTTCTGTGGGACTGCCTTGCCCATCCTTGATATGAGGGCTTGAGGGCTTTTGCTTTGTCTTATCTTGTATCTTGTTTTGTCCTGTTTGGCTGCTGTCTCTTTTCTGAAGAGGAAATGAAGGGGAAGTGGATCTGGGAGATAAGAAGAAGTGAGGGTGGTAGGAGAACGAGAGGAAGCAGAAACTGTGGTTTGAATGTATTGTATGAGAAAAGAATCTATTTTTAATTAAAACAATATTCTGTTGTGGTATGTCCATACTACTATGTTTTACTTATATTCATCCATTATTAATCTGGTGAAATAACTAAATTTTATAATATACTTCTTATTTATATAATTGTGTGGGGTATGTGTGCGCGCACACATATGTGTGTATGTGTGTGTTTTCACAGATTAATAGTCAGCCAGGTGTGGTGGCACTCACCCGTGATCCTAGAACCTGGGAGGCCATAACAAAAGGATCATAAGATCAAGTGTAGCCTGGTTAGATAGCAAGTTCCAGGCCAGTGTGGTTATAAAACGAGAATTTGTCTCAAAAAACAAATGAAACAAAAATAAAAAATCGAAGATGCTTATTTTTATCTTATTTGTATATGTTCGTGATTCATGTATGTGTGCACCTTTTCATGTATGTGAAACTCATGCCCACACATGAGTGTTACAATGTTGGTTAATGCCTTCTGCCTTGTTTGACACAGTCTCTTGTATTCTTTGCAGCTATGTAAGACAGGCTAGATGGTTTCAGTATAGTCTCCTGCTTTCACTTCCCACCCCAGAATAGGAGTGCTGGGGATTATAATTGTACCCCACTGTCTCTGGATTCAGATGGATTCTTGGGATCTGAACTCGGGTCCTCACGTTTGTGAAGCAAGTGCTTTAGGCAGTGATCCCTCTCCCCTGCTATCCAAACGTCTTACAACAACAAGGCACTAATAGCATGTGAGTGCTGGAAACTCCATAGAGCAACCTTTTCTTTGCTGGAGTCAAGGGAGTGAGGGCTGGGGCACTCAGGGCAAAAGCCATCCACCAGCTCTCATGCAAACATTTCAATATCTTGACAACTGATACAGCCATATGTGTGTGTGTGTGTGTGTGTGCGCGCAAGCTGAATGCTCCGGGTATAGCATGTTCTGGTATATTCTCTGTGAGGTTAAAAGAAGCTATAAACTCAGAAGGGTCTGGGGTTCTTGTTCAGAAAAAATGTGGCGCCTTGCCTTGGACAGCAAAGGCTCGTGTAAACGTTTCCCTTCTCATTCTTTCTATGTAGGACAGCCCCCGCAGCTGGGAGAGTCTCTCCTGTAGAAGCCAATCTGATTAAGTATCTACAGAGAGCTCTTAGGTCTATGGCAGCTGCAGGCAAACTACTGAGACACCAGAAGGAAAATCTCCTGCATGGGTCCCATGGCACCTTCTCCAGAAAAGGAGGAGGAACCTGGCTGGAATTCGATGGAGCAGCCTGGTTATATGACTGCCAGGAGACAGGAAGCAGAAGAATCTGAACAAAACCCTCTCCTTTCTATTTTTTTTTCTTGGCTTATCTGCCCAGACTATCCTCTGAGTCAGTCGATAGCCTGTTGGTCACTTTTCATTCTTGCCATTACATCTCAGAGTTAGTAGGCCACCAGCTCAGAAAGAGAGCCACTTGCACAAAATCAAATCCAGGTAGACAGGGAGTGAGCAATCTGGGTGGAAGGCAGAGGTCTCTGGGTTGCAAGTTGGGGTTTCTTCCCAGAGACACTTCTCCTGTACAAAGAGCAACAAAAGCAGCTGATATGGATGCTCTGTTCAATAAAATGAATTAAGTATTGACCTCCTCCAAGCCATAATAGTGCCCGGTACCCACACTCTGCCCAGCTGACACGCAAAGTGTAGTCTCACATGCCGTGTCTCTCTCTAGTCTACTATAACCATGTGGAGTAAGAGAAGTTTTAATGACAAAAGTCCTGGTCCACTGGATGATCTAGACTGCAGCTAGGTTGGAATCAGTTTTACTTAGGGGTGTGGCTCCCAGTGGCCTGAGCATACTCTATTGGATTCAAGTGTGTATGGGCAGCCAAATTAGACTTGGTGAGTTAGGAAAAAAAAGACGACGCCACGTTGGGAGGGTAGGGAGGTAGTATAGACCTGGAAGGTGTTAGGGTAGAGGGAACATATGTCAAAATACATTAAAAGAAATTCTTAAAGAACTATAACAATGAGAAAAACAGTAAAGTAGTTAGAAACAGGACTAATGGGAATGGAAGAAAGGATTTATTATAGAAAAATGACGGGGTAGAGGAGTGGTATTTTTGGAGATTTTTGTATAGAAAAGATTTACTACAAAGGGATGAGAAGGCAGTTACTCATCTCAAGATGGTGGATTTGGAACTCAATAGGGCTTAGGAGAGAGAGAGGTGAGAGTGTGACCTATGCAGATGGTAGTTCATGAGGCTTCTGCACAGTAGTGGCTGGTGAGGACCAATCTTCCCAAGAAGTTTAAGCCACCTTCCCTTCCATTGTGTGCATCAACCTGTTTGGCAGGGAGATGTTGGAAACCCAACTCGGAGATCTCGGCAGAAGATGTGGGGAAGTCAGAGATGGCTGGTCCAGGGTCACAGAGTCACCAGCCCTGCTCCTACCTCCACATCACCAACTGGAATCCAGACAGTATCCAGAGCCTCGGCACTCTTCCGTAGCAGGATCAGTGGAAACATTGAACTGAGGATGTTCTGAGATGGTTCAGAGATGAAGAATTTGTTTCTCAGAGCATTTGAGAACTGAGAAGTCCAAAATGATGGAGCCAGCTGAGTGCCTGGTGGGGGCCAGTTCCTCGTTCTCAGATGGCACTTCTGGCTTCTCATGTGGTAAAGCCCCTGTCACAAGGACAATGTTCTCACGATCTCATCACTTCCCAAAGGTTCCATCTCCTGATGACACTGAGGGCGAAGGTTATCTATGTGGATTTGGAGAGGATTTAAGTACATCTAGGCTGAATTCAGGCTGGCACAACTGACAACAAAGGCTTCTCTCCTGCACAGAGGTGGACAACAGGCCAGGACCTATGCACACAAGGGTAAAATGCTCATCCTCGTCAACAAAGCCCTGGCTCTTCATCTTGCCTCACTGATGACCTCATTGCCTTCATTCAAACTCTCTTTCTTGGAGGGTTGTAAGGTGATGTTTGGGAAATACATGGTGATGCACTTTTGTATTCGTGGAGGGAGACCCTACGTTCTTACTATAGCATGGGAGGCCCTTTCTTTCTCCCAGTTAGGCTCAATCAGCCCGTATGTGTGCTCTGAAGCAGAGGCAATCACCAGGGAAATGCCACGAGCCAGCTGATACTTTACCCTTAGAAAAAACTATGGGGTGAAGTTTAGGGGTTAGGTATGGTGGTTCTTTGACAGCTGGTTGTCAGAATAAGCCTGATATTCTTGAACTCCTATATGATGTGGGATTCCCTTCTGTATTCTGTGGATATGTTTTATTACCGCTGATTAATAAAGAAGCTTCTTTGGGCCTATGGCAGGGCAGAACAGAGCAAGGCGTGAATTCCAAGCAGAGACAGAGGAGAAAAGTAGGCAGAGTCAAGAGACGCCATGTAGCTGCCAAAAGAGATAGGCTCCTGAGTTTACTGGTAGGCTACAACCTCGTGGTAAAATATAAAATAATGAAAATTGGTTTATTCACGATGTAAGAATTAGTTAATAAGAAGCCTAAGCTAATAGGTCAATCAGTGTTTTAATTAATATAGTTTCTGTGTGATTATTTCAAGTCCGAGTGGCTGGGAAATGAACTAGTGGTCTCCGCCTACACCTGTATATAGAATGAAGCTGAGCTGCAGCTCTTACGGTATCAGTCTGATGGTGTGGGTGTTTCTAATCCAGTTTCTGTCCCTTTTCCTTTGTCATTTATGTCATGTTGTCCAACCTTTGCCTCCTCAGCAACACCTCCACAGTCTTTCCTGCAATATCAGCACTCTGTCAGTGTTCTATTTTTTTTCCTTTAATAAGCTCCCTTGAATTTGTTTAGAAATGGAACCTTTCAACACAGGAAATAAAAAGTCTGTGTATCATGCTAAAATTATAAGGCTGGCATCAAACTAAATAAGATAAACAGTATTCATTAATCTTACCTAGATCCTCTTGCCTATAAAAGGACTTGTTCTGAGGAAGCCTCTTATATTTTGAGTGTGTATGAGAGGGTGTGGATGATGATGATAGTGTGTGTTTGTGTGTGTGTGCGCGCGCAGATACATATGTCTATGTTCACACAGAGCCAAGAGGAGGACTTCAGGTGTCTGCATGGTCCTTATCTCTCCCTCTATCCCCTGACTCATTTCTTTGAGATGGGGTCTCTCACTGAACTGGGATCTAGGCTGGTGGCCAGTAAGCCCCACAGACCATCCTGCTTCCTCTTCCCTTTTCCTCCTGCCAGAGCATTTGTGAGGCTAGGCTTGACTTTGCATTATGTATGTGGGTGCTAGGGCCTGAACTAGCCAAGACTCTTATCTTTCGAGCCATCTCCCTAGGCCCAACTTCTTAATTTCAAAGGAATAGTTATCAAGTGTTTTGAAGTGTTGAAGACTATCAAGTATTTCCAAGTATTGAAGACGTTCTAGTCCTAGACACATGCTTTCTCTTTAAGTAGGACAATGGGAAGATATTTGAAAGCAGATTAACTTCCTCATTGGGTGATGCAATGTATTTTCATGGCATGTTTATATGCCATGTGTTCAGCACCTAGAGGTGTTCATGAATATGTAAATTAAGTAACTGCCCTTATTTCATCTCTGTGCCTGGCAGTGCTAGACCTAATATCTTATACACCATTTGTGGTCTGTGCACTTCTTTTTATGGAACTGCCCACTGTGATGTCCTGCCTGCCTCCTGCTTCCTTCTGGACCTTCTGCGAAGTGCATCCAGGCAGTGAGGGAGGTTGTAAGGATGCTGGCTGTGAGCCATGGCCCATTTACCAGTGACCAAACTGCATTTGTGCTTATTGAGAGACCAGAGTGTGAAGTCAGATCTTTACCTCAAGCTTGGGGAAGAGAGAAGACATACACAGGAAGGTTACATAGCAGAAAAAGATTCAGTATGCTCCAAAGTCAGATGAAAATGAACTGGGGGCATAGGCAGAATAATGAGTCTCAGAATACCCCCCCCCGAACTGCCTACATCTGATATGCATTCTTTTCTGTAAGAATGTTATTATTTGGTTTGGTTTGGTTTGTTTTTTTTGTTTACTGTGAGAAAAATAGAGGAGTGACAGGTAACTGAGGAAGGGTCACTGGGAGAGATGAGAACAAAGAGCTTCGCAGGTTTACAAGACCTGGTTGGGTAGGACAATGGAGAGGAGCATAAGGAACAACCCCAATGATGCTGAAGTAGTGAGGGAGGAAGAGGTGGAGAGAGGGAGCAGATCAGCTTGGATGAGGGTGGGCCCTGATTGACGGGCTAAGGACCTGGGGTTAGAAGTTTTACACCCGCTCTTTGGATGGTTTTATTTATTTACTCACTTATTTCTCTTAATTTAGAAGCACCAGGAGCCAGCAGGACTTGAGAAAGTCAGTGGCGCATAGACAAAGGGAAGGGCCAAAGGATATGAGATGCTGAGCAGGGGAGTCAGATCTTTGGTTCTTTATCTTTTATTGTGCTCTCTTTCAAAGGCTGTGCGACAGGAGTGGCTGTAGCCTGTGGGAAGGGCTCAGGTTTCTCGCACAGAGGCAGTGTTCTGGAAAGGGTCGCCCTCACCCAGAATGTATTTTTTTTCTCCTGTATCTAGAGGGAGAGCCATGTGTCTGAAAGAGATCTCAGGGAAAGTTGATGAAAGGATAGTATATTAGTTACTTTCCTGTTGCTGGGATAAAACTCCATTATCAAACGCACCTTACAGAACAGTTCATTTTAGCTTATAGTCTGGGGGAGAAAGTCCGTAAGAGTCGGGGAGGCATGGCAGCAGGCAGCAGGCTTGGTAGCTAGAGCAGAAAGTGGAGCGATTACATCTTGAACAGCAAACACAAAACAGAGAATGAACTGGAAGGGAGGTGAAACTTAAAATCCCAAAGCCCACCCCCGGTGACATAGTTTCTTCATTCAGCTGCACCTCGCGTATCCCCCGCCCCCCACACACAAGAGTTCCACCAACAGTGCTAGAAGCCCTAAGCCTGTGAGAGAAACTTTTTATTAAAACCACCACAGCTAGTGTTCTAGTTTACTTTTTATTATGGTGATAAAGACCAAGACCGAAAGCTGCTTGGAGAGGAAAGCATTTATTTGGCTTTCACTACACACTACAGTATACCATCAAGGGAAGTCAAGTCAGGAACTTGGAGGCAGGAACTGTAGTAGAGACCGCGGAGGAGTGCTGCTTACTGACTTGCTCAGCATGGCTTGCTCCATTTTCTTCCTTGTGTGTCCCAGAACTACCTGCTCAGGGGAAGGTGTGGTCCACAGTGAACTAGACGTTCCCATGTCAACCATTCATCAAGAAAATGCCACACAGGCCAATATGATGGAACATTTTTCGCAGTTGAGGCTTCTTCTAATATGAATCTAGCTTGTGCCAAGATGACAAAGAAAACAAAAAACCCCAAACAAACAAAAACCCATAGCAACGTAGTTAGCACAGATTGAAAAACTTTCTCTCCATGAGGAAATAAAGAAGAGGATAGGTAAGGCTCCGCACCCCCGAACACACACATAGGTGATTGAGAACATCATACTTGGAGCTGTTGCAACCTTAGCTGGACCATGAGTACCGACCCATAGGTTCTGGGTACCAGCATCATAGAGCAAACAGAGCTCTAGGCATTCTCCCAGATGGTTGAGGTATATGACTGCAACCCAGGAACGCTAGGGAGAGATCTTCCCTGACGTCAGCTGTCGCTTTGCTCCAGTGTTAAAGTACGTGAAGCTGGGGTGTTCCTGTTACTTGGTTTTGGTTTTGAGACAGGGTCACGCTATGTAGCCCAGGATGACTTCAAACTCATGATTCTCCTGCCTCAGTCTCCCAAATGCTGGCATTACAGGCATACACAACTCCGGCCAGCTCAGAGCTCCTGTTATTGTTGAAGCACTTAGGGCTGGTGTCTCAGTTAGGGTTTCTATTGCTGTGATGAAACATGACCTAAAGCAAGCTAAGGCGTAAAATGTTTATTTGGCTTACAGTTCTACATTACAGGTCTATCATTGAAGGAATTGAAAACAGGAACTCAAACAGGGCAAGGACCTGGAAGCAGGAGGCCCCAGAAGGTGCTGCTTACTGTCTTGATTTCCATGGCCTACTTTTTTATAGAACTCAGGGCCATAGATGCCCAGGGATGGCATCACCCACAATGGATAAGGCCCTCCTCCATCAATCAGTGATTTAAAAAAAAATGCCTTACAGCCAGCTCTTATGAAGGCATGTAGTACAGTTAATAAAAATCCAAAGACAGAAATTGGAGTTCAACCTGAAGGTCAGAAAAGGAAAACAGCCAGCCCCTAGTTCCTACCTCTACCTCAGTCCAAATAGTCAGTCACTGGCTCTTATCTCTACATCAGTCCCAAATGGCGATCCTGCCTCCAGGAATCTCAGAATGAGAGACTGTGTGTGAGAGCTGTCTCCTCCTGTCTTATATTTGTCTCTACTGCCTGGTTTCTATGGCCAACGAGCAGGGCTACTGGAATTAAAGATATGTGTCACCACTGCCTGGTCTGTAAGGCTGATCAGGGGGAGCTGTTTTACTCTCTGAACTTTAGGAAAGCTTTAGTTATTGAAACACAAATGAAATATCACTACAGAGGGATTTTCTCACTTGAGAGTCCCTCCTGTCATCTAAGTCTAGCTTGTATCACATTGACATAAGACAGGCCAGCACAGTTGGGGACACCACTCAGTAACAGAACACCTGGCTAGCCCCAGATTCCGCCCCTTTTCCAGGTACCACCTCCACACAATGAGTAACCTGAGCATTTGGACAGTTGTACTGTGTGCTGCTAGTATCAAGTGCTTACAATACCAGATGTCATACTCTATATAACAGTACATCCTTAAAGCAGCAGTGGTTACAGAGAAAGATTCCATAGCTCAGAGTGTGGGTGATCTGCCCCGGGCTTTGCAACAGATGAATTCCTAATAGCCAGCATGTATGCTGAGGTCAACAGTGCCTTCAAGGAAATTTGTAATGTCTTAGGGAATAAGGAAATGCATGGGCAGAGGGTACACATTCCTCTTTGTAGACAATATTTGGTAGGGCTATGATTCACCTTTTTCTTGTCTTAGTTCCTTGCTTCTCCAGGGAGCAAATGCCCCAGGCTGGGGCTGACCGATGTATCAGTTACTTTGCTTGTTGCCTTGGAAAGCACCTGACAAGCATGACTCGAGAAAGGAAGGTGTACTTGTGCTCCTGGTTGAGGGGAACATGGTTCACAGGGACAGGAAAAGTGTGCTTTTGCTCCTGGTTGGCAGGAACATGGTTCACAGTGATACAGAAGGTGTGCTTGTGCTCCTGGTTGCCGGGAACACAGTTCACAATGAAGGGGAGTGTGGGCTGCCGGGAGTGTGAGGTGGCTGGGACCAGTGTGTCCACAGTCAAGAAGCAAAAAGAAAGAGAGGAATGGTTGTTTCAGCCTTTCTCCCTTTCCGTTTTTATTCCATCTGGAATATTAGTCTAGATGGTGTTGCCCACATTTATGGAGGGCCTTCTTGCCTCAGTTAAACCTCTCTGGAAACTCCCTTACAGGCACACCAGAGGTGTGTCTCCTAGGTGATTCCAAATCCAGTCAAGCTCAGGGTGACGACGAGCTTTTCCCAGGAATTTGAGAAGGTACATTTCAGTTGGGCTCATCTGCACAATGCCTGGAGTTTGGAGTGGTTGCCTGGTCTGCCTGTGGTGGAAGACAGAATGGGAACTCTCTGTGGTGACCTGAGTGACCGCATCTGACCTTTCTTTGCACAGTGCTCCAACAACTGAAGGCATTTGAAGTGATAATGGTCACTTTACTCTGCCAAGCTAATCAGACATTCTAAGAACCCCTTCCCAGTGTGAATGGGGAACTAGAGTAATAACTTGTACTAGGTATTAATTATGGGCCAGCCTCTACACCAAGCAGTGACAATGCAATAACTTGTTTGAATCCTATAAGCGCTGCTTCCTAACTTACTGCCAAATCGAGTTTAGGCTTTGTAGACTGTCCTGAGACCAAGTTCCAGCTCCATAATTTGTGTGAATTTGGATGAGTAGGTTAACCTAGAGCTTTGGTATTCCTGATAGCTACTTAATCAGATTTCTTTGGTTAATAACATTACTACCACAATATATATAAATGATAAAGGAAGTTTGATTTAGTTCATGGTTCTTGAACAAGTCTTTTACACCCAAATCTATGAGAGTCATTCTGTATTCGAACCATTACAGGGTGAATGGTGTATTGATGATACTGCATCCCATCTCCCCATTTACAGGTCTGGCTTAGTCTTTGTGTTCCACTAAACTGTCCTGAACCCGTTGCTGCTTGTTAGATGACACATGTGGTCAGGAAATAGCCGTTGACTTTTCTTATTATTTCCCTGGCTTCACTATGGATTTTCTCCATTAGAAGCTACGCCCACTCAAGAGGGGATGGAAGAGGTACATTTTTCAGTGTCATACTGCTTGATTGTAATCTTCTAGGCCTATCTAATCTATTGTTTCCACTGGTTTGACTTGATATCACCTTCTATATAGGGGACAGGGATGGAATGACCATTTTACATTCATCCAGTCTCTAGCTATGGCCGTGTCTTAACACTGAAAAGGTATGGCTGTGTTTCCAAATAGAAAGACCTGTTAGAGGCCAGTGAAGACTGATTTTTTTTCCATGGCATGGGAAAGAGGCTGGTATATGGTTGATTTAATCCCCTGAAGCCCATGCTCAATATAGCTTTGATCTCGTGGAGATGGAAGATCTTGGGGAAAATGGAGCAAAGAGAATTAGGGATCAGCAGTTGGTAACAGACTCTCCTGCTTCGTCATTGGCTTGGATTACTAGGAGCACCAGCTGCCTGCAACCCTGGGTGGGTCCTTGAAGAAAATAATGTGGCCAAGATCAAACCAAAAAAATCCCATCAAATGCAAGGCCAGGTTCTTGGCAGGGAGAAATAATGACAAGGACGCTTATTATTTTTTTTCTCTCTCAAGAAAAGATGTATCTGATATTGCAACTGGGAGAAAGCATCTTAAATCTTGCTACAGATTTATTCTGAATCTGAGGGCCTAATTTTTAAAATTTCAATATTATTAATTATCTTCATTTTTAATTCTTTAAGAACTTAATGTGTTTTGATCATATTCTCCCCTCCCCTATTTCTCCCAGATCTATCCACCCTTTCCTACCCACCCAATATTTTGTCTTTTTTTCTTTTTTTTAACCCATCAAGAACAGTTTGTGCGCATGAACTGGCTTTGTGTGAGCCTAGCCTGTTTGGATGCTCACCTTCCTAGACCTGTATGGAGGAGGGAGGACCTTGGACTTCCCACAGGGCAGGGAACCCTGACTGCTCTTCAGACTGGAGAGGGAAGGGGAAAGGAGTGGGGGGGGAGGGGAGAGGAGTGGGAGGAGGGGGAGGAAAGTGGGAGGTGGGGAGGAGGCAAAAATTTTAAAATAAATTAAAAAAAAGAACAGTTTGTGCCACCCATATATTCTTGGATGCATGGCTTTCACTGAAGGGTGGTGAACCCACTGGGGGCTGCACCATTAAATAAAATGGTCTCTCCCTCCCAACAGCTGTCAAGTGTCAATAATTCCTTAGCTAGGTGTTGGACTTCAGGCCTATCCTCTCTCTTCATGCTGGATTTTATTTGCCCCGAGGCCCCACAGATCTTGAACATGCTGTTTCATTTAATGTGAATTAATATGTTCAACTTTCCCGCTGTGTCCAGAAAACTCTTATAACCACGGCTCGACAGTAGCCAAGGCTCTACAGTAGCCACGGCTCTTGTAGATTAGGGGCTCTACAGTCCTTCCTCCCTTTTCGCCAGATGATCCGTGAACCTTGGGAGGAGATCGTGCAACACAGGTGCCCTGTTTAGAACTGAATATTCTACAGGCTCTTTTTTCTGCATCTTGACCCATTGCTGGTCTCTATGTGAACTGCCATCTACTGAAAAATATTAATAGTAGTAGTAGTAGTAGTAGTAGTAATAATAATGAAGCTTCACTGGTATACTAATCTGTGGATCTAAGAATGAGTCAGGAAGAGTCAGTTTAATATTGTGTTCATTTAGCAGAGTAATAGCAGTACATTCTTCCCTGGGGCCTGCGACCTGTTTAGTCTCAGGTTCTTGGCCCCAGAAAAGGTGCCAGGCATGGGTTTCAAACTATTGAGTGGCCCTTAAATGTAATCAGGAGGCGATAGCTAACTCCTGTGATATTCATGCCACTACTGCACCAGTGGACACGCCTTGCCAGGCTGATCGTTGATATAGTTCTCCGGGTTCACAATTGGATAAGAATAGTGGCTTTCTTTCTCCTCTGGTAGCTTGCATGGCATTGTCCAGCACTATGAAAGATGTCAAGTAGGGACGAAGCTTCCCCATGAGAAGCAGCTTGATTTTGCCATGCTCTCTCTGTGTGGCGTCTTCAACAATAAGTTCTTGCAGTCACGTTGTGGAGGATAACCAAAAGCAATGGCAGTAGAAAAGTAGAAAATGGGGTTTCTATGGGACCTCATTTCCCAACAAAAAGGGTAACCCATTCTTGTTAGTAGGTTTTTTATTTACTATCCTGTGGCTTCCAGTAGAGTTCCTGTTGCTCCATTATAGGGTAATTTCATTTTAAGTTTTATATATGTGGATTGTATATTTTAGGAAGCTTCTACAGTCGTAGGTTTCCCTATGATTTTTTCTAAACATCTTTAAATGTTCGTTGTCCTTCCTGTATCCTGGTCTTCCATATTCGCTCCATTATACCCTTTCTGTACTATAATTCTGCTATAGCTGCTATTCCTTTGTGTTCCATCTCTCTCTTATCATTTTAATTTTTGTGTGTCATGTGTGAGTGTAGGTTCCTATGGAGGCCAGAAGAGGGTGTCGGATCCTCTGGAGCTGGAGTCACAGGGAGTTGTGAGCCATCCACTGTGGGTGGTAGGAACCACAGTCAGGGCCTCCTCACTGAGAAATCACTCTAGACCCTTGGGTCCCATTCTTCACAACCATGGTAGCATGTAATTATTATATAACTGTGGTAGGGAGTGGCACTATTAGGAGGTGTGGCTTTGCTGGAGTGGGTGTGGCCTTGCTGGAAGAAGTGTGTCACTGTGGGGGCAGGCTTTGAGGTTTCCTATGCTCAGGATACAAAAAAGACACGTCGGTTCTCTCTATGTTATGATCTTAGCAAAAATCTGGGCAGTTCTTAAGAATGTATATAGTTAGAATACTCTAGGTATCAGGCCATCACACCAGCCACATAATTTTCCCTTTGGAAAGAAAGCTACTTAATGCAATTTAAGATGTTCTCTGAAATAATCATGGATAAAGAATGCAACAAGACACAAAGAAATATCCCTAAAAAGGAAATATGTAGGTCTAAACATGATTAATAGAGAGTATAGGTGCTGTGGCAGCAAAGGGTTAGGGAAACCAGCAGCGAATTCTTACTTCTGGCAACTGAGCATTATGAATTGGGGAAGAAGGTAGAGCTGTGGGCTTTTCATGTATCACTGAGTTTTGTGGGGCTTTAAGACGTTTTCATCCCAGCTTCTGCTTGTGGAGCTCAGAAGCATTTGAAAGTGTATTCCTTCTAGGGATAATAGGACAGGGCAAGATGCTACATGGAAACTATGAACAAATTATTGAACCATGGGCAAGAAGTCAAGCTCAAAGAACTAATCCCAGGAAGCACCATTGTTTTCTCAGTGTGGATACATTTTTCTTTCCTTCCTGCACTTTCGCTACTCACGGTTTCAGTTACCTTTGGCTAACCACAGTTAAGAAGATTAAGTGGAAAGTTCGAGAAGTCAACAGTTACTAAGTTTTAAATTTTGGACTGTTCCGAACATTGTCATAAAATCTTGCATGGTTCTACCAAGAGGAGAGTCATCCCTTTGTCTAAGTATCAATGCAGTATTTGTTATCTGCTGGTACTGGCTAGTTTTATGTCAGTTCGATGCAAGCTATAGCCATCCGAGAGGAGGGAACCTCAATGGAGAAAATGCCCCCAAAAGATCAGCCTGTAGGCAAGCCTGTAGAGCATCCTTAATTAGTGATTGTTTGATTGTGGAAGGGCCCTGCTCATTTTAGGTGGTACCCCTCTGGACTGGTGGTCCTGAGTTCTAATTAATCAGGGTTCTCTAGACTCACAGAACTTACGGAATGAATCTATCATCTATCTATCTATCTATCTATCTATCTATCTATCTATCATCGATCTATCTACATATGTATGCATGTATGTATGTATCTATCATCTACCTACCTATGTATGTATACATGTATGTATATTTACATACATGCATGCATGTATGTATCTATCATCTATGTATGCATGTATGTATGTATCTAGCTATCATGTATGTATGTATGTATGTATGTATGTATGTATGTATCTATCTATCTATCTATCATCTATCTCTGGGACTTATAGGCAGCAGTCTAACAATGACTAGTTGCAAAAGAAAAAAAAATCTAAGAATGTAGTAGCTATTCAGTCCCACGAGGCTGGGCGTCTCATTTGGTCTTCTGCGTATGCTGGAGTCCCAGAGGAGTAGGCTCCACTGCCTGTGAAAGAAGGGCTATGCTGACAAGGCCAGGCAAGCAGGCGAAGAGCAAACAAACCCTGCCTTCTTCCGTTGTCCTTATATAGGCTTCCAGCAGAGGGTGTGGTCCAGATTACAGATGGCCCTTCTCACCTCAAGATCTGGATTAAAGGCATATGTCACGCTGCCTCCAATCTGGACCATAAGTGAGTCCTCCATTTCTGGATTGTTCATTCCAGATAGAGTCAAGTGGAAAACAAAAGAACAACCATCACAGCAAACCACGGAGAGGAAGCCAATAAGCAGCACCCCTCCACAGCCTCTGATTCGGCCCCTGCCTGCCTCCAGGTTTCTGCCCAGTTTGAGTTCCTGTCTTGGCTTCCCTCAATAGACTGTGATTCAGAATATGTGAGCCAAATAAACCCCCACCTCCCCCAAGCTGCTTTTGGTAATGGTGTTCCATCACAGCGGCAGTGACCCTAACGCTGCCCGCTCGCCACTTCTTTCCTATCCGATGCACCGTCACAGTCTTGCAGGGTGTGTTTTCAAGTATCTTTTAGTTGACCTAACAGTGGCTCCAAAGTTGATAAATAATGATGCTGACTATCCAAATAGTCTAAAAAGAAGCTATAATATACTCAGAATGAAGTGTAAAGTTTTATTATAGGTTTGCACTTGTAGGAAAAACCATGTAGTGTTCCATACCATCCACGATTTCCAACATGCACAAGGCGTCTTGGAAATGTATCCCAAAAGGTCAGGAGAGGATTGCTGTGTGGATACTGGATGTTGAAGGAGAAGAATATTTAAACTAAGGGGGGGGAGGTAGTGTTATAATTGATGAGGGATTAAAACTCTGGGCCTCACCGTGCTCTACATGGGTCATGAGGTAAAGGCCGAGAGTGGTCAGGAACCCAACTCTCAGTTACCAAAGATTCCTGCTAAGAGTAACCCTGCCAGGTCTCTTCCTTGACATAAGTGGATGTTGAGAAATACCAAGTTCTGGATCATCCTGAGTTTTAGTATTATAGTATTATTTCTGTTTTTTTTTTCCTGAATCATACTGTGTGAGCATTTAAGATTTTGCCAGATTTCCCAGAGTGACTGTATTAAATTATGTTCTAGCACTTGCCGTGTGTCTTGGCAGGAGATAGCACGAGTGTGAATGTTTTGCCAGAATTTTAGATGAAAACGTAGTAAAAACGGGCCCTTTGAAAAGATTGTGTTTATTTGCTTAGTGAGTCTAAACATGTGGAGGACCACAGTGGCTTCTCCTAAGCTTTTCTCTCAGGTTTACAGCAATGGTGAGGGCAGTAACAGACTCGGATATTGTGTGATTAAGCAGCCCCCCCCGTCTCTGTCTTTCTCTCTCTCACATATATAAAAGAGATTATATGTGTTGGTAATAACTGTTGTTTATAGATATTTTAACTTGCTTGCTTGCGTTGAGCTGCCTGGTTTGAGAATACAGCTACTTCAGTTTTGAAATAGTCAGGTCTGTCCTGCCTTTCATCTGTGGATTTTGGTATTTTTTTGTCTTTTGACAAATTCCCAAATTAAATATTCTTCTCTTTCCCCCTAATCTTTATAGTTTTTATGCATTACTGCATTGGATTTGTCTTTGGCAAGCAGTAACAGATAAAATTTATTTCTAATTTGTTTCTTTGAACTATTAATTGAATAATCTGATTTTTTTCTTCAGATTCAAAATGCTTTCTTTTATATGTTCTAGGTCACACATATACAAATGTCTGTTTTATGGATGCTTTTCTTGGCTTTTTATGTATTTTTCTGGTCTGGTGTTGTGAGGATGCCACTTATTTTGAAATAGGAGATCTCGGTTAACATGTTGATTTTGAGGGTTCCTCTCAATGTGATCTGCCAGACTTTGTTGACTCCCCATGGGAGGTCTCACCCTCTCTGAAGAGTGGATAGGGGGTGAGGGTGGGAGGGGAGCTGGAGGGAGCTGGAGGAGGGGAAGGAGAGAAGACTGGGATTGGTATGTAAAATCAAAAAGATTGCTTTAAAAATAACATGAAAAGATTTTTTTTTTAAAAAAAAAAAGAAAATGATTTATAGTGGCTACAAATAACATTTCTGCTAGGTTTGTCTGCAGGCGTGTTTACAAGTCACATGTGCCCCTGGGGGTGAGAAAGCACAGTTAATGCTGTAACGCTTGCTCCTGAGTATGAACCCCTTCACATATGAATTGGGGGAGTATGGCTTCCATGTAAGTCTGGGTTTGCCTGAGGCAAGTAGTACATTCGTAGTCACCCAGTAACAGAAATCTGTCAATGCTTGCTCTGCCCAAGACAGGAGGATGTGCTGATTTGGGCAAATAAAGACACAACCCTGACTCTGAGTTCACACCCGCCAGGAAATGGAGCATCAGTTCACACAGATGGTCGGTCACCAATGTCTAAAGGGCAAGCCCATTTGTACAGAACTGGGATCTGGTTATTATTTTTTGGAGGTGCACGTTTTAAGACAGGATCTTCTGATGTAGCTCAGGTTGGCTTTGCACGCTTGGTCCACTTTTCTCAGTCTCCCAAGAGCCTGGGGATTGTAGCCATGAGCTCCAAGAACAGGTGAATAATTTTCTGTTAAAAAAAAAAACTTAAGATTTTTTTCCGATGAAGTCTGTTTGGTTAAACATTAGAAGGATTATTAAATGTCTTCCAAAGGTTGAAAATGGCAGCCTCCTGTGTCTGGCTGATCTTTACTGAAAGTGTTTCCTCTCCCGGCTCATTTTAAAGCAGCTTGGAATCCTCAAAGGTAGGCACGACCTAACCACTAAGGCTATCCCAAGTATGCAGGGATACTAAATACACTCATGTTGATTTCTGCAATCCCTTTGGGTACAAAGATTTTTCTTGTATGAAGAACACGTGATTAAGAGTTCTTTTAGGCAGTAACCTCTTGAGGTCCTCTCTGGCTGCCATCTTGAAACAGACTGTTTTCTTTTATGACAGGGACAAAGTCAGAACTAGTAGGAAGGACACTCTTCCTCTTTGGGATTTATCCGGTGCTAAAATAAAGTTTTACGGTTTCCTTATCTCTACCTCACAGAAGTATTCAGAACACCTAAGAAGAGTACCACTGTAGACTGCCACCAACATTCACAAATGAAGAATGGCATAAAAACTCATGTGACAAACACATCCCGATTCTCTTGTGGCACTTAGAGTGATAAACAGGGGACATAGGTTCAAAAACAAAGCCCCAAGCCCCGTGTTCATAAGTAGAAGAACAATGACACTGTTAGAAGGGAAAACAGCCATTGTTACTCTGGGTTCACAAACTTGAATCCTGATAATCATAACCATTTTATTTGGGAATTCATGGGAAATTCAGAGAGTTTATAAACTCGGTTTCTAAAGTCTTTTCAATTCTTCGTGTTGGTTTTTGTGTGTTCTTGGGCACTATAGCATATATCATGGTCTTTGCATCCTGTTGAAAATCAAATTCTCAATCTGTTTTCCCCTGTATCTCTTTATAGCATTACATTCTCTTTCTCCATCCTTGGATGACCCCTTCCTCCCCACTGGTCCTTTACTGACTACCTAAGTTCTGGGGTTATTTGTATTTGTAAAGCTCAAAAGCTTGCATCCCACGTATAAAAGCAAACACGCAGGGTCTGTCTCTTTTGGGTCTGGGTTACCTCACTGAAATCAAGGAACACATCATCAAGATAAAATATTTATTTGCTGAGAGCATTAGTCCAGAACACTGCCTCATCTACTTTTACACAAAGATCAAGAGGATTTGCGACTGTGTGTGGCTGGCTGTCACAACCCTAGCTTTTCAGAGGGACAGGGACATGTTTCTAAGACTGAATGCGTGATGATTTGGGGGGAGGGGGCGGGAAAGAATTAATATGTAATTTGAATTCAGACAACAAGCTTAAAAAGAAATATCCCACTTGGAGAAGCATTCTGAAATATCTCTGGGGAATACATTTCTTTTATTAATCCAGTCAGCCACTGGATGTCATTCTCCCAGTTTAATTACGTTTATCTGCCAATGGGTGATTCTGTTCCTTATGCATGTAATTTTAGTCGGTGCAAATGGTGATGGCAAACAATTGTCCTGAGGGAGATAATTGCTGTTATAATTATTTACTCATGCAAGTTAGCCATGTTTGCATTTTACCTCAGCCAGATGATCTGGAAATGGGAGCGGGAGAAGACATCTCCTAGCTCTTGGACATTTTCTAGATGGAATATCTAGTGCTGAGTACTCTAAGTATGTCACCCCGCGAATCCTCATGGGCTTCGTAGGCTGGCCACAGTGACCTTGACACTACTGATGAGGGAATCAAGATTCAATCCCAGGCTGGCAGACTGGTACAAAATGATCTGTACAGGTTGCTGGTGCTAAAACGAGGTGACGTCTTTGTATAGTAGAGGGCTGGTGAGGTTGCTCGGGGTGGTTAAGGGTGCTTGCTAGTGAGCCTAATGATCTAAGTTTGGTACCCACATGGGAGGAGAGAAGTGAATCCTGCAGGCTGTTCTCTGACCTCCACACATATGTACTTAACACACACACATAGATAGATAGATAGATAGATAGATAGATAGATAGATAGATAGATGATAGATGATTGATAGATAGGTAGATAGATAGATAGATGTAAATTATAAAATTAAAAGGTATCATAGTGCTTATGAGATTGCTGCTGTCCCCTTAGGTCCTCTTACTTCTGCAATGCATATCCTCATTTCCACGGAAGGTTTAATATCATACACTGGTCCTGAATGATACACATCCTACATCTAGGAGATATGGGAGATATCCCACTTAGCCAATTATTTGGAATTCTCTTCTCTCTGCAATCCCATCATCCTCACATCCCTCCTATTCCATAGGAGCCCTTGGATGTTCAGGGCTCTTGTGTCTTTTTCTTGTGCTCAGACTCACTCTTCCTCATTCTAGGCTACAGTCTTATTTGGGTACAGGGCCTTGTACAGAGAGTACAAGGCTCTGTGTCAGGTGCTGAATGAATACGCTTTGAAGAAGTATCAGATCTATGCAGGAATAACTAGCTGATGTTGATATGGTAGCAGGACATTCAGGTGCAATTGATCTGGCTGTGCAGTTTATCTGAGAGACTCTCTTGAGGTTGTGACATCTCTCATCACTATCCTTTGTTGGCTTCCCTGTCTCTCTAGATGATTTCAGTACGTTATAGTGCTGTGGCATGCTGAGAGAGAGTTTGAGAACTTCTTTTGGAAAATGTGGCATTATCAACATCTTCCGCCCATCTCTCTCCTTCCCCTTTCCATGCAAAGATCCGGAGAAAGGAATGAGAGGTCCTGTTCTTAGAAGAGAGGTAAGATGTTCATGAAGAGGAATATTGCTTAGTGGCCCTCTCTGCATTTGAGGGTTGGGGCTCAGAGGGCAATTGCTCTTACAGTGTGTGTGTGTGTGTGTGTGCGTGCGCGCGCGCGTGTGCGTGTACGCATAGTAGTTATTGGTCATGTCAGCACTCAAGCTGGCTGACTTTTCACTATCTAAATAGGATGAAGTGGTACAGGAGGACACTGGAGACACGAGGCCATGGAAGAGAGAGGGAAGGACAGCTTTTGAGAAGTGACTTCTACACATAACTAGGAATGGCCCTGTTTAGATTACCCAACTCAGATGGCATTGGAGATGTAGGGTCCTCGGGGGCTTTCTGACTGCAGGAGTGGGTACTTCCTGCATAGAAATGAAATCCTTGGCTGTTAACTTGAGGTGCCAGAACCAAGGCAAGCTCCTTGGGATCGAATCTCCCTTCAGTCAGGCCGGGTGAAGACTGTCTCCCCTCACACTAACCATGGCTGGCGAAGGCATTAAGTTCTGCCATAGGTAGTGTGGGAAACAAATACTGCTCCTGGGCTTTCACACCTCCTCTTGGAGCCAAGTTCGGAGTGGGGGAGAAGGAAAGCGTGAGTGAAAACCTCACCTCCACTCAAGGACCCCGAGCGCCTGACCTGCACTTAGAGTGGGGATGTGTGACTGGAATATGAGGCCAAAGCTTCCAAATGAGTAGGATTAGGTCTTAACAACAGAAGTTTATTTCCTTTATCAAGTAAAAATGACTGAAAGCTGAGGAACTGACCGAGAAGCCACCGTAGAAGAAGGCTACAGGAAACACGGAGCTGATTTATATTTAGATGGTGAAGAATGATACTTATCATGACATTTATTCCTTTGTCCCCACAGGGGACACTGTGGCCAGACATAGCTGAGCTTGTCAAGATGTATCCCGAGTAGGCTGTCACGTTCTATTTCAGGGCCACAGAGAGCCTAAGGTTCGGTGTGAGAGCTGGCTTGATAACCTGGCAATGTAATAAGCGTCTGAACCAGGAGACCAATTGATCACTGCTCTTTCCACTGAGTCATCCAGCTTTCCCAGCGCAGAGTGCCTACTGTGTGCGGGGAACTTTGCAGACTCCTGTTGGAGCTTTACCCAGACTTTAAAGATGACATACATCCAAATGCAATTAATTAACCATCGAGAACACATATTCCCACGGAGCACAGGACACCATGTGTAGCGTGAGACCAATCAGAGTCAGTGGGGGGTCTCATGTGTTCTTTAAGACCCTTCCTCAATCCTGTATGAATCTCATTTTTTGCTTCCTCTCTTAAGTCGTTTTCTGGGCGATTTTTCATCCTAAGATCAGTCCACTGATATATTTTGAGAAAATGCCTTACAATAATTGATCCTTCAGAAGTTTGTTTCCGGGCACAGTTGTGTTGGGAGTTTCCAGTGTCCTGTTTCCTTCTGTAGCACTGTGTTGTATCTAATCGTTGGCATAAATCTCGAGGTCGGTAGTGATGGTTTTAGAAATAGGAGCAGTAACTGACATTTTCTTTGGGCTGTTCTGGCTTTTTAAAAATCCAGTTTTGAACACTGATTTCTTTATGACAGTATAGTCTGCTCAATGCAGAACAGTTCTCCAAGGAACTTAAAGTGTAGGACAGAAGGAGGGGTGTGGAGTTTAAATGTAGAGGGTCTCCACACCCACTTCATTGGGAAGACTTTGCCCCTGTTGGTCCTTGTTGCCATGGAACAGAGAAACTTCACAAGAAAAATGCTTCCTCTGCTTTGTAGAGGAGGACTTCAGTCACTTCAAGCTCAAATCCAAGGGGCTGTGAAGTGTATTGTACTTGTTACGTGCTGTAGTGTTCTTGGTGGTTTCCTTATTTTAGCTCTTAATTATTGCACAATGGATAGGGGAGCGGGGTACTAGAAGATGCAGCCTGACCTCCATGGGGGACTTTGATGAATGCATGTCCACAGACTCCACAGCTGGAGGGGCCCAGGAAGGTTACAGCACCTTTCAAAAACTTTCCAGAAAAGAAGTCAGTCTCTGCCCCACACATTAACTGTAGACAAGAATACGTGCTGCAGAAGCTTCGTATACGATCTTTAAGAAAACAAAGGACTCTGAAAAATGGCTACTCAAGTGACTCTGAATCCATTGGAGGCCGTAGAAGAACCTGCTTTTAATCCAGCTGAACATAACATTTCCGCGTATGACTAGCAGAGACAGGGGCAAAGGTAAAAACAAATCTTAGGATGGATGAATGTATATCTGGTTCTAGACCATGGTCACCCATGATTGCTCATAGGGCCTGTAGAAGAGATGGCTGTGGGCTGAGAGATGGCTCAGTGGATAAGAGCACTGTCTGCTCTTCCAGAGGTCCTGAGTTCAATTCCCAGCAACCACATGGTGGCTCACAACCATCTGAAATGAGATCTGGTGCCCTCTTCTGGCGTGCAGGCATACATGGAGGCAGAATGTTGTACACACAATATAAATAAATGAATAAATAAATCTTAAAAAAAATAAGCTTTTAAAAAAAAGAGATGGCTGTCAGGGTCTATGCTAAGCCATCTCTTTTCTCTGAATTGTTCGGATAACTTCCAGGACTAATCTGTCATGTAATATTAACCTCTGTAGTAGGAATCGCTTGACTACAAATAAGAAAGAGTGGTTTTAAAAAGATTAAGCAGAGGGGAGGAAACCATCCAAACAACACCAAGCCCCTAATAAACAAGCAAAACAAAGAGAAACTCCCTGGGTACCACATGTGTAGATGTTGTATGGTAGCAACATCTCTCTGCCTTCTTTCACCTCCTCTGACTTTCCAGTGAAGGTGAAGCCATCTTACTTAGGAAGAAAACACTAACCACTTTTTCAACTGATTCAGCATTTTTTCACATCAGGATGGAGGATGTTGAAATTGCATTTTCTTGGGACTTTTGTGCTAGAGAGGATAAATCATGTTGACTTGTGAAGATTAAAAACAATCACATAAATAACTGATCTACGCTAAAGAGGAGTCTCAAGGACCCACTGGTGTGGTGATCAGGCCTTTAAGGAAGCTTGAACTCATTGTTTCCTTAAAGTCTGGAGCAAAAAGACAAGGCAGGGATGAGAGGGGAAAATCTTCAAGGGATGCTGGCTTTATAAGCTTTATTTGTGGGTGAGTCTAACTGCAAAGGACAACCAGTATGGAGAGGAAGATCTGGGCTGGGATGTGCAGGAAGAAAGCGGGTGAGTAATCAGAGCTAGCCCCATAGGAGAGGTGACACATCCAGGCATTTGCCTGGATAAGAGGCACAGACTGGATCTGGAAGCATCTGTCCCTGGAGCTCCAGGCTGACAGATGAACAGGACAGGAACATCTCTAAGGTGCAGGCAAATGGCAAGATCAACTCGCCCAACCTGCTCATGGGAGGTTGGAGTCCAGCCAGTGAATAAGAATGTGGAAGTGAAGCTTATTGTGGAGAAGCTTGGTAAGGTATAGGAAGGCAGCTGCTGCTCCATCCACGGTGAGTCACAATGATAGAAAGGAAGGTGAATGATGGGGGTGTGGTAGAAGAGAATACAGTCAGAGTAGTGCAGGCTACTGCTTCTAGGGATGGTTGTTCAAAGCCTGTTTCGACACCGAGTATCTATTGAACACCGTATTGAAGAGTGTAGGTGTATTGAGCTGACGATATTGCCCCCTCTCCCACGCTGATACGGGGGGGGGGGGTGTCAAGAGAGGAAACTGGAGGGGGCGGTGTCAAGGGCAGGACCGCTGATGCATTCACAGCAGCTGTATCAGTGCAGTGGAATCTAATTCCAGCATCAGGTTGTGGAAGCAACAAACAATAGCCATATTTGTTCAGAGCCCTGAATTTGGGACCTTCACGTGCATCTTCACTTATACGCCAGTGCAGCTGTCTTAAAGCCATCAAGCAATGTTTTTACTTTGCAGATGACACCGGGGCTCCATCATGTCAGATAGCTTGACTGGCATCATATGGGTAGCAAGTGCTGGCGGTCGGGGGGAGAGGATCTGGATTTGGGTCCGTTTTGACTCCAAAACCTGTGCTTTTGGGCCATAGGAAAGCCCAGAAATAGAGACTACACTCAGCTAGAAGCCGAACTCTGTTAGGCTAGCTCTGTTTAGGCTAGCTCTGCTCAGAGACACAGGAAAAGACAACAGAGTTTACAGCATGAGACAGAGGAAGAATTAAAATAGTGCTTTTAATATAATTTTCAGCAAATGTACAGTATATACTCTATATCATGTATCTCTAAACTGCTCATCTGGAAAATATAAGCTGCAAAAAAAAAATACAGACAACTCGCTCAGAGTCTATTAAGTGTGTGCTTTTCTTCCTCTTCTCTTCTGGGAACCTGGATTTTTACACCCTTCTGTTAAAGTCCGGTCTCTGGTGGTTTCTTTGGAACTGTTAAGAGTTAAGAGTGTTCCATCAGAGAAGTATCCCCCAAAAGGGGGAGGTTTCTAAAGCATCTCAGAAAGCCATCCCTCAGAAGCTAGAAGAGAGACAGGCCAAAGGAAATTTGCACATTAGGTCAACCTTGCTTCTTAGGAATGATGCCCCCTCTGGAGGGCTCCTGAGCAGGTGACACCCCCTTAGTCCTTGTCATGGGCCTGTGCTTGAAGCCTCAAAGGACCAGACAATGGATCATCCACATGGGACCCCTTGAGTTCCCGGGCAGCGCAGCGCTATGTCAGGCCTTGAGGTCTGTGAGCGGTAGTGGTGGTGGCGGCGGCAATGGTAGGCTCTGCCATCAGAGAGGGCAGCCCTCAGCTTCGCACGAAGGAGTCTTCCGAAGGTGACTCAGGGCAGGTTTTCTCAGTCTCAATATCTTGGTACTCTGTGCCTAAAGGGGAAGGAGGGAAGAAGAGCCAAGAGGAAAAAAGAGATGGATCTTTTCTTCATTTCCTACTTTCTATTAGACTTACATCATAGCGTCACGGCTTTCCAGTGAGAAGGATGTGCAGGAAGGAACGGCGGTAACGGGCTAGCTTTCTCTCCAAGCCCAAGAGCATCTATGCAGGCTCAATCTCTCAAAGTCTCTCAAAGCATATTTATTTGTACTCTCATATCAATACTCATTGTGGGAGCGAGCAGATGTACCCCAAACCTGACTTTTTTCTTTTACAGAAGTCACCAGTAATTGATCTTGTGTCCAAGTGTTATTTGGACTCCAAGAATCACTCTATGTCTTTATTAAAGAGCAGGCTGGGTGCCAGAGAGAATCACTTGAGCCACAGTCATGCTTTCTCCTGTAGCATTGGGGACCAGTTCATCGTCCTTTCATCCGGACAGTCACTGCGTGTCAAGTGAAGCAACCTCCTCACTGCGGCCAGGTCTGAGGAAATGTCACGCCTCCATAAATGATGCTGTGACTTTATTTGAAAGGTATTAACAATTTAACTCATCCCTGTGGCAATCTGCAAGCCATGCAGGACTCAATCATGGTGACAGGTGACTTTTTTTGTTCAGGGACAGGGAAACGGAGACCATAGAAACCCCTGGCTATTGATCTGTCCTCTTTCGATTTTGACCTGTTAGTTTAAAAGGTGGCAACAGTCTGCACTCAGCACTTTGAAGCTGAGACTTGGCCCATCAAGAAAGAAGCCCATGTTCTGGGCTTGACTTTTTGCAAGGTTCATGTTCTTATAGTCTTGGGAAAGCTCACTGGAGAAGAACTCCCCAGAGGATTATTTTTCCAAAAGCATGTCAGAATGCCAACTCCACAGAGGGAGAGGAGGAATGGGATGGAGGAAGTGCACGTACGGGTTGGCACTGCTGTTTGGGGCAGGGCAGGAGCGAGAATGGGGGCTGCTTCTTACTCAGCACAACTGGCTGGGAAGTGTTTGGTGTGGCTAAGGTGGAAGAAGGCAGGCTTTGCCAGGTCTCTACTAGTTAACTGTTAGAGCAAAATCGGCTTTCTTATTTTACGGTCCTGGGTTAGCAGGAGATCTTAGCTCATTTCTTTGGCAAACTATCAACTCACAGTGGGAACAGGACAGTCTTGTATCAGCACCCTGTCCCCTCGCCATCCCTCCTCCTTGTAGAAGGATGTTCTGCTGACTTCCAGGTTCCCACTTCGGCGGTTGTGTGCTGGACTAGAAAGGGCCCTAGTTCAGCAATCAGGAAGACCTGGTCCTGACTCCTGATGACCCTAACTAGCTGGTGAGCTTGGGAAACTTGAGTTTTCTTGGCCCTCCTTTTCTGATCTGTAGAGACGGGGAAAATGACTTACCTGTTAGGGATACCCCAAGTATCCCTAAGATACTTTGGGGTATCTTATCCCTAAAATAAGTTGGAGTCAACTGGGATTCTGCATCCTTGGACCTGGCACGCAACTGGTAGGCTCAATAAACAAGAGCCCCCAAGCCCTTCTCCTTTTATGGTCTGGATTTAAGCTCAACCTGTGTTTTAGCTGTGTTCTCTTCTAACGCACTCCCTGCATTGCACTGCTGTGCTTCATTTTATGGCCTCAGATCATAACTCAAAACATTCTTGCCAAATTTGCCTCCGCGAGAGCCACCTCCTATTTGATTAGCGTGAACTTAAGAAAAACAGTAAGGGGACAGCAAAAAAATTTCAGCCTACCGATTGTCACATCTCCCGAAAATTGGCTATATTATTCCATTTGCTCATAGCAAAAATAATAATCACTTCTATCTTATGGAAAAATATTCAACATGTATGATTATTATCAAGCCCTGATTGTCGACTTGAGCTGTTATTATAAAAATGGAAATGTCTGGATGCTCGGCTTTTTCAAAGGCAGCAGTCTGGAAAGAGTAAGACATGGTGTATGTTTAACATGCTTGGAGTCCCCGAGTCACGGCTGAGCGTACGAGATGGACGTGACCATATCTGGTAGGAGGCAGGGGTTGGGAGCTCCTGCCTGGTACTGAGAATAACCTCCAGGACTCTTGATCCATTTCAGAAGGCATTCCTTGTTTCCCTTTACCTGCCTGCTCATCTTGGGTGGAACACCTTGTATCCATGGACCACTGGGATAAGGGATAAAGAACATCCATAGCTAAGAGGGAGAGTAGACACTCTCTCCAGAATACAGCCGCCATGGTGTCCTGCTTATTATACCAGGGAGCATATAAGAGTGGGAGGCCTAGTTCATTTAAGGCAGAGACTTTGAGATTAGGCATTTCCTGGAGGCAAGGAATGAATGAGGCTCCCTTATATCTACCTTGGTGGGGGGGGGGGAACATACATCACGGTTACCAAGAGGCACTTTGGACTCATGCTTGGGTTTGAATTTCGGCTTTTCTCATGACCTTGAGCCAATTCTGAATCCTTCCAAGTCTCATTTTCGTCCCCTGTAAAATAAAACTAGCGATAGTGCCTGCCTCACAGGGTTAGTGTGAAGATTAAACGCGTTAATGCATGTAATCAGTTCAGCCCAGCAGCTAGTTCAGAGTAAGTACCCAATAAATGTTAGAGACTGTTATTACTAGCTATTACTAGTGCTTACCAATTATTCTCCCTGACAGATTGATTAGCTCTGGAGTGCCAATGTTTTATGTTGGTGCTGAGGAGGGAAAGGGCTTGAAGACCCACTCGGTATCTGGATCCACTCCTCTTTCCCCATTTCCTGTATTTCTCCCTCATGTGTCTGTATCCATCATTTAAGGGGGAAAAAGTTGGGTCAGTCTAGTTGAAATGCCAAATGTCAGGCTGGAAGGGATGGTAGGCTCTATAGTTCAAATTCTTAGCTGCACCCAAGAGAAAAATAAAGTTGCCTACAACTCCAAAGTTGGACAACAAAGGGGCACTTTCTTCCTTGTTGGAAACAAGTGAGATGCTTGAATTAGATTGCTGTGGTCACGGACATTAGAATTGATGTTCATCTACTCTAGGATCCTTTGGAAAAATGACTCAGCCAATGCTATGGCCAATATTTAGGGGCCAGATGTGCCCTACCTATTCAGAATGGATGGTGTCTCCAAGACATTTAGTGCTGCCTCAGCACACCATGACCTTCCTTTCAGCCATTAATTGTTTTTGTAAACAAAACTTTATTGGTACATTAATAATACCAATGCTTGGGCATTGTTTCACTTATTGCTCTGAGTTGATCTGGGGTGACAACACGGGGTAAATAGTTTTGACAGTTTGCTGGCCTAAAAGGTTTGAAGGATTTTACTAGACAGTCCTGGACAAGAGTAATGTGTTGTCCTTGCTTTGGTGACTCTGTGTATGGTGATAGGAGTGATTTTTTTCCTTCATCTTTTTAGTAGGCACCCAGGAGACACCCACTGTTATTTAGTCTCCAGGATCCCCTCTTCTCTTTCTCTCTCCTCTTTGATTACTGCAGCTATCAATCAAAGCTTGCTATCAGCATGAGTGGGCTCTGAGTCATTTCTCATATGCAGACAGACCTGGCTCGGAATGTTCTTTTGTTTGTGTTAAAATCTGTCCAGCTTACTGAGCTGTGAGCTCTTGGAGGAGAGGAGCCATGCACCTAGCTTATAGGGTGGCACACAGCCCAATAGTTTAGATAAAGGAACGAATACATCATGTTCAAACACCATATCCTTGAGAAAAACAAACTCTGCAATGAAAAATTATGCTAGCATAGATGGTCTCTGATAAGTCTAAGCTCTTGTCTTCATTTCCGAGGCAGGCAAATACTCCTGAGGTATGAAACCATCTTTGCTTATCTGAATTTCCCCGTGTAGGTTTACCAGGTCATGTTGATCCTGCCATGGCATAGGAGTAGCTAAGATTCCTTACAGGTGTGAAGAACAAGGGAGACAATGTAGAGTAAGGGGTTCCAGGGGTTCCATAAAGAAGTGGTCCCTAATAAAGGCCTGCGAGCAACAACTTTGGACTGCCAGCCTGGCTCATGAGTGGCAGTAATACTCTAGAGGAGCTGGGACCCACAGCCTGTCACTTTGGGTCAGCTGCCCTATGAAATTGGGTTTTGAGTCAGAGAGAAAGAGTTTGGTGTGGATTGGGTGAGGCAGGACATAGTGAATGAGGAGAGAAAGCAGAAGGAAAAAGGCTGTGGTTGGATCCCAAATAAATTTCCTAAACCAGAATATATTTCACGACCACCTGTCTTGAAAAACGTGGTAGCTCTTAGGTATTCGACCTGGATTCTTAACTTAAAGGCGAAGGTTAATGGTGTGAGTGAAAATCCAGAGGAACTGCCCAGGCTCTAATTTTTGGTACTGCTCCTGACTTCTGGCCAGAGAGCTGGCTGGCCCATCCATCAAAATAACCAGACTAGAACAGTAATGGCCAGAAAATACTTTCCATCTGTTAGACTGGGGGGAGGGGGAGAAAGCTGCTCACTTGCATCTCTCTGCTTATCACAACCAAACCAAACACACAGCAAAAACAGAGCAAGACTCCAATAAACAGCAATGGTAGCTTCCTTATTCCATCCTTGTCTATCTGTATGATCAGATAGTTGATTTCCACATACTGATATTTATTATTCAATGTGACTGAGTAATGCTTTAAAAACTGTCATGTAGATCTTAGGACACACCCCATGGTTGACAAACTGGGGTGGGGGGGTGAGAGAACCACTCTTCCCCAGGACCAGAAGCAGTAGATGGGCAGACTGGTGACCAACAATTGTGTTTCCTCGGAGCATTTGTCTGTGAGTTAGCATGCATACTTACACTTTCTGGGTTCCTTTATAAAAGCCTCCTCAGAAGCTACTGGAGAGGAGAAGCTGACCACCATATCACAATTGTATACTTAGGAAAATCCTCGGGGCAGTGTGACTATTGGCTGGGTGGGTGTCCTTGTGTAGGACATTCCTGTGGGTTATGTCAGGCCTAGAAGGCTTTTCACAGTGTGAGGAGAAACTCCAGGGCATCACTGGATCTGAGGATCTAAATGGATAAGGTACCACATACAACCCTACTTAAGAGTCACCCCCAGAGCAGCTATCCCACTGTGAGGTAGAGAAAAGGAAATGACTGTTAGTCACCCTGCCTTCCTGAACTCCCCAATCGTTCCTGGGGGGGGGAACTCTTGGCTTTTTTTTTAAAATATTCTGCTGTTAAGCACTAACAGTGAGATCCTTAGGGGGATCCAAAAAGGATTCTCTTGCTCTTTATTTGCTCTGAGAAGAGTCTGGCCACTCTGTGGCTTTGTTATTATCCCCAGGGTATCAGAGCATCATGGCCTTTCTTGTGGAGGTGGGAAGCGAGTAACAGAGACATAGGTGTCCCTGACAGCACACAACCTCAGCTAATGGAAGAAAAGTAGGTTTCCCACACGTGGGAAGCAACACAGGCACAGAGCCTAATACCTGCGTGGTCTACATGGAAGAGGCATAAAGATCTGTCAAAAGCCACAGCAGAGACCTTTTCATCCATCCATGCGTGCATTTAACTAAGATGGTGGAGGGACGACCTCAGAAGACAGAACTCCAATTTCATTTTTTAGATCTTCTCCGTTCCTCTCAGGTTTGCTTTCTGTATGTTCAAGGGAGATCTTAGCAGGACAGTTCTCATGCAGAATGCCACTCAAAACCAGACATCCAAGGGGCTTGGATGCCAGTGTTGTTGTTTTTTAATATAATCAAAAGGAAAATTAAAAGTCGATTGAATGTTCTCTTCTGTCATAACATGAGAGAAATTGAAAAATTTAAAGATAGCACAATATTCATTGAAATCATTTTGCCAGAGGGAGATTTTAAATTTATAAATAACTGTTGATAAACATGAGCCCTGGAGTTGGGTTCCTTTGTTGTCTTTGAGAACATTTTAGGGAAAAAAAGCAATCCAAGATACAAAGAGCTTAAAAATTATATTTTTTTTCCAAAAAGCAAATCAATCTCATGAAACAAAGTGTACATCCCAGGGCCTCAGTTTGGAGAGATACACAGCAGCAGAGAGAGGCCAGTCAACCTCTTAGCCATCCATTTTCAAAACGAGACAGAACGGAAACCTGTTTGGAATGTGACCAACACCTTCAGAGCAACAGAACTCATTTCATGAACTGATTGGAGAACCATTCCCCCTTTCCTAGTTAAAGACTCGATGAACACCCTGCCTGTGTTCATGAACAAGGCTAGGCTAATGCTGGTCTGTTTTAGAAGCACCACCCTGAAGGAGGCGGCGGATCACAGCCACACGGCCACACAGCCTTCTCTAGGTTCTCTTGGTTTGATGCCTCCTCCAACTTGGGGCTATCATCCAGACCTCCCCATTTACACTGTCCCTTAAAAAACTCTGGCACACCCCCGTCTTTACTCTTCTGTCCTTTATTCTTTCATTGCTTCAGGTGAACTGTAAATGGCTGTTTAAGGTGAAAAATAAAAACCAAGCATCCTTCGTGGCCTATTCCAGGGTATGTCTACAACACAGGCCAACAAAAAGGCATGAAGGGTGATCTGACTGGGCCCTTGGCTATGCATGTATGTGCTCCCTTCTGACCCAGTCCCTGAAGCCAGTGGCCATACTATCTTAAGCGTGCTGGTGCAAGAGATTCCCCTACAGGACTCTTATCCCAAATGACCGTGCAGGTCTCTGAGGTTCAGCTGCTTTTGACACACCGAGTTCGGGATTGACCTGGGACCTGTCACTGCCATGTTCATGCACTGGACACGTGATCACTTCTGCACTTGTGGGTTGATGATCACAGATACCACAGCCTGCTCAACAGGAACCACACTTCCTCTCTCTCCTGTTTCCAGGAGCAAGGTTCCCATCCACACAGACCCACATCTGAGCGAGTCTCCTTCACAGGCTAAAAGGAAGGCCTGTTGCAACACGAAGCGTGAATATGAAAGTGCTTCCCATGACAGTGACATCACCATGGGGAACAAAGCCAGAAGGCAGATTTGCAGCTTGTCACGTTATCCCAGGATCTCAAATGTGCATCTTTTAAAGCTGCATTTACTCTCTTTCTGGGGCATCTTTTTCTTAGAACACGCTGTGCATTTTTCTGCACGGTATCAGAATGAGGATTAAAAATGACAATGGATTAATTGCATCCCTTGAATCACTTTATATTTTTGGTGCATTAAAAAAAGGAGAAAAGTGAAAGTCTTGTTAGTGACTGAAGGGTTAACAGAGACTCAAGAAGTAGTTAAAAATAGTATCAGAGGATTATACATACAACAGTTGGAAATTCGTACGCTTTGTCATTTTTTTGTTGTTTTTGAAAAAAAATGGTAAAATGTTTGGCAAATGTAAGCAAATGACTTGGGCTATGTTGGGGCTCACAGGCTCTGAGCGGGTCAGTCATAGCCAGGTGAGGCCCACAGCTTCCTGAGGTCGCACTGTGGGGCTAATAGGGAGGAGGTGCTAGGAGATGGGAAGGGTCATGCCCCCCCCAACCCAGCTCCCCCTTGGGCCCTCAGTCTTGATATGGAAATGGAGCTGGTGAGAGGTGCCAACCACAGACTCCAGTCCGGATGGCCCATCAGCATCTCTCAGAGAACTCTGGGGACTCAAACCACACGCAGACTGGGTGAGTGGTCTACACAGTGACCCATATTGCGACAGTTGGAGAGAGGAGTGGAGCTCCCACCCCTCCAACCTGCACACCCCCCCCCACCCTGATGGAGGGAGAGGGTGTCACTAGTGCTGATCCTGGCCATGTTTCCAACTTGAACTTGTGATTTTAGTAGACTCATTTTTTTTAAATGCTTTTAAAGTTTTGCATGTGTGTGCATATCCAGCAACGTCCATCCTCCAAGCTGGCCACAAGTGTTCCCTGAATTTGGCAGTGCCTGTTGCTTGTAGCTGTTGGCATCGTGAAAAACCATGAGGTACCTTCCAAGCAGAGCCCAGCAGTATGCGTGCCCTCCGGGGCCATCCCATCCTCTCTTTATTCTGAATCCTGACTGACTCTGAATTTTTTGAATAAGATAAAGGTCTTTGTGTCTGTGTGTGTGTATGTGTGTGTGTGTGTGTCTGTCTGTCTGTCTGTTTTTGAAATCCTTTTTCTTTCTCCCTTTTTTATTAAGAAAAATGACCCTTTGTTCACAGAGTTCAGCCCTCCTCCCGTAGTCACTATAAGACGGATTCCATGTTTTCACACCACTCATGGTCCTCCAGGTTATAGATAAACTTTGTCCTATGTGTCTGGTGCGCGGGCACAGGGTCCCTCCCCAGATTGTCTAGGGTCAGAGTAGAGGCAAAGAACTCACTGGTGCTCAGCCCGCCCTCGTGGTTTTTGATGTAGCGTTTATAGTTTTTCCGCAGGCACTGCCACGTGGTGGTGTAGAGGATGAAGGCAAAGGACTTGAGCGCAATGGCGATGCTGACGTACAGGTATCTGTAGACCACGTTGTCGTAGAGGACGCAGGCGCCTTGCTCCCCACAGAAGGTGCTCCAGAACAGACAGGTGGAGTCGATACCAGCCCCGAAGATGAGAGGTGGGGGGATGAAACCTGTCAGAAGGAAGAGATCGTTTCAGATTTTTTTTGGCTCAGTTGGGCTGTTCACTGCCAAGAAGGGATCTTCCATCCCTGGCTGGGCATTTGTTTATAGCACTGCTTGGAGAATTCGCTGGATTGCTAGGCTCGACAGTACGGTGGTTCAAACCGCTGGATCGCACATCCTAGTTCAGCTTTCGTTATCTAGACAAAGTCATCAAGCTCTCGATGCCCGAGGCTGGCTAAACTAACACATGAAAAGCATTTAGGATGCTATGTGTTGTGCCTGGTATAACTATAAACATGAGATAAGTGACAGCTGTCATTATTCTGGGATGGGAAAATGTCTTTCCTGGAGCCTTAGTGTTTGTCAACCTCCCAGAGGGAATCTCAAGGAGATGTGTGGGTCTGCTCACCGCCCTGTTGCGTGGGGTTTGCAGGGCTGTGTGAATGCCCAGTGGAGGGACCAGCGGCCAGAAGTAGAATGTGAATACGTCATACTGTGTGGGCACATAAATAAGCAGAGTTATAATGTCAACCCACAGTGGACAGAAGTCTTTCGGCTGTCTAGATGATACAGCACCACCATACTGAGGGGGTGCATAGGTATGGGAGAGCTGCGTGGAGGCTTCAGCACCTCCCTCACCTCCCTGTTTTAAGATGGCCTGAACGGATTGCTGGGTTCTATCTTACTCTCTTTAGAACTGAGAGATTGGCAGAGCTGCCTTCTAGGTCTTGGAGTCTTGGCCCTTCTCCTAAGTCTGCCGCTTGTTACCCAGAGAGGAAACCCCACATGATGGATTCTAATGGAATCCCCATTAAACTCCTCAAGCAGCTTGATTTAATAAATATCATAAGCTCAGAATCCCCTACAAGCTGTTCTCTGTTCCTGGTGCAGACTTGGGTCCTGCGGAGTGGAAACATGTCTGCTTCACTCCCTGTGGCACCCAGGCTGCTTAGGAGCTCATGACTTCCCCACTAACTGGGCTGGAACATGTTCTCCCCCCCCTCCGCCCCCGTAACACGGAGGGATTTCCATGGCAACTGATGCACATGTGGATGGATCTGTGGCTAAGTGGCACTGATTTGACCTATTCTCAGGCACAGTGGGACAGCGTAAATCCATTCACCTTTTCTGTTTCTGCGGTTTCGTTTCGTGATTAGATGCCTTGTGACCAATCTTGAGGTCATTAGCCTTTGCTCTAGTTACTAGTTACCTAGCAGTGAAAAGCCAATACGGAGGGTCACCCTGCTCAAGGGACATCCTGTTGAAAAAGTCTGCCACAGGGAGGAGCTAAAATCTAGATATTCTTTATTCCATAATGCATGGATTCTTGGACACATAGCTACATTTGGAAAATCAGGATATATTTTTTAAAGATTTATTTATTTTCATTCTTCAGGGGGACTTGATTGGGGGAGGGGGAGTGAAATGGGAGGCGGTGGCGGGGAAGAGCCAGAAATCTTTAATAAATAAAAAAAGACTTATTTATTTATTATGTATAAAACATTCTGCCTTGATGTATGCCCGCACGCCAGAGGAGGGCGCCAGATCTCAGTACAGATGGTTGTGAGCCACCATGTGGTTGCTGGGAATTGTACTCAGAACCTCTGGAAGAGCAGCCAGTGCTCTTAACCTCTGAGCCATCTCTCCAGCCCCCAGCAGGATATATTTTTATCCTATCACAGGACGTCTGGAGTATAAGGGAGCCATTTGTTAGTACTTGTTTAAGCTCAAACTCATTGTGCACCTCCTTCATGATCCTGCGTCTGAATGTTTATTTATAATATTCACTTGTCTTTAAGTAGATTATGGGTGCTCTGTGCTCGGAAGGTATCAGTTTTATTCCATTGCCCGGTTCCTCTAGCAAATGATGATGCCCCTGAAAGAACTAGAAAAAGCCTCCAAGTAGTTGGAAAGCTCAGTGTCTATTAATGTTTTCTATGCTGTACTCAAGATTTTAGAGAACGTTGGCGGTAGACATGGGGAGTCCTGACTGAAGGAGCTGGAAACTCCGAGGCGTGTCTCTTGCCCTCTCAGTGTCTCTGTAACAAATGGAGCCAATATCACCTTCTAAGGTACAAGTGATTTTGCAAGGGACCTGACTCATTCATATGGCCAGAGCTTTTGCTAACTCATTCATCTTCTACAGGGACATAAGGCGGGGGATTTCCGAATAAATGCTAGTCTTAGTAAAATAAGAATAGCCTTCATGAGACTTCTTTTGTATTCTACATAAAGCATTAGTTTTCTTTTCTGCTACATTAAACTCCTCCCTTTTATTGGCTTGTAATTCTCTTCCGAAGGGCAGACTCTGAGTTCCAGGCTTGGGGAGACAACACAGATGTCGATCTGAAGCACTCCTTTCCTCTGAAAGTCTTTGCTATTCTGGAACTCCCCTGAGAGGTTACTTATCAGATTCCTAGCCCTTTGGTGCTAATTTTCACAAACAGACATTCATCTGTATGTGTGTGTGTGTGTGTGTGTATGTGTATGAAAATCAAAACAAGCTGCCCTCAGAAGATGCTGGCCCACACTTGAGACCAATGGGAGACTTCTATATGATTAGTAAACCAGTCAGCTAAGCACTGGAGAGCTGCAGCTCCATCTACCGCAATTCCTTTCATAACTCCTAACCTCTCTTACTGTAAAGGGAAAGAGGCCAAGAGCCCAAACCTATTCATTTGCTTTTCTAATTCAAAGTTCATCAATTTGAGAAGCTTTTAGAGCTTTTCTCTGGATTTCCAGTGTTACAGAGAACAGGTTATTTATTTACCTTCTGCTAAGCTCCTGGAAGCCCCGTTTTGATGTGTGGAGAGAGAGAGAAACATGCAGGCACTCCGATCCCTGCCAATTGTAGAGTTCTCCCTCATCTGGGCTTGTTAATGCATAGAGAAACTGGGAGCCTGATTTGTAAACACGCGTCCCAGTGGCTGGCAGAATGCCTCTGGCAGCTCCGGCAGACACTTGTCAGCAGGAAGAGACACTCTGTCATCAGTGTCCTTGCCACCTTTTTTTTTTTCCTCATCAGGGTGCTCACATCTGGAGGTCCTCCTGGTGAAGGAGGAAATTCTATTCCGTCTCTGTCACTTGGGAACCAGGGGACTTTGGACAAGTTCCACAACTTCACTGAATCTCAGCCTCTTTATAAAATGGGTACAAGTGTACTTTCTTGGTGTAGGAGTGAGTGTATTTGTATTTCGTGTGTCTGTGTACATGTCTGTGTAAGGGCAGGAGGACATGGAGAACATAGTCAATGTTAAGAGTCTTCTTCAACCCCGTTCCACTTCATTATTTTTGAGACAGAGTTTCTCACTGTTCCTGAAAGTCACCGACGAACTTGCTTGTCAGTGAGTTCCAGACAGCATCCTTTCTCTGACCTCCAAGTGCTCAGGGGTGACAGGTAAATGCCACAAGGCCAGCCTTTCACATAGGAGCTGGGAATCAAAATTTGGTCCTCAAGTGCTTCAAGGACTGAACCATCTTCACAGCCCCCAAATTATATTTTATTGTATAGTTAGTTTTTTAATTGAGAAAATATGGGTATAGGATGCTTACTAATTGGGTTCTGACCCTATTTTTAGGCTTTTGTTCTCAGTCCCTTTGGCTGCTGACCACCCCATTCCCATAGTAACAAATATGTAAGGAAACCTTTCAAGCCAAGAGATTGTGGGTTACCCCTCACCCCTTAATGCTGTGGGACAATGGTCTTTTATCCTATCACTTGTATTGTTTTTAATAAAATGCTGACTGGCCAGTAGCCAGACAGAAAGTAGAGGCATGACTATGAGAATTATGGGAAAACAAAAGATTCACCCAGACACAGAGAGAGCCAGACACAGAGCAAGCAAGATGTGACTGCCTCACCGAAAAAGGTACCAAGCCACGTGGCTAACACAGACAAGAATAATGGGCTAATATAAGAGGTAAGAAAGAGTTAATAAGAAGCCTGAGCTACTAGGCAATTAGTTTATAATTGATATAGACCTCTGCATGTTTTCTTTGGGACTGAATGACTGCTGGACCAGGCGGGACAGAAACCCCTGTCAACGCCTTAAGAGTG
Organism: Microtus pennsylvanicus; assembly: GCF_037038515.1. NCBI lineage: Eukaryota > Metazoa > Chordata > Mammalia > Rodentia > Cricetidae > Microtus > Microtus pennsylvanicus. The sequence goes on from NC_134596.1 coordinate 23,520,145, forward strand.
AGTCTATTTTAGAAGACAATCAGATGTTTCTGGAAGGGAGGCCAGGTATATACATCAGCGTCTCTTCTCATTTGAGCGTCTTCATTGTGATACACCCTTACTATGAAAGGAGTGGGAGGCAGGGGTGATAGTGGAGTATTTTTGTTAGAAACATCTCCCTTCCCTTTGTGTCTCCTGGGCAGAAACTGGAGTGTGAAACCTGCCTCAATAGGGCGTCACCATATGTGGGCAGAATATATGACAAGCTCAATGCTACTCGCTGTTTCAAAAAATATTAGAAGAATTAAACCTTATACTCTAGCTCACATATGTGTACACACATATATACATATACTATATATATGTGCACATACAACACATATACACATACTATGTATGAGCAAAACCCTCTATGCTGCTTAAGGAGACAGTCTCCGCTTTTCTGAAATCTATTAACAGAGATTAACCCTCAAGGTCCTATATCTTGGCTCTTTTATTCCTTCTCATGGCTGAAAAGGCAAGGCTTATTCATATACTGTGGTCTCAACTTAAAGAGTGAATTGAAAGGCTTTTGTGAGAAAAAATAAATCCACGTTCCTTTACAGGACAAAAACAGAGGCCGAAAACGGCTGTGCCATTTACATTTATAGAAAGATAACGGTTCTTCTTCCGCTTACCTGCCAAGACTCGAATTCACCCCAGATTCCATTCAACCCAGAGCAATTACTGTTAGCGGCGGCTCCAGCTAGAGGGGAATGTCGAAAGGTATTCTCCTGAAAAGATTGACGCATTCCTCTCCTTCAGCGGTGCTGAGAGAGGGATCGGACTATTGACACCAGCAGGTGCTTTCCAGGGACACCTGCCACTCACTTTTCTCAATTCTGAGAACTCAGCAGCTACTGCATCCTCACCTCATTTCTGGGTCCTTTGTTTAAAAAAAAAAAGTCTGGAAAGTTCCAGAGCTTAGGTAGTCTGCCAAAGGCCACCTAGACAGGAGTGACAGCGAGCTGTGCCTGGCTGTAGAGGGCTCAGTGGTCAGGTAAGAAAAGTGGACTCCATCCATGTGTGTGGATGGCACATGATATAGCCTGCTGTGAAGCCCGTGTCCAATGACTACTTATGAATTAAAGAGGAACAGAGGGCTGGGGAAGAGTCCTCCCTGCTTCCTGGACACCGACTCCTGTTCCTGCCCACATGGGGCCCTCGAGTGCACTGGGTTTCCCTTCTCTAATAAAAGCACGAGCTGATGTGTGTGCTTCTTCTTGCCTGTGCGCCCTCCTCTATTCTAGGCTATGCCCAGAGCCGGAGCTTAACAAACCCAACAAGACCTGCATCAGGTTTCTAAGAAATGCCTCCCCAGAGTCATGCATGATTCAAAGACAAGACCTAAGACTGAAGTCCAGGATGCCCAGGAAGGAACACGCATGTGCAGATGCATACGAAGGACCTTCCAGTGCTGGCTGTCTAGCAGCTTAGCTCTGTGGAACTCTGCATGGTGATTGGTGGATGGCGATTTCATGGTGAATCCAGCCTGTTTTGCTCGATACCTTTGAGACCTCTGGTTGGTTAGCATCTGTTCTGTTGATCCATTCAGGGCTTCCCAGTATCACAGGACCCGAACTTAAACCTCAACATCATCTTGCTCTCTTGTTTCTTCTTCACTCAAATCTACTTAGCTGGTTACAGATATGGGGAGGTGGTTTAATAGGCACTGTCTCCACGTCGTGGCGGTCATTGCTTTCTGCTTTCTAGGCTTCCTGCTCTAGTCTCGATTAATAGATTTTCACTTTGATCAATGTATTTTCACTTAGATATGCATGTACATGTGTGTGTGTGTGTGTGTGTACGTGTGTGTGCTTCATTAATTTTTACCTTTTCTTTTGGAGACAAGGTCTTTCACTGAATTTGGAGTCTATCTAGTTGTTCGGGCTGGCTGGCCAGCGGTCTTCCTACCCCTACCTCTGCAGAATTGAATTATAGCTTTTTATATGGGTTCTGGGGATTCCTAACTCAGGTTCTTGTGTTTCTGTTAGAAGTGCTTTACCAACTAAGCCATCTTCTCCACAGCCACACCTTGATGCCTTTGATGAACTGTCCTGCATCCCGCCAGCCTTCCTGCCAGGCTGATCTCCCCTAATCAGACCACCGAATGTGTGTCCACGCTCCCATCTGAGGCCCCCCTCTGCCCCACAGCTGAGTGCAGTCTTTCCCCTTGAAATGCAACGTGCTCTTTAACTCTGCTCATTGGAAGCCTTCCTGCTTTGCCCCTACCTGCTCCACCCCTGCTTCCAGGATCCTAAAGGCAGGATGGTATCTCTGGCTCCTCACATCCTTTCTGGAACCCAGAGCCTCAGACACGAGTCCCCGTACATGTTTGTGTCCAGGGATTTGAGTTGATGTGATATCTATGGTAGGAAGTTGACCTCAGGGGCCATTTACATTTTGCTTTAGCAGGGGCGGGGGATCAAACCCGTGGCTTTCCACTTGCAAGTAAGCACTCTACCACTGAACGATACCACCAGTTCCAGGATCAGACCCCATGAGCAAATGGCTGGCCTATAACCCAGACAGAAGAGCAGTGATCAGTAGTGCATTTGTCGTAGTAGGGAGGAGATCTACCACACCACGAATTCTGCTGAGGGAGCATCCAGGTCATTCTGAGTTAAACGACCCTTCTCCAGCTCTGTGGCCTACGCTGCTTCACTCCAGCCACTGGCCTGGATGACATGACCTGGACATGTGTTCCCACTCTCTGGCCTTTTACTGGCTCTCAGTGTTGAGGCAGCTAGCCCTGTTTCTGTCTGGTCAGTCATGCCTTGGGTTTTGGTATGTCTCAGCGCTGCTCCACCTAAGATATTAAAGCAGATGCAGCTGCTTGGGCCATAGTTCCTATATTCCCATTCCATCAAGTTCTTACGACTCCTTTATCCCTTTGCCCCTTTCTGTGGCCTCTTATTTTACCTCTTCTTTATCCAGGCCAGGAATTACCATTCATCATGTTAGCTTCACTTTGGCCACTAGCCTCATTTTTTTTTTTTAAAAGAAGGTCTCATGTAGCCCAAGCTTGGTATGTAGTTCTACATGACCTTGAACTTCTGATCTTCCTGTCCCTGCCTTCCTCTTTCTGGGACTATATCATCAAGCCTGGCTTTATATGGTACTGGAGATCAAAGCCATCTTTGATGGCTAGGCATGTATTCTAACGGTTGAGCTACCTTCCTGGAACTGAGCATCCTTACTTTTCTTGCTTTGCTCTCCTTGCACCTCATCTTCCACTGATACCGCCAACTGCCATCTTATTTCTGCCCTAGGGCTACTAGGGAAGTTTTCAGCCTACAGTGCCACTGCTCTGCCTGCCAGCTCTTCTCCATTGGCGACTAAAATCACTCAGGAAACTAACGTTACCTTCACTTCTGGATCCTGCAATTCTTTTCTATCCTGTCCGTAGCCCAGTGCGGTCTTCCGTGCCAACGTACTTCCTTCTGCCCAGACGTATTCTTGCCCTTATACACCCCTGTTGAGTATGACAGCCACTGGCCACATGAGGCTACATTAATGGAAACCAATCAAGGTTGAATAAAGCAGTCCACCCAAGCCATCTTTCAAGTGTTCAAAATAGGATGAGATAAAGAACATTTCTGTTGTCACCCCAGGACAGCCCAGCCATGGTCCATGCCTCTCCTCACCAGCCTCTTGGGTCATCTGCCTATCTCAAACACCGGTATCTTCAACCTATCTTCCTGCATACTTTACACCGCCCGTGGACTGTCCAAAATACACAATATAACGCAAATACTATATTAGGCAGCTTATACTATTGTTTAAGAAGTGGTGACATAAAAAGCCAGTGTGGGCATGCTCAGTATGGATACTATGTTCTTTTGGTGTGCTGAATTTGTCTATTTGAAACTTGCAGAGGTGGAAGGCCAACTGAACTTCAATTCAAAGACCAAGTCATGAAGGGCCATCCCCATTAACTTTTAATCCAGTATCTCAACACAAAACCCTCTCTCCACTCTAACTTGACCATACTTTAGGTCAATTAGGAAATTGGACAGAATCCCTTTCTGAGGTACACAGTGACTTTTGTCCCTGCCTTGGTAAAGCCTATCATCTATCTATCTATCTATCTATCTATCTATCTATCTATCTATCTATCTATCTATCTATCTATCTATCGCTTCTATTTGTCCAAGAGAAAAAGATCAAAGCTACCCAAGCGACAGGAGACCTTTCTCATCAAGTTCCTAGCTTACCACCTTCACCAGCCCCGGGTTACACTATCTCCACCCCACCCCACTCCCCTCACCAAGATCTAAGGATCCTGGAAGCTTTATCCCTGTAGGCCCCACTGTCTAAAGCACTCTTTCCTCTTCCTATATATCTTCACAATTTTACTCTCCGCTCAGGACATCATGCCCGAATCCCAAGGTAAAAGTGAGGTGGCCCTTCCCCAAGTCACTGTTGTCCCGGCGCAGACTCCAGCACAGATCTTGCCACACTCAACTTCAATGTCCCCATCGTATTCCCATTACCCACATGGGGCACCACGAAGGCTGGCGGTGTCATAGGATCTGATTTATTCATTGGCCTCGCATTAACAATAATGGCCATTAATCTTATAGGGTTCTGGAGGAGATGGAATTAGGCCAGATGCCAAGACTTTTCTGCTAAGCCGCTTTTAATTAAACCATGAGACAGTGTCCTATCCTCTTAGCGCAGGGGTTTTCCAAACTGATTTGTGACCCATAATGGGCAATAGGATCAATATGCTGGGTCATGACCAACTTTTCATAAAGTATGGAGTGGAATAGAGAATATGTGAAAGTGTTGCACACGTTTTCCTGTGAAATTTTTGTCTCAGCTATATCTATGCATATGCATGTGTGTAATGGGCCATAATGATAAAGTTATCTCTTGTTCTGGCTTACAGTCACAGAAATGGAAACGTCCCTGTTTCCGATGGTGCCTGCTTTCCCTGAGGCAGATAGACAGATTGCGTTGACTGACTTCAGAGCCGTGTTTCTCTTAAGTGCATCACCTTAAGATACGTCAGTTTTCGGTTTTGTCTTCACTTATTCTATAATTTTCAGAAACGTCTTATTCTTTTAAAAATTTTGGGCTATCAAAATTATTATGAAGGATCCTGTTTTCGCATATATGTTTGTATGCATCTGGCTATGGCCTGAAAGCTCAGAATAACAGAAGTGTTACAGAAATGTGAGCTGGTGTAACTATCATGGAATGGTTCTACCACTTTCCCAAAGGAGGCTTTTTAGATTGTTGGTATGCCCATCTATCTACCTATCCTTGTTGGTATTCCCATCTATCTACCTATCCTTGTTGGTATGCCCACCTATCTACCTATCCTTGTTGGTATTCCCATCTATCTACCTCTCCTTGTTGTTAGGACCATCTATCTACCTATCCTTGTTGGTATGCCCATCTATCTACCTATCCTTGTTGGTATGCCCTTCTATTTACGTATCCTTGTTGTTAGGACCATCTATCTACCTATCCTTGTTGGTATTCCCATCTATCTACCTAACCTTGTTGTTAGGACCATCTATCTACCTATCCTTGTTGGTATACACATCTGTCTACCTATCCTTGTTGGTATGCCCATCTGTCTACCTATCCTTGTTGGTATGCCCATCTATCTACCTATCCTTGTTGGTATGCCCATCTATCTACCTATCCTTGTTGGTATGCCCTTCTATTTACGTATCCTTGTTGTTAGGACCATCTATCTACCTATCCTTGTTGGTATGCCCATCTATATACCTATCCTTGTTGGTATGCCCATCTATCTACCTATCCTTGGTTCTGGTCCTCAGGCACTGTCCACATGTCCACATTTTGTCTGAGATGGGGTCTCTCATTACCTTGGGACTCTTCCCCATAGGCTAGGCCAGTGGTTTTCAACCTTCCTAATGCTACGGCCTTTAATACAGTTCTTCATGTTGCAGTGACCCCGATCATAAAATCATTTTTGTTTCTACTTCAGAACTGTAATTTTGATACTGTTATGAATCGTAATATAAATATCCACTATGCAGGATATCTGATATGTGACCCCTGTGAAAGAGTTGTTCAGCCCCAAAGAGGTCACAATCCACAGGCTGAGACATGCTGGGCTAGGTGCTAGACTGATGTTTCCTGGGATCCACCTGTCTCTATTTCCTGAATCACTGTTGTTAGGATTATTGGCATGCACCATGGTACCTAGCTTTATACATGGGCTCAGGACATGGGTTCTCATGCTTGTGATGTTGTATATGGGCTCAGGGGATCAGAACATGGGTCCTCATTCTCGTGACATTATATATGGGCTCAGGAGATCAGAACATGGGTCCTTGTTTTTGTGACGTTGTATATGGGCTCCAGGGATCAGAACATGGGTCCTCATTCTTGTGATGTTGTATATGGGCTCAGGGGATCAGAACATGGGTCCTCATTCTTGTGACGTTGTATATGGGCTCAGGGGATCAGAACATAGGTCCTCATTCTTGTGGCGTTGTATATGGGCTCAGGGGATCAGTACATGGGTTCTTGTTCTCGTGAGGCAAGTCCTTTACTGCCCAGGACACCTCCCTAGCCCTGGTGTTTCAGATCATGTGCAGACTCTTTAACACGGTTTAGAGATGCAGTGGCCGCTACAGAAGCTCTACTGATGAGGGTATAACATCCACTTTCCTTTGAGCCGATATGGAGAAACTCTCAAGGGCAGGGCTGTGGTCACCTGTCTTGGTATGGCCTGGGTGCTTGGGAAATGTCATCTTGTGGCATCACTATGTGTGGGATAGTTCTAACACTTTCCAAAAGGAGGACTGCTAATTGTTGGTATTTCATGTCCATCTATCTCTCCAGCTACTTGACCACTGAGGGCAGGAGACGTGATAACACATTTGGCTCCACTTCCAATGGCACACACAAAAGATCGCCATCATTGTATCTATGGTGGTAGAAGTTTGCAAGCTACCACAATTTCCCAGAAACACCCACGTGTTTTAATTTGAAAGATGGATTAATGTTTGTCATCTGGGGCATCTCCACAGCTATATATTTCTATTTCTGATGAAACAGAAATAAGATAAGGAAGCCATTTATATCCCTTCCCCCACCCCATACATCATCACACACTGATCCTGAGACCTGCGACACAGGGAACAGGGATGATGATGGGGACAATTATTACCACAGACGATGGAGGGAGGAAACTCTTGGGGTGTTTCCTTTATCATTTATACAGGAATTAACAGTATTATAAAAGTAATATATCTGTATAGATCATCAAAAGTTTCAACTTAGAAAATATAAAATCTTATTACTTAAAGCTATCTGGTAACATTTTGATGTTTACCTTCCCAATATTTTTCCATATTTATTCATACTTTATAAACCTCTGAATCTATTGGAGGGTAGGCCACCTTTGTCCCTTCCACATGTCACGGGTCCTTTCTAAGTCTAGACACATTCTTCTTTCCAGAACTTAAAAGGGAGGCATGGTTCCCACCAGGATTGCAGACCATCACTGAATTAACTAATTCCCGGCTGCTGGACATTGGTGCCGATGGAAAAATGCTTTTACAAACCTCACGTTTCCAATGTCAGATCGTTGTGCCCATCCAAGACGACAGACTGCCAGGGAGAGCTTTATGCTCACTCTTAAGGTGCAGGCCACAGTTACCTCTCTTTCCGCCCTCAGTTCCTATGTAAAGTTCACTCAAATCATTTTGACCTTGGTTTTGAAAAGCAGATATTCGTGACTTAACAGCATGGAATCAGGAGAGAAATGCGACAGAGGTGGGGTCAGGTCACTTGTTGGAAACTCAAGGTAATCAAATACATTTGGGGAAACCCGAAAGGCTGCAAGGTGATGGGTTTGTGGCCTCTTATGGGAGGCGGCTCATAAGGCAAACCTGTCTCGGGCTGCCCAGGGCCTTCTTAATGGAAGTTTCTAGTCAGCTTGACACAAGTTAGAGCCATCTGGAAAGAGAGAACCTCATTTGCAAACAATGCCTCTACTAGGTTGACCGGTAGGCAAGTCTGTGGGACAATTTCTTGACGGATGATGGATTTGAGTAGACACAGCTCACCGTAGCTGGTATCACTTCTACGCATGCGGCTTTGTATTGTGTAGGAACGCAAACCAAGCAGGCCTGCAAACAGTGTTCACCCAGGGCCTCTGCTTCGGTTCCTGCCTTCAGGTTAGGCTCAGTGATAGGCTGCGATCCATGTACGCCAAACAAACCCTTCCCTCCCCCAAGTTTCTTTGGGTCATGGTGCATGGTGCTTATTCTAGTAATAGAAAGCAAATTAGGACCAAATTGTATCACTAAAAGTTTCCTCTCTTTCGGTGCCACTGTCTTTTCGCCATAGCCAATGCAAATTCAGGGTGGCATGAGGACCCAAGTGGGTAATAGGTGAGGCCTGAGAGGTCAGGGATCTAGAATGGTGCTGTCTGAACTTGGAGCAAAATCTTCAGCTTTCAGGTGATGGTTAGTTGAAATCTGTCAGCGTGCCAGACCTAGAATCACCTGAGAAAGCAGTCTCAATGCAGGGCTGTCTGGATCAAGCTGGCCTATGGGGCATGGCTGTGGGGAACTGCCTTGACTATGTTATTTGAAGTGGGGACAGCTCCTCGGTGTGTCACTGTCCCATGGAGTTTGGGTCCTTGACAGCACACAGATGGGAAGATGGGAGAGGCAGGTGCACATCAGCACGTAGGTGCTCATTCCCTCTCTACTCTCAACTACGGAGGCGGCCAGCTGCTTCAGGTTCCTGCTGCCCCGACCTCTAGCAACAACGGACTGTAAGCGGAATACACCCTTTCTCCCCTAAGTTGCTTGTGTTGGGGTGCCTTGTCATCGCAACAGGAATCAAACGTGGGAGACAGATAAACAAACATCATAGAAAAAGAAAAGAGGCCGACTCAGAAACGGGGACAATTTCACCAACTCTCACTTACCTGGTTAGGCACATCCAGTGCATTATGGAGGGGGTAAAAAGAGACAATACGTACCCAACAAACGAAGGAGGAGAAAAAGAACTCCCAACGCGTAAGACTTGAGTTCAGGGCTGACTGTCCTACGTAGAAAAGAGACGGAGGGGAGAAAAAAAGATTCTTATCACTCCATTTTAATGAACAGACCCAGAGCTATTTGTTGCTGTCCATTAGCTCCTACCTTAGAAAATGACTAATCGGTTTTCTTCTCTCTTTTTTTTTTCCCTTGCCCAAAGTCTAAAAATTGACTGCAACTGTGGGGTCAAGATAAGTTTAGAATTTAGGTGGTTTTTTTTTTTTCTACCTTAAATAACTTGGGCTTGAAGGGCTGGATGAGGTCTATACTTAGAGCTGTGTCCTTTTGTTCCAGGGAAGAATCACCGTAGGTGGGTAGGTAGGGGATGTGCAATGTGGGACACCAGCTCAGCAAATTTCTGAAAAGCAGCCGGAACCGTGAACACCTTCACCATTCTGGGGGCCGTTTGTAAGACCCACCAGGTCTGCATGCATTGGCATCCCGGGTGGGAGAGCTGGGACGCAGGTGTGTGTACCGAGTTTTAGTGCCTTGTAATCTTGATCAGTTCCTTCCGCTGGCTACCAGACTCTGCTTTGAGCTGACTCAATCGTCCTGACCTGGGTTGGCCCATGTATTGTCCCTAAGAACGATCTCACATGCTCTCTCCAGAGTGTGGCGTCTTTGGGAGTAACAGTGGAGCCAGTTTAAGAGTGATGACAGATTTTAGACAGGTTATATTATCCACACGCTTACAGCTAGGATTTATTCAACGCTTGCCTTCTCTCCTCAAGGCTAAGAACAACTTGCCTTGTGGTTACTTCTGCGATCTCAACCATACTTACTTAGCTCTAGCACCCCGCCTGTGCTGAGGGAATACGTAAGTGGGCAACAAGCTGGGCAGATGTCTCTGACTTACCACCCAGGGAACCTCTACCTGGGGTTTTGTGGTGAAGAACTCCGGGGGAAAGAGATTGGACAAGATACACATGGGCGGGCTTTGGGTTATGCAGAGTGTCACCTCTTATCTCTGTCACCACTGTGTCTCCTTAGGGGAGGAGAAAGGGGGGTATGTGACTTCACCTCTTGAAAGACTTGGCCAGGCATGGAGCCAGTCATTATGGCTGAATCTTACACATGCTGCTGGAGCATTTTAGTACGACTGGAGGACTAGAGACCAGAGCCACACGGTGAAATGAGGGTGTGGGAGTAGGGTCTGTAGAAAATAAAGGTTAGGAGCAGAATTACTGATGGAGTATCTGGTATAATAGGTACATATTATTGTCTATTGTCTGGGTGGTGTGAGAGAGAAGAGTATCAGAAGTCAATGCTGGATGTCTTCCTCAGTACCACTCTTCCTTGTTTTTGAGCCAGGGTCTTTTACTGAACCTAAGTTCCAAGGACTTATTCATCCTAGCACTGGGGTTCTATCAGTGTCTGGTGTTTATATGGGTGCTGGGAATATAAACTCAGGTTCTGGTACTTATGTTACAGACACTTAACTGACCGAGTAATGTTCCCTGGCCTAGAATAATATTCCTAAATGATCCCAAGGTCATTTATCCAGCAACCCATTGATAGTCATCCAGTGGTCTGTGACTTAGGTTGAGCCTTGGTGTGCGTGCTTCCGGCTTCTTGTTATAACAGGTCAAAAGTGACCATACAACCAGAAGAAATTGCATATATGCTATAGACGGACACTTTCTCGTCCCCAAATTCTTCCATTCAAGCCTAACCCCTAAAGTGATAGTGAGACCTTTGAGAGGTGCTTAAATCCTGAGGGTAGGGCCTGCAGGAATGGATTAGTGCCCTTCTGGGGACAAACGTCTAAGAGAGATCTTTTCACCACCTTGGGACATAAAGAGAATCTGTCCTCTCTAGTGGCCCTCACCAGTTAACCTAGCCTTGCTCTTCAACATCCTGGTCTCCAGACCGGAGAGAAACAAATTCCTATTGTTTATAAACTACCGTGTGTCTATATAGTATTTTGTCATAGGAGTCTGCAAAAGACTATGCAACAGTAGCTTTTATAATGTTTGCCAAATTCTAAGATTTCCAGTAGAACCAACAGGTTTTACTATTCTCGGGGAAATGCAACACGTCTTTTTAATTATGGAGAGTGTGGTCCAGACGCATGACCTCAGTGCAGCGTGTTTCTGACCTCCACTGAGTCACCACCTCAGGACTCTGGTTGACAAGCCAGACACCAGTTCCAGGTCATGAGAGCTACATCTCTGGGCAGAACTATGGCTCTTTGGAAGACACGCATAACAAAAGCCAAGTCCCTCATGTTGTTCCTGCTCCATGGCTACAGATTTAGCACTTTCATCCGAAGGCTTCACTTGAAAGACACACAAATAAAGGCAGATCTCCTTATCAAGAAAACATGCTGCTGTAATGAGCTAGGGTGTTTATCACTTGCAATGCGATTTCCTTTCAGCTGGCATGTCACCGGGAACAAAGTGAGGAAGGTGCTAAGTAAGATCTTTCTTCATATCCTGTGGAGAGGCTGGTTCCTGTAAGAACCAGGGATCTTAGTTAGGAAAAAATGGAGGGCTCAGGCAGGATGTTAACTATCTGGGAAAGACCAGGGATGCAGGCTTAGCATCATTAACATACCGGCTGTGAGACCCTGAGAATATTGTGTGGTCACTGGTTGGACCAGTTTCTTCATAGGTAAAACAGGAATGTTGGCAAGGGCGCAAATGCAGCAATTTAAAATAAGGGCCCAGAGATGAGACTTAACATCAGCCCAATGACCATCCGCTTTCCAGCTTCCTTCTCAGCATTCTTTTTAAATATGCTGTGTGTATATGTGTGCATGCGTGCGTGCGTGCGTTCATGTGTGTGTGCGCGCATGTGCTCACATGCACACATACAAGTGCATGTTTGATTGTATAGGGGCCAGAAAACAACTTCAGGAGTCATTCTTATGAATGGCATCCATCTTCTTAGAGACAAAGACTCCCATGTGCAGGAAGTGCATCGGTTAGGCTAGGCTGGCTGGCCAGCGAACCCCAGGGATCTTTCCATCTTTCCACTTCCCCACTGTTGGGATTACAAATATGCCTCACCATGCCTGAAATTTTTACAAGGGTTCTGGCAAATGAACTGGGGTCTTCATGCTTGTGAAGTCAGCGCTTTGCCAAGTGAGCCCCTTCCTTAGTCTCACTTCCTCCACTGTCCCTGTTGACAACCCCTGGCCAGCATAAGAATGAGTCCAACAGCTTCGGATCAGGCAAGGACTGGTAAATTATCTGCTGTGGTCAGCCTGCGTGGGGCAGCCTTATTCCTGCCTAGAATTTTGGTGACGGCAAGCTAGACTGTAAAAGGGATGGGAGGATGCACAGGATCCCTTCTCAACAGGAATGTGAACATGTGCCTATAGCTAACAAAGGGTTCATAGATCTATGTGGTCAGCATAGGTCATTGAGACCATCAGCTCTTGATCCATCTAAAAAGAACCCAGCATTGCCTGAAAAGCGGCAAGACCTGTTTATCAAGCAGAGGCTTGGAGACAGCTGAAATCTCCATACTGAAAATTTTACCATGAGTGGGAACTCATGGTGAGGGAAAGGAGTGGAGCGGCCACGACTAAGGGTGGCCAGGGTCCCTCTTCCCATCTCTGGTGCCTTCTGTGTGTGAGTACTGCAATATGGTTTCAGGAGAATTTCTAATGAAAAATAAACTGCTCATAATACAGTCAGCATAAACTCATACGTGAAACCCGATGGGGTTTGTTCATATGCATATTATATATAATCGCCTTCCACGGACGTACAGTTTTAAATTCAATGGCGCATTTCATAAACACTCTCACAGCCTTAAGATTTTTCATTATTCCTGGAACTGCGGTTCCATAATTTAACTCACTGCTTCGATTCAGGTGTTTCTGCCATTATAGTTAACGTTGTAATAAAAAATCTGTCTGTATTGAGCTTTTTTTTTTTCTTGTAGAGAGGTATTTCCTTGAGATAAATGGCCAGGAATGGGGGTAGGTTACTGTAAGGGCCTGAATATTTTTATGGCTCTTGACTTAGACTGGCATATTGCATTTTTGAGCGCACTGATAGGCTTTTCAACGCCACTAGAAAAAAGTGATTTGACTTACTTGACCATAGACCTCCAAAGCACTGGGATGAATTTGTCGAACTTCCTAAGTGTAAGGTGCCAATTTGCTATTGTATCCTTAATGCCTCTGCACATTCCTAAGACATTGCTAACAACCATCTGGGTCACGCATGGGCTTCCTATAAATCTACTTTCAGGAGAGTTGCCAGCAAGACCAGAGAATGTGGCAGGGAGGGCTCAGGCAATGGGAGAGCTGGGTAAAGCAGTTGGTATCGTGGTGCAAGAAAATCCAAGTGGCTCCAAGCTCCCCATTTCCATCCCCAGGCCTTGGCCTTAAACTGCCTTGCCTATGTTTCTAACGAGGTGAGCCTTTCTGTGGGATATGTTCGTTCTTCTAGCTCAGACGGACACTAGGGTATGGCTCAGTGTTCTTCTGGGTACCTTGTTCAAATCCAGATAGCAATAGCATCGCAACTGATGAAATTGTCTCAGAATATTGCTAGCACTTTATCTGCCTCCAGGCAGGCTTCCCAGACCCAGGGGGCTACAGAGTCCTGGCTGTCTCACTGCAACCACTTATGAGTATAAGAGCAGCCACCATCTGCACATGGTGGGCCTCTTGGCATGGTCAACCTCTCGTGTCTCCAGAGTGGTCTGCACACATTGACCTGGAAGGGTCCAGATTATGGCAGAAAGCAGGCAGATCAGTGCTGCAATCTCTATAACAGACTCAGACACAGACACAGACATGGGGGGCTATGTTGTGTCCAAGGCATATGGCTAATTGACAGAAGGACAAGGTTAAGACATTAAGGATTTGGCCAGTCTAATGCCATTTTCAAATCTGTGTGTGTGTGGGAGGATGTCCATGTGGGTATGTGTATGCATGCATGCATGTATGTATGTATGTACGTATGTATGCATGTCAGAGGACAAGCTTGAATGTTGTTCCTTGGGAGATTTTCATCTCACTGGCCTAACACTTCCCTGAGCAGGCTAGACTAACTGTCCTGCAACCTTCCAGGGATCCGCCAGTTTTTACCTCCCACCTCTCTACCATGTGATAACAAGCACGCTCTACTACATCTGGGTTTTATAGGGGTTCTTAGGGAATGAACTCAGGCCCATGCTTGTGAAGCAGGTGCCACTTCCAACTGAGCCATCTCCCCAGCCCACGATATTCATTTTACTTCACCAACAAGGCCTGATGAGAAACATCAGTGTGCAATGCTTTTCAAATTGGCCTTCAAACGCCTTCCTTCTGAATCTGAGGAGGTGAGCCTCTAACTCTCAGGTTATTCCCGCGAGGCCATGAAAGTGGCCTTCTACTGCTGTCCTGTTGGGCTATGAAGTCCCAGCTGATGGATGGCTCTGAATTGATTCCTCTTAGCCTAGAGCAGCACCCATCTCGCCTTGCTTTCAGGACTCGCATGGCTCTGACCTGCAGGAGCCCTGCAAGTGTGTGCCAGGTGAAAGGGCATAGACCAACTAGGCTGACTCCCAAGTCCTCGGGACTTACTGGGCAGCTTACCTGATGAGGATGATGACGGAGGGCGTTTGGGCCATGGCCCCGATCAGGCTGCACACACACATCACACAGAGGAAGGTGAGGAAGGCCTCTTGGCACCCAGGACTGGGGCATTTTCCTGGCACCACAGTGGCATTCTCAGGGGGGACGGTGGTGAGGCATGCACAGCCTGTGAGGTTCTGGAAGGGAAAGGTTCAGCCGTTTTAAACTGGGGGCATCTCTGGTTTCCACACCCAAGGCAATCCATCAGCTAAGCTTGTCACAGCCTAGTTATACATTCTATGGCATTCCATTAATTGGGCCTGAATAAGCGAGGTAGCTTTTTAAGGAATCTGTAAAAAAAAAAACACATGCAAATAAAGTAATATTTATGGGGAGGAGAGCTGCTTTTCCTGTCTCCTGTGTATTTCATTCCCATTCTGAAGAAACCTCCAATAAGCTGCGCTGTAGATAAATGTGTCCCCCCAATACAATTAGAGAGGAAACTGTGCTTCTACAATATGATAAAACATTGCCAAATTAACATCGTAATTACTTGCCAATTTGTCTTCCCTTTATGCAGTTATAATTACACCGAAGTGTATTAAAAGAAGTAAATCAGGTAACCCACATATTGTTGCTGGTTCAGTGCCTGGCATGGCACTCGGAACAAAGGATGCATGCTGTCATGCATGAAACCACTGTGTCTGCGAGACCCTGGTGGGAGGAAGCTGATGGAACACTTGCCCGGTGGCTGAGGAAGCCGAGGGCGCCAAGGGATCCCAGGCAGCTGACAGTAGCTCCTGGGAAGCAGAGCAGGAGTCTGATGGGATTTATTTATTAATACATTTATTAATATAGGATCAGAGAGGAGAAAGGAAAGCCACCAGGTTCCATTTGCTCTTCCGAGGGGCTCTGGATCAGCAAGCAGCCCCTCTTCGCAAGTAAGGTTTGCTCTCACACTCTCCTGCAAGCTTGCCAGCTCGCTCCAGGAATTTCTGATCGCAGAGGGAGGAGCAGGGGCTGGAGGAGGCTGTTCAGAGTGCCAAGCCAATTAAGGTTTGATAATAATAGTGCAGAGGCCTTTAATGAATACAAAGCGAAAACAATCATCAATGATTCACGGCTTTCTGAGCGCATGCCCAGCAGGTAAACACTTCTGAGGGGTCAGGCAAACTAAGCCTATGATTCTCTTCTTCTGCCCTTCTCCCTTCTCCTTTTCCTGCTCCCCCTTTCTTTTGCCACAGGATATATTACAGATATGGGGTACTTGTCCAATATGAGATAGCATCAGGGGTGTCCCAAACCCACTAAGTTTACCCCCGCTATGGCTGCCCTGCATGGCTGTGTGGGGCAGGCATCTGTGAAAATGGTACTGTTATATACCTGGGTGTTTATGGCAATTACCAGGTGCTGAGGTCTGACATCCCCTACTTCTTGCCTTATACCTGGAGACTTTACCTGGCTTTCCCACATCTAACATAAACACCACACCCCTTTTCTAGCTCCTCTACAGCTGAGCAGCTCCCCTTCTCCCCTCCTGGACCCCCTGAGCTCTGATCTGAACCTGCCCTACACAGGAGATGGGAACTGTCAGTCAGGAGTCTCCCGGGACAAGACTGTGTTCGATGCACTTTCCTGAGCGTTTCCTTGCACAGTGCTGCCGGGTACTAGATGAGACCTAGAAAACCGTTTCAGAAGGCACAGGTCGACCGCTTAGCCCCTACCATGTGACGTCACCACCGAGGTCACAGGCAAACCTCTCCAGCTGCTGATACCTCTCCACTCTCATCTCATTCTAACCGGCTTCTCTCTCCGCTCCTATGAATCAGATCTCATAAAGTTCCCCTGTGGCATCCTTTCTCCTCTCAGAGAAGCTCCGTTTGTTTCCTGACTCCCAGGCCTCCATTCCTTGGGTTCCCTTTTGCTTTTTTTTTTTTTTTTAGGCTATGCTTTGTCTATCTTTCTTGGCAGTCTCCCCGCTTTCCCATGCTAACATGCAGGAACAACTCAGGGCTACATTTTCCTATTGGTTCATGATTTCCCTCAACTTCATCTCTAGTCCATATCCCCCTTGGATATGTGATATGTCCTTTCCTGACACACGTTATCAAGCTGAACATATGTTGCCTACTTGACACACTTGCCCTTGGAAGGCTGGGAGCTTCTCACAGAGGTCCATCTCTAGCATGGCTTAGAGCTGGGCAGAAAAACACAGTATGATGCGGAAGCCAGGAGCCACAGGAGACCAGATCACACTACCCTAAAATATGCCTCTTTGGCACAAGGATTATTTTGAGCTGGCCATGTGAAGACATTTACAGACACAGGAGAAGATGGGACAACACAGAAGCCACCAGTTTCTGAAGAGAAATTTGGAGTCAATGGTTTCTTCATATCTAAGAATATTGAGTTCCAGGGTACCTACCATACACATACTAGACTCTAGAGATGGCTGAATCCCGGATAGAAGATGGTATAAATCCTATACGCCTCCTTCTGTATGCATAAACCATATCTAGATGACTTTATATCTCATACAATGCAGCACTACGGACACACTCATTATACTGCATTGCTTAGGGAATATGATATAGCAGATTCTGTGTAAGTTTGGTACAGATACAATTCCCCCCTGATGATCTGCAGTTCACTGAAGCCACAGAAATGAAAGTTATGTGTACAAGGTCCTATTGCATAAAGGAAATACTGTGTTTATACTTAATGAGACATGAAGTCTTGCTTCACTGCTCAGACTGGTTTCAGATTTCTGAGCTCAAACGACCCTCTGGTCTTAGTCTCCTGAGTAGCCAGGCTACAGGCACACACCACTGGCCCAGCTCAGAAATCTCTGTCTGTAGGGGAGTCTCCTTTCTGTACTAGGAAGAGGAGGCGATGGAGAAAGTGCTAACTAGATCCATAGAACAAACCCTGTGCTGAGCCTAGTTACCCTGGTCACTTCCCCATCGCCAGCCTTCCTGTGCCCTTCCTTTTTGAAGTCTGGATTCAAAGCTGCTTGTGTGTGAGTCACTCACTTCCCTGGGTACCTCCCATGTAACTGAAGGCATGTGGTGTGAATATCCTCCCTTTCTGTTCTTGCTAATATGTCTCTTGTGAGAGGCATCCGTCCCAGCTAGGAACCACAAAGGGCAGAGGGAGCAATAACTTCCCTTCCCCTGTGAATTAAGAAGAGGCCACTGCCCTCAGAAGGTTATTGGTTAGAAGTAGGGCTGGACACAAGTGTCCCTGGTACCCTGCTGACCAACAGCACTTCCATGCTGCCCCTTGTGACCTGACTCCTCATGTCTCTCTCTAGGTCCTCCTTTCTGGTCCTGCAGCAGAGTCAGGGATGTGGCTTATGGATACAGCTTCTTGGGTTTTCCAATCAGCTCTAAATCTCTACGGAGACAGTACATTTCTCTACCATCTCATTTTTTCCACCCTCCATCTCTCCTACTCAAACAGTTCCAATTTATCTATTCATCCCTCCTTTTTCCAGACACTGTATAGGCTGTTTTCCTGATCAGTTCCTGATGAGACTTCCTAGTCCCCAATTCGTTGGCTTTACCATCTCTTAGTAACAATGGTCAGCTCCCTAGGAACCAGGTGATAATTCTGATGCCACCTAACCTCACATCAAACTCTCTTCCTCCCAACTCTAAGGCTAACGAAGGGAGGCCACTGTAGTTTTGTTACCTAATTTACTCTCATTTGTACTAGACGGTTTGGCTCACAAACCCCAAAAATGTTTTAATGCGTATGTAAGTCCTGATATCTTTCATATCTCTAAAGGATCTAAACCCTGACCCAGGTCCAGTTACTCTCATCTCTCTCTTTGATCGATGTAGTGGCTTGGCTAGGAAAACATCTGTGACTGAAGGCCTCAGACTCATGGGGACTTAGAAAAACCAAGGATAAATGGGGACAGTTCCTCTTGGGTTGTCCTGACTGAATGCCACATGAACTGAATGCTGGCTTGTATGGTTTCTCAAGAAACACGCAGAAATATGTTAGAGCACCACAACTCAGCAACCAAGCCAGAACCCTATGAATTAAGACACGTGACCTTTGTTGGGCTTATCGATCATTTGTCTCGGTATCTGTGTCTGTCTTTAGCTCAGAACTAGACCTGAGCTATAACCAACTGTATTACATTTGCCAAAAACTGAGGTTACTGGAGAGATAGCTCAGTTGGTAAAGTACTTGGTGCTCAAACATGATGACCTAGATATTATATATAATATATGTGTGTGTGTGTGTAAATATGTATAAGTGTTTTCCCTCCGCTGGAGTTATAGGTAGATATGAACCATTGTATGGATGCCAGGAACTGAACTTCAGTCTTCTCCAAGAGCAACAAGTGCTCCTAACCTCTGAGTCATCTCTCCAACTCCAAGGACCTGGGTTTGTTTTTCAGCACCAATGTCTGAAGCTGGTGGCACAAGTTTGTAATCCCAACACTGTGGTGACAGACCAGGTGGGTCCCTGGGGCCTTTGGGTTAGCCAGCAGGCTGAATTGGCAAATTCTAGGTCCTAGTGGGAGATCTCTACGTGTCTCTAAGGCAGTAAAACGATTGAGACACGATTGCGGAGCTCCGTGTAGGTGCAGACAAGCTAACTACCTGTCCAGCTGACATTCCATGAGCAAAGCAAGACAGCAGTGCTGTCAGATGCTATGCGGTTTGTCTCAAAGGCAAGATGGAACAGAGACAGGCAGGGTACAGAGATAAGGTGGGGTGGGGACCAAGCAGATCTAACCCAGGACAAATGTGAAAATGTGTGTCCTCTCTAAATTTGTGCCGTTAAACTTAACTACTTAGGAGGGTATGAAGCTACTGGAGGGAGGATGGAGTCATGTGGGTACAACCCACATGAATGGTTTTTTTCTTTTAATAAATGAGACCACGGAGAGCTACTCTATCTTTCAATGACATGAAGATACAGTGACAAGATGCCACTTGAGAACTAAGAAGTGGCCTTCACTAGGCAGAGAATCTGCCAGCGTCTTGATCTTGGACTTCCTAGCTTCTAGAACCATAAGAAATCGGTTACTGTGGTTTATAAGTCAGCTTGTCTGCGGCACTTCCCCACAGCACTCTGAATAGAATGAGGGAAGAAGGGAGGGAGCTGCAGGCTGCTGCACACAGAGAGGGATGCTGGAGACCAGGATAGGACCAGTGAGGACGCAAAGCTGGAAATGGATAGAATCCTTCCAAAGGATCTACACAAGAACTGAATGGGTCTGATTCATGGGAAAAAGGATTCAGAGGGAGGAGAGGTTAGAAGCCTGGGTCATCAGAGCAAGAACACACGGGGTGTGTTTTTCTGTTTGATGAACCAATTGGATTTGAGGAGGCTTCACTTTCCCCAGGGTGCCTGATGATTTCTAACAGTATTAGTAGGAGCCTCCCACCCAAACCTGAGAAGCTCTGAGCAGTGGGAAGCCAGGCTGAGTATGAGAAAATAGTTCACTTCAGTTTAATAAAGGAGGCTGGATGCTCATTCCCCCCTCCAGTGGACGATGCAAATTAAAGATGCTTCTGGAACATTCTGTGGACTGAATGACAGGTGTCTAGACCTTCCTCTGGCAGATCCTATGATGGTGAAGTACTAAGAAATTGTACTATATTCCCAATTTATTCATGATTCCCAACTTGGCTAGGGACCACTTTTTCCCTCTCCCATCCCTTCCCCTCCCTGTGACTTTCTTTCAAGTACCCCAGGCTAACCCCAAACTCACTGTGTAGTTTTTTCTTCCCAAGTGCTAGATTACAGGTGTAAGCTCCTTTGTTCAATGAGGGTTGGGTTTTTCACCCCTATCCCAAGGCAATATCTTTGCACTGTATGATACTGTATTTTTTTTTCTGGGAAGGGATGTAGTCCCTATTGTCCCCAGAGAGTTGAATTCTCTGTCTGTTGTCACAGTACCAGGTATCAGTATCTAGCTTTCCTGTCATTAAAATACCCTGTCATCCTTCATGTGGACAATTAGGGCCCCTGTGCTCACAGAAAGGGCCCAAGAAGCTTGTTGAACAAGATGACAGAAGGGAGCTGGCTTGCAAATCTCACAAGGACTTGTCTAGCAGATAGGCTTGCCCAGGCCCAAGGTGACAGATAAATGACATAAACCAACTGTGGTTTGAAAGAGTTGATGGCTATCTAAATATTTAACTATTTCTGGTTTAATGGGTTCTATTGGGTCAACATAATAGAAGACTGTAAAGCTATTTTTAAAAAATGTACCTTTTCTGTTATGATGGAAAGAGGCCCAACATAAAACCTTAACTAAAAATCTAAAACACAGGAACAAAGAAGGATCTTCTAGGCACATTGAAAATCTGTAAGAATATATGAAGATACAATACAGAATACCCAAATCCAAACTGTTTTGAGCACTGACATGATTCCCTGAATTATGTCATTCACTTGGCTTCATGGGAGTGGCTGCAACCAAAATACAGTACATTCAGCACCTCCAAGGACCTCTTAGCCCCCTGTGGTTGTACCCTCCCTCCCCCCCCCCCCTCTCTCTCTCTCTCTCTCTCTCTCTCTCACACACACACACACACACAAACTGTGTATGTGAGTGCATGTGTCCAGGCATGTGCATGCAGAAGTCCAGGTTTCTTACACCATCACTTTCGGCAATTAACACCTTGAGTCAGAGTGTCTCACTGAAGCTCAACCTTGCTGCTTTTGCTAGCCTGGCAGGTCAATGAACAATGGGTTGAGCTGTCACTGCCTGCCGTGACACTAAGGTTACAGGCATGCGCCATGCTTGGCTGTTTTGATTTGAGCTCAAATTCAGGTGTACATAGCAGTCAGGGCTCTTATTCATCGTACCATCTCCCCAACCCATGAAGCATCCCTCTTGATCATATTTTATTAATATCTCATGACACACATGCAAAGACCATAAAATCTATAAGAACCCTAAGCCCTAAACTACCATAAAGGGATTTCAGATAAGGGGCACTCAATGGCATGCCTGCACCTATGGTGGGTACGGTCTGTTGGCAGGCTGAGAAGGAAGTGAAGAAGAGAGGACAGAGGAGGAGGCAAGGATTCTTATTGGTTTGCCTTTCTCCGTGATGGTTTTAAAACTTACAAATGTTGGATTTATTTTAAAAATTAAAAACTCAATACCAGTAAAAAAAAAAATAAAGGAAGAAATCAATGAACGAACAGTTGCCCATATCTGCAGGCTGCATCCTTTGGATCCCACATACGGCCACTGATTTCAAAGGAGAAATGCTTCTAACACATGCAAGAAGGCAGGGACAGATAATCACAATGACAATAAAAGCTGGAGACCGTCAGTGCAAAAAAAAAAAAAAAAAAAAAAAAAAAAAAAAAAAAAAAAAAAAACCACAAAACATTGATTGCCCGGGTCTTGGATGTGTTTTTCTACTGATGAGGGAAAAGGCAAGCGTGCTATTTTGACAGCTCATCCTACGAGAACAAGACACTCGTCAGCGTGCTTTACAAATCGTGGCAAATGAAGTTGCTGCCGTTTTGTGCGGCCCATCATTCAAGTACTGATAGGTCAATTCTGAATGGGCCGGGAGAAATGGGTTCCCAGGGTGACGGATTACGTCCGCGAGGGCATGGTGTGGGTAGGGTGATGTCACTGGTGAGAAAGCCTTGCAGGGAAACTCGAGAGGTACATGGCTACCGTCGGAAGCATTAAGATGTCAGGAAGTTGTGACTGTTCCCTAATTTGTGGTCCAGGAGGGATTTTCCAGCCTGAGTGTCAATGTAAGCCAGGCTTCCTCCTGATTCTGCCTGGGAAACCTTCATTTTTTTAAATATTAATATATTAATTATTACTATTTTAAGTAATAATGAGGTGGTACAGTGTTAACTACACAAAAGCAGTAATAAACAGCAGGGGTTGCGTGAAGAGCTTCGGTGAGTTGTGAAGGAATCTAGGCCTAGGAGGACGCTGCCATTCTCAGAGAAATGTCCCTGTCTACTCGGGGCCATGCCCCAGTCCTTTGCCTCTTCATTATTAGGATGCCAGGGACAAAACCTGGTATTTCCATGTATGGAACTCGTTCCTCATTATGAAGAACCCCCAATGACGCCCCCCACCAGCTCCTAGCAGAGATATGTGAAAAAAAAATAACCATGAGAAGAAAGATACTCTGCCCCCCTTTCCTTGGCAGATCACCGATGGAAAGATAATGGTCAGGAGGAAAGATGCCAAGGAGAGGGGAAGACCTGGTCTACCTGCACCCTCCCTTGTAGGACCAGGGCTGGGGCCTGTCCCAACAGAGCTGACTTACCTCCTGCTGGAGGGCAGCCACAGGGCTGCTTTTTGGGGAGTAGGCAGTTCTACTGTGGATCTGCCACCACACGTGAGAACATAGAGTGCAGCACTGAAAGGGGGGGGGTGTGACCGTAGGTTCAAGTGAACCCCGGACCCTGTGTCTCTCCTTCCTGTGTTCTATCTCTAGATGTCAAATCCTGCCATGCCGGTTCAAACATCTAAACACATTTATTATTACCACTTGAAAATATTATTATTATGTAGTAGCCAGCCCTTGTGCAACTTAGGCAATCACCTTCTTACTGGCCCACACTCCTAGTGTATCTCTAGGACACTTGTGCAGGGATGTCCCTCAAGGCTGGGCCACCAGGCAAATGCCTGCTCACCCTCAGGACCAAGTCCTGCCCTGGGACAAAGGCACCCCTCTCTCTTTCTAGCCAGTCTCCCACAGAGCTAATTTCTACCCTAGGGGCATAACAGCATAATAGCCTCTAAGTGGGCTACCTAACCACTTCCTTATATTTAAATGTATTTCTATTTAACTTCCTTTTAATACTGGACCTTAAAAATAAAACTTTTCCTTATTAGAAAAGCAATACGTGATCATTTGGGGCAATTCCAAAATACACAGAAAATCTGAAAGAAATGAACAAAACCTATTTTCTTACTTCCCCATCGAGGTAGTCATCAACGGATACAAGCAACTACTTATAGATTCATCCAGCTTTTCCTTTGTGTTTATATTTGCACATGCATGTGCATGTATAGGTCAACATTGACTGTCTTCCTCAATCGCTCTCAATTTATTTATGGTTTGGAGACAGGGTCTCTGTGAACAGAAGCTCACCAATTTGGCTCCTCAGTGATCCGTCTGTCTCTGCCCCCAGTTCGCTAGCCCTGGAACTGTAGGCACACATTGCCATGTTCTGCTGCGTTCATGAATCTGAGATATCAAATTCTTTTTCTCATGCTTACATGACTCAGCTACCTCCCTACTGCCCCAATCTTTTATTTAAAATCATTTCTTTTGTGAGATTATAATATAATTACATTATTTTCCCCCTCCCTTTCTTCCTTCTGAGCCCTCACATAAACACCTCTTTTCTCTCTTTCAAATTTATGGCCTCTTTTCTCATTAATTGTTATTACATATATATGTAAATAAATAGAATTTCATCTCAAATGTATATTTATTAAAATGTTAATATTTTGATCACATTTCTTCCCCAACTCCTACCAGAAGCTCCCTGACTGCCTACCCACCCAGCTTCATGTTCTTTTCTCTTTCTTTCAAACAAAACCCCCTACAAGAACACCAAAATGAAAATCAGAACAAACAATCAAAAAGCAATAAGACAAAAAATTCTACATATATTTTTCCACTTTTTCTTTTTCTTTACTGGAAGATTTTTTCTTTCATGGTCTATTGTTTTCTGATGTATTCTTTTCACTTAACTCAACTATAATGCTGGACTGAATATTGTTTTTTGTTACTTTCTTGTACAAGCTTCTAGAAAACACCATAGTGCATTGTACAGGAAATACAGTCCCTGAACCTGATTCATCGCTGCATCTGTAACACCTAGCACAGGGCCTGAGATGTGGCAGGTGTAACCTCTGGTAAAACTCTAGCGGGGCTTTATTTGAGAGTCCCCAAGGTCCTTATCAGGTATCATTACCGGGATGAGCACAGATTGTTAAATCAGTGTTGGGGAGCTGGACCATGCTATGGGAGAGATGTTCACAAACTCAAGCCTTTGGATCAGACAAGAAAATGGACACAGAAGAAAGAGTGGCTGAGGCAAGAGGGTGGCTCTTGGTGAGGATGATGTCTACACAGGGAACAGGGAAGGACGAGCCAGGTCTTAGCTGCAGCTAACTCCCCGCTGCCTTTCATGGCTGCAGAACACCCGTTGGCTACCTTCCAGCCTTCCAACAGAGGCCCAAATCTAGATCCACATACAAAGCCTCCGAGCTAAATGCTTAGTTTAATCTTGCCTAGCCCACCAGAAATGGGTCCTTAGGGTGTGCGAGCCTAATTAGCATGCACCAGCTGCATGGGCTGCACACGCTGACAGGGCATTTCCGACACTCCATCTGGCACGTGCGGAAGAGAATGCAACAGCTCAAGGCTGGAGAACCCAGCACACACCTCACCTCTTCTAGGGTTGCTGTGTCCCCAGGGACACGCGGCCACGTCTCACGACATCTGTGGTGGCCAGATAAACTTGAAAGGCTGGTGGATGAAGTCAAGAATGTGGCTAAGCATCCTTGATGTGGTTGGTATAACAGGACAGCTCCTAGGGAGAATTGTCTGCCTCAAAGTATCAGCAGGGCCAAGGTGGAGAAACTGTCTATTACCACAGTGGCTTCCAACCCTGGTTGCAAATTAAGAACACTTAAAAAAAAAATCACATGCCGAAAATAAGTAAGGAAGACTCTCTGAGTAGAGCTCAGACTCTCTGTTGTAAAAGCCCCCAGGGATTCTAAGATGTGGCTGGATTGAGGCCTTCGAGGTGGAATCACAAGATCCCAGCATGCTCCTTGGTGGAATCCTTCTCCTTGCTCAAGACCTATTCACTCAGTAGATATTTTGTGACCTGGATGGGGGTCGATCAGCCACCTGTCATTTATACCCTACAAACTGCTGTGTTTGGCTTGTATTGACTTTTAGCCTATTGGTGGCTAATAAAAGCTGTTTTCCCGCTCCAGTCAATTATTCAGGCCATCCGACGGGCAAAACTTCTGGCGTGCAAACATGCTTTCTGCTGAATAATTACTTCTGAAAGCGAAAGGTCTGCAAACAATCTATGCAATATATTCATACCAAAGGAGGCTGATAAAATTAACTCCGTCTTTCTGCCATCCCTCCTCACCACAGGCAATGACAAGGTTTAGAAACGGAACAGCAAATGCAGGCTAGAAAGTTCCACTGCTATCGCTTGAGAGATGAAAGAAGAAAATGAAAAACAAACAAACAAACAAACAAAAAAACCCAACTAAGACCATAAAGAAAGTAAAGATAGGAATAGTTGATGCTGACTGGATTTCATTAGCATCTCAATGATCTGATTGGTTGACTTGTTTGCATCTAATGCAGGCCTGGGGTCCTGATAATATAAATATTGTAAGGACAAAGGTGCACCTTGAAATTAGGACCATTCTGTCTACCTGCTTGCCAGCTACTGCCCAAGAGTGCTACCCACTAGAGTCACCTATTGGAGGTTGCATGGGAACGCCAAGGGACAGCTGGGAAGTCTGAATCTTTGTCCGGAGTTCTGACACTGTGGGGGTCAAAGGTCTACAACACAGCCCCATCCCTGAAGCCTGGTGAGAGACTGTGATGCTGAAGTCAATGAGCCATTGGCATCGTTGCCCTTTAAATCTTGCCAGGTGAGAACAGGTGTGGTGGACACACACATTGTCTGGAAGTAAGGCTGAGGTAGGAGACAGTGTTGTAGGAGCAGGGAAATTACAAAGAGAGCCTGAGCCCTGGAGGGTAGGCAAGACAGGACCAACACACACAGACTAGCCTAGATAGCATGAATGACATGGCAAAGGTCCAGGGGCGAAGAAGAGCCTGTCTGTCAGTAGAGCATCACTTAACAAGTGGCTGCTTAGGAGGCAGGGAGAGAAGAGAGGATGAGGCTGGAGAGGCAGCCAGGGCAGACGTGAAGGCTAAATGTATTGAGTGTGAGCGGCGAGCACTAAGATGCTGTTTCATGTAGGAAAAAGGTCAGCGTCCTGAGAATGAGTGGCTGAGTACAGAGAAAGATTCTGGGCTTGGTTTGGGGAGGGTCCCAGAATCCCCACCACATGCTACTGTATGATCCTGGTGAGCTAACACATGTTTGGATCAAACAGTCATACATAGTACCACACACAGGCAGAGATACAGACAGGCCAGAAGGGCCCAGGGAACTTACAGGGAAGGGCTGAGCCCATATGGAGACAGCCTGTCTCCAAAGACAGGGAAAGAAACCATGGAAGATTAGAGAGGCAAGAGGGGCCCTTCACGTGGGGATGAGTAGTCCTGGGGACCAGAAGGACAGGAAGCTAAAAGGAGAGAAGGAGGAGAGAAGGTGGAACACCAGGAACATAAGCCCTCGCTTGGCATTTCTTCTGAATACTGCCTCAGAGATTTTTTGCTCATTTTTGGATGTTGTCCCGAGAATCCTCTTGACTGGAGGCCACCTTGTCACAAGATGCGAGTGGAGCAGGGGAAACCCAGCGCCTGGCCTGAGCCAGGCTCTCAGCCTGCAGTTCCTGCAAGCTCACCAGTGGCTTGTTTTTAAGGTTCAGCGACTACAATGACCCCATTCAGGGTGAACAGAATCTGTTCAGTGGGCAATAAGGAGAACCCCATGGCCACTCCAGCAGGCAAGGTGAGGGTCAGAGTCACAGAGTAGAGCAGGTGTCTGGGGAATGCGTGTCACGTCCCTAGATTAGCCTGAGCCTGCTGTCCTGGTATCACCCCTCCCAGCTATTCAGCTTCAGTGGCCACAAGTGAACACGTGGCTTGAACAGGCCGCTACTCAACAAACCTCTTCAGGTTTGGGTCAGTGTGCCCCCCTCTCCAAGAATAAAGGCCTGCTGGGTCTCAGGACAAGGCTACCGAGAGTCACTCAAAAGGGTTCATCACAGGACAATGGCCGAAGCCGCCAACAGATTCTGGATATTAAAATGTCAATGAAGTTGCTCTTAGGAGAAATAATAATGTGTGCTTTTATTTGAACTGCTTCTCCGGGTCCCAACCCCCTTTTAATATTTCCTTCTACTCACATAAAGAAATTGCTTTATCATCTAGTTTATAAAACTGGGTCTTCCCCGCCCCCAATCTGCAGTGATTTATTTTCTTTATAGGAAATATGTTAATGACTGGCCAGGAATCTAAATCTTAAGAGCATGCAAAAATGAAATCTTTGAAAATGAAAACAAATGATTCTTTTTTTTCCCCACCCTTTCAGGGAACTGCTGCTCTTTAAGATGCAGGAGGCAAAGCAGGGTGGAAAGAAATGACTCGAATTAGTTCCCTGAAAACAGCCCCCCCCGGCAAGTGTCTCTCCCTTCCTATCTGCACATTGTCTGAGAAATTATCAAGTATTTCTGGAGCAATGGTGTCCCTAGTTCAAGAGAGCCAAAGATCAAAGTCAGACGCTTCTAGCAGCTTGCAAAAGAAACAAACACACTCAGGAAGAAACAGGCGTCTGGAGACTCAAAGGCAAAAGCTCCAAAGGGAGAAAGAGGGGATCATTTCAGAGTAGCAGGCATTGAGGGATGAATAGGAGTTGTCCAACAGGAGCGAGAGAAGACTGAACGGTCATTTAGAGCAGTGGTTCTCAACCTTCTCAATGCTGCGACTCTTAAATACAGTTCCTCATGCTGTGGTGACCCCAACCACAAAATGATTTTGGTTGCTGCTTCACAACTGTAATTCAGATACTGTTATGAATTGTAAATATTTATGTTTTCCAGCGGTCTTAGGTGACCCCTGTGAAGGCGCCTTTTGCCCCCCCCCCGAAGGGTCATGACCCACAGACTGAGAACCACTGATCTAGAGGGCAAAGAGACAGCTGGAGATGCATGTGAACCGGGCTCAGTGCTCCACAGGGCAGCATGGGGAAGGAGCAAGTGTCCCAGGAATCCTTCTGGCGGTAGCGTGAGGACATAGGAGGGGGCAGCCCTGGAAGGCTAGCGAGGTGACCACGGCCCAGGTCCAGACGAGAAGACAGACAGCCCAGACAGCCCACACTGGAGCAAGGCAGCATGGAGCATATGACAGACAGGTGGAAGGGGGGCACCTGGGAGGCGGGAGCAAAAGGACGACGTGGCAGATCACTTGGCACCAGGCATTCACACAGAGAATGTGGGACGATGGCGGGCTGGCGGCCAAATGAAAAATGTGTGTTAATGAGGAAGAAAAGGAAAGGCATGGTGGGAAGAGAGGGACCGGGAAGAAAGAGGCAAAGGAAAGAGGCATGAACGGGGCCGAGCTCCTGTCAGTCAGGGTTTCCCCATCTTCCCCATTAATTAATTAATTAATTAATTAATTCTCTGGTGGGCAGCTCATTACTGCACACAGCTTTATCCCCTGCCACCTTTTGCGAGTACCTCGTGCCCTTCTTTCCAGCTTCATGTACATAGTTACCTTTGAGTTTTACTTTTGGTTGCTCTGGGGAGTATTTTAGAAGCCCATTTGACTTAGCAAAGGCCCGAGGAACTAACTGCCTTGTCCTGTTATTCTCCCGATGGAGGATTCTTTGTTAGACCAGGGCAAAGAAACAGCCAAAGACTCTGGACTGTGGGCAGCTGGCGCTGCCTGGATCCTACCCTCCCTCTCCCCCCCAGAGCCCGAGGTTTCAATTACCGTGCTATTGCAGCCGGCGAAGCAGGCTGACAGGTAGGTGATGCCGTCGGCCCCACACACTGGAGTGAAGGAATCGGTCTGACATTCACAGTCCTTGTTGCACGGAGAGTAGGGGTCAAGGGCCGAGCCACGCGCTGAGCTGGAAGAGTGGAAGGGGGCTCGTTAGAAGCTGGGGTGGACTAGGACTGTGGAGGGCATTCTGCTCTGATGGGCTTTGTGGTACCCTTGCTCAGCATGCTGCCCTGGTCTGCCTGTCCTTTCCCTTTTCATTCTTCCTGTCTTAGCCCTGGCTGACCTGCAAGCGCCTGTCCAGGGCGACTGCCAAGAGCCCACGCTGCTGTACCCCTTTAGGTCTTCCATCAAAATGAGGAGGGGAGTTGTTTGTTTGTTTTGTAGTTTGTAACCTTGTGCCCTATGGACTGATGGCGGCTGGGGCTTAGCTTAGGGTTGTCCACTCCAGGACACTATTCTAGATAGATGGCTCACAACTCCTCCTGTACTGCTGAAGGTCCCCACGCCCGTCTGTTTCTCCCTTTCCTGCATATAGGATGCCCAGCCTGGCTCCAACAGCCACCTTCCTACGGGTTCAGTGTACCAAGAAATACAACGAGAGCTAGGGTGTTTTATACTCGCCTATGCATTACAAAGACGAGATACCAAGAGCACATAAACTGGAGAGACCAAAAGGGAAATCGAGGATGGACCAGCTGAATCGTTTGTCCGGATGTATATAGTGTCTGAGTGTGCAGAATGAGCGAGAGCTGGGTAGTGTAATCACAGGCTTTGAGCTTTTTATTTGTTTGTTGTTTATTGGGCGCCGTGTCATTATACCATGACCCGGTGCATGCAATTCTAATCACTGCAGTTACCGCTTGTACCGTGGCCGTCCACAGTGAGGGCTGCTGTTCAGAGTGAACTGCCAGCCGGAGGGGACTCTCTGTGTGTGAGGAACTGGGAGGGGGGTTGCCTGACGTGCACCCAGGTCTGGGAGAAGCTGCCTCTTCCTGCTCTTCCTACTCTACTCTCAAAGGGTGGCAGCTGAGACCCAGCTCTCCCCAGTCTCCAGGCTCCTTATCGCAGCTCAGTGGCCTGCCTGGAGGAGGAGCCTGATTGTGTAACCTGCAGGGTAGCCACGGTGCAGCTTGTCTGGTCTAGACCCCACAGCCTGACTAACGTGCAGGGTAGCCACGGTGCAGCTTGTCTGGGCTAAGACTCCACAGCCTGACTAACATTCAGGGTAGCCACAGTGCAGTAGGTCTGGGCTAGACTCCACAGCTCGGGGTGGTCTCAGAGTCCCACAAGGAAAGGAGCCACTGGGCATAGAGATAATATAACCCCATAATCTATTTGAAGAGCAATCACTATGGGGACTCAGGTCCACAGTCCTGGGATAACAGCCAGGGTGTAAAGGAAAGAGACGCCATAGCAACCAGCTGGTCCCTGACCCCCACCCCCTGCCTTCCCTCCTTGTTTTTTTTTCTGTCCCTTTCTTCCCCCACCACTTAAACATGCTCACCAAGGGCCAGACTTCGTGAAGACTATGTGAGTTGGATGGCAGCTTCTAACTCGCGTAGGAATTATTGAAATTGATTCTGTCTTTTATTTTCAACTGAATTTCGAAATAAGGTTTATTGTTATTTTCTATCTTCGCATCATTCCTGAAGTCCAATTTCTGAAAGAGTGAGTGGACTGGAGAATGAGCGACTGCCCTGCTCTTGGGGCTGCTTTGCCATGGTGGAGAAAAGGTTAGCTCTCAGAGGACAGGCTGAGTCTTCCAACGACAAGAAGAAATTAAGGTCTCCTGGGCTTTTCCTCTCAGCATCACTAGCAACCAAGCTAGCTCTATTAGCCTGCGTCAGAGTCCTGATGTCCCTGGGCAGGGTTAAGCTAGTTTTGTAAACCACAGTAACAGTGAAGGTATCCCTGATGTCCCTGGTGTCCCTGGTGCCCCTGGGCAGGGTCAAGCTAAGAGTTTAGATACTTACTTGTTTCCATAGGGAACAGTGACCCCAGCGACAGGGCCTGTGTCACAGCCCAGGAAGAGGAAGGAGACGTAGCAGGCCGTGGACACTAGGTTGACCAGCATGGCCATCCGAATGGCCCCCAGAGCAGACAGGCTCAGCTTCTTCACCAAGAGGCCACCCAGGAAGATGCCCAGGCAGGCACAGGGGATTGCCGTCATCCCTAAGAAGCAGAACAATGCGGTGTGAGTAGCAGAAGAGGGGCTAGAAGGTGGCAAGGGCCCTGTGACTTCATGTGACCCCAGTGTCTTCATGATGGGCCTTATTTCTTTGTTTTTTTTTTTTTTTTGGTTTTTCGAGACAGGGTTTCTCTGCGGTTTTGGAGCCTGCCCTGGAACTAGCTCTTGTAGACCAGGCTGGTCTTGAACTCACAAAGATCCACCTGCCTCTGCCTCCCGAGTGCTGGGATTAAAGACGTGCGCCACCACCGCCCGGCTCGATGGGCCTTATTTCTGTCCTCAGAGAACTCCCAGAAAACAAGGGGAGACAGATTCGGAAAAGTCAGTCATTGCGAGCCAAAACACACACTGCTGGCACACCATGCCTAGTGCCATCCAAAAGGATGTACGTGGGGCCAACGTACATGGTACATGAGTTGAATCCGGAAAGCTAGGGACCTAGATGTGAAATCCAGGAGATTTTGGGGAGCAATGGTATGGTCTTTGTATTAATTATATCTATAGCTATAGATCGATCCATCGATCTATCTATCTATCTATCTATCTATCTATCTATCTATCTATCTATCTATCTATCTATCTATCTATCTATCTATCTGGTGGTATTCTGTAGACCAGACTAGCTTCAAACACTTGGCAATCTTTTTACCTCAGCTATCCAAGTAATGGGATTAAAGGCATATCCTAGGAAGTTCAACTTCTCTGTGAATCATGCATGTGAATGTGTTTGTATGCATGTACACATATGTGCCTGTATCATGTAGAAGCCAGAGGATAGCCTTGGGTGTCATTTCTCAGGCACCTGGTTTTGAGATGCCCTCTCTCGCTTTGGCTTTTATGTTTCTC
Source organism: Microtus pennsylvanicus (assembly GCF_037038515.1). Classification (NCBI taxonomy): domain Eukaryota; kingdom Metazoa; phylum Chordata; class Mammalia; order Rodentia; family Cricetidae; genus Microtus; species Microtus pennsylvanicus. The sequence goes on from NC_134596.1 coordinate 23,552,407, forward strand.
ACTGTATCTGAGTTCTGAGCATGGAACTCAGATCCTTAGTCACCATGACATATGAGCATCGCTGGGCATATCTGCAGTGACCCTGAAAGGGGACCTAAGATTATCTGAGAGTTCTAGGCGGGGGAGATGGTTTAGTAGACAAAGTGACTGTCATGCAAGCATGAAGACTGGAGCTCTGATCCCTAGAAGCCACAGAAAGGCCAAGCAGACCTGGTGGCCTCAATATACAGGAGACAGAGATAAGACCCTGAAGACAAACCATTAAGGTAGACTGGTGGAAATTGGCAAAGTGCCAAGCTCAGCAAGAGACTCCACCTCAAAAGATTGAGTGGGGGAGTAACTGAGGAGATTGACATCAACTTCTTGCCTACACACACATTCCTGTACACTTCAGTTGCAGACAGATACACACTTATACATGTGAACACACATGCATTCAGCATACACACTCACACACTCTCAGACTTATCCACACTTATACATGTGAACATACACACACGAAATACACACACCCACACTCTGAGGACTTTCTCTTCCTCTTCTAATGAGGCAAGGCAAGGACAGTTCCTAGGCTCCAAAGCTGTTTAAGCCAAAGGCTGCAGGGCTCCCATGTCAGTGGAGGACGCCATTTAGCCAGTTCTGCCACGCCTCAGGAAGCGGTATCAGTCCCATCACTATGTTCTGCAATACCTGGTTAATAATTAGTAAGTATACACAGTCTCTCTCTTCTACACAGAGCTATCTCATAGGCAGTAGGCCCGAAACCTGTTCCCCCAGGACTCTCAGAGACCCAGAGTACTGTCGGAGAACCAAAGGATCCTGCTGTCCCAATCTCCTCTTTGCTGGGGCTCTCTTCTGATTCATTTCATCTGCGACTCGTCTTTAAATTACTGAGTGTCATTTATCTACCGTGTAGATTATGCATGGCCAGTTTTCCAGTCTAGGCTGTCTCCTCCCTGCCAATCAACCGACCCCCCAGGTCAATCGACTACATCAACCAGCTGGTAAGTGCTGAGGGAATGCAAATTAATTTTTCGTATTACGGTAAGAAAATAAAATTGGGAAGGCTTAGCTTGCCAAGGCCCTATCCTGGCCATGCTTGGAACAGACACAGCCCTGTGTGTTACTGGCTGCCTCTGACATCTGAGCTTAGTTTCCACATGACCTTGTCCTGTGAGCCTCCATCCCCAGCCCAGGCCACTGGCCACTCTAACCACAACCGCTTTTTCTACGTTCTCTCCCTGGAAATGTCTAGGTGCCCAGGGTGCCACAGTCTTTGCATACACATTGGTTCTATTCCTAGGACACACTTGTCCATCTTTCCTGGAATGGTCTCCCTCCTCTTCTAAGAAGCTGCATCGGCCCCCACTCCTCTGGTGACATACAAAGGGGATTTATGACCATCTGAGGATCTGAGGCAGGGAACATGGCTCAGTGGATAAAACACCCGTGGTACCAGTGAGATCCCAGAGGTGGGATCTCAGAAGCCAGGTTAAAGCTGGGCAGGTGGTGGCCCACCTGTAACTGCATTTTGGAGGAAGAGACAGGGGATGTCCATGGTAAGCCATTCAGCTGGTCTAGCTGGCATCGGGGAGCTCTTGGTTCAGCAACAGTCTCCTGTTATCCCTAGGCAGAATTCCTGTTGCCATGGTTCTCTCTGCCATCTAAAACTATCGTGTTTATTTTTGTCCATCCTGTATCCTGCTCTCCTCCTCTATCAGCATGGAGTTTCCAGGATGAAGGGTACCCTCTGCATCCCATTCAGTCCAGCCCAAATCTCAGTGTCTAATAGAGCACCCTGCGCTGGACAGCATTCAGGCATCCCTTTGAGAAAGAGTGAATCTGTGAGCAGCCTGGATCTGTGTGGATAAGCTTTGGTGACAACATGCCTACTCCTGGAGAGCATCTTGGGCTTTGTTTCATTTTCTAGTTGAGACAGTGGGGGTGTCACCTGGTGATGATGGTAACCATGGCAACAACAGGATTTCAGCACCTCTTCTCCCAGTCACTATTAGCTTCCCTTTCCCTTCCTCCATGATGTGTGTATATGTCCTTAACACCCCTGGCCATTGCCAGAACTTCACAGGACCAAAACTTCATCCTCATTAGATTGACTTATGCAGATTGAGCCCCTTTAACCTATACTCATAAATCAATGTCATCGGCGCCTGGCTTGTCTACATTGCTCTTCTCTGAACTCTGACCCATTTGCTGATGACTTTGTGGGTGGCCCAGAGTCTTTCCTGCATAGTACTGCACACACACTATCTTCCAGGAGCACAGGAGCTATTCTGACAGCATCTCCCTACATAAGCGTCCCCTAGCGCACCCTGCCCGCCCCTCCTGCAGTGGGCTGTCCCCAGTACACACTGATTGGATCTATGCCATTGGCTAGACATAGAGACAGGAGATGCTGGCTGTCTGCCTGGAGACTACGAAGAGACCCCCCCCACCCCCTTTCTTCCCACCTTGTTAAGCACTCTAACAAGCAGGAACCATTGGGAAACAAACAGATGTTAGGTAGCAGAATTGTTTTTCTGACCTTCTGCCCCGGAGACTATTGATTTGTGTGTCGATAGAAAGCTTAGGCATTTGTTCCACAATAGGACCTGGCCCTGAAGATGCAACAGTGCAAACACAATCAAGATGGGAGACGCAGCAGCAGAGAAACCAGGAGGTGGGAGATAACCTCTGGGGTGCTGCTGCAGGGCCAAACCCCAGATCCTAGAGACAGCAAACACTACAGCTTCCACTATAAGGAGAGGTGGGTTTTTTCCCCTCCATTCTGCAAGTATTAAAAAGCTGCATTTTGCTCATACTCTGACCAAAGGGTAGGTGGCAAGAATGACTAGTGAAAAGAGAGGAGAAGAAAAAAAACCCCAAAAAACAAAAACCACCACCAGCAGCAGCAGCAACAACAAAAACAAACAAACACAAAAAAACTTGTATTCCTCTTCAGTTTTCAGGGAGGAAAAAAAAAACTATGGCATGTTGTCATGATGGTCATGGTTTAAATTTCTTTTTAATCTGAGATGTGAAACACACAAGACCATGCTGCTGAACTTTCCAATATGCAAATGCCCCCACAACCAGCACTCAGGTCAAGCCTAAAACAATTCCAGACGCCTGGGGCTCAGGAGTGCTTGATCCTCAGCACTTTCATAAAAGCCAGGAGTAGGGGTGCACACTTGGAACCCCAATGCTGGGCTGTAGGGAGACACATGGAGCCCAGCATCACACTAGCCAGCGAGAGACTTTGCATGGAAAGCTAAGGTGTGGAGGGACTGAGGAGGACACCTGCTATAGATATCTGGCCTTCACATGCGTATGTGCGAATATGTATCTGTAAACACATGCACAATTCACACACACACACACACACACACACACACACACACACACACACACACACACGCAGCTGCCTAGGAGGCTCCTGGGTACCTCCGCCCAGTTGTAAGCCTCAAGGACAACTGTGGCTCTTGCTTCTTTTATCTTAATTGAAGATTTTTTTTTAAGTCCCATAAATAAATTCTCTTTGTGTGTGACACATTTAAACTCATACCCATTTACATGGACGCCTGTGTGGGAGTCCATCCTTTCCCAAGCTGTGTGGTACAGAATGAACAGTCTATAGTTTATTTACCCATTCTGCTGTAGACAGACATTTGGGCTGGTTCCAGTTTGAGAGAATTATGCACAAAACCCGCTCCGAACGTTGTTATATATGCATATGCAAATGAGCGGACCTAAACACTCCATTCTGTTGGAGAAGTTCCCAGAAAGGGAACTGACGGATCACAGCTCAGGCATATGCTGAGCTTTAATGGAGGGTGTAAAAACTGCCGGAAGCAGAGGTTCTGTCTGCATTCCCATCGCAGTGTGGGTTCCAGTTCCTCCTGGTCCTCCCCAACACTCGGGGCTGTCATCTGGTTGGTGTGTCATAGCGCCTCCTTGAGGTTTCAGTGTGCACTTCCCTCATCATGCTAGCCAGAATCTTTGTTATTTATCGGCCATTTTGTGAAGCAACAGGAGGAATCTCTCTCTCTCTCTCTCTCTCTCTCTCTCTCTCTCTCTCTCTCTCTCTCTATCCCCCCCCTCTCCCTCCCTCCCTCTCTCTCTTTGTGTGTGTGCATGCATGCACAGGTGTACATAGGTGTGTGAAGGCTAGAGGCTGAAGTCAGGTACCTTCATCTATGGCTCTCCACTTTATTTTAAGATTTACTTTATTTTATATATATGGGTATCTTGCCTGCATGTATGCTTGTGTACCATGTCTATGACTAATGCCCAGGAGCCAGAAGAGATCTCTAAATCCCCTGACACTGGAATTATTAGCATTTCTAAGCTACCATGTGGGTGAAGGGAATTTAATCTGGGTACTCTGAGAGAGCAGTCCATGCTCTTAACCTCTGAGCTGTTTTTTTTAAGCCTCTGCACCTTTGTTTATTGAGATGGGTGGCTCACTGAAGTCAAGAGTTTACCCATTGGCTAGACTGGCTGGGTTTGATGCTCACGGCCACCTATCACTCTAGCTCAAAGAGACCCCACACCTTCTTCTGACCTGCAGGCACTTGGAATGCACACGCACACACATAGCCATTCAAGCAAAGCACACATACCTAAAATGACGTCATGAATCTTTGAACCAAAACCAACTCCTGGGGCTGTAGAGGTAAAGTCCCCGCTGTGGGGTATATGGGACTGAGATCATCCCTTAGCCTAATAAAAATCTACTAATCTAAGATGGACTTTGATTGCTTTCTTCATGTGTGCTTCAAAATCTCCCGTTCACATCAGTCAAGGGACTTCCTGACCTCTCATAAAGCTTCCTACATGTACCTTCTATTGTTGTTCTTCCTTATAATATGGTTTTGTTTTTAAATTTATTATATTATTATTATTATTATTTATGCTTGAGTGTGTCATGGTACCCATGTTGATTCTCTTCTCCAAAGATGGGTTCTGGATTTTGAACTTGGGTCACCAGCCTTGAGCAACTAATACTTTCCCTGCTCATCCATCTCACAGACCCTATAATACGTTTTTAGTATTTGTCTCAAGTATGAAAAAAATCTCACTCCGAAGTTCCTTGCAAAGAAAGGTCACAGATACACCACATCACTATTGGCTTAGCATAGCCCTGCACACTTCCTGGCTCTCAGTGCATTCTCTGAGCATCTGGGTATGACCAGAGGGCAAAGAGACCCACTCACCGAGCAGCTGGTTGGCAGAGGAGGTGGTGAGGTTGAACTGCTGTTCCAGGTACTTGCCCAGGAAGGCAGCGAAGCCGGCCACCACGGCAATCTCCATGCAGGCAGCTAGGACGATACAGGTGAACACGGGGTTTGAGAGCAGGTGCTTGGTGACCTTGGGGATCACTGTGGGGAGGGACAGAAAGCAAGGTCAAGGTCACACGTGTTGAGTGCCTACTCTTGAGACCTCATAGGAGGCTCCTTCTTGATTCACTCTTGCCTGTTTCTTTAAACAACACCCAAAGGCACTTGGGTGGCTCAGGCCAGAATCTTTATCTTTATGTAGGTCATTTGTAACTTTGAGAACTCTGGATTCAAAACACGCCAATATCCTACAAAGTAAGCCATCTTCTACTAAAACAGGCTGCTCTATCTGGCTTCTTCAATGCCACAACTTCAGGGGCTCACATGAGATAGTCAGGTATCTTTTAAGGAATTACAAGATTTTTTTTTTGTCCCTCACTCCACTCCAAAAGGAAATCTGTTTGGGAATTTTTCCCCCAAGGTGAAAACTGTTACATATATAAGTTGTATATATCAAATTATTTAGGTATATGTCAACATGCCCAATATATGAGCAACATTTAGAACTACACCCTGTATGTGCAGAGAATAGGTTTAACGTCATCAGTGTCAAGAAGAAGTGAACCTCTCATCTTTTACAAAATAAGTATGAACCAAATCAAGTCTTCCTCTCAGCTCTTACCTGCAGGGCCGGCGCAATCCATGGGGGGCTGAGCTAACAGCCTTGATTTGATCATACCCTACATAGTAACTAATAAGATCAGCTTAAAGGTTTTACTGCTCAAGCGTTTACAGTAGGGAGAACCACAGCAGGGAGTCTATGATTTACAGTCTGGGACTCTAGGTTTTGGTCTACTTCTTGGGGCTGGGACAGTCCCAGGATGCTTGACCTTCCCTCCCCATTCCCAGACCTTGTGCCCCCCTGAGCGGCATCCACATTGTATTATATGCTAGGTCTTCTTCATCTACCATAATGCTCTTCTCCTAAACGTTTACCACGCTCATACCCCGCCTCCCAGGTACACTTTCCTCATTGCCCAACCTAACCTGGAAGAGGTTCCCAGACCACTGTAGGTGCCCAGGGACTCAGGAGAGTTGGCTTGCAGCACGCACACCCTGGAGCTGTGCACTGTGTTCCATCTCAGCAGGGCCTGACAGTGGTGTGGAGGCCACGTGGTTCCATCTTTTTTACTCTGGTCTAATTTGCATTATGGTATGTTTTCGTAAGCCAGCAAAACTTCCTCTTCTATCGGTGCTCCTAAAAATTGGAGATTGGTTTCTGTACTTTGAAAATAAGTACAATTACTTAAGTTTCTAGTGAGTAGAGTTCTTGGCACATGGTCTTCAATCAGCTCTCCTCAATTGATGTGTATATCCCGGATGATGCTAGGTTAGCCCCATCCTTTCTGCACTGATGCCTTTCTTCCTTCCTTCCTTCCTTCCTTTCTTTCTTTCTTTCTTTCTTTCTTTCTTTCTTTCTTTCTTTCTTTCTTTCTTTCTTTCTTTCGTGTGTGTGTAAATGCAGGTGCACCTATGCCAAAACATGCATATGGAGGTCAGACTTGGGAGTCAGTACTTTCCTTTCACTTTGAGATAGCCATCTCCTTCTTGCCTTCCTACCACAGGTTAGCAGGCCTGCAGGGTTTCTGGGGATTCTCCTATCTCCGCCTCCCACTTCCCTGAAGTTAGATATTTGTGCCGTTCATCCAGCTTTTACATAGACTCTGGGGGATTCAAACTTAGGTCTTTAGACTTGCACAGCAAACACTTTTACCAAGTAAACCATCTCAGACTCTACACATTTATTTTGGTTTCTGTACCGGACACCAAAATCTACACACGCTCAAATCTATTATATTACATACTATTGGTCTGCAACTCATGCCCATTCTTTGATGTACCATGAGTCTTTTACTAACATCAAGTACAAGGCGGATGCTATGCAAGTAGCTGCTAGAGCACATTGTGTAGGGGATCATGATAACAACAAAGTCTGTACTCGTTCAGCACAGATGCAGTTGTCCGTGGCGTGCATTTCGAGCAGCAGTTAGTTAGGTCTGCGGATGTAGAACCTACACAGATGGAAGCCAGTGGTATTTACAAAATAATTAACCAAATAGAGCTGATTCATCAAGAGCTATGGCTTAAGACAAGCAAACTTGATTTCAAGTAATTTGAAGACAAGTCTTATTAAATCATAAATAATTCTCTATAAATAGTAAGGATAGAGGTGAGCTGTAGGTTACAGCCAACACTGTCCAAGTGTTGTGCTGTGATTAGACTTGGGGCTGGTTGGCAATGGGGCTCAGTTAGTAGAGTGGCTTGCCTCGCATTCACATAGCCTTGGGTTTGATCTCTAGGGCTGCACAAAACAGCCTGGCAATCTCAGCCCCTGGGAGGTTGAAGCAGGAGGATCAAGATGGTTCTCAGCTACATAATGGGTTTGGTGCCAGCCTGCGATACATGAGACCCTGCCTCACACACACAAAAAAGGACAATTCTATTTTTTTATACTCATATTAGTAAGAAAAATGAGGCATGGTGACAGGGTCTACTTGTTTCTCTTTGTGCACATGGAAAAGATCAGATGCAGAGACTCATGAGAAGTCAGATTAAGTATTAGAAAAGCCCAGTAAAGTGCCTGTAGCCATATAAAATGAATAGGTGGGCTGGGAGCCCAACCCTGCACGCCAAGGTGACGACTGAGCCAGCTGTCCTAAAGAAGAGAGCTAATTACACAGGCTCAATTGCATCTCCTAGGAGATGAAACCTCCAAATGGCCCATCTAATTAGAATAAAATAATAATAGGAGACACATAAGTTTTTAATAACGTTAACAGACAAGCTCAATGCATCAAAATGACAGAACAATAGGCCAGGGACTGGCAGATATACAAAACTTAAAATTTTTCATCTCTGGGAAAGACATCAAGTTCCCAAAGTGAAACTCTCCAGAGGTGTGGGGGGGGGGGGGCGGGGGGTGGATTTAAGGGTTTAGTTACAGCACGGTGCTGGACCAGATGAGCGGAAGCTGAGATTACTGTGGACTGAGCCCTGAATCCCACATCCAAAGGAACATAGTCAATAACCAGAGTCGATGGCCTCGGCTTGTGTTTCTGAGGCTTTAGGAAGGCAGCTTGAGGGTTAACGGGATGTGCAAGAAAAAAAAAAATTAAAGCCAAAACTTTACGAAGTGTATGAACCAAGACGGCAAACAAACAGCTTCAAGCCCTCAGACTTCATGCCCGCACCGCACACTGTGCTTAGAGTTTCCTGGTCTTTAGGGGCACGCTGTGTGTATACTTTACACGCCTTTAAACATTTATGGCAATCTGACTTTTCAGAAGTATCATTTCAAGTAAATGCCCAGGAGTGTTTGCTTTTAAAATCTGTGTTTAAATGTTAAGAAACTTTCCTTTGTTAAATCCATATTGTTTTAAAGTATTGTACAAATACTCAGAGAACTGTTGACTCGGCAGCGTTTAAAGTGGAGCTCAACAAATACGGAAAACGAACACAATGGGCATAAACAGAGGGTGATTTGTTCTTTATGGACAAGAGTGCTTTGGGTATCAAGACTGGTAAATCACTGATGAGGGGCCAAGGTAAACTTGAGACAGGGTGTACCAAGCACGAGGCTAGTCTGTACCCAGAACCAGGGACTGGTGGGTCATAGCCACACACTGTAGGGAGAGCAATCACGTGGTCGCAGCAGCTCCCTGGAGTGGGTGACTACGAACCTAAGTCCTGGCTGCTGTTGTGTCACGGCAGACACCACTGTTACTGAGTCACTGTGTTCTTTCAGATGACACAGAGAGTTCTGGAAGCCCTGCCAAGAGTGAAGCGGCAGGTTCGGGACAATCCAGGTAGATCTAGGATCTCTGCCATGCTTTCGCTGTAGGCTTTATTTCCTCAGGGGGGAGTGCAGTCTCTGCCGAGTGGGATTCCAGAATAGGAGCTTTGTATTCCCCTTGGATCACACCACCAGGAGCCTCCCACAGCAAAGTTTATCTGGCTCCAAAATGACACTGGCGATGATGGTTCGAGTCAATTAGCACATTTCTGAAGACCTCACCATGGCCTTAATCTTCATTAGATTCTTCATGATCTGTTTCAGGGAAGGAAGGGCTCTGGCCCCATGAAGATGCAATTCCGGTTAACAGAACATTTCTGTATTTCTTCAGGCTTTTAATTATTCTCGAGTTCATTCCACTCTGCAAGAAGAGCTCCTAGTTAAGACAGGAGCCTTCCTGCTTGCCTTAAGGCCTAACGACTAACTTCTCCTTGAATTAGATGTGAAAATGATTAAGTTCAAGAATCACTGGGCTGGGGGGAAGGCCTGGGATGCCTTATTTGCCTGACCCTTTTCTCTCTGTAGCCAAGCTGACTGGCTTCCTCAAGTTCTGCTCTCTTCCTCCCACATTCAGCCTCCCATGCACAATTTTATCGCAACAACTTGCAGCCATCAAAAGCTGACTCCCTTTTCACAGGTTCAGCCCACCTTCCAGACCCCAGCTTGGAAATGAGGCCTTAGTTAGCTTGGCTTTGGGGCCGTCCTAGTGCCCCAAGCAGATTGCTAAACCCATAAAAGTCAGCCTTTCAAGGAAGGAGTGGCCCAGATGAACAGAGAGGGGTGAACCAGGGCCACAACAGGTCACTGAACATCTGCAGCCTCCCTTAGCCATTTAGCTCTCCATTACTGATTTAGCCTTGGTACTGGAGCCGGGGTCTAAGGGGTTGGATTGAATCATCTACCAACCTGGGAAACCTTTCGCGCTCTCACTGGGAGCCCACTGCTGTCACCAGTAGCATGGTACAAACTTGGAAATAGCACAGGGCAGCCAGCTCCATGGAAAGCAGGCTGTCTACTGTGAGCCCCCGGAAACATTCCCGAGGGACAGAGGACTGTTGTTCATTTATGGGTCATTTGGGGACATCCTAAGGACTAATGTCATTGGGACTTTGTCTATGTGGCAAATGCCATCCTAAGTGTTCATCATCAACTCACAGACTCACAATAAATATGATCTTAGAACCATGGGATGCTCCATTTAAAAATGGGGAAACTGAGGCAGGAATGGTCCCACAATTAGAGCGACATAGCAGAAACTCCAGACACAGCACCAGCCACCACAGCACATTGGGAGAAGGGTGTTGTTCTGTCCTGGATTCTCTGAGCCACTATTGTTAGTATGAAGATTAAGCAAGCAGGCTGGACCTGCCAGTAAGAAGTAGAGTTTCACTCTCACAAATAGTAATGTGTTAAGAAACCATGACCAAGGTACCTAATGGAAGGAAGGGCGTTACCCAGGGTCTTCAGTTTCTATGGGTGGCCTGAGAGGTACAGGCTTACCCAGGGAGGACAGAGACGACAGGAGGAAGGAGGCTCAGAGGCAGCGACTACTTTTTCCCACCCAAGCGTTGTATCTTTCCAAGGCAAAGACAGCAGCAAGAAAATGGCTTAGGCAATAACAAGTCTTGGAAGCAAACAGGCACCTCTACTTCACGCCTGTGTCTAAAAACCTCCTCTGTGAAAATGCATTCTGTCCTGCTGCCATACAGGGCTCGCTGTACCTCCTAGTTCTTCTGGAAGTGAAAACCCAGAAATGTGAGAATTCTTTCCTGGAAAGTTTACAAAGACCAACAGTAGCATTCTGGTAAAGCAAGCTGACACACAGTCTACCTCAAAACCGAGCCCCTACCCCCTACCCAGCTTGCTTGCAGCAGGACCTCATGACACTTAGGTCACTGGGGGAGCCCATTCTGTCCCAACTCGTTTGTGACAGAATTCTCTCAGCACTTGAATTTATATAAGCTCAACTGTGGGGAAGTAGCAGGGGTGGGTGGTGAGAGGAGGAGGTGCTCTGATCTTCATGGCGACTCATGGGGACCCAGCCAGGGTTGTCCTTGTCTCTGGTATTCATTTCCAGTAGGGAATTTACTTAGAATCACTTCAGGGACTTTCAGATATCATCACCCCTGAGCCTCTCCTTCTTGCTTTGCCTCAAGGGAGCAAGGATACAAAGTATCCCGGAGGGTGGATACAAAGTGGTATTATTGCAAGACACCATACCGGTAGAGTTGACTCAAACAGCTGGCGAGGAAACTAGAGTTGATCAGACAAAGTCCAGACACTTTTATCTGAAGGCCAGTGCCAAGGCATTGATGATCCATTCATAATGCACCCAGGACTTCTGTTTCAGGTACCAGACACTCTGCTACCCATGGGACTATCCCCATCTGACTTCTACCACACTCTTTTCTAAATCACACACAAACCAGATGCCCATCTCCTAACCACACCCGAGTACACAATGTCCATGCACGCTGCCTCAGCTTGCCCTCAGAGCAAGGTCACTGTCCTCTCGCCCTTCCAGGTAGTCCTTCAGGGTGGAATCTTCAAGCACACGCTCTATGGTCCCTACTACATCCTTCTGAACTGTGTGGGGTCCTTTCATCTTGTACCCTGGACTCTGCAAGCCTTTGCTAATGGTTACAGAGGTAGTATAGTCACAGCCATGCAGCTATGAGAAATCTGGATTAAAATTAAATCATCCAGCCTTCCATGGAGCTGGCCCTCTCAGAGCTGTTAACGGGCTGATATGAAGCATGACCCTCAAATGGGGAGAGATGGTTCACCTGGTAAAGGGCCTGCTACGCCATCCGGACCTGAGTTCAGTCCCAATATCCATGGAAAAAGAACGTGGCATGGCAGTACATGTATGCTGGCTAGTCTTAGGTCAACTTGGCATAGCTAAAAGGAGGGAGCCTCAACTGAGAAGATGCCTCCAAAAGGTCAAGCTGTAGGGTAGCTTGCAGGGCGTTTTTTGTTTGTTTGTTTGTTTTTCTTTTTGATTTTTGGAGACAGGGTTTCTCTGTATAACAGTCTTGGCTGTCCTGGAACTCTCTTTGTAGACCAGGTTGGCCTCGAACTCACTGAGATCCACCTGCCTCTGCCTCCTAAGTGCTGGGATTAAAGGCGTGCGCCACCACTATCTAGAACATTTTCTTGATTAGTGACTGATAGGGGAGAGTCCAACCCATTGTGGGTTATGCCACCCCTGGGCTGGTGGTGGTCCTGGGTTCCATAAGAAAGCAGGTTGAGCAAGCCATAAGGAGCAACACCCCGCCACGGCCTCTGCATCAGCTCCTGCTTCTAGGTTCCTGCCCTGCTAAAGTTCCTGTCCTGACTTCCTTCTGTGATGAACAGTGATATAGAAGTAGAACCAAATAAACCCGTTTCTCCTCAACTTGATTTTGGTCGTGGTGTTTCATCATAGCAATAGTAACCCTAGCGAAGAAACATGCTTGTTATGCTAACACCTGGAAGGTCCGGAAAAACAAGTCTCCCTGTGTCTTGACGGCTAGCCAGTCTAGATAATTCCACCAGTTCCAGGCTAGTGAGAACCCTATCTGAACAAAAACACAACAACACAATAAAGAAAACAACAACGACAACAAATCGGCAGATGGCTCCTCAGGAATGACACATGAGGTTGAACTCTGGCCTCTGTATATACGTGCACATGTCCGTCTGCATACACATATGAACTTGCCTTCCCCCTACAACGTGAGAAGGTCATGGACAGGTTTCCACCTGTTTGGATAGCCACTGCTTTCCCACCCTGATGTTGTTCTGGTTCAAAGACGTCCCTCTGGGAAACGCTACCTTCTAGCTATTTCCTTTGCCTATTCATTCAGCCGACATTCTGACACGCCAACCATGCCCGGCATCCTGCTGCATGCCCTCTTCTGTTCGGCTCAGTGGCTTTGCTGAAAGAGCCAGAAGAGAGCATCAACATGAGTGGGTACTCCAGGGCTGGCTCCCAGCAGGCACCCCACGCTAAGAACACTATGAACTCACTGACCAGCCTGGTCCCTGGTGAATCCTAACCCAAAGCCCTGGGACCCACAAGGATGTGAGGCAGTAGCCTGGCACAAGACTGCCAGGGTTTGGGACAGTAGATTGGTTTTTTTCACCATGGAAGCAAGAACGCAGAATTTCACAGTACATCTACAGGATGAGAGAGGTCAGTGGTGGAGACAAGTCACGTAATAGACGGCATTCAGCAGGCAGCACGAGCATGCTCAGACTACCAGGCTCTTCAAACACACACTTGAATGAAAGGTACAGGCGCCCAATAAGAAAAATGGAGCAGAAAGCAACTGCTGAGCTGAGAAGGGAAGGAAGAAGCCAGGGCTGGAGCGGGGTCCAACAGACCCTTCCCGACACAGGTGGGTCACTTGTGGGCTTATGGAGGCATGCAGACGTGTACAGCTCTTACCGTGTGTTCCCAGGTGGGTCATATGGAAGCCACCACCTGGGTGGGCTGGCGAAAAGGAGGCTAGGATGCTTCAAGAAAACAAAACTGCACTGGGACTGGTAATGCCCCTTCCATGATCCCTTCATTCCTCCCCTTACCACAGGGGAGGATGTAGGACAAGGGTGTCAACAAAAACGGGAGTCTCCACCTTCATGGAGGTACAAAGGAAGTCATGTGTCACCTGTCAGAAAGCAAAATGAAGCCATGCCAGGGGAGGCGTCCCTCCAGTAAGTCAGGAAGCTTCCTCAGTGAGGAAATAGAAAGGGTACAAAACAACAATAACAACAACAAAACCCAAACCAAAAAACTCTGAACTACGTTTCAATGATGATTCCAAATAACCGCAAGCTGCCAATGAAGGTGAGGCATTATGGATGGGTTTAGGTCAGGAAGGGACCCTGGGTGGACAGCAGCTGGGGGAGACCGGGGACAGGATCCAGCCGTTGAGGTTTAGCAGAGAAGGGCCACTGAACACAGTGCTGGGCCGGGCTGGGCCAGGGTGACATCTCAAGGCAGAGCTGTGTTCCTCTCCCAATGAAGCTGCACTAGAGAAAGTGCACAGGGCTCAGCTGTCTTTTCAAGGACATCGAGAGGCCACTTGTCTGTCGTGTGTGTGTGTGTGTGTGTGTGTGTGTGCGTGTGTGTGCGCATGTAGAAGGGCTGAGACAAGAGCCCTCAGCTTATCTTCATCTTCTGTCTGCCCCTCTAGAGATCAAAGTCAGGGCTCACTCTGAGCTTTCTGAGCCTTGACCTAGGCAGTTACACTGACCTCGCAGGTCAGGACCTACCAGACCCAGCAGGGAGCAGGGGCTTCCTTCCTTTTCAGCTGCAGCCCCATTGGAAGCTACCTTGTTTTAGGGGACACCTGTGCCGCTGCAGGAGACAGTTACCATACACACTGCTCAAAGTTCACTTAGCACCTGGTGATACCACTTGTTTCTCTACGAGTGTCTACATCATGCCAAGCTTATGGAGACAGGCTTTGTTTTCTCCACACTGATTCAAGTGTCCTTCCGTCCTTCCTTCCTTCCTTCCTTCCTTCCTTCCTTCCTTCCTTCCTTCCTTCCCTCCCTCCCTCCCTCCCTCCCTCCCTCCCTCCCTCCCTCCCATCTCTAAGTTTGATTTCCACCTCTGTAGAACAGTGCCAGTGGCTCACAGGGCTGGAGAGATTCAGTGGGGAAATGGACGAGAACCAGCATTTTCGTTGTTGCGCTTGTTTGTGGTGGTGGTATTGTGTGTGTGTGTTCAGGCACTTCTATAGAGACCAGAAATTGATGTTGAGTGTCTTCCTTATAATGCTCTCTCTCCATCCTCCATTCTGAGATAGAGCCGCTCACTGAATCTGGAGCTTGCTGATTCAGCTAGACTGGCTGAGAGCCCCAAGGCCTTGCCTGTCTCTACTTCCTGATTATGGGTGTGTGTGCCACTGTGCCTGGCATTTTATATGGATGCTGGAGAACTGAACTCAGGCAATTAGGCTTCTGTGGCAAGCACTTGACTGAGTCATGCTACCAGCCCCTGCTCTGTGTGTGTGTGTGTGTGTGTGTGTGTGTGTGTATGCTCGCGCGTGCACGTGAACAGACACACATGCTAGCAAAGTGTTCATTTGCTACTTCATTCATTAAAAGGGCACCATTTTCATGACAGGCACTGCCTCGCACTGTAAATAAACAGATGCATGAGAGCTTTGTTCTGGAGTGGATGCAGAGCACCACTCTGGGGGGACCAGACTACAGTGGGGACGTAGTAGGAGGGGCTTTGCAGAGGCTAGGCCGATGGTAGGGCAATGCCGCTGACCTTGTCCTGAACACAACAAGGCATGCACCTAGAATGGCAATGCAGGCGTGCATACATGCACGTGTGACACATGCGCACTCAAAAAGGGGTGGAAGGACAGACACAGCCCAACAGTACATCAAGGGGAGAAGGCTATTTGAGGCAAAACGAAGAGCAAAGAGCGGGTGTCCTGATGCACTGCACAAATCACACAAAGCAAGCAGATCAAGGGGGTGGGGGGGCAGATCACTTCACTGGGTATCCAGATCCTGCCCATCAAGACTTCCCAGGTGATCTGGGACAGCTTAAAAACAAAATGCAAAACCACAGACGTGACATCGATCGCAGCACCCGCAAGCACCACACATGTTCGCTATGGAAACCTGCCTGTGTCTATCACACAGCTGTGGGGGTGAGGTTTAACAGGCAAGTGATGAGCATGCTGAGTGCTTATTTTATAAAAATGACTGATTTGTATTTATTTATGCGTGTGTGTGTCCACACACACATGCATAAGCAGTGTGCCATGGCATGTGTGTGAAGGGTGAAGGTCAGAGGACAACTTGCAGGCATCAGTTCTTTTTGCTGACCACGTGAGTTCTGGGGATAAGCCAATGGGGTGAGGCTTGGAAGCAAGCACCTTTATTCAGGGAGCCACCTTACCGGCCCTGGGTTATCTATTACACTCTCACGGAGCGGTTCTCCCCTCTAGGCTGCCTTTCATTAATTCTGCACACACTGTACAGCTACTGGGTCCAAGAGGGTCATGCCCCATGCCAGTATTGGCATAAAAGGGGAGGGAAGAAGAGTACCAGGCGCCAGGATGAAGGTGACGGTGAGGGCACCTCAAGTATGGGGTCACTGGGGCAGAAGCGCCCCAGGGCCAAGGCTTAGAAGCAAAGACATTTGGTGGCGTGTTGAGATCCAGCATTATGCCTGGGTTTGGCAGCCTCCCACCCGGGGGCGACTCTGCAGCTTAATAAACCCAAGCATGTGTTTGTCTGCTGTCTGCTTTACCGAAGTGCTTATGGGATAGGTGCTACAAGCTGGGGACTTCCAGGCTACTCTGAAACCAGAGTCCATGCTTTCCACCCCTCATCTTCCGCAGAGAGCTGCAAACTCAGTCAATGGCTGGCTCTGTTGGCGACAAACACCCATATCATGACAGGGTAAGCACCCTGTATACTGTGATAAATAAGACAGACAGCTGCTGTAGAGAAGAAGCCAGATCCCCATGTTACAGCCAAGTAGAGCTAAACGTAGTGACCAAGGTGCAAGGAGGCACAGCAGGGAAGTGGCTGAGCTGAACTGGAGCTCAGGACGTCCCACTCCAGACAGGGTACTCTGTATCACTCTCAGACACCGGGAAGGCTGCATGGCGGGGTGAAGGCTGCTCTAGGCAGATTTTCTGAGCATGGCCTGGGACTCAAATAGATGGTGCAAGAAGAGAAAAACCTTTGTTAAGCTCCAAAGAGATGCATGAGAAATGGCTATTAGTATCTGAGAGGCCATGGCCCTACCACAGCCAGGGTCTGTGTTAATGTCCATGGCTTCTGGTACCAAAGGTTGTGAGGATACGCAGAGTCTGGGCTGCTACCTGAGACCATGTGGGTGTCTGAGAGCCATACCACCACAGGGGCCATACTGATCTGCGTGGTCTTTGCTGCCACCCAGGACGATGGTCACATCTGGGTCAAAGTTGCTGATGAGGGCCATATCTGGGTCTGTGGTCTTGCTGTAACTGGGGTCAGTGTTGATGTCTATGGCCCAGACATGTATGTGTTGAAATTCCAGGGTCATGGTGATCTGGCCCTGGGAGATCTGGCCCTGTCCTTTGCTGGCCACTGCAATGGGAGAGCTGGTCCCACCCCTCATGGGAGAGCTGGTCAAGTCTTCATCATAGGTGTGGGTAAGTCGATCCCAATGGTATGGGAGAAGGAGATCTGGCTCTGCCCCTTGCCAGTGGAGGTCCAGACCGACCAACTCACTCTCACCCAGGTCCAGTGCTTTGTTATGATCACCCCAACATCTACCCCATCTATGACTTGCTGGAGCCTGTGAAAGGACCAGTCCTACAGAACCATAGACAGCTGCAGAACCATGACTCGGGCAACAGCGGGATATTCAAGAGGAGTTTCAGTGAGGGTCCATTCAGTATTTATGGCATACTAGAAGAGAGAGGCCTTGAACCAGGCCAGCAGCTTAATACAGTGAACATTTGTAAGGGAAGCTGTTTGGACAAACGGTCTACCACATGACACACCATAGCTCCCAAGGCCACTAAGAAGTTTGGACAAAATGGTCTACCTCGTGACACACCACAGCTCCCAAGGCCACTAAGAAGCTTGGACAAAATGATCTACCTCGTGACACACCACAGCCCCCAAGGCCACTAAGAACAATGAAGAGGTAGTGGAGAGGAGGGAAAGACAGATCAAAGTGGGATTTTGTTTATTTTTAATTTACATATACATTTCCATTTTCTTGGCGGTTGTGCTACAAGGGTGAAGAATGTATATGGAGGGACCGGGAAATGAGTGCGATTGGGACTCATGATGTGAAATTCCAGGACTCCATAAAAACTCTGGTTAAGATAGTTTCTGAGAGGCGTGTGTTCCTCTGATACATCTGACAGTGTTCCATTTATTTGTGCAAAGAGTCTGTGTGGGAACATCAACAGCACCAAAGGTTGCATTGGGTAAACGTGTTCCTGGGGCAAAACCACTTCACTCATGGGGGAAGAAAGGATGTAAAGACAGCGGGTCCTTTTCTCTGTGGCCAGCGCGAGATGATGGTTGATTAGCACAATAGTTCACGCCACTTAAGTCCTGCTCTAGGGGAAGTCTTCTGGAGACAGTTTTCCTGCCCTGCTGGAGTGTCCTCTAGGAGTCCACTGTGGACCAAAGAAGTAGGAACTGCTCTTCCTTAATGAGAAATCGTTACTCACGGAAGTGTGTTCACACCAATGCCATACCTGAACCATTTCCAATCTAGTGAGTTCCAAACCCATGACCCGAATGCATACTTCCCAGCCCAGGCCAACTATTTGAGGTTCATCTTGACTTTGATGCGTCCTCTCTTGTAGCCTACCTCCTCTCTTGAATTATAAGTTCTAGGACACAAGCCACTTCATCGCAGCCATGTTCCCAGCCCCCAGCAGGAGCAGGATATCGACTCCTGAATGGAGTATATAAAGCAGGATGGCTGAACCTTATCCCAGCAACTCTGAAATTGTGACAGCCTGTAGCTCAGGACCCAGCTGAGCTAGGCCCCTTACCCTCCCTGGCCTTCTACAAGCCTGTCACTCCCTGTACCACTGGCTGTCTTTGATGGCTTGCTGGGGAGGTCTTTAACAGCCTAGTTGTTTCTTTTTTATCTCTGTATACCCAGAGATGAAAGGGAGGGTCTACAAATGTGGTTTGTAGGAGACAGAACTGTCACCTGAACGAAGAAGGAACTGGACAGGCTGCCACGCCTGGGGACCAGGGTCCTCTCTCGCCAGAGCTACTCTGATGCCAGCCTGATGGATTATTGTAGGCCGGGGGCTTGAGATTACAGTCAGCTGTGCTCTCAAGATAACAGCAGGCATCGCCCTCCAACTGGCTAGGGACTTCTGGAATGTGGTAGAAGCAATTTACACCCTCATTGAGGGGGTGATCCCAGCTAAGGCAACCTTCAGGGACATACAGTAGCTGGACTTCTCACCTACTAGTGCATTCTGAGTTTAAAAAGAGGAATTTTAAGGCCATCAATTGGCTCGCAGCACTTGTATATACCGACAGAGAACATGGGACCAGACGTGACATCAGGTTATTAAATTAGTGTCTTTGCAGAAATAGCACAGGTCTGTCCGGCTCCTCGTAGTTTGCAGGTTTGATTAAGTGTCTCTGCAGGCAGAGCTTTTATTCTCAGGATAATGACATGACAGAAGAACCCTGCACAGTCTTAAACTTGTGGAACCATGGTCAGGGGAATGGAGCAACCTTGGAGCCAGTGTGGAGGGGGACAGGGAAGGACTCTGGGGTCAGTCAAAGGCTGTGGTTATCAAGCGCACGCCACAGGGGCACCTCTTCCTGCAGGTGCTCACCTTGACTTTGATTTGACCTCTGGGCAATGCTGAATGGTGTCTTGGCATGTGGCCCGTGTGGCTACTAAAGGCTGGCTTAGAAGAGGTGATGTCCATCCATTGTCCTTCCATCCCAACTTCTCTGAGAGGGGGTACGTCAGCCTACATCGCGCCCAGGCACCTACCTGCACCTAACTGCTCTTGTCTAAACTCCAGCAGGTACCCTGTAGCTCCCTCAGTGTATATGCGTGTGTACATGCATATGAGAGAGAGGGGGGTGGAGGGAGAGAGAGAGAGAGAGAAGAGAGGGAGGACGAACGGACGGACAGGCGGACGGAGGCATGGAGCAGCCCGAGGCTGCTGGGCTATGTTCGCTATAGTCACTGCACTAACTTCACCGTCATTTTCTATGCCTTTAAGGTATCATGCTGAAAGCCGAAATGACCCAGAACACACCTTTCTGGGCTGACATCCTTATCCGCCTTTTTTTTTTTTTTTTGTTGTTGTTGTTTTGCCATTTTGTCAAAGAAAAGCTGCATTTAGATTTTCATGTCACTTCTAAAAAAGTGTAGAGCTTTGCTGCGCCCCATT
The DNA here is from genome assembly GCF_037038515.1 of Microtus pennsylvanicus. Taxonomy (NCBI): domain Eukaryota; kingdom Metazoa; phylum Chordata; class Mammalia; order Rodentia; family Cricetidae; genus Microtus; species Microtus pennsylvanicus. The sequence continues at coordinate 23,572,440 of NC_134596.1, forward strand.
TCTTGATGAAATCACCAGGGATTCACCAATAAACGGCGGTGACCTTATTTTTGCACTCACTGTGTCTGGTCATAAGTTAGACATAAGATTTGTACGTTCAATTACGTAAAACTCTGAAAACCCCCCAGCGGTCAGACTTTCCATCACAACACCCCCATGGCTGTGACCACGCAGTTCCGTTCTGGCCACTTACCTCTCAGCTGCTGGAAGCAGGAGGCACTGCTGTCTGGCTCCAGGGGGTGTCTCAGGACCCCATTGCTGGGCTTGGGCCTCTCGTATTCTCTCTCTGGGAGCATCGCCTGCTCACTCTCCATGGCGGGGTCTGAGTGTGGGGGCAGGGATTGTGGGAACCCAAACATCAAGAGGGACGAGAAGAAGAGCAAGGCACCGCAGAGCAGAAAGCCGCCCCACCAGGCTCCAATCCAGCGTGGGTCATCTGGAGTGATGTCCAGGTTACCTGCCAACAGAAAGGGCACCATTTAGTGGAGAGGCGTGTGGGCTGTGGGGACTCTGCTTGGAGAGAGATGTCCCCTGCATGGAGTTCAAGGGCTGTAGAAATGGGTGAGGGGGTGGAGCTCTGAGCTGGGAAACTATCTTCCCCACATCAGAGCTCCTGTTTCTCCCATCACCAGGGACGGAGCATGTTTCCCCCTTAATTTCCCTGTCTGCTCCACGCTTATAATCTGTCTAAACAAAAACAGCGAGGAGCCAGACAGCCGAGGCAGGCTGGAATTGACTCATCTCGCTGCATTGCCAAGCCGAGTTCACGAAAACACGAGCAAATATTCGCTATCCAAGGGCGGACTGTCACTCGGTCTACTCTCTCTTACCTGAAACAAACGGCTGGCCTGAAATTTCATCCCATCTCTCACAGCGTGAATTAAAGCAGGCTCGTAACTAAAAAGAGCAGGTGCAGAATGCAATTCAAGCAAATGGATGCTTGAATGAAAATCCTGCCCTTTTGGAGATTTTTTTTGAACTCTATGCCTCAATTTACAAATCTGCAAACAGTGATGATGACGATGACAGCATCTACCTTGCAGAGTCATTAGTAAGGGCCAGAAAACCACACCAGACACGTGTCTGCATACTTGGGAACGACAATCTGTCATTTATGGTGCCTAAGATTCTACTGGCTAGGATGACCCAAGTCTTGAAGATGGCCCTTGGCTGGGCTCCAGCCCTTCATTAGAAAGCTCTGGCATAGCTCTGGTGCTGAAAGATACCATACATCACCATGCCGTTTGGCTACGTGGATCCAGGCAGCTTGGTACTGGCATGTCTCTGATCTGCCAACCCAAGTCCTGGGAATGAACGGGAACTGCAGCTTACTCCCTGGATTTTGCTGTCCATTTCACAGCTGCCCTGCAAAGTGGTGTGCTCGGGATGAGCTACCTAGAAATGTCTTTTTTTTAAGCCGGGCCGTGGTGGTGCACGCCTTTAATCCCAGCACTCGGGAGGCAGAGGCAGGTGGATCTCTGGGAGTTCGAGGCCAGCCCGGTCTACAAGAGCTAGTTCCGGGACAGGCACCAAAAGCTACAGGGAAACCCTGTCTCGAAAAACAAACAAACAAAAAAAAAACAAAAAAAAAATTTTTTTAAATGAGAAACCGTGCGCTCCCAGAACCCAAAGAGAGATTCTTGGGGACCTGGAGAATAGTAGGTGGGACAAGGAAAATGGGGCTGCAGGCCGGGACCAGATGGATGGACAGCTGGGGAAAAGTGATGGCTGCAGACACCAGATGAGCATTTTGCTGTTTGCAAAGTGCCCCCTGCCTCCCGCCAAGCCTCTTAACACTGGCTATCATTTTCCCAGGGTCTCCTCCGAACCAGGAGTCACACACAGCACGCTCTTGCTGTATCAGTAAATTCTTCCTATAAACTGATAAAATAGGGTCTTTCATGTCCTCCATTTGGTGTGAAAATTGAGGCATGGAGAGCCTAGGTTCTTCGCTCGAGTCCACACGCAATACAGTTGGGGACACAGAGATCTTTACACACAGACCCCCTCACTCGGTACAGCATCTCGTTTTAGATTTCTCTTTAGTCCCTCTTCAACATCTGGCAGTTGTGGGTTAACACTAGATTCCTGTTCTCTGTGCATTGAACTCAAGGCCACTGATTGTTCTGGTTAGGTACAAACTGGCTTTGGGATACTGATATTCTCTACCCTGACTGATGCTCAGTGGCCCTCTCCGTGCTACGATGGACCAGTTGCTTTTGCATAGCCACGTGTTGGAGAGGAGAGAGCTTAGCTGTAGAGGGCTGGGGTGGTGGCGCTGAATCCCGGCTCTGCAGCTCACTAGCAACCCCGAGCCTTTTCATCATTTGTGAAATAAAGATGCCACCGCTGGAATGGTTGTAAGGATAAAAGGTAACAAGCAAGCATCCCTTGGCACACATGCGCTCTTCGGATATGGCAGCTCTTATTCTTTTCCCCCTACGTATATGAATGGGCTTTTCCATGTATGGGTTTTATTTTTAAACAGAATGCCAGGGCCCGGGAAATCTCAAGGTGATCCTGGAAGCAGCTTCATGCAAATGAGGGAGGAGAAAAGGAAGTACAATCACCTGGGGGTGGCTGAATAGGGCTGTTTTCTCTGCTTGTCACTTACTGTGTTTCTTCACCTGCTGCCAGGCAAGGGAAGAAAACAAAGGGGAAGGGAGCCGCCAGCCGCTGTCTACAGGCTCCAGAGGAGAGCAAGACAGAGAAACCCTAGCAGTTGCTGGAGGGGAACAAAATTAGTGCCCTGCAGAAAGTCACGGGAAATCAGTGATTCTTTTGGATGTGTGAAAAACATCCCAGGAAGATGGCTTGGCACTGGCTATGTGAGCTGTCTGTGTCCCCTTCTTCCCTTTGGGCATGCATGTATAGAGAGCTGACTGCTTGAGAATGGAAAGACAGCAAGAACATGTCACCTGGGTCAAAACCATGGCACACCTGCCCTCTGGGTCAGGCTAGAAGGGGCCTCATGTGAAGGTGTGGAGGAAGGCAGGATTCACAAACCACTGTTGGCTTTCTGGGGAGAGCTCACACTTCTCCATGTCAGTGACCCATGAACCATACTATGGCAGGAGAGAGACAGCACATTGATGGGACTCCACTTGGCTTCCGAGTGTGCACGGCAGAGGCCGAAGGAGTGACTCTCTACCTGACTTAGAGAAGACAGCTCAAGCTTGAACCTGTCTCAGAAACTCCTCTACCAGTGTCTACACCAAAACTTAGTGCACATCTAAATGCATGTGTGCCTAAGGGAGCCTCCTGTTTGGGTGCACCAAGGTGGCTGTTGTGGAGGAGGCCAACCTCGGCTATGGCTATTATTCTTCCGGAGCAAGCCACTCTGTCTTATGAGTCAGAATCTCTCATTGGCCTGCAGCTCACTAATTTGCCTACTGGCCAGCAAGCCCCAGCGGTGTTCTTTTGTCCCTACCTCTCTAGTCCTGGGGTCACAGCACGCACCACAATACCTGGCTTTTTTATGTGGATCTGGGTTTGAACCCATGTCCTTAGACATGTGGGCTTTAATAGCTGAACTCAATTCCTCAAATACTATTTTCCTCAAATTCCTCAAATACTATTTTCATGAGGAATTCTGGCTACTTAATAGTCAAAAAACCAAACCAAAACAACAACAACAAAAACCTTCTCTACATGCATGGCAATTGTCAAAGCTCAGGAGACACTGTTCTTGAATAGCTGATAGTGAGATGGGGTTCTTTGTGTTGACAAAGAACCAAATGGCAGATGTCATTAAGGTCTGGGTTCCGACCAGCTCTTCTTCTGGAAGAGTGTATGTCCCTGGCTTGGTGAAGCGTGGCCACATACTAGAGTTTTACAGAGGAAAACGTGAGCAGGGGGAACAGGCATTGCTTTTGTGTGTGCCTGTGCATGTGCTGTGTGTGCTTCCCACGTTTCGTCTTCCTAAGAGGAATGTATGAACAAGCCACAGTGAAGGAAATGTCCCCATTGACCTGCTTTGGATACTTGAGGGAACAGGATGTAAACTTACACCATCCTAATGCGCAGGTTTGGGGACATAGTTGTTACTGTAGCATGACCTAGCCTATCCTGACTACTACAAATGGCTTGGGAAGTAGCCACACCCCTCTACTGACAGCAGTCCTGGGGAGGCTGCGGACAGCCAAAGCACTGTTTCAGGGAGGAACTGAGGGCGAAGCTTGAGAACCTATTTATTTCTCTTTCCAGTTCTAGTTCCTGTATTGACTTGTTTTCAGCCTGTTGTTTGAAGGTGGCTGCTCGAAAGATATCCAGAAAAAAAAAAACAAAAAAAAAAAACCAAAAAAAACTGAAAAGCACCAAACTGTCTCATTTACTCATAGACACCAATATACCAATGAAAGAAGATGCGAGGATGATGGGAGCTATGGATCAGAACAGAGTGGGGGCAGTGCCTTAGGCTGAGGGCCACGCCAGGGGAAGCACTATATACAGGGAAAGTACTCTGCTGCCACTCGCCCACATTTGGTTCCTCTAGGAGCTGGGAAGACATAGGATCTCATTCTCAGGGTGGTTCTATCAATCGGAAGGGCAAAGTTCTGGAAGAGGCTGAAACCACAACACTGTCTGCTAGCTGTGCCTGGACGGGACACATCCATCACGAGATGGTACACATCCATAACGAGATGGGACACAGCTGGGGACTCTCTTTGCAAGTGTCTTGGACATGCATACAGTCTCCCTCTTTAGAAGACCCATTTCTTTTATTTGTGTGTCTCTGTGTGTTTGTGTGTATTGTATGTTATGTGTGCATGTGTGTTCTTCTGCATGGGCACATGAGTGTGGGTCTGTGTGCCCCTGTGGAGTCTGGAGCATGATGCCTGGGTGTCTTCCTCTGTTAGTTTTTTTTATTATTTCTTGCTTTGAGACGGGGCTTCTCACTGACCCGGAAGCTCACCATGTTGGCTAGGTTGGCTGGCTAGCATGCTCTGAAGACCTGTGTTTCTGTCCTCCACTGCCCTCCAGTCCTGCAGCTCTGGACTTGCATAGCCATGCTCTGCTTGTTCCCGTGGGTGCTAGGGATTCAAACCCAAGTCCTCACGCTCATGGAGAAAGCCCTCTCTCCAGTCCCAAGATCTACTTCTCTAAGTGTTTCACTTTGACATCTGGGTTGCCTTTATTGCTTTCTAGCTCTATTGAACAAAGTGAGCAAGCCACTAATATCAGTTTGCCATCTCTGCAAAGAGCAAGTGACTATAAGGGGCCTATGAGGGCTTTGTCCCCATTTCCAAGGTTAAAAAAGAAAGAAAAATGGGAGGAACAGGAAGAAACCAGCACACAACTCATTAACAGGTCTACCCGTGAGACTGTGAGAAGAGTGGGCCGAAGCAAATTGGGGACAGTCACTTCTTTCTCTTGGGCCATCCTGGTGTATGAGGGCCATTATGGCTCTCAGGGCATTTTTAGGATCATGTGTCTATTTCCTTAACCTACGTTATCAGACTCTTTCTATGGGATTTGGGACTTCCAAGAGTATCGTTAAGTTGCAAACCTAATTAGAAAGTGGAGGCAGGGAGGGTGTGGAACATTCCAGATCCCAGCCATCCAGCTAACAGGTCCAATGGGAAGGGGTCTGGCATCAGAGCTGGTGACCTTCTCCCACAAGCACACAGACCATGTCATCTTGTGGTAGCTATGGATGCCATGGAGCTGCCAGGGTGATTTCCAATAAGGATTCATAGGAGGGTGGGTGAGGTTAGAATCACCAGGGGGAGGTTTCTGTGGATGGGAGGGGCAGCCTTCTGGTTCAGTTCAGGTTTTAGGGAGACAATTACTAGGTTGAGAGGAAACCTTGGAAGTCAGGGATGAAAGCACGCTGGATCCCCCAATAACTTCAGACTGCTAGAGGACCTCTCAGACACCCCATTATATCTAACCTTTATGGCATGCTTCCCATATGCCAGACACTGTCTGGGCACTCTGCATGGTTCTCTTGGCTGACCTAGGATCACAGAGCTCAAGGGAGTGGTGTCTTGGTTTCTATTGCTACTATAAAACACCATAACCAAAGAGCAAGTTGGGAAGGAAAGGGTTTATCTGACTTACATTTCAGCATTGCCGATCATCACTGAAGGAAGTAAGGACAGGAACTCAAGCAGGGCAAGATCCTGGAGGCAGGAGCTGATGCAGAGGCCATAGGGGTGCTGATTACTGGCTTGCTTCCTTTGGCTTGTTCAACCCACCTTCTTATAGCACCCTGGACCAGCAGCCCAGGGATGGCACCACCCACCATGGGCTGGCGCCTCTCCCACTGATCACTAAATGAGAAAATGCCTTACAGTTGGATCTCATCAAGGCCTTTCCTCAACCGAGGCTCCATCCTCTGATGACTCTAGTTTGTGTCAAGTTGGCACACAAAGCCAGCCTGCTATGGGACAATGGTCTTGTATTGTTTTAATAAAATGCTGACTGGCCACTAGCCAGGCAGGAAGTATAGGCGGGGCAACCAGGCAGGAAGTAGAGGTGGGCAATGAGAACAGGAGAATTCTGGGAAGAGGAAAGTTTCAGTCTGCAGCCATCTCCCAGACACAGAGGAAGCAAGATGAGGATGCCTCACTGATAAAAGGTACCAAGCCATGTGGCTAACAGACAAGAATTATGGGTTAAAGTAAAATGTAAGAGTTAATAAGAAGCCTGAGCTAATAGGCCAACCAGTTTATAATTAATGTAGGCCTCTGTGTGTTTCTTTGGGACCGAATGGCTGCAGGACTGGGTGGGACAGAAACCTCTGTCAACACTAGTACAAGTGTGATCTAGATTCACAGAGGTCTGGAATCTAATTCTGTAGGTCAGGCTGGCCTCAAACTCAGAGATCTGCCTGCCTCTGCTCCCCAAGTTCTGGCATTAAAGGCATGTGCCACCACTGCCCGAGGGGGGTCTGGAATCTTAACCATTATGCACAAAACCTTATCAAATAGAAGCTACACTCCCAAGTTCAGAATGAGACAGCACACATGCACCTATAACTGTTTAACCATGGCAGATGCTCTTCCTAATCTTGCAATAAACCCACACGACTGGTCAATTCAACAACTGGGGTAAACCCCCATACCAAGTCCTTTCTTTCAAGGTTCTGCTCTCCTTGAATTTTAGCTTTATTAAGATAGTCTAAAAAAAAAAATGAAATTCTGAAAGTCTCATCATTTCCCCCCAGCGTTCACAGGAGGAATCTATTCACCTTAAGAGGGACGAACAGAGCCAAACAGGATCAAGCATAGATGAGAGGCAGCAACCACTGAGTCCTGTGCCTCAGCCAGGCCAGATGAACCTCCGGGCAAGCTGCCTATGCCCAGCCCCTCTAGAGGATCTTCTCCAGGACTGCCTGCTCATTCCTACAGGCTACCTGCTCCCCTGCCCCCGCAGTGACACTGACTCCCAGCGTGGTCCACCTTTCTCCTTGCAAGTTGCCTCCTTAGTCACTGCCGGGCCAGGGGAGAGGGCATTTTTTCCTCCAGCTGCCCCACAGCACAGGTCTTCCACGGGTGCCTTTGCCACCAGCACAGAAACTCTAGGCCAGCCATTGCCTTCTCTGCCCTCTCCCCAATCCCAGGTTTCAGAGATGCATGTGTGCCTATGTATACAGCCAATCATGTGGAATTCAACATGCCCGTGTGGTGGGCAGCCCTAAAGGAGAGCTATTTCAGGAAGTGGACAAGAGGGTGGCAACAGCAACGGCGGCGGCGGCGGGGCGGGGCGGGGCGGGGGGATTAAAGAACAGAGAATTCCTGCCTCAAAATGCAGCCAAAATGCACCCAAACATGATAAGGTTCTGCCACCAGATCAAAAACAATAAAAATTGCTTGGAAAGGAGATTTTCCAGGCTGACTCCCTGAAAGAATTAGGGATGTTCTTCTGCCCTCTAGTGGTGAGAATCAGCATCGTCCTTCAGGCATCCTTTCTTAGCAACAGTATGGGCAGGCTGCCACTAGTAAGATGCCCAGACAGCAAAGAAAAGTGTCCATCTGAGGTACGGATGGGAGGCATCAACGTCAACGAGCCTACAAGTGTGGAAGAGGCTGCTTTACTTCTCGAAGGCCTTAGGGGGAAGCAAGCAGAGATGATGAGAACAATATGGGGTCTCCGGGCACCAAGAGAGTAGGCTCTTTCATGGAGTGTGGGGGAGAGAGGATCATGAATGGGAGAGATCTCCCAAGTGGCTCAGGAGACTTGGGTTTTAAACAGATATGCCTCCCCTGGCAGAGTTCCTTCCCTTCTCAGTATGAGACTCGGGTTCCTCATCACATCAATATAGTGAAAACTCTGAAACAGAAAGCTGCCCAAGGTTCTTTCTAGCTCAGACCTTCTGGCCGTTCCTACTACCTTGGTTTGATGGGTCACTGCTGATATGCCCAGTACAAAATACATTACCCTCCATATTCTCAAGGTAGTTTGCTCCTCTCCAAGGCTCTTGCCGCCCCTGGATTTTGCTGCCTTTGGGACACCGGTGGAAGCCAGCTTTTCTGTCTGGATGAGATGGCAGCTGACACTTCAGCTAGTATGTCCCTTGCCAGTCCAACCTGACTCTCTAGGAACGGGCTGCTAAGGGTCAGGCTGCTGGGAAACAGAAGCGTCTAATCCCTTCCTGAAACAGGCCTAGCACTTGACAAGAATAAATAAAGGCAGCTGTATCTGATTTTATTTTCTCCTTGAGAATTGCTAACATCATTAGCGACAAGTAAATATATCAGTGGGATTAAACGAGTGAGCCACAGTGCGGCTTGATTGGATTGAGGACCACATTATTTCTTTGGGGGTGAATTAGTAAATTTAGCACTGTCAAGAGATGATGGATCGGGGACCCAGGGACTGAGAGTTCTTATTGATCCCGAGAACAGATCAGCCCAAGAAGCAGCTACAACAGCCTCCCACCCGGCTCCTGCAGAGAGAGAAAGGAGATGTGGCTATATGACGGATGGAAGGATCCAGAAAGCCTGTGCTCTCTTTCAGATACCGGCCGTGATATTTGAGAATACAAGCATCGGGGTATCTGGGGTGTCACCCCTGTGTGGGTGTGAATCAACTGGCGCCTAGAGGACCTAGGGAATGGTACTCTTAGGAAGTGTGGCCTTGCTGGAGTAGGTGTGGTTTTGTCGAAGGAGGTGTGTCACTAGGGGCTGGGCTTTGAGGTCTCAGAAGCTCAAGCCAGGCCTCGTGGCTCACTCTCTCTTCTTGCTGATCCAGATGTAGAACTCTCAGCTGTCTCTCCAGCACTGTGTCTCCTGCACGCTGCCATGCTTCTCGCCATGATGGCAATGGACCAAAGCTCCGAACTGCAAGCCAGCCCCAGTTAAATGTTTTCCTTTGTAAGCACTGCCATGGTCGTGATGTCTCTTCATAGCAATAGAGGCCCTAATAGAGACAGCCCCCCAAATTTCTGCCTCCACCTGAATTCATATTCTCGTATAGGAACCCTGCTTCTGTGGGCCCCTATGACTGGCTGTTTCCTAGCAAAGAGAGCTGGAGACATACCATGAAGTCATCCAGCAGACTAGCTTACAAAATATGGTGGCTCCTTCTCTTGGGGACTCTCTCTCATCTTCTCTGTAGGGGGACTGGTGACAAAGTCCTGAAGAGAGGACCGAGGGTCAGTGTGGCCAACCCTGGATGGGCTCAGAGTTGGATCCTCTCTCTTTTGGTCGTTAAGGGGACTGCAGCCTAGGTTGGGACTTGGTCACATCCCCCTGAAGCTGCTCCCGAGTCCCAGACCCAGCTCGAGTCACTCACCATGTGGTGTCATTGTTACAGACATGCTTTGGTAACGACAGGGAGAGGACAGGGCCATCATTCTTCACCATGGGCTTTAAGGACCAGTGGATACACGCCTGAAACTCTACACACTGGGATCAGGATAAAGACTGTGGGCCTGGGTACCAGAGAGACCAAGGTGAGTGGATCCTTCTCAACCCCAATCTGTTCTGAACAGGTTATCTACAAAATTAATTTTTAGTATACCTAGTCACTTGAATTTGAGGCTGTCACGATGGCCAATCCCTATTGCTAACCTAATGGGATGGACCTGGGAGACAGGCCTCTGGGAACGCCTGCGAGATATTATCTAGACTGGGTTCACAGAGGTGCATTATCTAGACTGGGTTAATTGAGGTGGTAAGATCCACCCCTGCGGCAACAGCAACAATCCTATGCTTGGGTTTCTGGGAGGAATTGAAAAGGATGAAATTGTGATGCCTTTCTGCCCTCTAGTGGTAAGAAACAGTAACACATCTCAAGAACTTTCAAGACGGAATGGCTACTGGCAACGGGATACCTATTCACGGTTATTTGGCTGTAAAGAACAATGAAGCACAGGTAGATGGCCCACATCAGACAGAGCTGGAAATAATCCTTGTGAGTGATGTAACCCAAGTCCAATAAGACAACTGTTACGTCTTTCTCTCCTATGTGGGTTCCAGATTGGAAAGCTTGGATATGTGTGTTTAAACTAGAGAACCCATAGAAGTCTGAAAACCCGGAAAGGGGCTTTGGGGAGATCTCAAGGGGTGAAACATTATTTGATGGGCACGACAAGGCTGCTATCCACATGAACTCAGTGGCTGTGATTGCATACACACACACACACACACACCATCAAGGGAAACAAAATCTCAGCATGGACTAGGGTTTGCCCATGAAGTCCTGCTCTTAGCTGAGAAGCCACAGGCAGCCAAGGGTGGCCCTGGAGAAGGGGGAAGTTTTCATCAGGTATGTTGACCCTGCGAGGCTACCCATCCTCCAGTAGGTGGTCCCACACTCATGCACTTACTGGCCTCATTAAGTGGACTCAGTGGGCTCAAGGGGAGACAAAGCATGCACAGGGAGTGAGGAGGGGAAGTGGTGGATGTGGGAGGAGTTAGAAGAAAGAGAACAAATAAACAAGAGAACGAGAATGGGGGCCTGTGGATTTGATTCATGCAGACATTGTATGCATGCATGAAATTCCCGATACAAAACCCTACTTCCAAGACAGCAGAAGACCACAAAAAGCTGAACACTATAGTTCACTGCTCTCCACTTGCTGACGATGGCTGCACCCTGGCCAGCAGCCTCGGGCTTCTGCCGCCTTGTCTTCCCCACCACGGTGGATCCTCAGAGTTATAAACCAAAATAAAGTTTTCCCCTCCCAAGATGCTTTCTGTCAAGCGATCCACTTTGCTTTGCTGTTGCTGAGATCAAGCGCTTTATTCTATTTTATTTTTTTTATTTTTTTCACTAGTCAGGCTAGGAACTCAAGGCAGAAACCTGGAAGCAGGAGCTGAAGCCGACACCGTGGAATGCTACTTATTGGCTCACGCCTAGGTCCACACCCGGTTATCTTTCTTATAAAGCCCTGATCCACCTACCTAGGGATGATACCACCCTCCCCACAGTGGGCTGAGCCCTCCTATATCATTAGAAAACGCCCCACAGACACGTCTCCACCTAATGGAGGCAATTTCTCAATGGAGGTGCCCTCTTCCCAGGTGTGTCAAGTTCACACCCGAGACTAACCAGCAATCACACATGTAACTAAAAAAGATATCGCTTACCCCGACAGCCATTGAATTTAATCTCAGAATCACCGGAGGGAAGCCCAGTGCTCCTGACAAACATATGTCCTCTTCCTATTAAGAATGCACCAAGTTTTTCCCAAGATGGTTTTATTTTGCATACATCCGTGTAGTGCATGCATGAATGTGCTCAAGTGTGTGCATGCGTGTGTGTGTGTGTGTGTGTGTGTGTGTGTGCGTGCGTGTATTTGGGAGATGGGGCCTTGTGGCAAAAGTTAGGTTGTTGTAGCAAGCCTTTGAAGAGGATATGGGGACCCTGGTTTCCTCCTTTCTTTTCCCTTCATAGCCACCATGTGTTAAACAGCTCTGTTCTACCTTATGTTCCTCATCAAGTGGTATGTTACCCAGAGACCCCCAAACAACATGCCAACCAGAGACAGACTCTGAAACCAGGAGCCAGCCAGCGCAGGCCCTTCTTTGTTTTCCCTTGATTGTCTCAGGCGTATATGTCACAGTAACAGAAAGCTGAGCAGCACGAGAATATTGCTTAGTGTATGTGGAGTGTTAGAACCCCGTAGGCTAACAACGCCTTCGTGAGAGCGGGGATGGTTGCAGGGGCGCTTAGCAATTCCGATCTTGTATTTCTTACTTGTGTCAATGAAGACGGCATCCACATAGATTTTGGTACAGAAAGAGCCCAGAATAAATCCACAGGCTGGTCCAAATACCAACATCGTGAACAGGATTCCTGCAAGAAGAAATGAAAGGTTAGGTTAAAACACAGAAGCCTTTTGAGGAGTGAGATCATCAAAGACCCAAGAGATTATCTTACATTGGCCAGGTAAGATAACCAGTTATTACAAACGACAGTACTAGGACTTAGTCCAAACACCACAGAGGGGATAATTAGTGAATTTCCATCTTTGAGGACTCCATAAAAATACTGCGTATCATGCTAGAAGCCCACAGGATTCCGTTTTAGATTTATTATTGTTTTACATCATGTATAAGCATGGATCTATGCATATTGTGCTGTGGCCTCAGAGGCTAGCAGAGGGCATTAATATCCTCTGGAGCTAAAGTCAGAGGTGGTTGTGAGCCCCCTGATATGCATGCTGGGAACAAACCTGAATCTTTTCTCTGCAAGAGAAGCAAGCACTGTTAACCACGGAGCCATCCCTCCAGCCCCTCTCCAGGAATTTGATTGGTTGCTCTAGCAAGGTAGTCAGATACCCCCATTTCTCTTACCTTTAGGGGACTTTGTGCCACACCAATGAGAAATACTAAAAGAATCCAAATCTGTCATTAAGTAGTTTTTCTACTATGAAGAAATCTGCAGGGGAGGTGAGCTGAAGAGATGGCTCGGTTGGCAAAGCGCCCCCAGCATAAATATACGAACCTAATGTGGATCTGTAGAACTAACACATAAGCCAACTGTGGCAGCCAGTCTGTAATCCCAATACTAGGAAGGTGGGGACATAAAGATCCACGGAGCTCATTAGTCACCCAGCCTAGCCTAATGGGTAAGATCTAGGTTCAGGGTGACACTGTGGCTCAAAAAAAAGAAGGTGTAGAGACACCAGGAAAGATACCTGTCACCTGATGCCAGCCTCTAGTTTCCAAATGCACATACAAACATGTGCACAGGCGCCTGCACATATACATACACACCCTCTCCCTATGTGCACATACACTCTACACACACACACACACACACACACACACACACACACACACACACCACACCACAAAAAGATTTTTGCAACTGTTTTTACATTCACTTTAGCTATAGACACTTCTTCCTTCCCTCTCTCCCTTCCTTCCCTTCTTCCTCTCTTCTTTTGTTAATCTAGGCACTCACACAAATTCAAGAACTCTTGGGAAGTGAGAAAAACCCAATCCACAAATTGTTTTCAAATGCAACCAGATATTTATAATCTCTAAATATATTAACTACGAAAATCCACACAAGGGTGTGGATTGAGAAGAAGTGACTAGACCCTGGATAATCCACTTTTGCCATCCCACACTGTGGAATCACTGGCAACGGTAGTTCGGGGCTGCAGCCTGTCTGGGAGCCTGAGAAGATGGCAGGCCTTGGCTGTGTATGGAGTTACCTGGAGACTATAGCACATAAGTTTTACACAGGGCTTTTGCATGACTCTTGGAAAAGCACCGAGCCTGAACTGAAACTCACAGGCTATAACTGCTTAACTGACTTCCAGTCTTCGGAGGAATTTTCTGAGCACTGATCATCCCCGAGCCATGAGGATGAAGAGGAAAGTTGCAATCCCTCACGACAAAGACAGTCATCTGATGGGAACAGCCAGAAACTTATGCCCAAGTGGTTGATCTAGAACGGCGGGTACCAGTGGGTCTATCTGGGAATCAGTGTTATGATGGGAACCTAAGCTCATGGGAGGACACATACGTGTACTGACTGGCTCCGTCAGAGCTGGGCTCAGAGTACATGGCTCACTGTGTGTGTGTGTGTGTGTTATAGGTACATTTTATCACTCCGCCTCCTGCTCACCATGAAGCCAGCGGCTCTGCCCTGCCGTGCTCTTCCGCATGGCAATCTGCTTCACCCAAGGCCTAAAATCAATAGAACCGAGTGACCATGGACTGAGACCTCTGAAAACATGAGCCAAAATAAATTCTTTGGTGGCTCAGTTGTTTCTCCCGGTATTTTGTTGCAGCAATGTGCACCGGCTAACACGCAAGCTCCTTCTATGAGCCAAGCACCAAAACTTCAGACAGTTAGGAGTCCTGGTCTTCACAGAGCTCACTGACTTACTGGAGGGACTCAGAAGAAAACTCCAGAAGTTCACATGTTTCTAAGCGTTTGGGAAGGAAACTAGGTCTTTACAAATAGGAGCAATCACTTGATTTTGTCCTGTAGACAGTTAGACAGACACAATGAAAATAACGTTCTGTATCACAAGAATGGGCTGCTGGAAAGAAACCAATCTGTTTCACAACACTCTAAGAACAGCCACAGACTCCAAATCCCACAGCTATTCTTCCTTAAGGGGAAGGTTCAAAAGACAGAACATGATAACTTTGGAAAGGAACAGTATTCATAGGACCGGAGGGCCATCCTGCTTTGTCACGTTGCAGACAGATGATGAGAGCCTAACAAAGATTGGTGTGTGTGCATGCGTGTGCATGCATGTGAGAAACACACACACACACACACCGTGTGGCATTGATGCAGGGATGGACCCCAGGGCCCAGTGAATTACAAGCTAGTGCTCCATCACTGTGTATAGCCCTAGCTGAATCTCTGGGGCCCAAGTTGCTCCTCCGCAGAGAGAAACCATAGCAAACCTACAGTAAGTTGGTCTTGAAAGGTTTCCTTTGGACAGCCCAATAGTAGGATGTGGGAAGGGTCCCCTCACATCAGGAGGCCCGAGAACTCAGATGGAGCGGCCTTGGGGCAAGGCCCTGGGTCCTTAGGGAAAGCTGAAGACCTCACAGAGTTACTTGAGAATTTGTTGCGCCAGCTCTCTTTTCGCCAAGCTGTGGTTTAGTTTAGTTTGTTTGTTAGTTTTTTGTTTTTTTTTAATTTTTTTATTTTTTAACTTATCAAAACTACCTCAAAATGTTACCTGGCTGTAATATTCCTGTGTGAGACAGGTCCTGGTCCCCAGGAAATGTTTCTGTTGTTGGTCTTTTAAATTTGTGACTCAAGAGTGCCCTCTGCTGTCTGCCTGGGGTCTCTACACCATAGGAAGGGCAAGCTGTCAAAGAGCCAGAGAAAGGGAAGCCGGGAAGCCAGGAAACCAGGAAGCCAGAGTGGTTTTCCCTCTACAGCCCCTCTAAGCCAAACCACTTCACACCTCTAGCCCCCTGCAGTCTCTTCAGTGATTCAAAGAGCAAGTTTGTACATAGATGCATTCTCAAATGCTCCTTCCTGCGTCTGCAGTGTGTAACTCAATCCATCACAGGCAGAGGGCCAGAAGTGGGAACTGGCCAGTCTGCTGAGGGGACCGTTGTAGTAATAGGGGCGTCCCCAAATCCCCAGCCGCCTGGCTCGGCTAGCTTATGCCCCAAATAATTACACGGACACTGTATTCTTTTAAACACTGCTCTGGCCCATTTCTATGTAGCTTCTTCTAGGCTAATTCTCACATATTAATTTAGCCCATTTCTAATCATCTGTGTAGCGCCCCTAGGTGCGCTTACCGGGAAGATTCTAGCCTAAGTCCATCCTGGGTTGGAGCTTCATAGTGTGCGTCTGCCTGGAGCGGGTAGCATGGCGTCTCTCCTGCGTCTGCTCCAGAGAGCAGAGCTGTGGAGTCTGACCTCACTTCCTCTTCCTCCCGGCATTCTGTTCTGTCTACTCCTCCCACCTATCTTCTAACCAATGAAATGGGCCGAGGCAGTTCCTTTATTGCTTAGCCAATGAAATCAACAGATTGATATATGACACTCCCACATCACTTCCCCTTTTTCTGTTTAAACAAAAAAAAAACCGAAGGCTTTAACCTTAACATAGCAAAATTACATATAACAGTTATCAAGTAAAAGTTACATCAGAAACATTTATACATATAACAAAATTGACCTTAAAATCCATACCAATGCAAATTATTCATACCTATATCATTTCCCCCTTTAAATGTAAAAGAACATTTATAAACTATATTTGGGAACATGGGCGCAGTTTTTTCTCTCCAAACTGCTTCCTGCTGAATGGGGGCGTCGTTAATCAGATTATTTAGGGTGTAACCTGTGTGCCAGGTTTATCTCAGTTGGCAGTTGAGCAAGGCAATTTTCTGAAGATGTTCACAGCAACCCTTCAGGAGGACGTGGTCCATCATACCAAATCGGAATAGAAGAAATCCATAGAGTCTCATCCTCTGTGAAAACAAAAGAAGAATCTCTTTTCCAAAGCATCATGTCCTTAGATCCAAATTCTGAAATCATACCCTCATGATATCCGTTCTGGTTCCACTGGGCAGCCCAGATAATGAAATGTCTCTCTGTACTTAGCTCCTTCACAGTCAAAAATTTTAAAGAAAACACAATAATACAAAGAATCCAGACTCTCTGTGAATTTTTCATCTTTACGCGGCTTATTTTTACTCTATCACTTTACTTTATCCTGTCTCTTTAAAGACTTTACCTTTTTTTTTTAAACCATTAACTTTATTCTCTATATTCTTTTTCTTCTCTCTCTCAAGCCTACGTACATTCATCCAACAGTGTGACTCATTCAGAGGTCTGAATCTGTCCTATTGTGAGTCTGCAATTTTTTACTATCCAGGAGCACTTTTGATTTGCGCCTTTAAATCATTAGGCACTTAAGAATCTAAGCTGTGACATTCCTAGGTTAACTTTTTGCTTTTTGAGCGTATATCTGTAGACCAGGCTGTCTTTGAACTCTCAGAGATCCGCCTGTCTCTGCCTCCCAGGCATTGGGATTAAAGGTGTTTGCTACTACACCTTGAACTCAGAGAGATCCGCCCGTCTCTGCCTTCTAGGCACTGGGATTAAAGGCGTGTGCTACCACACCTTGAAGTTTACTTGAGGTTTACTTTAAGAATTTTAACTTTTAGTCTGCATATATTTTTAACACACAGTAAACCATTCAGAAATTTTCTCTGTCTTTGAATCTCTCTTTACTGTATATCTCTTTTTCTGACCACAAGAGCCTTTAATTTACCGAGCAATATCAGTAGGACTAAAGGCGTGGCTTTGCCAGCTAGATCCAGTCCATTCCTTAGCTTTCCAGCCTCACGGCGGATATACAGGCTGCAGCCATGTTTATATCCACACCTCTATGGCTTTTCAAGGTCCTTGCCAGCCAGCAAGCTACAACAGACAACACTCAAGTCCTCTCTCAGTAGCCGGCCCTCCTGCCTCAAACAGTCAGAGTTTGCCCTGGCAGGATGGCCCAGAAAGCCGGCATTTTTAAAACAACACAGGTTTGTTCCTGCTGCTGAGTCAGGAAAATTTCAAAATGTAGGACGTACCATTTTGTGCTAGCTCTGTGGCTACCAGGTAGGAGCGGCACTCAGCACTTTAATTCTGAGACTGAGCGTGCAGCACAGAAATTCTTTTCATCCAAGTTACATCCAAATCTGAGACGCAGAGCACTACGCAGTCTGAAAACACGTCCCTGTATGGCAGCAGGAATCCGCCATGCTCTTCCGCCTGCCTAAGCCTGATTCTGCCTTCTGCCCAGGAGCAGGCTGGGAGCTCTGAGTCATCGTCAAGGTCTCAGAGCACTCTCCTTCCAATCCCAAGCGGGAACACAAACATAAAGCCAGAGTTTGCACTGGCGGCACAGCCCCAGGAAGCCACGCTATGAAATGACACAGCGTTTTTTCTGCTGCTGTTGCCGAATCAGGAAATCTCTCTACAGCACGCCACCAACAAACAGCAAAAATCTGTGTTAAACTCTCTCTCCATTATTTTTAAGCCTTCTCAGGTTTTTTAAGTGGGTTTAGTTAGCCACACGTCTGGGCGTCATTTGTAGTAATAGGGGCGTCCCCAAATCCCCAGCCGCCTGGCTCGGCTAGCTTATGCCCCAAATAATTACACGGACACTGTATTCTTTTAAACACTGCTCTGGCCCATTTCTATGTAGCTTCTTCTAGGCTAATTCTCACATATTAATTTAGCCCATTTCTAATCATCTGTGTAGCGCCCCTAGGTGCGCTTACCGGGAAGATTCTAGCCTAAGTCCATCCTGGGTTGGAGCTTCATAGTGTGCGTCTGCCTGGAGCGGGTAGCATGGCGTCTCTCCTGCGTCTGCTCCAGAGAGCAGAGCTGTGGAGTCTGACCTCACTTCCTCTTCCTCCCGGCATTCTGTTCTGTCTACTCCTCCCACCTATCTTCTAACCAATGAAATGGGCCGAGGCAGTTCCTTTATTGCTTAGCCAATGAAATCAACAGATTGATATATGACACTCCCACATCACTTCCCCTTTTTCTGTTTAAACAAAAAAAAAAACCGAAGGCTTTAACCTTAACATAGCAAAATTACATATAACAGTTATCAAGTAAAAGTTACATCAGAAACATTTATACATATAACAAAATTGACCTTAAAATCCATACCAATGCAAATTATTCATACCTATATCAGACCGTCCTGGTGAGGACTGGAGAGCCTGGACTGAAACCCCGTATCTACTATTTCCTATCCTCACCAGAGCTCACTTGCTTCTCTGATATTACCTGCCAAGGACAGTGGATGCTACCCTTGCTTTCTAGTGGTGATATGCCCCGAAAGAGGAAACAGGGCCTCAGCAGGGAGCAGGGGTGCTGGTGGCGAAGCTGTGACCTCCTTAAAATTACTGTACATCTGCAGTTGCCAAACTGGGTGCTGAGAGACCATGAGCCCCCCTCCCTGAACTCACAGGATACTGCAGTTATCCTTCCCTGTCTTTTTTTTCTCTCTCTTCCCCCTCTATTTAATTTTTTTCATTTATTTTACATACCAACCAGTTTCCTCTTCCTCCTCTCCTCTTATCCCCTCCCCTTTCCCATCTACCACCCCCCTCCCCATGCACTCCTTCATCTCCATACAGAAAAGGACAGCCTCCCACGGGCTTGCAGAAAGCATGACACATCAAGTTGAGGCAGGACCGAGCTCCTCTCCTTACCTGGAGGCCAGGTAATCCAGCATGGGAAACAGGTTACCAAAAGTCAGCTAAGCACCAGCGAGAGGTCCTACTCTCAGTGTTAGAAGCCTTACTAAGAGACCAAGTTACATGACTGTCACACACAAGCAGAGGGCGTAAGTTGGTCCCATGCAGGCTCCCTGACTGTTGATCCAGTGTCCATGAGCTCCCATGAGCTAAGCTCAGCTGTCTCTATGGGTTTCCCTATCATGACCCACTTGACTGGTACAAATCCCTCCTCCCTTTCTTCAGCAAGACTCTAAGAGCTCAGCATACTGCTTGTCTGAGGATCTCTGCCTCTGCTTCCATAAGTCACTGGATAGAGTATCTCTGATGGCAGTTAGGGAAGTTGCCAATCTGCTTACAGTAGATGGCCAGTTAAGAAACCCTCTCCACCACTGCTAGGAGTCTTGGGGTCATCTTTGTGAGTTCCTGACACCGGATTTCTCACTAACCCCAAAGTGCCCCCTTCCTGTGCATCAAGATATCGCTTTTGTTACTCTATCCTAGAATAACTTTTTGAAAGCAGTTTCATTTATTATTTTATGCATATGTGATTGTGGCTAAGTGTATGCATGTGTACCACATGCATGAAAATGCCTGAGTAGGTCAGAAGAGGGCGTCAGATAACCTGGAACTGGAGTTACAAGTGGATGTGAGTCACCATCCATCCTGGATGTTTGGAACCAAACTCGGTTCTCTTCGAGAGCAGCAAAACTCCTCACGGCGGAGCCAGCTTCTCAGACCCATGGTCCCAGCATGGGCTCACACTATTTTCCCATTTTCTCTATGATTTCCAACCTTTTCTTTTTGTTTTTAGCATAATAGATTGATAGATTAATATAGTTACATCATTTCCCCCTCCCTTTCCTCCCTCCTAGCCTTCCTGTATACCCTTCCTTAATTTCTTTCAAATTCATGTCCTCTTTTTAAAAATTAACTGTTGTTACATGCGTGTGTGTGTGTGTGTACAGATGCTGGTGAACACCAGAAGTTGATGTTTTTCTTGAATGTTCTCCACTTTACAGAGATGGGTCTCTTCTTGAACTTAAGAGTTCAATGGTTCAGCTAGTCTAGCTAGCCACTGCACTATAAGGATTCCCTATCTCTGACCACTGAGTGCCAAGATTATAGGTGGGCTGCCTGCTGCTGGGGATTAGAACTCTGGCCATCATGCTTGTGAGAGATATTAACTGCTAAGAACCCTCCAGCCCTAATCAGGCAACCAGCCTTCCTTCCTTCCTTCCTTCTTCTTTTCTTTTCTTTCTTCCTCCCTCCCTTCCTTCTTTCTTTCTTCATTTACTTTGTTTAATTTTTCAAGACACAGCTTCTCTGTGTAACAGCCCTGTTACTCTCTCGGTAGACCAGGCTGGCCTCAAACTCAGATATTCACCTGCCTCTGCCTCCCAAGTGCTGGGATTAAAGGAGTATGCCACCACCACCCAGTGTGGCCACCATAAAATAACACCAGATACTAGATTACCACATATTACTATATATTATTCTGTATGTAGTATGATACACATATGCCCACATGTCTGAAAGTAACTGTAAAGGCCCTTCAGATGTGGAGGGTACAGAAGAGTCAGGGTAGGAATTGATGACGGACCAGAAAAAAACTGTTCTCCAGAAAGGATTTTAGTCAGGTCATCTTGGTTTTAGCTCCACATGTCCCCTTATGGACTTGAGATCTCCAGAAGTCCAATATGACAATAATGTGTGAAGTTACTCTGTCTGTGACGTATTAAAGGAATGCAAATTAATCACTTTGGCCAAACTTTGCTAGTAAAAACAGCTGAAGATAAATCCACCTTCTGACGGGTGGTTCTCACTCTCAGGAAATATTCCCATGGGTATTAGGAGGCACACCCAATAATGCTCGCATCATCCCTCTGTGAGACCCCTCGCCTGAGAATACACTGTCCACCCAGACACCCTGCAGCCGCTACATCCTGGAGTGTCTGTGTGGCAAAGAACACGGGGCACTCACAGGGTGGCCGCTGCCAACCAGACACAGTATTACGATGAACCTTAAAGAGCACAGGAGAGTCTAAGTCTGTGCATCCAGATCCAAGGTGGCAAAACAAAACCAGAAGAGAGACAGACAACGCTGGAGCTAGGATGGAGAGAAGGGGATTTGTTCATATCATGATTACACTTGTGTGTGTGCAAAGTGGCTGTGGGAACGTGGGTGTGCACAAGCGCTCGTGTGTGCGAGCCGTGGCCCGTGTATGGAGTTCAGAGGACAGCCTTGGATGCTGGTCCTCATCTTCCCCTTGTTTGAAATGCTCTTCTTGTTGTTTTCTATTGTGACGCCAGTGTGGCTGGCCTGTGAGCTTCTGGGTGCTCCCGTTTCCTCCTCCCATCTTGTCCTAGGAGCGCTGGGGTCCCGATGCTGGTGCTGTGTGTGTTCATGTTTCTCATGGGGTTTCCCCATGTGATCCATCTCTTTAGCTCCTGTCTATTATTATTAGTCGTATGATTGATAAGTAGGCAGATGGGGCTACAAAAGGAGGCAATTCCACAGTGTCAATTCTATAGTTTGTTTACAGGTTATATGACTGTTTATTTTATCACAATGTGTGAGGCCAGATATCTGTGTTTTCTGTTGGAGAAAAAATGTCTGTGCACACGTGATTCTGAGTATCACTCACACAGATGTGTGAGCGTGTGCTCAAACACACACCACACACACACACACACACACTCTTTGTTGAGTGCTTCTATGGGGTGCTAAAGGACCATGTGATTTTCACTGATGATCTCATGGTTCCTTTAACAATGTGGTCAGCTACCCTCATGGCAGATTTACTCAAGGAGAGACGTGGCTCACAGAATCTCAAGTTATTTTGCCCCCTGACTTGTGACTTATAGGTGTCGGCTAGGTCACTGGGTCTGCAGGGGGCTCAGACAGATAAGGAAGACTGAGGCCAAATCGAACTCCACGTTTGGCTGGGAAAGGCAACCATTTAAATGCAGAGCCATTTGAAAGAATCTTGGGATAACCGGATCTGTACAAACACAGTAGGGAGGCTCTCTCAGCCCCCTCAGAAGCAGCTGGCACGGGCCCCGGTAGGTTTACAGAGCAGGCAGTGTGGGTCCCCGGATCACTCAGCTGCTGAAAGGCCTCACGCATCCCTCAGTCTTGCCAGCTGGGCTTCCATCTGAAAGAAGCATGCTAACAAGATCAGTTTTAGGGGGCTGTAGTGAGGAACGCCAAGACCAATGCCAGCCTGGTGTGACCCTGGCACAGATGCCAATGCTCGGCTTCCCCCCATGTCTACAGCTTGGCTCTGTGTTAGCAGAAGAAAGGAAGGAAAGACAGTGGAGCCACATTGGAACCTCCCATTTGGGAGTGCATGCTAACTCCTCCTGTGAATATCTATCTGCTCACCAAGGCCACCAACTTAGGGCATTTGGGGTGGGCTGCAGGGGGCATGGCTGGCATCACTGTGAGGGAAAGAGTGAGCTTCCCTTCCAGCCCGTATCTTTCTCTGTGTCACTTTGACACAGAGCGTGGTTCTCATATGGGAGTAAAGGATATAGGCTACCCCGAGGGTACTGCTGGCCTCTGTTATCCGGCGGCATGAGCTCTTCATGAATTGAAAGCCAGGACAGCCTCCCGCAAATCCAGGCCCTTTCCCTAACACCTCCGATCACTTTGCCGTCAGTGTTTCTGAGTCACAACTTCCCTTTGTGGGACAGGACTTAGGTGTGACCTGCAGAATGTGGATCAGCTCTGCTAACAGTGTGTCTGCGAGCACGGTGCCAAGTGTCTGTGCCTCAGTTTCCTTCTCTGTGATATGGACTGACAACCCTATATCCAAAGAGCCTCAGAGTATCAAGTGTGTGTGATACATACAACAGTCTTCAAAAACTCATTTCTGAACCTGGTCTCTGGACCCATCCATTGTGTTTATTCTCTTGCTGATGTTTCCAGCAGCAGAATATCCTGTGCCTGCTTCAGGAGTTTTACTTCTTTTGATCACTTAGGTAAGAGCTGCTTCTTTTAGAGAATATAGAAAATACAGAATCGGAGAGACCTCTTTCCTAGTTCCTTTTATGCACTACTGTATTTGTGAGCTATTTCTTCAAATCCATGCTCATCCAAGGCAAGAGCAGTAACAGAGGAAGAGAGCCCATCACTGTATTCCAGAGCACTGACCCTGGAGCTGGGCTGCTCGCAACTCGACTCGCCAGCCGTGCAGCCCTGGGAAGCACTGGCCTCTGCGCACTTATCTTAGACTGGCTGTAAGAAAAGCCCCTGCCTTGCTGGGCTGCTGTGGAGGTTTAATGTGTATCAAAGGCCTTTCACAGTTCTTTGCATACAGTTAAATGCTTGGTACATTTTTTTAATCATGATTGTCAAGATGGCAAACATCAGCATCTCTATCACCCACAGAGAATCACTGATATGTATTTAGCTAAGACCTGACAGTCTACTCCTAAGTGTAAGGTTCATTTCTTGGCGTAATTAGAGGAGACTCACACAGCTTTCCTAATGACTGGAATCCCAGGGACAAATGAAGAAAGTTTCTAAAGACTATTTCTTTTCTTTCTTTTCCCTAAACTTGGTGTGTGTGTGTGTGCGTGCATGTGTGTGTGCGTGCATGTGTGTGTGTGCATGCATGTGTGTGTGCGTGTGTGTGTGCATGTGTGTGTGCATGTGTGTGTGTGCATGTGTGTGTGTGCAAGTGCACATGCATTTGTGTGTATGTGTGTGCATGTGTGCAACCACACACCTGACCCAGTACACACACACGGTAGAGGACAGACTTGCACGTTCCACTCACTCTCCATCTTGCTTGTCACAGGGTCCCTTTGTCCCCACTGTGTATTCCAGGAGAGTATCCCCCAGCTTCTGCAGAAGCCCCCTTCTAGCCTTTGGATCACAGGGACCCAGCTTTACATGGTTCTGGAGTTCATTCAGGCCCTCACACTTGCAAGGTGAATGTCCTATTCCCTGAGCCACTTCTCCAGCCCCTAAAGACCACCTAAAGAACTGATGGCAGAGTGCAATAGCAGCCGAGGCGCCAACCAAAGGGAAATGCAAGGAGCAGGCATCCTGGGCGTCCTTAAAGTGCTGAGCTAGGATCTAATTACGCCCAGCCCCAGGAGGGCAGCAGAGGTCAGAGGTCTCCCATGACAGTCTTGACTTCTTAGCAATATCTGGGACATCACAGGGTGGGGAAGGGCAGAGCTGGGGGTTCTGGGCTTGACAAAAACCCACTTTTCTTTTTAAAGAGAAAGTAGAGGTTTTCTTGGGAGAGAGAAGGAGATTACTCTCAGAAAGTGAAGGGTTCTCTTCATGGCATCTTCTAGGCTGGTAGTATGGTTGACTGCTTCCGACTCTGGGAGCAAAGTGGCCCAACTCCAGTTTGTGCAGTTGGAAGAGTAATGCACTCTGAACGTAGGGTCGCTCTTACCCTGCCATTCTGGAGCAACCACCCCTTCAGATTTCCATCCCATAAAGTTGTGACCCAGGAATAATTCTGAGGAGCATGACAGAGGCTTATGATGAGAAAATCGAAACTCGGAGAGGTGTGTTAGCAGCTCCAAGAACATCAGTGGCCATACAGAGGAGGTGGATTCGGCCTCTGATTCTAGGCACTGGTTCTTCAAAGAGCTAACATGACAACATAGAGAGAGGATGGTAGAACCAGTCAGATCTAACCCCTTTGGATCACACCTCAATTTCTAGATGACTAATAATAATCTCAATGCTATATCTGGAAATAAGAATATCTACCTTGTGCATCAGGGACCATTAGACACAATAGTGGGTGCGCACACAGGATAGATGTGACCTAGAACTGTATCAGGATTGAAGAGTCTGGGGAGGATGTCCCGCAAAGCTGCCGCTCCCAAATATGTGTCTGTAGCTGGGCTGCCTGCTCCGCCGCTCTGGTGGGATAAGCAAATGAGGCTGGTTGTGACTCTTCCCACTAGAGGGCAGCACCAGACTAGCAAAGAATGCGCTCTCAGCTTGTCAAACACTGACATGCTCTACTTCCCAGCGGCAAGTGAAACCCTTGGTCGGAAGGTTGCTCTCCTCATCCTACACTTGCCTTCCTTGCCCTCGATTTATATAACTATCGTCCCTTGCCTTGAAATTCCCAGGCTGGAAATTCTCCCCTCTTAGGGAGCTTTCTTCTGCATTCAACGCGCATGAATAAAACATGACCCATAAGCAGCAGGAAGCCTACAAAACACACAATACATATTTATCCGTTGCTCACTGTCCACAGCCTGACAGCCTTTTAACTGATGTGCTCGTGTCTGGGGGGTTGGAGGATGTGAGGAGGGGGGCAACCATTTATGGAGTATTTAAGGCATGCCAGAGAGAGCACAGTTCGTGTAGCAGATCATTCCTGGTGTAAACTTTATAAACCAAGGACAACACAGACGTGGCTAAGGCCACATGGTACGTGACAAAGGCAGAGCCGCTTCCCGTGGTATCATACTGCTACCTCTTAGGCCAGATAGATCACTGATCTCAAATTTAGCTCCATAGAAGAGTCCCTAGGGAACTTAATACTAACTCCTTAGGCGTGGCCCCTGAAGATGCCGATGAAGGTAGACCGGGATACTTTGTGGGTACTATGCGCCCCCCCCCCCAGTTGTATTAGTTACTTTTCTTGTCACTGTGACCAAATACCTGACAAAGGAAAGATTTATCTTGGTTCATAGTTTGAGGACATGGAGTGTCATGGCGGGAAAGCACATGGGAGTGATGGGTGTTGGTGGCTGTGCCCCAAGAGCTCTGGGCTACCTGGATCACACTGGGATGGAGAGAGAGAGTGTGTGTGTGGGGGGGAGACAGGAAAAGGGCAGGTAGAGCAACTTAAAGCCTGTTCTCCAATGATCTGCTTTCTACCTATAGGCTCCATCCACCAAAAGGTCCACAGCCTCTCAGAACAATGCCACCTGCCGGGAACTGAGTGCTCACACACAGGAGTCTGTGCGGGAGATTTCACACGTAAATGCACACAAATGTAACACTGGGCAATTTTATATGTGAGGAAGGGAACTACGTGGTTAGTCGTCCTCATCAGCTTAGACCATGAAGCCCAATATGCACAGTTCAACAGAACCGCCATATATAGGCTGCCCATGCATGCTTCAGCATTGCCAGGGCATAAATGAATTAATTATTACATTAATTTTATATGTAGTCAGTCTTTGTGGCTCTTGACGGAGGTTTAGGTCCAAGGCATCAGATAGTATCTGGAAGGCACACGGAGATAAGAAAGGGCTCGGGCACTATCTGATGCTAACGAAGGTAGCGAGGCAGCTGGTCTAGAGCATTGGAGCAGAATTTCAACGTCACGTGAAGCCTGTCAATCACCTGTGCACATGCTGACGGAAGCCTGGCATGCCTGGTGGGGTCTCTAATGCTAGACGACAGGGCCTCACTCAGTGCAGACCTCAGCTCAGGCTTTCTCCACTGCAGGCAGACCTGAAATTCCTCACCCCATTTTAGGTCATTTTTAAAGACGGTCCCTTCTGTGGAACGTTCCTAGATCGCCTCATTTTTCTTCCCTTCTCTCTTGTGCCACACAACTGGTCTGAGAGGCCCTCAGAGTTCTGCTCATAGTCTGTCTGGATACAAACCCACAATTTCCTATTTGGACAAACCTTACAATTAAAGACGTGGGGAAGGCAGATATCCTGGGCTTTGCTGTTGTTGTTTTAATTATATTTATTATATTATATTTCCCCTGAGGGCACCAGAGCCACTGGTGGGGGGGGGCAGGGAGACCGTGTCTATCAGCTGATCGGTCAGCTGACTGGCAGTGGGGCTGGGAGAGGCGGGAAATCACACATTATGGAAAATGATGCAGGTAAATGAACCCCATTCCATGTGGTTGGGCCTCTCTATGATGAGTGGGGAGGCTTTGTTACTGCTAGAAGCTGCATCTGCTGTCTATCTCGGTTTTTCAACCCAGCAAAGAGAAACTTCTTTCCTTCCTTCCAGCTTTCATGGCAACGCGATCACACGCCCCTGACGAGCGGTTTCCAGATACCCGGATGTATAATACATGGACCAAGGAGCTTGAGTCAAGGATGCTCCTCTACAAAGGTGAGTGTATGTCATGCCTCTAGGCCAGAGCCACTGGGATACAGCCATTTGAATACCTCTCAAAATGTGACTGTGTGGAGACAAGGCCTTGGAAATGGCAATTAAGTTAAAACAAGGTTCTTTTTTTAAAAATATTTATTTATTATGTATACAATATTCTGTCTGTATGTCTGCAGGCCAGAAGAGGGCATCAGACCTCATTACAGATGGTTGTGAGCCACCATGTGGTTGCCGGGAATTGAACTCAGGACCTTTGGAAGAGCAGGCAATGCTCTTAACCACTGAGCCATCCCCCTAGCCCCTAAAACAAGGTTCTTATGATGGGTCTTAATCCATTCTGACTACTGTCCACATAAGAGAAAACGAGGACACAGAGAGCAGTGCCAAGACCACAGACATAAGGGATAAGTTGTGTGAGTAGACACACAGGCCATCTGTAAGCCAAGGAAAGGGACTCAGACCCCACTCTTGCCTATGCCTCCACCAGCACGGTGTAAATAAATGTCAATAATTTAAGCTTGTGGTGTTATGTCATACAGCCTTCGAAGGCATGCAGCTCAAGGTGGGCATGTCGTGATAATATTCCAGAGAATGCTAGAAATTGCGGTGAGCTACTCAGATGGTTAAATGTCTATGGTGGGATGATGAATGCCAACGCATCCTTCCCAGCAGTTCCGGGTGTCAGAAGGAAATTACCACACTCCCTGGGTAGGGCTGGATGGACAGACCACCTACAGGAAGGTCTCACACAGGACCCTGATACTATCATCACCAAACTCCTCACTGTGCCCGGCACGCGGGGTGGTAGTGGCTCTGAAATAAGGATGCTCAATGTTGCTTATAAGGCAAACAGGGATGATCTTGAGAATGACATGAGAACTTCCGGGTTTCAGGAAGGGGGTAGGGATGACCCGGTGACATGGGGCTGGGGCTGGGTTTGAAGGCTTATTCCTGGTGAGGATGATGATGAAGAGATGGTGGTACTGAAACCCCTGAAGCGGAGGGCCAAGGACAAGCGCTGTCCATATGCCATCTCACACGATACCCTCCACAATAGATAGACACGCATTTTACAGACAAGGAAATCGAGCCGCAGTGAGATCAATGTGAAAAGTGAATGGGAAGTGGAAATAAGAACAAAGAAGATTTAAGGAAAGCGAGGAAGGTAGAGAAGAGGGCAGGGCATGGAACAGCTGGGCAAAGGTGCCTAGGACATGAAGAAGATGGTGGAGGAGGCCCCAGCCAGCACTCTGAGGCACAGCTTGGAGAGACAGGCTGAGCTTAGCAGTCAAGAGTACAGAAGGACTGGTGTGTGGCTCCTGGGCTCGGGCATGCACACCTCAAGATTTAAGCTTTAACAAGAAACCTACAGATGGCCCATGGATGCAAGGGAGGGGAAGGAGCGAGCAGGCAGCAGGGAGGCCAGCTGAGGGAGCTCAGGGTCGCAGTCTGGGTTCATTTCCTGAGCTCCAACTGACTGCACGAGATACTGCATCTCCTGTCCCCTTTGTCCCCAGGTGGCATCACATGCTAAACTCCCAACATCAGTAGTGGTAAGTTCTTAGTCCTAGCGACTTTGCCTCCTGAGAGTGACTCCAGGGAGTTAGAGTACCAGCTCATAGTCATGTGACTTCATAGTAGCCCAAGTTTAGCAGGCCTTGACCAGACTCTTGTCCCTCCCCAAGGGACAAGAAATCCTTCTAGCAAGTTCTAAAGGAACCAGTCTCATAGGATTCTGAAAATGAGGCTTTGACCACAGTCCGACTATTGCTCAGAACCTGAGTGTCAGACTTGAGTCACGTGGGGTTCTCCTGAGGATGGCCTCCTCTGTCACAGAGTGGAGGTCCGTGGCCCCACGTTCATCTGTCCATCCATCCCACAAGTCCAGGGACCATCTCTGTGGAAATGGTGGTAAAGAGCAGGTAACAGAAGTTGTCACTAGAGGGAGCCAGAAACCTTTACATGTCAAAGAGTGCCCTCCTCTCTGGTGTGTGCTTTCCAGCTCCAGGCTGGAGGATCACCTGCTCCTCTGAAGGTGGCTGGCAGCCTAGAGGTCACCAAGGCTCAAGTTGTTAGGGGACATCTGTGGTCATCAGTGACTGCCTTCATCAAAATGCCTACGAAGGGAAGAGAGACTGTCACCCCAACAGGCTCTGAGCCTGGAGTTTGCACTTGCCTAGAATAAACGCTGGCAAAGTTGCCAACTCAAATCCTCCTCTCATAACAAATGTCCAGAGCCACCTAGTGCACCTCTGAGTTCTGGGTAGTCTAGCCTCTCAAAGTAGGCTGGAGATCCCAGGCCAGGCAGGGGCAGGGGCCCACTGGGGCCTTCTGCTGAGTGTACACCGCAGGGTGGAGCTGCCTCAGCTCTGTGCTGCGGCGGGAATTCCACCATCAGAACGCCATCCTGCATCCAGACGCACTGACAGCAACAGAGCCACGCAGCAGCTGCAGAAATCTCCTCCACTCCCTCCCCACGTGGCTGGGGAGGCAAAGCTGGTGTCATCTAGGCCCCAACTGGAAGAAACAGACTGGAGAGGTGACAGCCAGGTGAGCCAGCTGTAGGGAGCAGCTGTGATCTCGAACCTCCGCCACCCCACCTCCAGCAGTGCTGAGACACCAAGCGTTTTGTTTGAAGCCCTGTGTCAGAGAGTCAGGGTGTGTGTGAAATGCTAATTTCACCCTGATTTATCACCAAGAAGGACAAGGCTGTTTGCTGACATGACAGACTGGCGATTGTTGAAGCCTGGTGGAATCGGAGGATAGATTATTAAACCCTGGATTTATGTGCTCTGTGAGCGTGGAGTTGTTGCCATCAGGTGTCGGCAGGGTTCGGCAGGAGAAAGTCGAGCCAGACCAACTCCATTTCCTCCGCGGTTTTTCTGAGAGGGTCGGAGGCTGATTAGAGTGGGAAAAGCCGTGAACACACGGAGTGGAGAGGCAAGTGCAGACTGGACAAACTGCTGGCTCAGTGCTCAGGAGAGGGGGAAAATGCACAGGACCAGAATAGGAGCTTGCTGAAGCATGGTGAGCAAGCAATCAAGGTGTGGGGGGCCGGCCAGCCAGAACGGGGTCTGGGATGCGCCCGGCAGCTTTCTCCCATCCTCTTTTCTCTGTGCACGCAGTAAAACACATCTCTCCAACGTGATTGCTTGAGAGAGGCCGGGTTAATAAACTGAAGACAGAACATGGGTCCAGGACTGACAAGACAGGCTAAATCCATGGGTAAGAGAGGTGTAATGTACCCTCCATTCACATCCAGGCACTCAGAGACAGGATGGTAGAAGCATGGTGCACTGGATCTGGATGGGAAGAGTTTGAATCAATGACAATCTTAGAACAAAACCCATCAGGGTAGCAGCTATCCCATACTGCAGTGTAATTCTGACG
This sequence comes from Microtus pennsylvanicus, assembly GCF_037038515.1. Taxonomy (NCBI): domain Eukaryota; kingdom Metazoa; phylum Chordata; class Mammalia; order Rodentia; family Cricetidae; genus Microtus; species Microtus pennsylvanicus. The sequence goes on from NC_134596.1 coordinate 23,603,051, forward strand.
CACTGGCAGACCCCGGGGACAAGGAGGGGGTCCATTCATCTCACATATGACATCTGACACTGAGGTAGGGCCACTGCCAGACTAGTTTATCCCCTGGAATGGTACCTGGCAGAGGGTGGAATCTAGAAGGCAGGCATGCACTGGGTGAAAAGACAGCTACAGAAGTTCAGCCTTCCAAAGAATGAGCAGGAGGCATAACTGAAATGCCACCATGAAGGGCTAAGGACCCATCCTCTGGGTTTCTTTGCACGAGCCCAAAGGAGATGCTTGATCTACTTCTGAGACAGCAGATGACAAGAGACTTCAGATACAGGTGAGCAGGGTATCCTGAGGCTACCGAAGGCCTCACTACCAGGCGTCTTCCAGGGGAGGCCATGTGTCCCTGGAACTGACTTGGAGGGACTTCGTTACTGCTAGTTGCTAGGAAGACAGGGTGGCTTGCAGGAATTTGAGATTTTCATCTGGGCAAACGGGCAGCCGTTTATTAGCTTCTCATCAGTCCGGACACAGGATACAGAATCTCCATCAACTTCTCCATCACTGGACCTGTGAAGCATCTTCCCACAGGTACAGAAATGACCATACACAGCACTGCATGAGTACAGGATAGAGGAACCCAGAGAAAGCCATGTCAACCACCAGCTGCCACCCTGTCTACCGACTTCTCAAGAGCCCCACACAGAACCAGTAGCAGCCAACTTAATCTCCCAGGCCATTTCTGGAAATCTCCTCTGTGAAGACATTTTCTCTAGGGGTTTGAGACATGGCATCCCAGCTCATACTGGAGAATGACAGAATAGTTGCTGAGCAGAAACCAGCTAGAAAGCCAACAGGATAGACACCAGGAGGGGACAACTGGCAGGCCTTTGGACCATACCATATACACCGTGGCCGTAGGCAGCCATCTCCAGGGCCCACCTGGGAACAGAACTGAAGTGAGCATCCTATACAAGCCCAATTATGTTAGACTCTGCTAGGAGATAGAAAGGGAGGAGCTGGTTTTGCAAACCAGCGTTTGGTTCTGCCACGTGACTCAGTCCGTGGACACCTCCCATCTCAAACTCTTGGCAGGCAGCAATCCCAGCCTCTTATTATGTTTAATCCGAAAAGGAGGAATGACTAGAAAGTGCTGGTGTTCACCAGGCTGCCTAAGATGAAGTTCTTAGAGTCTAGAGCCATGGTTCTCAACCAGGGGCAATTTTTCTCAAGGGACATCCGGTTAGGCCAGGAGTGAAGAGTCTTGATTATGACCTGGGACTGCTGATCTCCTCTCTATCTCATACAAACACAGTGGTACAGACAATAGTTTACTGTCATAGACAGAGGTGTCGGACTGTCTGGGCCAAGCCCTCTGTCACCTGCCCTAGCTCATTTCCTAGCCTAGGACTCTGACTCAAAGTCTCCTCACACCTCTCTGTTAAAACTTGAGTTTCATACAGGGCTCCTTAAAGCTGGGGTTCATAATAGGAAGTGGGGAGAAGCTGAATGGATGGATATAACTGAAAGAGTTGATATAACTTGGGTTCCCCCATACCTTTTTTTTTGTATGCTAGGTAGATTTCTACATAAAGTTCTTATGAGAGATGAAGAGTTGGTACCCCTCCAAATATGGCAACAACCTACATCCAGTAATGGATATCTGTGTGTGTATACACACACACACACACACACATATATGCATATATGTATACACATACTTATATATTCATCAGAAAGAGGGTCATTGCCAAAATTTGAAGGTCATCACCTCCACTGGTTTTTCTCTCAGACATTCTATTTACTTAAGTCCAGTGCAGAGACACAAAAATAAAATTAGTGCTAAACAAGGTGGATTAAGCAAAGATTTGGCCAGATAGCCTTCTAAAAATATTTGATTCAAAATCTAGGGAAGGGAAAACAAACATAGGACAAGACAGAACCAACTACCCCTGCATTAGATAACCTGCACTATCAACTTGATCAGACCAAGGAATATGCCTCTGGGCAAGTCTGTCTGTTTTCAGATGAGTTCATTGAACTGAGAAAAACCTGCCCTAAGTGTGGGCAACACCATCTCATTGACTGGATTCCTGGACCAGATAAAAAAGAGAAAGTGAGCAGAGGGTCAGCGTATGACCAGTGACCTCACGGGTCCCAACTGCCACGCCTCCTCCGCAATGCACCAGAAGGGTAGCAGTGCTATTTAGGATCAACGTTTTCTTCTTTCTCTCAAAACACCTTCATTTTGTACTATCTAAAACCTGCTGAAGCTTATCAACTAACGGAGAAGCTGTCAGGATCCAGGAAGAAAACACAGGTGTCCTTGCCCTGTTCTGTGGCCAGCCATCTTCCATGGGGTTCCTCACAGGTAAGTGCTAACTTGTTTCACTAACTTACCCTAGCAATTGAAAGAATGGCCCTCTGGCTAAGCATCTCCTCATGCTCTAAGCAAGTGACTCAGTAGACGGGGCCAAAGCTCCTCACACTCGGGGCCCCAAATCACATGTGAGACACATCCAGTGTCCTTTGCGTGCCAGGAATAACTGCAAACACGGGTACAAACGGCCTGTCAGCAGGAACTAGTCTGCTTAACTACGTAAATGGGAGGCACCAGAGAGGGCTCAGCTTCTCATTCCAATGTGGAGACTCTGAAACCTGAGGGGAAAAGGGACGGGCGCTTAGACCTCACAACTGAAACATTAGTTCCAAAAGAGGACCCAGCGCCTGCCAAGGAATAGCCACACTGCCACAGTGATCCTCTCCACCACCCTAGAACCTTCCATCAAGACAAGTGCTCAGGGTTGCCAGTTATCCTGTGGAACCTCATGCCAGGGGTAAGGTTTTCTGAACTACTGAGATGTCTGGTACTTTGCTTTGACACTCTACCTTTGAGATGAGCTTTGTGAAAGCTAAAAGGGGTGTGCAACCTCCTTTACTTCATCTGTTCCCAAATCCTCCACCCTGTCCTCTGGATCCCTTCCAGCTGAGAAGACTCTGTGTTCCCTCATCTGGAGCCTTGCAGACTGGGAGCTGCCCCAAGCTCAGGGCTGCCCCACCTACGTCCCACACTCCAGGGATGGGGACATGAGCCAGGGCAGCCAGCTCCCCGGGAAAGAGCATCATGGCTGGGCTGTTTTTCTCTCTCCCACCCCTGTAAACACCCACTCCTCTAGTCCTGCCCAGACTGTCGCCCTGAAACACCGATTTCAGGGGCCACATCTTAAGTTCATCTCTCACCCCAGTGTCCCCAGGCTTGGTAATTTCCACAGTTTTTAGCGTGTTCCCAGAAAAAGGCTTCAGGAGCCTTGAATGCTGGACCCCCAGATTTCTGTTTTTCTTTCTGTCTTAGATCATTGTGTTTTTGTATTTCCCATAGTCCATGTATTTGAGTTATTGTTTTTCTTACCCATGTATGTGTTTATTTGATGGTGGCAAAGCTGATAAAAAATTTACCACCTGACTATTCTTTTTATAAGTGAATGGTGCATGCGCACTTGGGTAACCACTCTCTACAGCTCTTCTTTGAAAGACAATTTTAAATGATGCACATTTCAACTAGGAAATATCAGACGAGAGTCACGAAGGTCCAGACACCCATCACTCGCCACAGCCATCATCACTTCATGCTCATCTTTCTCCTGCTCCTCTTGCCCTGTGGGATGTTGGTACCTACCCCAGACACCATAGGCATTCTCCCAGCCAAAATGCTGCAGGATGCCGCCTTTAAAAGATGATATGAAATCCACAGGGATGCCCTCATACCCTGACATCTAATGATAATTCTGGAAGGCTGCTTAACTTTCACGGCCTTAACTTATCGCATCCCAAAATCAGCGGTGTGAGGAGGTACCACTGAAACCCACTTTGCAGACCAATAAGAGGGGCGGTGGGGGGGGGCGCTCTGACAGGTCAGGTGATCGCATAAGAAAGCCACTGGTGGCGATCACTTTGATTTTGTGAATCAGAGGCCCACGTGATCTTTCTACTCTGCCTTCACCTCCCTGAGGGGCGGGTGACTTGCTGGGAGCAGCTGGCTCTGAATGAGCTTCAGGCCCACACAGCAGAGCCTTCAGTCTTCGCTGTACCCTGCCCTTCCTGAGTTTGAGTGGGAATCCTCCCCGTGCGGGCTTCTTTCAGAATTCTTTATTTTTCATATTTTAACAGTCTCAAGTTCTAGCTGTAGTCACGTTAACGACTTTCTGCTTTATTTGCCATCTTTTGGGAGAGAGGCAGGAAAGGAACGACAGATTTCTGCTGCCTGGGTGGATTCTCAGGCGCAGTCGCTCCAGGGAGGGCATTCCCCAGTGATTCACGGTGACTCATTCATAACTTCCCCAGCAGAGCTCAGCAGAGCACGCAAACGCAATGGATTCTCATTGCTGAATGCGGCTTTGTCCCCAAGAGGGCTGGGCTCCCACACTGGGGTCCCTCTGGCCTTAGAACCTTTCATCTGGGGGTGGATTTTGACCGGAAAGGGTGGGAACCGAGAACTGAAGTCTTGTAGGAATACAAGACTTATCTGCGTGCATGGGATAACACAGCCCTCATATAGGAAATCTGTGGGCACAAATGATTTCTTCCTCATATACGCCCTACCATGATGAAGTCTGCAGTTCAGTGCTGAGCGAAGGACGGCAGGTGGTGACCTCTCACTGAAAAGCACAGGTTCTCAGTCTTCTATATGCACTGAACATGTCCTCTATATGTTCTCAAGTTCCAACCACACTACACTGAAAGTACCTGCATGCACATCCTAGTTGCTCTATTTAGATCAGGGTCTCTGCGCACCAGTCCTATAGTCATCAAAAGGTAAGCAATTCCTGGATGGGCGGGGCTATGCCCTGGGCATCTCAGGTACTTAGATGCACCCTCTTCCCACCAGTCATGGTAAGAAAATCTATCTAGGTATTGCCCAATATCCCTGAGAGGGGAGAAATGTCCTTGATGAAAAATTGATTCAGACCACAGACTAAGGTGCCAAGTGATCTCTGTCTTAGTTCCCCGTGTTTCCACAATGCTCAGCATGGCTGGCCATGAGTAGATATCTCTAAATATGTGTGGGTTCCTAGGAACCGCCATGGGAAGTAAGTTCGGGGATACAGTGTGTTACAGACGGGACCGGTGAGGCTAAGAAGGTTCCGGGTCTCTTCGGCTACACAGTTGGTAGGGACAAAGCAAGCGAGTACGGATACATCATTGTCAAACCCCGGTGAAGGGAGAAAATGAGGAGCTCAGAAGAGGAGCTGGCTCTGAACCGCCAGCTCTCGAGCTCTGACAGCCAAGGAACAAGGCAGATGATGCCACATGGACGGAACCTTCCAAGTGCCTGCAGCTGTTAATTAGGGAGGCGCGTGTTCCGGGGCTTACTTCAATCCGGGGCCTCTGTGCTGTCTGCAAACCGCCTGGAGCCTTGGGGTCCTACCAAGCGTGGGGAGAGCAGGGTAAATTCTGTAAAGCTTTCTCTAGTGCCTTAAGATACATGGTAATGGTTTGAAGCCCATGGGCAATGTGAGGTGGCCAGAGGAGGCTCAGGGCCCCAGTGCAATCGCTGTGTGAATGAGTTTAGTTCCAAGGTTGGGGTGCTGACTTAATTAGGTTTGGGTCTCACCCTCCTTTTCTTGTCAGGAAAATAGAACCGAATAAATAATATGATTCATATTTGAGGGTGGGGTGGGGATTCATGTGGTTTGTGACCTGGTACCCAATGGGCCGAGAAGAAGAGTTGAATTCTAACTCCATGTAGGCTTTTATTTTCAGTATCACGCTGCTGATGAAGAGGCTAGACAGGTTCCCACATCTATACCCCACCGCTCAAATGCACTCACACGATCTGAGCTTGCATGGCAGTGTAGTTAGAAGGTAGCCAGGAGTGGAGGTAGTTAGGGGCAGTGTTGCCACGCCCCGAGTGTTTCCGCTCTTCTGAAATTCACGTGTTGAAAGGTTTATAGACAAAACTTTCCTGACCTAAATTAGTCAGCCCATAAAAGACACCTTGGAGGGTTCCCTTGCATTGCCTGCCAAGTTAGGAGACAGCATGGAGAAATCAAGTTGGTACTGACCAGGAAGCTTCTTCCTTGAAAATGCTGTGCAGACCTTTGTGGGGGTAAGTTATCAATAGTCTTACCCCGCTGTATGCCATGTGACCAACAATATGACCACCGAGGCAAGGCATGCCCATGGGCGCATGGTAGAATAGATGTTATGGGGGTAACCGATATCTGCTCCATAGGAGGAAATGATGCTACCGTAAACCTGGCACTGTACCAAGAACCCATGCCAGGGGAGCTAACAGGTCCCAGGTAATCCTATTACGATTATAATAGGTCAAACTATCAAACTACCTCTACATTCCCATCTCCAGACTCATAGATTAGTGCAGCTCTCAGCCTTCATCAGAGACGTTTCCACATGCAGTGGGTGGTGGTAATGCAGAAGCTCACCCCTGGCTAAAATGAGGACTAACTGCCAGTGCAGTGCCCATCCACTCATAGGCCATCTGTGCCACATCTTCCTAAGGCTCAGGGACCATCAAAGAAAGGGTGGAAAGAGTATATGAGCCAGAGGTCCAGGAGGGCTGCAGTGACCTTCTGGACATCACAGCGACTTCCTGTACACGGCAGGACTTGCTGTGCTCAGGAATTCACAGCACCCGTGGCTGCCAGCACAAGACCTACACAAGATCAAGACAGTCGACACTCAGGCATGCAATGAAAGGGGGTTCCTGAGCCCTTACTCGCAACTAAGGAACTGTGGAAAGTTGACAGCTTCTCGGGGAGAGAGGATCAATTTTCTTTAAGGGTGGCCATGAGCCAGAGGAGAGAGCTCCACATTCAGGAGTCTATGGGCTGCATAAATTAGGAGACAGGGACTTGGGGGTACAGGGAGAAGGTGTCGATCTGGGAGGAGATGTGGAGAAGTGTGGAGGGGTGAATTTGTCCAAAATATAAAATTCTCAAAGAATTAATAAAAATACAATAAAAACCCCAACATTTCCGTTGCTAGGAAACCGCCCATTCTCCGGCATTTGATGACGGCAGCCTGAATGGACAGGTAGCATTCCTTCCGAGGGAGGGCTAGTGGCTGTAAGGGAAAGCATGGATGTCTTATGCACCGATGCTGATGATTCTTGAAAGCTTGTCTGAAAAGTTATAGCATGGTCTACTTGCAGTCAGGCAATTAATGAGGCTTATTTATTGGTCCAACTGATGACACCCGACACTCCATTAGTCTTTATTCCGTAATGCTTTCTTTTGCAGGTAGGTGGAAAGATTTTTCCCCCCAGCCAGGAGACAGGAAAGCAATGTTCTTTCCTGGGTCTCAGGTACCCCCACAATGCGATGGCCTTGGTGTGGCTTGCTTTGTGCTGTGTGCACACTGCAATGGCTCTCTTGGGGACACAAGAGCAACAGCCTGGGGCTCATAGGCATGTAGAGACTTTGGAGCTCAGGTGAGGATCAAACACCCCAGGCTCTGGAACTCATAGGAGAGACAGAAAAAAGGCAAGGATTGGTCTTTCTGATGCTCACTTATTGCTGGAACTTCAATGCTCTTGTTTGTGCTGAGCTGAGGCTTCTTTATTTTAAATTCGGCAGCCACGAGCTTACTGGGCCCAACAAGACTATCTATCATTTAACTTTTTATCCACATTAAAGGAAAAATAACATGGGTATTGTAAAATTTTTAATATTGATTTGTGACAGTGGTTGCACAACGCTGTAAATTAAGTATATAAGACAAGTGGATTTTATGGCATATAAATTTTATCTCAGTAACACTGCCACGAAAGAGAAAGAGAGTAGCAGGTTTTTAAAAGGGTTATAAAGAGGCTTGAGCAAATGGAACTCCCTTAATTACTCTGGATGCAGGGACTACATGGGGAAGGCTAGTTGTGCGTTTATGACATTATTTAGCCTTATGACAATTCTCCTTTTTATTGCAGTAGAGAAACTCGAATTAGAACAATGCTTTGTTTCAAATCATTTGAAAATTTTCAATTACATTTCTCCCTCCCTCTCTCTCTCTCTGTCTCTGTCTCTGTCTCTGTCTCTGTCTCTCTCTCTCTCTCTCTCTCTCTCTCTCTCTCTCTCTCTGTGTGTGTGTGTGTGCACATGTGTGCATCCACATGTATGCATATATAAACACTACAGTGTGTATGTGGAGGGCAGGAGACACATTGTGATTCAGTTCTCTCCCCCTACCATGTTAGTCCTTGGTGGAAAACCCCTTTATCCTCTGGGCTACCTCACTAGCCCCCAACTCCATTTAAAACTTTGGTGAAGGGATGTTGATGAACCCAAAGCAAGAGGTTAGCACACGCTGGGGGGCCTCCATAGGAGGCTCTGTCTGGAGAGTGCCTGTCTCTAATGTGGCCTCAAGGTCAGCCTGCTGAAGACACTAACTTGTCCCCAGTCACAAGTTAGCACAGAGCAAACAACCGTAAATGTCATTCACACTCTCGACAAAACAAGGCCAACTTTAGCATCTACTTCACAGAGTTATATAAGAAAGTCCGCAGAGAAAGCAGAAACTCGGAACAATGCTAGACTCTGGTACTTTAAATATTAATTATTCTGCTAAAAGGATCAATTGGGAAAGGTGAAGCTCCCACTGTGTGCTAAGCTGTGATTCTAACTGATCCTTCGCCATCACCATGGTTCGTGTTTGGGATGGATTTTACTGCCCCCTTTTCCTAGAGAGAGAAAGACAGATTCCCAAGGGATAGGGCAATGCCCAGTTCACCTAGCTAGCGGGTTGCAGAACTGGGCCTTGTAGCCAGGTCTGTATGACTTTGGGGCACCTGCCACTCTACCATTCTCTGTGCCATGTGCCAAGAACTGTACCTTTGTTTCCAAGGCATAGGCTGAAAATGCCTTTTACTGGAGATCTATGCATGAGGGGTTCAGCCTTTATCAAGAGACACTACCTTGCCCCAGATATCACTGAGGTCACTCTCAGTTGCCATTGGTATGTATATCCTAAAATGAATCACACACCAGCAAATTAGCCAGGTCCCAAATGGTTAAATTCCCTTTATCCTAGAGCTTGATACCACATGCAAAATCTGAGCTAGCTGTGCAGGGCTATTTTTAGTTACCCAAGTTGGCCATCCCTTTTGGGTGACCTCATGGCGCAGGCCAAGCTGGTATCTGCTCTTTCCCCATCTCTAGCTCTCACATTCAGAAAGGCACAAATTCCAAAGGACTGGTCTAACACAGATCTGTAGTTTCTGACTCACTGGGAAGGAATACAGCAAGAAGGAAGCAGGAGGCATTGGTCCAGAAGGCATCCCCAGGAAGCCCCATTGTGGGAGAGATCAGATGAGAGCCAGTAGCTTTGGGTCACACTGATTTCTAGAGCTTGTCCTGATAAGCATGCAAGAGAAGGACCACAGTGGCTATGCACCAGGCCTTGGTCTGACTTTGTAGTAAGAGCCCAAAAGAGTGACCATGTCTGGCACAACAGAGACCACCTCAGGCTTTGATGCTGGATCACACCACCCTAAAACCCCATTTGCCATATCTGCTAGTCCACAAATAGAGAGTCTCTCCTTGAGCCAGCTGGTCTACCCCATGACAAACTGTGTGTGTGTGTGTGTGTGTTTTAAGCCTTCTCCCTTTTTCCATTGTTGCTTACTGAGTTACTCTATCCAGGACTCAAGTGTGACCATATCACACACCTCCTCAGAGCTCAGAGTCTTCAAGGCCTTGCAAATGACACATTCTCTCAAATGTCACCATTGCCATAAAGATACCCCTGCCCTTCCCGTCAAGCTCTCGGAGGAATTTCATTTCGCAGAGAAGAACCAACACTCAGCTCAAGTTTGCTGCTCTGAATTAACCTAAGGCACCAGCTTTCAATTAAAATATGCAAATTCTTCTGGAAAAACAAAACATCCTTAGTCACTGGCCCTTCTGTGACAGCATGCTCCTGTGTGTTTTCCTGAGACAGTGCAGGGGGTACCCAGGGCCAGATGTGGCGGGATAGAGAAAGACACAGGATGCTCTGGGAAGGCTCTCTAAGGAGAGATTTGTCTGTGGTAGGCTCTGCCTCCAGTTCAGAGTCCTTCTAACTCTTGTTTTCTACAATAGTTTTATAAAAAGTCATTAAATAAATCATGCAAGACCCAAGCAAAAAATCGCCACTGTGGGACAGCGCTATGTCCTGGGGTTGAAATCGGAGGTGTTCACAGTCTCCTGGCAGAGAATTGCATGGGAACCTACCCTTCAGGAACTAACATTGGGCCCTGGGACTATGGGAAGGGCAGGTGGCCATGCTCTGATGCAGGCAAACAGTGCCCTCTAGCTCATCTTCAGGTAAAGAACACTTTTTATAGAGGACATATAATTTACCCAAACCTCCCAAACTTGTAATTGAGGAACTGGATCCAACACTTGGGGGTTACACACCCCACACGGAGAATATGACTCTGATCAGCATCTGTGGGGCAGACATTGGGTTGGGTGGTCACGTGCTGGTAGCAGGGGACTGGATTCCACCCCTCTTCCTGAAAGGGGCCAGATGTTAGAAATTCACCTCAGCCCCAGGATTAATTATACCAGCATTCACTAAAGTACTGACCTGGGGACTGTGCTGAGCCTGGGCTTGGGCTAGACACAGCAGTGGCTGAGAGGATTGAGTGTCAACCCCCTGCTGTGGCTGTGTTCTAAGGGGATGCTACTTCTGTGGAGTGCGCGTGCGCATGTGCGTGTCGTGTGTGTGTGTGTGTGTCCTCTGACCATGAAGAAGAAGTGGCAATAACCACCCCTGGGGATACCAGACCGTTCCATATCCCCCAGTCCTTTCCCAGTGTCCTGTGAAGACTTAACCCTTACCTAGCAGTCATTCATTGGTAAGGCTCTTGCACCCCCTTTAAGACAATAAGCAGAAGTCAATGTGCCATGGATAATGGCCAACCCCATCTTACAGGTGGAGAACTATCAGTGAGGGGATGTCCTTAGACAGGGTCACATAGACACTAGCAGAAGGGTATGAACCAAAGAGAAGCTGCCAGAACTGTCACATTTAACCACAAGGGTATGCAGGAAGCCAGGACTGGCTTTGCTTTTCTTTGCACAACCCAAGGCCTGAAGCTGTCAGTGCCTCCAGCACACTTGTGAATGAGCCACCAAGGAGCTTCTGCAAGTGAACTCATGGTCCATGGTTCACGTTGCCTTTGGGATTTACCATGGGCTATTTTCACCACCTCTTACCCAGCATTCCCCAGCATGCATTCAATTACCCTTCCTTCCTTCTCTGGAAAAAAATGTTCTCATGAACCAGAGTTCTGATTCGCCTTTGTATGGCTTCCTTGGGCACTCCCGACTCTCAAGTCAGAAATGCTGCCTTTTCCAGAAAGACTGGAATGCTGGAAAAGGCAAGCTTCTGGTCTCAAGTGAACAAATCACAAAGAAGGTGAGGCAGGCCAGGACCTTGCTGCTCTCCAGTCTGTTAGAAACGGAAAAGAAAAGCCCTGGACGAGTTCACAGCACTCCAGCAGGGAGAAGAGAAACTGTAAAGGGTTTTCAGAGACTTGGATGCAGGAAGGCCCATCCCCACTGTCAGACCCCACTCCCAGTTACAAGGGCCAGTGTCGTAGGTCTCACTAGATGGGGTTCAAGGGAACCACAACTTACAACATGGCTTTTGGCCCGGAAGTGTGCCCTGCTCAGAAATGTCATGGTTTGCATGGGCCAGACTTTCATCCCCAGGGGAGGTGGGAACAGACAATGATGTGAAGGAATTTGTTGATCTTGGCCTTGCTGTTTCCTCTGAGGGTAGTTATTCTCCACATCTATGCCAAGACAGTCTGACCTTTCTACCCAGAAAAGAGCAAGCGGCTGCTTTATCCACTTCCCAGGGGCCATCATTCCTCTTGGCTGTTGAGGAAGGAGAAGTTAGGGTCTGGTCCCATTTCTGTCGTATACCTTTCCCCCTACCTGGGTCTCAGCTTTACCAAACAATTATCATTATCTACATCATCATCATCATCATCATCATCATCATCATCATAATTTTAATGTGTATGGGTGTTTTGCTTGCATGTATGTCTGTGTACCACGAGTGTTCCTGGTTGCCCAAGGAGGTCAGAAGAGGGCACTGGATTCCCTGAAACTGCAGTTGCTGAGAGTCATGAGTAACTATGTGGGCGCTGGCATCAAACTCACATCCTCGGGAAAAGCAGTGGGTGTTCTTAACCACTGAGCCATCTTCCTAGCACCTACTAAACAGCATTCTAACATGGAGATCCCACCTCTCTCCTCCAGTGTGCAGTTGTTAAAAGATAAATGAGAGCATCGAGCACACGCTTTGAATGCTGTCAGGACTCTGGCAAGAACCAGAAGCAGCGACTGCTGGGATAATCAGAAGTGTGAAACTCGGAAAGACTAACTTCACTTTTCCCCCGTGGCCTTTCACTTCAGCCACTGCAGGTGGGACTTGAGTTCCCAAAGTAAAGTCTGCCTTTGCAAGATCTCCCATCCTGGTTCAAAGTAGATCATCTGACAACTGAGGTGGGGGGGGGCTTACTCTCAGAGTAACGGCCTGTCTCACTGTCTGGGTCCTGGGTCCCAGGAACTAAGGGTCTATTTGATCAGAGGATATGGGGAAGATTCCCCTCCATTACAATCAGTAGATTGTAAAACCAGAACTCCCTGGATCAGAGGAAAGGGAACTGATTCTTATCTGTGGCCCTGGGAGACCATGACATTTTCAACCTCCCAGAAGAACTTTAATTGTAATTACCCAAACCTACTTCCAGGAACCTTAAACCTTCTAAGATTACCAACCTGCAAGAGGCTTTCTGATGAAGAGAAGAGATATATCACTGGCCCCTCCTTAAGGGTCAAATCAGTGGCCTGCTAGCCACGCGGATGGCACAAAGGCCCTCCCAGGAAACACTGCTGATTCTGGGGACGTTAGAAATAATAATTAAAGGCATTTTAAAATGTTGACTGACATGATGATCTCTGGCCATTGTCAGCTTTCCTGAGTGGCACTGTCCTCCACTCCGTAATAAACTCTGTTTCTCCAGAATACCTTAGATGTGTGTTTGATTTCTTTTAAAACTGTGCTGCCCAGGGGAGTCTACAGTGACTCCCCCCCCCACACACACACACACATCACATAAGGCCTGTCACATCGGCAGTCACTCAGCCAGCAGTTCAAGTCTTCATGATCAGAAAGGACATCTCTTCCTTTCTAATTCCTGGACCAGAGCTCAGCAAGCTCACCCTTTATCTACATCTGCATCCGTGTCTGCCTGAGCTCGGGCTGATACCTGCAGTTCTCTGATTCTATTGATGCTGAACAGCAAGCATGAATCACACAACCTCCATTTACTCCCAGAACCAAGGACAGGAGTCCAGCGAGACTTGTTTATTACACACCTCCCCCATGCCATTCCCAGTGCAAAGGTAGAAAAGATGGGAAAGCTTCACCAATTCACAGCATCCAGCAAGAGTAAGGCACATCCTGAGGTACCCCAGATACCAAAATGTCAGACACCAGTCTAGCCTACAAAAGCCCAGATCCAAACTCCCCAATATGAGTACGTCAGAAGTGTTTCTTGGCACCAGCTCTAGGCTAGGTTAGAGCTACAGCTCAAATTGTGCTGGACTCATGAAGTCACAGGAGCGTCTGTACATGTGGGGGCTTCTACATCTACACACTCCCTCCTCTCTATCAGTTACGGGTTCGGTTTCTCGATGGAAGGAACTGGGCCACTCGGCTTACAGTGGAATGAGGAGCCCTGGACGCCCTATGTGCCATCTGGTCAGGGACACAGAACTCATAGTGGGCACAGTTCCAGCCGCTGCTCACAAGCTAGATAATGAGAGAAGTGACAAGCTTCCTAAGGCCAGGTACATGTCCTGTGAAGTCCAGGGAGAGGTGCTGGAGGAGGGGAAGAAGGAGGGAGCCTCCTAGGACATGAATACAGAGTTAGAGAAAAGGTCCAGTGCAAAGTGCCAAGGATGGAAGGCTTTGGAGAGTTATTGATCCCAGCCCCAGCCTTGGGACAGAGGGAAAGCTAAGCTAGCCAGCCGCAGGGCTCCCATCTGCTTCCTGGGAAGAGAGCGGCAGCCCAGCACAGTCAGGAGCTGGTCCAGAGCCTTTCTCTTCTGCTGAGCTTGCTACAGCACGGATGCAGCAGGAAGACACCAGACTCTTTAACCCTAAGCCTTGCCACTATTTCCTAACCCGCTGCTAAATTATGAGAGAACTCCGACAGAGTGGACTGAAGAGTGTCAGTGTCCCCAATGAGACCATGTATGTGCACAGGCATTAACTTCAGTACCTCTGACCTCATGTCCTGATGGAGGTCATTGGAGATGACTAAGGATCTCATATGAGATCGCCTTAGTTTGAATAAATAAATCCCCTTATAAGACAAAGGAAATGTGAGACATGCAGAGGAGAAGCCCAGTGAGGAGGAAGGCTGGGTATGAAGAGATGCATAAAGTTTCTAAGCCAAACCCCACCAAAGATATTAGAAACCACCAGAAGTTAGCAGGGTAGCTTGGAACAGATTCCATCTCAGTCTTTGGAAGGAAGTAACCCTACCAATGCCTTGTTCTCTTAGCTTCTGGTCTCCCAAAAGAATATATTTTCGTTCCTTCAAGCCACCCAGTTTATTGTACAGACCCAGGAAATGAAAACAACCGATGATCACGGCAGCCTGGGAACTCCTGATGGAGCTACTGCTCACAGCGCCTTAGAATAATGCCCCCACATAACGGGGGGCCTCGTCCGTGGGCTGTCAGATGCGGTCAACCAATGGGATGTAGTTATCCTGAGAGGAATACAGTCTCCAAGATTATCTGAAATCCACCTTTCTCTCGCAGCAGGGCAGACTGAGGTCAAGGCTGAATGGGAAGAGTTGATTTCAGCCTCCTGGGTGATTTTTAATTTCATAAGATAAAAGGAGATAAATTCAATACATCAAAATTTTTATTCATTTGTTTTTATTGATGTGTGCGCATGCGTGTGTGTGTGTGTGTGTGTGTGTGTGTGTGTGTGTGTGTGTGTACAATTCTGTAGAGTCACATCTTTCCTCCCACCCTTTAAGTGGGTTCTGCGGACTGAACTCAGGCCTTCAAGCTTGCACAGCACGTCCCTCTACTCACTGAGTCATCTTGCTACTCATATTTCACGATTTTTCTGGGTTAGAGCTTACAAATCCCTCAGATCTAAATAGTAGAAAGATTGTGCAATTTACAGTTTCACCGTGACCTGTTTTCTAATCTAGGAAACGCCACCCAACCTCCCAGGGATGCAAAGATGTAACACGGATAGGACATGCCCTTGTGCACACAGGAACCCAGTCCCAAACTCCAAAAAGGTTGCACCTAATTACTAGAGGTGATGAGGCTCAGGTCTACGATTCTACCCCAGCCTGTGATAAGGACACACCCCTTCTCTGTCCCCTTGCTTGTGAAGCCAGGGCTAACGCTGCATATCAAAGTTATGATAAAGAGGAAGACAGTAAATACCCCAACCTCGAAGCCTGATAGACAGGGACAAAGGGCATAGTTATCAGTCACTTTCAGAATAGGAGCCAAACCTGAGCTCTGTTGTTCTGTTATCATATAGTAGGGACAGGGAACAGAGACCCCTGTAGCTTTTGCTGGAGACCGGCCTGGTCCAGGAGCATCTAAGAGACTGCGTATAACGGAGTAACGAACACTCCCCACTGTCAGAATATCATTCCCTGGCTGTCTTCCCTAATGTCTGAAGACTAAAATGTCACAGAGGCTCAAGAGCAGGCCTTAACTGGATTGCCTTTCCACTTCAAATGGGGGCCCTGAGGAACTCAGTCTCTCTGGGGGACAGCTACATACCAGGTTTAGCCAGCCCTTCTAGGAGAATACGTATATCCACCCAGAAAAACTCCACATGCTTACTGGACCTTCCGTGCAGGCTATTTTCTCTGAGGACTACATGGGCTGTTTGGTGCTCACCAACCTTTTAATTCTGACCACTATCTTCACAAAGAGGCAGGAAGTCATGACACAATAAGATAAAAAACCTATTTTTGCCTCTTCTGCAATCCGTGTGCTTGGTGAAGGGATACAGTATAAGGTTCCAGTGGACAAGGGTGTGGGACCCACCATTCCCTGAATTGCTGGCCTCAGCCAGAACCTTCTTATCTGCATGCCTGGCAATGGCCCTAGAAGCCTGTGATTTCAGTGACAAGGAGCTTGTTGTGCTGATAGATGAGAAAGGCGATGTTAGATACAGGCGGCCTTCTGGAAGGGGACAGGCAGGGAGACCCAACAGTCCAGGGAATGTGTATTCTATCTGGAAGGAGAAGATAGCATGATGTTTCATCTACCCATTAGGAAAAAACAATCAGGTGATACGCTCTAAAAGCGCCCTACGAGCCAAACACTTCCGGACACAAGCCTGAGGCAAGAGGTCTGAACAGGTTGCAACAAGAAAGGTGAATCAACAGGAGAATCAACACAGAAGGGAAGTCTTTCCTTTATAGAAAAATAACTGGGAATTTTGCTTTAAAGAGGCATTTCAAGGAAAAAAGATTTCAGATATTTCTTGGCTGGGGGAAATTTTCTGTATGATTCTATAGTTGTTTTCAAATGAAACTGAAAGGGAGAAGTTACTTCAAGGAGGAGGCAGAGAAGAGACACATTCCCTGGAACTCACTTAATCTTCTCAACAGCCATGCAGGATGAGCATAAAAATAGCTCTCCGCTTTAATACAAAGCGAATACAGAGCCTCTCCCCTCTTTCTAGAGACTAAGAAGTTATCCGCCCCCCCAAGAAAATTGATGGCTATGTATGTGTCAAAGGGATGCGGGAGTATGTTGAAAGAGCCCTAAGGACCAAAGCTGGGATAATTTAAGCAACAGGATATTATAGTACAAATTAAATACCCATAAATCCACACTGCCATAAATCAATAATTGACTAAACACACAGAAGCAGTGCAGACAGGTTTCCAATGTAAGGGAATTATGAGTAATTAATGTAGACTGGCCATGGTCGAGGAGACAGAACAAGACTCCCACTCTTGAGCAGGGACTACATGTAACCACTGCCTCCCGGACGGCACAGAGAGATCAGAGTAAAAAAAAAAACCGATAAGATACGGGGGAGAAACACACAACCTCAGCCAGGTGGTCCAGGCCAACATGGCGACCTCGAATGTGACAAGTCACTAGGCTCTCTCTGCATGGATACCAGGTCTGTCTTCCCCTCTCAAACCACACAGCCCCATTCTGATCAGTGGGGGAAATATTCAGAAGAAACAAAGGGGCTGTCTGTACATGATCTGACCAGTGTGCCCTGAAGTCATTGAGGTCTCAGCCAAGAGGACCCTAGAGAAACACGGTATCTACATGTGACATGATGGCCTGAATGGTACCCTGAGACGCAATGATATTAGGATACTGGTGAAGACTTAAGGGCATCTGCGTAAAGCCTGGGATGTAGTCAACAATGCCCCAGTGTCCATTCATCAATGTCCTACGTGACCCATGACGTCAGCTATCAGTAACAGGAGAAAGTGGGTCAGGGGAACATGGCGATTCTCTTCACAGCTTTTCCACAGCTCTAAAGCTGGTCGGGATATTTGTAAAAGTACATTTAAAAAGGAAAATACGACTCTGGGTCTACACTGACCTCATGGGCCCATCTGTTTTCCCTAGCACCACCATCTTGCTTCTGAGACTTTGTGACTGACACCTACTCCCCTGCCCCTTAATCTCAGGAGAGAAACAAGCGCCTGTCTCGTTCTCTCTCACACCCCACCTGCTGTCCTGCAGTGTGGTTTGTTACTCTGGTGTGGGGATGTTGAGAGGCAGCGGGTCCTTTAAGAGATGGGCACAGTGGACCCGACACCATCCCTTGACCTGTGTCTGCACTCAGCTTGTGATCTCTCCTTGCAAGGTTTCTGACCGTGATGCCATTTGTCCTGGTGAGACAGAACCAGAGCGGGTGGCGTCTCAGCAGAATCAGCATGGCTCTCAACTTTCAGGTCCCCCAGACTGAGCTAAGGACCTCTTGCCTTTCACTCTCCAATATTTTGTTGGAACCCAGAAAAATGGCTAATAATTTCACCACAGTATCTACATTCGTACTGGACACATCGTAGGTACTTAACTCAGGCTTGCGAATAAAAGACAAGCAAAGAGCTGGAGATAAAAGACACAGCTCGCAAGCACGGGGAAGGTTGTCCGACAAAAGCGTTGACTTCCAGCTACTCTAGATAGACCTAAAGCCGCCCTATTCATGCAAGGCGGAGTGGGAACCACACAAGTAGTTTGGATTTTCACTAGTAGGTACTTTAAAAAATGACACAGGAGGAACTGACTTTCATGATATATTTTATTGAACTCAATACATACTCAGTATTATTTGGGAGGCTGGAGAGACGGCTCAGTTAGTAAAGAGCTTATTGCGCCAGCATGAGGACCTAGGTTGGCTGCCCAGAAGTCATGTAGAAAGCCAGGCACGGTAGCATGTACTATAATCCCAGAACAAGGTATGTAGAAACAGGTAAGTCTTGGGGGCTTCCTGGCTAGCCAGCCTAGCCTAATCTGATAGTCCCAGTCCTAGAGAGATAGCTTACTTCAAAAATAAGGTAGACATCTCTAGAGAAATGTTTTTTTTTTCACCCCGGCCTTAACATACATGTGTACACCACCTTCTTAAAGAGAAAACCAGGATATTATTTGAACATGAAAACAAACCTAACAGAAAAATGTTTTAGTACAAATATAAAATGTACTGATACATGTATAAGTTTATTAATGTCATAATCTCTATTTTTTTCCATAAAGTTAGCAAAGTCCCACAGCACCTTTTATGCTCCCACTGTGTGTTGATGGAATAAAGAACATGGGAAGAACTGAATTCCCCATGATCGAAGGTTTGCAAGTAGGAGCTGTGTGACTACTGGCAGGAAGCCTTTGAGCCTCAGCGGATGGGGTCTGGACTAGAGGAGCCTGTGGGACACCATCCTGTTCTCACAGTGCTCTCAAGGAAGGATCCAATGCTTGGACAGACATCTGCTATCTTCTCCCGATGCCTGGTAGAATGCAAAAAGCCAAAGCACGCACCATCATACCTGATTCTCTTCTAACTTTGCCATCTAGTCCCATCTAGTCCAATCTAGTCTGTGCTGTGCTATTCACCGGGATAAAGAAACCCAGGCACAGAGTGGAAAGCCCCCCACAACCTTCCCGAGGCGAAGGCAAGAGACAGAGGTCCCGGCAGCATGTAGGGCTTTGTCTTAGGAAATTTCTCTTAATTATCCAGTTTGGTCACTAGGCTTCTGTGTACACTTGGTAGCTGGGGGCGTGGAGGGCCTGAGGGTACGGTGCTGCCATATGGCAGAGGCAGTGAAGGGCTTGTGAGCAGGGGGCACTGCTTTTGCTGTGAACTGGAGGTTCATGGGACCCAGGGCTGCTAGAGTAGAGCTTGCTTGGATCCTAACAGCTGTGTCATTTGGTCTTGAAAGTCACACCCTAGTGAGGTCATTACCAACTGCTCCACAAAACACTGGTCCAAAAATAGCACTGACATCTGGATGGTTTATTTTTTTTTAAAGCATTATGGTTGTGGAATTATAAAGAACATCTGACCCTCGTTATACAGGGCTTTTTGCCTCTGTTCAGTTTTAGTTAGGAGAGGCAGCAGGAAACCATCAATGGAAACTATATCTTCCCGGAACAGTTGTGAGTCCTCCACAGCTGTTTCCCAGTGTTGCTGATCTCTCAGAGTGTTCCACACCCAGCACACTTGGAACACCAAAGTGATTGCTCAAAATAGGGTTGGACAATGAGTTTTCATTGCCCCAGGGTCCCTCCTTGGTTCTCAACCAAGCTGAAGCTCTTGGTATTGGAACAGCCTTCCTACCTCACCAGGGTTTGCTCCTACATACACCAGCCTCTTGAAAAACACCCCACCTCTGTGTTCAAACCATATCTAAACCCACTGAGCAAATCTAGGGCCATCTGTATATGCCTTGTTGTCTGGTGACTTTTCTTGCCCACAGAACAAAGTTCAAATGCTACAACCTAAGTCCCAGCCTGCTGGTATTTATGCTTCAAAACAGGCATGTGGCTCAAAAGCCATGTTCACAGGGGGACATGACCATTAGCCTTTGTACCTTCATTACCTCTATTTTCTTCTCCCAATCTGGCAAATCACAGTCTGTTTCAAGTTCAAATGCTTCCTTCCCATGGAAGCTTTGTCTTTTGGGGGGTCCCTGAGCACAATGTATTTCTTATCAAGTAATTAATAATGGTCAAATAGAACAGTAAGGTAATTCCAAGGCAAGAAGGCATGACATGGGTATGTTACCCAATGACATGGGGTAGGGGACAACTCTGGAGGAGTAATCAAAGATCCATTCCAAGGAGATGGAGGTACAGGAGAAGATGGATGTCCTAGGTAGAAGTGAGATTTTAAGAGAGAGACTGGGAGCTTGTGACTTGATGACCAGGGGCATAGGAGAAGCGTACATGCCAAAGAAATAGCTTTTGGGCAGTCTGCCAGAAGCACACTAAACAGGGACTCGACATAACAAACAAGTGGGGTCGCGGAGCGAGTAATGGATTGATTACAGAATTGGCTCAGTGGGCAGGCGCTGGGAACAGTGGGTAAGACAGCATAGTGGTGCAAAGATGAAGAAATGCGGCAGACTGGAGCGGAATCTGATGCCAAAGCCGAGCACATTATGGACCAGGTCTAGTGGTTGAGAAGGGCCCTGACCACGTGTCAGCGTGAGATTCTGGAGAAGAGAACCCTTTTCATGATCCTCTGGATGGTGGGCCTGTGCCTCCAGGGCTGAAGGTATGAGGGTGCCACAGAGGCTTATGCGTATAAGCCCTGCAAAGGCAGGGCTTACTTCAGTCACATGTCAACTGTCTGCTCTCATACTGGTCATCCCTCTGCAGCCCAGGATTCCTGGAAGGCAAGGATCAGGCAGAATGAGCCGATCACAGTGGAGACCGTAACCAGCCTGCACCATGCTTAGGCAAAGGGGACAGGTGATGGGAGTGACAGGGACATCACTGGTCACAGCCTAGAGAACCGCGACACCACCCAAAGCGTGAGGCCGTACTTATTTACACGTAATGTCACGTAAGCGTGCTGGTTCAATATTACTCACTGTTGAGGTGACAGGCTCCAGAAACACTCTGGTCAACCCCAAGGTCTATGGGGTGGGTGTCAGTGGGTTGTTTCTACGCTAGAAGAAATACTAAAATTCTGTACTTTTTTTTTTCTACAATCCGAAGGCTCCCAGGATGACCTGAGCTTTTCAGAGAGTCTGGCACAATGACGTCATGATACATGGCTAAGCTGTCCCTCTCCCATACTCTGTTCTTGCCTTGCCCGGACCACCTCTGTGTCTATTTCCTCCTGGATGTCTTCCCGGATGTCTCCGAATGTCAGTAATCTCTTGGAAATTGACCACTGCTGTTGCTAATATGTGGGCTGCCAGCCCCCTAGCAGCAGCCTTGGGATTTGTCACGAACTATTAACTAGCTAACTCTTCATTATGTGTTGGTAATGATCAGCTTCTGAGGCACTGATCGGGCTTTCCGTGTTTGCTAAATGGAAGGAACAGACATGCCTGCTCAGAGCTGCCACAGCTGCACTAGGCAGGAAGCTGAAGACGAGGTACCACTGGTCGGTAAAATCTTTGTTCAACAGGAACTAGGAAAACTGGGGCCGGTTACCACAGTACCTGCTGAGCAAGGACAGCTAATGGGCACTGGAAAGCTCACAGGGGGTGGAGACATTAACAACTTCCTCTCCTCATCCAGCCCAGTCCCAGACTCAAGCCGCTGACTGGCCTAGGAGTTAATGATTTGCTAGAACTGAGCCAACCACAGTTTCTCCTGAGAAACTATGTTTGAGGCACAGAGGCTAAGGGACTTAAAAAAAGGCTGTGGGTGGGGATGGTTGATGTGGGAGTGTCATATCTGTTGATTTCATTGGTTAATTAATGAAGAAACTGCTTGGCCTGATAGGTTAGAACATAGGTGGGTAGAGTAAACAGAACAGAATGCTGGGAGGAAGAGGAAGTGAGGCAGACGCCATGCCACTCCTCTCCAGGGCAGATGCGATGAAGCTCCAGCCCAAGATGGACATACGCTAGAATCTTCCTGGTAAGAGACACCCACCACCTCGTGGTGCTACACAAATTACTAGATATGCGTTAAACAAATATGTAAGAGTTAGCCAGTAAGAGACTAGAGCTAATGGGCCAAGCAGTGTTTAAAAGAATACAATTTCTGTGTTGTTATTTCGGGGCATAAGCTAGCCAGGCGGCTGGGAGCCAGGTGGCAGGAATGCCAGCCTGCAGCTCCCACTACAGATGGTACTGAAGCTTCTGAGAAGAAGAGACTATAAGGGGAACCTGGTGTGCAGAGAGATGCAGACATAGCAATGCCATGGTTGTGCTTTGAGACTCTTCCTTCTGAAGTCAAACCTCTCTTTCTGTGCTCAGCTGCCGGCACTGTCCCACCCTATCCTTCCAATAACCCGCTGGCACTAGCATTATTTTCTCCACGTAGCCAATCCTCCCTAACACCATAGACTTTGGCACCACACCAACCAGGATTCAGACTGATTCTGTCTCTGGTTCTTACTGAGGTGACAGCCCACTTACACATGGCTTGGAGGAGTCACGTTCCTCATTTATACAGTGGGGCCCAAGCCACTCATTTCTTAGGCTCACTGTGAACATGACCTGAGTCAATGTTCACTGAAGAACACGTATCATAGTGATGAACAACCTGTTCAATGAACACTCTACTCTGAAACAGGGGAGCTGACCTGGGGCAGCTGGACACATCTGGGCAGTTTGGGCGTTCTTATAACTGGAGGAAAAGGCACTCCTGATTTGGTGGACAGAAGCCCCAGGGTGATGCTAAAGATCTTACAATGCACAGAACCGCCCATAACCAGGGTTGATCCATCTTCAAATATCCACACTGCCGAGGCAGGGAGTCACCTGTGAAGACAGGATTATCCCTGTCAAGTCTGACAGATTACATACGACGATAACATAGGCATCTCCACATCAGGGGGATGAGGATCCTTTGGGGTTTCCCCAGGGAGAGGCCAGAGAGAATGGCAGCCCAGTGTGAGGGTCGGAGGGAGCAGAGATAACTTGACTATAGCAGAACTGAATGCTGGTATTGGGGGAAGAGGTTGTTTTAGGCTGATGGATAGGGAAGGATCGAGGAAGCCTCAGGCAAGAGTCAAATCTGGACACGAAGGTACGTATTGTTGTCAGGGGTGTCTCAGGATGCCTGAGACAGTATAAACTAACCCCTGATACAGCCTGACCTGGCCAGCTTGCTGAGAGCACAACACAGAATGAATGGCAAGATCAGCCTTGCTCTTTACGGCAGCTATGGGTGTCTGTCACTGCACAAGTCTGGGGAGGCAGATTTAGGGCACAGAGAGGGTCCAATTAAAATCGCCATCTGATGCCTAAGGCTTAGCAGGAAGGAAAGAGCCTTAGGTCACGACCTAGGCTGGGACAAAATGCCCAAAGCACCCTGCATTTCAAATGACGGGAGGAGGAGGAGCGCCATGCATCACACAAGTATGGCCACTTTATCATTATTACTTTTTTGGTGTGTGGTTTATGTGTGATGTGGGAATATGCACACGTGCTTAAGGGTGTGCACATGTGAAAGAATGCAATGGAGACCAGAGATGCTGACATTGGGAGTCTTTCTCAATATCTCTCCATCTTTATTTACGTTTGTTGTTTTGGCGGTTTTTCTTGTTTGTTTATTTGTCTGTTTGATGAGACAGGGTCTCACTATGTAGCCCTGGCTGTCCATGAAGACCAAGCTTGCCTGGAACTTCTAGAGATCAACTCGCCTTGCCTCCTGAGTGCAGGGTCTCATCATTCCTAGTCATCTTATTTCTTGAGACAAACTGCTCATTGAACCTGGACTTTGTGGGTATGGCTGAGCTATCCTGGCCACTGAGCTCCAGGGTTCTGCCTGTCTTCACCTCACCAGCAGGGGGGATTACAGATGTGCGCTGAAGATTACAGATGTGTGCTGCAGATTACAGGTGTACACTGTGGATTACAACTGTGTGCCGTAGAGTACAGGTGGAAGCAGGGGGTTACAGGTGTGATCTGAGGGTTACAGGTGTGTACTGAGGGTTACAGGTGTGATCTGAGGGTTACAGGTGTGTACTGAGGGTTACAGGTGTGATCTGAGGGTTACAGGTGTGTACTGAGGGTTACAGGTGTGATCTGAGGGTTACAGGTGTGATCTGAGGGTTACAGGTGTGATCTGAGGGTTACAGGTGTGATCTGAGGGTTACAGGTGTGTACTGAGGGTTAAGGTGTGATCTGAGGGTTACAGGTGTGATCTGAGGGTTACAGGTGTGTACTGAGGGTTAAGGTGTGATCTGAGGGTTACAGGTGTGATCTGAGGGTTACAGGTGTGATCTGAGGGTTACAGGTGTGATCTGAGGGTTACGGTGTGATCTGAGGGTTACAGGTGTGATCTGAGGGTTACAGGTGTGTACTGAGGGTTAAGGTGTGATCTGAGGGTTACAGGTGTGATCTGAGGGTTACAGGTGTGATCTGAGGGTTACAGAAGTGTGCTGGGTCTGACTTTTACATTGGTGCTGGGGATAGAACCTCAGGTCCTCCTGCTTTCATGGTAAACTCTTTACTGATGGCACCATTTCCTATATTAAGCGTTCTTCCACTGAGCTTCCCCCACCCCACACTGCCTTTTTAATGACCTAAAGCCATGAGGTGTTCAATGTGGGATCTCCAAATAATTGCATCAGCATCCTAGGGGAGCTCACAAGAAATTGCCTGGAAGCTCCACAGTAACTCGGCTCTCTATCTGAGAAGTGTCTGTCTAAGAGGAATGACCAGAGTTTTAAGACGTTAGGAAACATATTTCTAGCTGGGATCAAACCCTTCTCCCAACTCTCTTCTACCTGGAGTAAACAACGGCTTTCACAGGAGAACAACACACGGCTCAACTCTGTATTAACAAGGTACACTGGCTAGAAATTGCCACACTGTATTAGATAGCCCGTATACACTGGCTAGAAATTGCCACACTGTATTAGATAGCCCTTATACACTGGCTAGAAACTGCCACACTGTACAAGATAACCCACGTGGCATCCTATCATAGCTACAAATTCTTACACATCAGCAAAGAAAAGGCAACGTATAATTCTACATTACTCACCCAGACACTGGTCCAGTGGCTTGTCTAACAGAAAGAGCCATCTTTTAAAGATCCATTTACCATAGGCCATCCAACATAACTTCCAGTGCCCTGAACATAACACTGAAAATGCCCTCTACACTTCATAGCTCCCTTTTGAAGATGACAAAGTGCCTTCCGGCTCTGATTAGGTGGGAAGTTAGCCTTAGAAACATCCATCAGATACCCAGGGGGATTGCATCATCCAGTTCGGAGAGAGAGCAGATACAGTAGCAGAACACATGGACACATGACACAGGCCACTCCTCTCATCAGCTCTTAGCTCTTCCCTCCGAGGCACAGAGCAGGGCAATGCAACCACCCCTGCGGAGGGCTGGAGCCGACCTCAGCCTGCCAAGTGGGCAATGGGAGTCAAGTGGCTTGAGATTGTTTCTTTTTTTTTTTTTCTTTTCTGGAAAAGCGGCTCCGAAGCTTATGTCAGAAAGGAAAGCTTGTAGAGACTGGCTCTCAACACACTCAGAAGTGGCTGGATAAATGTGCTTTGCCTCTGTAATATAACGAATGTGGCCTCACATGCCACAGGAAACTAATGGCCAGTTAGAGACCATGGAAGAGCGTGATTTATAAGGCCGGGAGGCTAGAAACCACAAAATCACCTCCAGGAGAAGACAGATGAAATCAATCAGTCATAGTGGCCTGTGACTGGAAGTTCCTACTCCGCTATTAAAAACGCTGTTGAAGACAAATTAGTGAGAAGGGAGATTTCTCATCATGTAGTAATTAAAGAACAAAGATATAAATGGCACAATACCAGTTATGGAAAAATAACATGTGTCTTATATAGGCAAGCATATTTAATTTTCAGAAAGATATTTCTACCTTGCAATACTATTATCTGGGTAGTACAGTGAAAAGTTGTTTTTAATCAGTGTATCCCTTTTGTTACCGGAAACACATTTTATAGTGCTGGGGACACACACTTGCCTAGCGTGTGCACAAGACCCTGGGTCCAATCCACAGATCATCAGTCAGAAAGTCAGTCAGTTAATGAAGCTACTAACAAATCAACCTGCATTTTACAGTGAGTATGTGTTACTCTCAGAAACACCACTATTAATGTTGGACACATGGAGCAATGGGTTGTGTCTGAGTTGGGTGCCGGCTGGAGATGGGAGGTGGGCAGAATGTAGAGGGGGTACTCAGGGCAGAAACAAACTGATAGAACTGAGCAGGTATGAGGAGGGTGAAGTATGGGGGCCCCAGGAACTGCTTGTGTGACCTCAGAGGCCATGCATGGAGGCAGGAGAAGAACCAATCAAGGGGCAGATGGGGACAGGCCAGGCAAGTGCTGAGATACTGGGTGCAATCAGTGCCCAAGTTCAGGACAGACAGAAGCCCAGGGACCTAGGAAGAGGAATACGATAAGCCACTGATGGTGGTGGCCCTCAAGAAAGGAGCTGGCAGAGATAATGTGGGAAGGAAAGCCCAGTGGGACCGACCTTACCTGGTTACCAAGAGAAAGATTAAGAGCCAGAGCCAGAGGCTCTTATGTTTGCTGGCCTTTGGGACTAAACATTTGGCAGAGCTGTCACTGAACCCTCCCAAGGACTAAAGTGGCCTAGTGGATAGAACAGGGCCAGAACTGGAGGCTATCTGGACGGGATAAGAGATGAGTAGAAAAGGCTTGGGTAGAGTGCTTGCATAGCAAATACAGAGCCCTGGGTTCCTCGGCACTGCAAAAACCTAGGGGTGGTGATACAAGCCTACAGACAGACCCCAGCCCTCAAGAAATGGAGGCAGGAAGTTCAGAAGGTCAAGGCTATCCTTGCTACGAAGCAAGTGAGTTCTAGGTCAGCCTTCGATACATGAGACAGTAGAGAAGAGAGACAAAGAGACGAGAAGAGGAGATGAGAGAGACTCAGGGTGGATGGCATGGGGCTTTGAGAAAGGGAAGGAGAAGAGAAGCCAATGAAGTTGCTTATTCAATGGTAACTGGGGAGACAGGGCTACCCCAGAAAGAAAGGAGGGGAGAGAGTCAGCCTTGCCCCACCTTCAAGAAGCCAGGAGGAGAATATCACAGGGGGAGTGAGTGATCCCAGGGACAAGATGGAGTTCCAAGGGGGCAGTAAAGCTACTGGGGAGATGGAGGATGTAGGCAGAAGGGATGCAGAAGCTTCTCTGAGCCCCTCCTGGACTGAGCTCTAAGACTGGAGCTGTCATTTCACCCTCCCAGCGTTCTGAGTTAGGGTGCAGAATACCTCTGCCATACTGGGTACTCGCAGAATACCTCTGCCATACTGGGTACTCGGTCAACAGGCGGGCGAGATGATCGTGATGTGGAATAAAGAAAATAGCTTGGATGCAATGAACTGTGACCCAGGAACTACCTAGGTACTCCCCCTAAGGCAAAATGCAAATGAAACCAAACTCCTCAACACGCAGGGGCATATCTGCCAGCCAGCATTCAAATGTGGGCCATCTAGAATAGAAGGTACAAAGGGCACAGTCCTTTAACATTGAGCTCTGACTAGGGTGGCATGGGATGGTCTCACACATGGACCTGACTGTCACAGTCTGATCTGGTCAGAGAGCCTATGATCCTTATTTCAGGGACCTGATATTTATAGCTCTCGAGGCAGAGTAGAGCCTTTGTCGTGGTTTCCCACCTAATCCTTACGGGGAGCTGCTGAAGAGGGAGGGGGGGGATATGGGTCCTTTCCGAGTCCTCCAATTGCATTTCCGCATGCTCTCGACATCACCAATAGCCTCTTTCCGAATTCAGATGTGAAACAGCCACACTGAGGTGTGAGAAAGGCAGGAAGGACAGAGAGTATAAGACAGAGGCTGGCTATTTGTTTCATCTCTTCTCGGAGCCTTTGATGGAGAGGCAGGGTGCCTAGGATCCTACGGAGGATCTGCCCTTGTGCCCGCAGTCAGTTGGTCATGGTTTTGTGACTGAAACAGGTGCATGCACTTCCTCCCACCCACCTGCCCCTGGGAGCAAGGCCAGAGCTAGGAGGCTAGCTTTGGCCAACCAGCAAGGTCAAAACATGCCCTTTGTCAGTCACTAAAATTGTAGCCCAAACAGTGGAGACAGAAGACACTCAAATGATGAAGCTGCCACAGCTGTGACAATGGCCCCCAAGCTGGGTCACAAGAAATCACACAATTACTAGACCAGGAAGGCTTATCCTATCTACCTTTCTTCTACAGCACCCCCGCTATCTTTTCATAATTCTCCGGCCACCCAAGTCATGTTCTTAAAATATGTATCTTAAAACCCTCTGATGACTTCCCGTACCCTGACAGATGCCCTGGCACCCTCAGTTTGGGTATGGCTATCCGCATCCTATCATCCTCTTTCCTTTCTCCTTAGCTTGTTTAAAGGGTGAGAGCTGGGACACTTGCCTTGTTCTTCCACACGTCTGCTTCTGTATCTCAGCAGAAACCATCTCCTCGGCGTCAGCCGCCTTCTTGACTTGCTGGTCGACTCCCACTCACCCAAATTCTGCTGAAGACCCTGCCTGCTGCACCCACATGCCAGTCAACGGCTTACTTGTTAAGCCCCTTGGCTAGCTTGGAACACTAGACGCCTCTGTAAGTTTCTCCAAAGAGTGATCTGACATCTCCTAGTGCTCAATGTAGAGCCTGTCACACGGTTTGGGTGTTCAGGGAATGTATTAAGAAGTCAAGCAGTCTTAGAGATCATGGTTAGCCAACTGTCTAAGTGTTCTAAAAATCATCCTCTAGAAGCCGTAAGTAACCAGTCTTAGGTCCTCGTCAATCTTTCCACCTTGGTTCACAACAGTCAGCATCTTACCCTTTGGAAACTCAGTTCAGATCCACTAAACAAGATGCTGAAGAGAGGATTCGTACAGCCTCTGCCCAGAACATTGTTAATGACCGGCATGTGCTAAAGGCCAGCAGTGAAGAGTTTGGCACTGGCTGGGATGAGAGAAAACAGCATGTTCCACGGAACGTCCTGGCGATGAGAAGACAGGACGAGCCCTTGGAGAAAGCCATTAACAAAATTCAGGACTTCATAGGGTTACTCTGAGAACTAGGCCTCTTACCTGCTTCTCTCCACTCACTCTAGAAAGTGCCTTCAGCCACTCACTTAATTTGAAGCTGTGTCTCATGGCTAGCGAATTCAATAACTGTCCGTACTCCTTCCTGCCAAGCCTCCAATTAAATGATTAGGTTGTGTTCAGTATTACTTAGCTAGGAATCTACAGCGGATTGATCGTCCGGAGGAATAAAACTAAGTATCTCAATGCCTTTTCACTTACCCTGTGCCTTTACATACAGCACAGTCTTCATCTCTACTTGTATTTCTGGTACTTCAGTTCCTTGGCTCTCTTCGGTTTCTCTCAGGTATTTACTGTAGGGGTGGAGGATGATCGCCGAGTTCTAAACAAGTGTACCATCCTCCGGATTCTAATCAGACACAGACACGCAGGTGTCCCAAGACGCCTGACTCTCCCTTCATTTAAAACATGTCCATCAAGACCTGATAGTTCATTCAGAAATCCATGAGTGGGAAGAACGTAGCTTTGCTCGACCCCGCCCCCCACCATGTCTGAATTCCTAGGACACTAAAGAGACTGTGAAAAAATTCATCTCCTCCCACACATTAGCTGATTTCATAGCAGATCTGTTCATCTGCCAAGCATCATCTGACTCCTGTGCTGAGGCTGCACCCCTCCCCCTCATTCCAACCTATAGGGCTGGGACTGTTGTTTTTCACACATCGTCTTGTGTCTCCCTCCCCCAGTACAAAGGCGCTAGTAACTGTTACTCACATACATGCAAGGCAGGAGCCCTGAGGGAGAAAAAAACTTGTTGATTCCTGGAAGTATAACTGTGTTAGTTAGACATGCCTAAAAAGGGGGTAATAGAAAGAGATTGTTTATTTATATTAGGAATCATAGGAAATGAAGCCAGTTCTACCTTTTTTTTTTTTAATTTGAAGCTCAGGATGGCTTCATGTCATCAAGGTTAGCTTTGAACTCTTGATCCTCCTGCCCCATCTCTGGAGTAGTGGGATTACAGGAATATGACACCATGTGGGGCTTAGTTCTATTTCTAGACCATGGCCTTTTCAAGGCACTAACATCTACAGGGACTTTATCCAGACGAGATACTTTCTATAAAAGCATCAAGTTAAGTGCATGTTCAAAGCCACTCCACAGATGATGAGCATCACCAAGAAGAAGGCTGAAGGCCTGGGGCAATGCGGCATGCAGGGAAGAAAGAGGGCAGGCCGAGCTCTGGTGAGAAGCTGACTGACTTAAATCTTCCTTCTCCATTGCCTGCTCTTGGCCACTCCTTCTTCCTGGTTCTTGGGACTCTGAGGAAGAAAAGTACATGCCTGATCGGATCTCCTCTTGGGGAATCTCTGTACGCTGCAGATTAAGAGGTCTACTAGAAACCAGGAAGTCTCAAATTCACCAGCCAGACAATATCCAAGAAACAACCCAGGGTCATGACAGAGTCAAACCGTTGCCTATTGGCCTCCAGAGGAACAAAAGGTCTACTTTTGAGACTGTACCATGTGGTTTTCCTGAAAAGAGTAGGATCCATGAAGATGCAGTCTTTGTAGGGGTGTTTGTGAAGTCGGGTCACAAGATTCCATAGGGCCTCTAAATGACCATCTTTGTTTTCGTAGCAGACACTCTACCATGAGTAATCTTCTCTGTGTATACAGAAAAACTAACAATGATCTCTTACATTGGTATGGACGTGTGGTTTACCAAGTCCTTGGTGATTTACCAAACATTTTGTGGGGGATAGATTCTGTCTATGTAGCCCAGGCTGGCCACAAATTGCCATTCTCTTTCTTTAACCTCCTACATGATGGGATTACAGGCATGTACCCCCAACACCTCATTTAGCTAGTACTTTTTCACACAGGAGCTCATGGAGTGATCTGATGTGGTAGTGTCATATATCAATCTGTTGATTTCATTAGCTAAGCAATAAAGAAACTGCTAGGCCCATTGGATAGGCCCACCCTTAGGTGGGTGGAGTAAACAGAACAGAATGCCGGGAGGAAGAGGAAGTGAGGTCAGACTCCACAGCTCTCCTCTCGGGAGCAGACGTCCGCCATGCTACCTGCTCCAGGGAAGACGCACGCTATGAAGCTCCGACCCAGGATGGACTTAGGCTAGAATCTTCCCGGTAAGCGCACCTAGGGGCGCTACATAGATGATTAGAAATGGGCCAGAGCAGTGTTTAAAAGAATACAGTGTCCGTGTAATTATTTGGGGCATAAGCTAGCCGGGCAGGTGGCTGGGGTGTTTGGGGACGCAACCCTGCCGCCGCCCATATTACTACAGTGATCAACACGTTTTTGCCAACTAGAGTAATTATTATTTCCATTTTATAGATAAGAACCCAGCATGCGAGACACGGGTTATACACTCAGTCCTACTGGTTCCTTGGGAAACACAGTGGAACATAGTGGTCATTTGTATCCTTCTTGCTTAGCTGCTCTAACTCTCATGACAGCCCCTCATTCACCTTTAGACAGGATCAGTGTTGATGGCACGCAAGACAAAACTTCAGAGGTTGTTACCACACATGTGAAGTTAAATGTCTTCCTCATGGCCTAGAACACAACATGTCCCCGATCCCATCTCCCACTGGAAAATCCCCAGGCACCATGGTTCAGATTCCCATTAAAAACCGGTGTCTCACTGACGGGAATACAACTGGACCAATGGCCACATTTAAGAGTGGACTCCTATGTCACTGAACGAATACCAGGACCTGGTCCTGAAGACAAGCCTTGCTGGAATATTCACCTATACCATAAACTGAGGAGGGTTCAATGCACACCCCTGTGGTCTGGCTTTCTTCCCACCCCCATTATTATCTTCCCTTTCTCCCCACCCTCTTTTTGTAAGATCACATATATCCCACATTTACATAGTTGAGCATGATTTTGAACATCTGATTCTCCTGTCTTCCCCCACCAATTGCTTTAGAGGTGTGTACCAGCAGAGCCAGTTTGTACAATGCTAGGGACGTAATTCAGGGCCTTATTTGTCCTAGGCAAGTGCTCTACCACTGAGGTACATCTCAGCTCTTTGTCCCCACCTACAGCCTTCTTTGATCACACTTGCATTCATGACTGAAAGAAAATTGTGTTTACCATGAGTTTTGGGGCCTTCCTAGCAGAACAGAACACAGGACCCATAGAGGACCCATAGAGCCTTAAGACAAAAGTGTTGGAAGCTCACCTCTGTGACAGAGAGTGCATAGTGGATTAACGGGGATGTATAATTGGTTTGTAGCACACTTTCCACATACGACCAGGCAGAGGTGACCACAGCACTATTAATTTTAAAATAAAACTGACTGTCTTTGAAGGAGGCAAACAGCTCCCTGTGACGGTGGATAAGAAGGTTGAGCTATTTAAGTTCTCTGCCCAGGTGTGGGGGATACCAGGCTGGCGGTTGCTAAACCCTAGATTAGCCTTCAGGAGCTGAAGCCCTCCTCCTGTCATTTGGCAAGAATGACATTCTGCGAGAGAAGAAGAAAGAGTACTTGAAGAGAATCATTTTGGGAAAGTCCAAGAGGGTCTCTCAGCTACTGAAGCAGCTCTTCTTCAACAGCCTGGCCCTGGGAGCCCTCAGATTTTCCCAAGCCAGTTCTCCTATCTGAAAGGAGGAAGAACACGTGCACCAGGCAAAAGATCCACTTTGGGTTTTCTGAAACCTAGCTGGTGGGAAAGCACCCCCCTCCTCTCTCTCACACACGCGCAACCTAGGAAACAGGGGAGATGTCCTCTTCTCTTAGAGTATGGTCCTGAGGAAATTCTGGGGTTGTCATGGAGCTTGGAAGTGTTGATCCAGATGTGGGGTGCTGGGGGTACAGTTACACTGATGGAAACGTCATGTCACAGGCAGAAATCTGGGGCTTGCTGCAGTCGGTGCTAAGCAGCCTGAGTAGAAACGTCATTGCCAAGATGCCCAGGCTGAGGCCCACCTTCCCGGGGCCATATTGTGGAGCTTAGTGTACAGGCTGGCCTGTGGGCATGTCTATGGGGATTATCTGGGTTGCTTACATTGAATTGGAAAGACCTGCCCACTGTGGGTGGCACCCGTTCCCCAGGCAGAAGATTCCAGAGTGTATAGGAGTGTGAACTGAGCTGAGCGCGGGCATGCTTGCACTAATTCATGGTTCTGGTCTCTCTTGCCACTGTGACTTCCCTGCCATGACAGTTTATGACCTGGCATTTTGAGCTGGGGTACAAACTCTTTCTCCCCTATGTTGGTTTGGTTTGAGCATTTTATCACAGAAATAGGTCTGGGTTTCTATATGCCATGAAGCCATACAATAAGGATTTTTTTTTTTTATAAAGCAAATGTAGTTTGGACAAGGAAAAAAGCAAAGACAAAGAGGGACATTTCTTACTTGTAAAGTTTATTTATGTACTGCTATATATTTGACTTATTGAGTACAGGCCATTTATTCCAGTCATTATCACCCTGATCTCATGCCTTATACAAATCCATATACTTGTGTGTCGGGTTCTCTGGCAGAAAGGGTGGGGGCAGAGCCGGACCTGCCAGACATTCCCTGGGGCTGAGTGGGATGGTGAGTAGGGGCTTCCATTCCCGTCAGCTCTGGACCACACTGACCT